>NC_090319.1:164510627-165168649 GCF_040869045.1 Eurosta solidaginis | reverse complement strand
AATAACTACCAAAATCGATAGACGTATTATTTCTTTTAAATGGCAATACTCAAAATTCATCGTAAAATTTTACATGTTTTTTTTTTTAATTTACAAGCCAAATATGTATTTTATTAATAACTAAAAGTTATTGAAAGTGGTTCAATGAAATTTTATTTGAGCTAGAGATTAAAGAGCCAACGAATTTTGGAAACTGCCCATTTATGCTAAAAAGTTTGATCTTAGTAACCGCTTTACCAATTTGTACCAAACTTGATAGACGTATTGATTTCTATAAAAATTTAATACTCGTTTGAAGGCGAAATGCCTAAGCTTGAAAATAAATTTGATAAACTTTAGAAATGCAATAACGAAAAGCATATATTTATAAATTACTAAATTAATTAATTCTTTTATTTGAAATAAAAAATTAACTTGTACATAGATATCTTATTTTTCAATAAAGTAACAAGTTTGATTAGTAAATCTCTTTTTCATTGTTGTGATAAGAAGTAAGAAACTTATTTTATCTTAACAGAGTCACCGTCACTGGAACGTATATCTAACAAAGCTACCATTTCTGAGCTATACGCATCTGTAAAATCTTTTTGTGTTCTTACATACCTCATAGATGATATGACTGGATCAGAAGAAATAGCTAACATGTTGAAAGGTCTTCCTTTTGTCTAACTCTTGATACTTTGCAGGTGTTCATACATCTATATCTTTTGTAGTCCTTGTTCTTAGATTCTTGAGCTTCTTCAGACAATTCTCCTAATGGTAAGCACTGATACTCTATTAAATCTTTTCCATGTGCTAAACATTTATGTACCGTTGGTGTAAGTTTCTTCTCAGGATACTTTTGATGCAGCAACTCTGTAGTTTTGGATGCATATTCTCAAAATTTGCGTCCATTAAGTAGTTCATGTATTCAAATATTTAAAATTACTCCCAATCTTTTCACGATATCTCTGTCAACCGCTGTTATGAGAGCAGTCACTTCATCGTTTTCAAAAAATCTTCTTGAGGAGTTACCATCATTTGTATTTCCGTATCCATACTTTGGACAGTCCACCCTAAGGCCAATCTCTTTATAGAATGCATCCTGAATTATTTTTTTTCTCCTGTTTTGTTTCTCCTTGTTGTATTGTCGTTCAAAACTTCTCCTTGTTGTGGTAGTGTATAAGCCAGCTTCAAAACAAATTACATACATATTATTCTGGCATGCAAAGGAGATACTCCATACTCATAATTTAGTTCGTCGGTTATTGAATCATCAAGATTTTCAAAGTCGTTTTGGCTCTTCTTACAAATTGGACATTTCATTGTAGATGTCGTATTTGTTATTAAGTTCAAAACTTTTCCATCGACCATTGTTAGAAGAAAATCATGCTTTATTGTAATGACATTCCCCTCTTCAATTTCAATTATTGTTGATTCTTATTTGGCAATTTGATTTTTTATATCACTCACTGTAGCTTTTATGAGTTCCGAAGACTCCTTCTCGTATTTAAATAATATCGGGCGACACAATATAGTTGATGACGGACGTGGATTTTTCCAATATTCTGAAGCTTCATCTTTTAGTCGTAATGGAACAATAGAAGCCATAAACATATTACTATCTGTAATTGTTTCATCGTCTACATTTATTCTTTGTTTATATGCGCTTTGTCCTGATGATCCATCACAGCCCCACTTAGTCATCAATGCTAGCTCCTTTGGCAGTGATTTCAACTTTTCTTCAGTAAAACTTTGAAGGTGTCGTGTAGACGTATGATCCATTGGGTTTTGTAGCTCAATTTCAGCTGATACTTCGGTTATTTTGGGACTTAGAGGAACTGCTTCTTTCTTGGCTTGAGTAATTTTTTTGTATCCAAGTAAAATATCGGCATTACGTTGTAATAATGACTTACGCAATATAATATATTTTTTCTAGGTTAAACCGAGATCTATAAACAGCTCCAAAGCTTCTTCGGGAGTGTATTTCCTAGGTAGCGCATTTGGTGGTGTGGGAATGCTGTTTTTGATCCTCATCATTCGCACTGGACTTTCTACCACAACTGCTTCTGTTATATGACACTTCACGTTTTCTTCATCTTTTTTATATTTAATAGCCAGTGCTTCTGAAAGATGAGTCGTGGCCATAGCTTTTGTGGTATCAGACAGCTTCCTTTTCCTTGTGTAGGTAGAACACTCTTCTATGGGTTTTGTTGGTCTCCCTCTAGTTGGATTGGCTGACGTGCTAGGCGTTTCTTCATCCAAAAAAGTTTTATCAGCTAGCCACTTTCATGCTTACTTAGAAATTTTGAATTGTTACGATAGACGCCCTTCCATTTTCTTTCTATCATAATGTATTGAAACCAATTTTTTCTTCCAGGCCTTCCTTTTCTTTAATGCTTGTTTCACTCGATAATTCTCTCATAATAGCCTCAACGAAGTCCCGTCTTGACTTTGTAGATTTAAACACCGCAAATAATTTCGAGTTTTCTAGATACATATTAGAATTGGCTTCGAGTGTATCTGACTAAATATTAAACTGTGAACTATATTTAAAAATACTATTCACTTTATTTAAGTAAACAGAATACTTAATTCCTTAATCTCCAAAAGACGAATGGTAATGTGCATTGTATGATGGATAGCTTTATATACCTACTCAAATTATTAAAATGAATTTCAGGTCTACAATTCGTAACTAAAAAAATGTATGTTGTTAACAAGTTCCAATAAAAAAAAAAAGACCTTACGGCCGTACTGAATTATATATACCTGCTCAGGCGCGTATTTATGCCCAAGGTTGTTTAACTCCATTTGATGTAAAAAGTGAAGTTGCAGCTGGACGCAGGTAGACTTTATGAATTTAGGTAACTGAATATTTCACAAATAACTAATTTTAATTTGCTGGAGCACATATTTTAACATTTTTTTTCACCCATCAAAGTTTTAAAAAGGGGCTAAAAAACAGGTATATCCGCCAACTTTTACCAAAAAAAAAAAAACATTTTTTTTTGTTTCAATCTTAAATTAAATTATCTTTAATTGCTATACAAGAAAACGACAACCGGTCGCCTTATTTACTCACAAAACCATTTTAAATACAACGAAAAAAAGAAAAATTTCAAATTTTCCCAATGTTGAAAATTGGTAAACTTTGAGCGGCTCTACCCGGTAAACTATAATCTTGTGTGAAAAAACAGTCATATATTCTTGATCCCTGGAAAATTCTCTATTAGAAACATGTATTAGATTTAGCGAACGCTTTCATGATTTTTTTGATTTTTGCCATGCTTTAACGGCAGAGGCGCCACTGTGCGTCGTAGCTGACGCTCTCTCGGCTAAAAACGCAGGTAAAATCAACTGACAACGACGTCCGAATCCGAAAATGCCAGCGAAAATGCAACCATGGGCTCAACGCCGTACTCGGCAAACGACGGCAGTTCAACCTGCGACATCGTTCATAGCGCAGATCGGGATAACTCGGATTTAATTCCATTCGCCGAGGTACCTTTGAACGTGTTCAGGAATCAGATTATGTTTTGGGGGTAAGTTACAAATATGCGAGAAACCTCATCCTGGTTACCTGCGACACTATGTAGGAATAGAGTGTATAGGCGAACAAGAACTCGTTAATGTGCTTAAAGAAAAGCTTAGACCGAATGTAATCAACGGTATCAAAATGCCAGAAAGTCACTTAGGGTTGCTCCAGAAGGTATATTTAGAAACTTTTTACACTATAAAATACGGGTAGCTCAATTTCTTGTAGAAGACCTACGAAACCCAGATAGAGTCCTTGAAGTCATATGGGAGGAGCATAGAAGAGCGCATCGAAAGCCCACTGAGAATAGAAAGCAAATCCTACAGCGATACTACTTTCCGGGAATGAGCAATAAGATTAAAACATGTGTTTTATCAAAACATGTAAACTTAGCGAAACATGTAATCTTAGCAAGTATGATAGGCACCCAAATACGCCAGAACTACAAAAGACACCAATCCCATCACGTCCTTGTGAAATCATTCACATTGGCATATTCGAAATTCAAGGGGAAAAGTTTTTAAGCTGCATAGACAAATTCTCAAAATTTGCTAAAATTTTCCACATTAGAAACAAATCCACTCTGCACCTTAAAGAGAAAATGGTGAAACTACTACACTATTTTACGACCCCTAGAATTTTGGTAACTGACAATTAACGAGGATTGATAAGCCCGATAATACAAAATTTTCTTGAATCGTTAGGAATCAGCCTTTATCGTACGCCATCCCAGAGAATTGAGGTGAATTGCCAATTCGAAAGGCTCCATTCCACCCTTATCGAAATATTTAGGTGTTTAAAATTATAAAATCCCACTTTTAAGACAAAAGAGCTGGTAAATATAGCAGTAGATCGCTATAACAATACCATTCACTCGGTAACAAACCGAAAGCCAAGTGAGATATTTTTCAATCGTTCAAAAGCCCTAATTTTGTCTAGGAGTTCCTGGTAATTACTCCTAGACAAAATTAGGAAGATAAATAAATACCTGAAAACACTGCTAGCCCAAAAGCAAATTGTCCAGATCGAACGGCACAACAGGAAAAGATCCATACTGGAGCGTTATGACGAAAACGATGTCATATACGTGAAGGATAAACAGATTATCGGAAAACAGAAACCACCTTTCAAAAAAGAAATAGTTGCCAAAGACAACAAAGTCACAGTAACCACACTTAGTGGTAAGAAAATCCATATACCGCACATAAAAAAGTTAAAGAAACGCGGCAATGCACATAATGAACTGAAATAACAGAATAGAAAACGCTAGATATCAAGGGTATGTAAATGGGAAAACTAACTTCTCGTTAGTCACGGAAGCTGCCTCGATATTCGCAATAGCCCTCATCGTCACCATGCTATGGAAATGATATACTAGGAAGCTAGATATTCTACCAGTTCGAATTCCGATGCAATAGGCCACAAACACAAAAATCTTCAAGGGCCAATCTGCTCATGAAATCCCTAACCTGGACGACAGCGCACCAGTCAAGCCAGTCAGAATCAATATTACGCCAAGTAGCCAGATCGACTCTATAAATAATATATCCACTTCACATTGTTCATGCTTCGAAATGCGAGACGCATATCTTTAAAGGGGGAGGAGTTATAACAGCAGTATCCAGCGGTTGACCCATTTACTCACGTTGCTGAGCAGGTGACCGCGCTATGTTGCGTGTTGAAGTTTCGCTGACGCGACACACGCGCAGAATAAGCGGAAGTTAATTGGGACAACGATTGGTGTAGTTGCAGAAATTGTGATTGAACAGCATAATCTAATTTTAGTTAAGTAAACTATTTTTTATACAATAATTTGTTAACATAGCATAATTACTTTAACACAATAACTTAGCTGCTAGGTAAAATACATTGTTCGAGTTAGTACAGTTTAGATCGTGCAACAGCACTGAATAAATTTTATAACGTTAACATATTTCTCGTGTTTATTTTAATTCGGTGAACGGGCAGTTCACCGCAACTTTAATTTTTTATCGCCTCTCCTGCTGTGAGGCTTAACTGGCGCCCGAGCAGTTCTCGGTGCAGAGTATATAAAAATTTGGTAAAAAAAAGGACCAATTAGCAAAAAAAGTATTTAAAAAGAACACAAAAAAAGTAAAGTGAAAGTAAAGTGAAACAAAATAATACGTAATAAGGAAAAAAGTATTTAAAACAGACACAAAAATACAGTAAATTGAAACAAAATAATAAGTACTAAGGAAAATATAAATTAGTAAATCGAGCACGCAGAAAAAACAGAGTGAGAGCGAAATGATAAAAAACAAGTAACAGAGTGTCAAGAACCAAAACACCAACAGCGGTCGAATGAAATTTTGCTATTTGTGAGTAGATAGCGCAACTGTTAACATTTTTTTTCTTTTCTATATATTCCTAGAAACATGAACACTGAGGAAATGAAAAAATCCCTTATGGAAATGAATTGCGCAGTAAATGCCTTTCTCTCGCAACCAAAACACTCGAGGAGCGCCTAAAAAGTGTCGAAACAAAGAGTAATGTAGAGTCCATACAGGGACTCAGCCAAAATTTGGTAAGACTGGAAGAACAGCTAGAGGATGTGCGCAGACAATTTACAAACACCGACTCAAAACCAGTAGAGGAGCCACTCGTAAGCCTTCGTACTGAGGGCGAACTGAATGAAATTTCCAAACTTCCAGATTCTGTCAAGGAACTCCAAATATTTGACGGATCACTAGAACACTATTCCTCTTGGATCCACAGCGTAGAGCAAATCGTTAGGGATTATCAGGTTGTTCGGCACATGCCCATATATAGGGCCATATTAAGGCATATTAGGTATAAGATTAAGGGGCAGCAGACGCTGCACTGGTATCCCACAATATCTTGGATGCTGATTGGAAAAGTATTTAGGAAATCCGTTCCCTGCACTATGCCGATGCCAGAGACATTGAAACGCTCGATCAACAACTAACCTACATGACTCAAGGACGGCAAGAAATCTCAGAATTTTACGCTCATAGTAACCGGACACTTAACTTCTTTTTTGCTTTTGAACTCTGCTTGGTTATATTTTATAAGTGATATAAAAAAACTTTGAATTTTCAAATGTTTATTGCTTAATTCTAAATCTAATAAAATCAGCCACTTCGATAGAAAACTCAATATTTTTTTGTAAACATTTTTTTTATACAAGTCAGAATTTACCAGTAACCGGACAGTTTTTTCAGAAACCGGACCAGTTACCGGACGCTTATGATCTAAAATAAAAATTATTGTTCTGTAACGTTTTGCAACATTTTATAACGTTCCTTTTATTGTTATTTAATATTTAAACCAAATAAATAAATAAATACAACAACAAAAAGTAAACTTTTGCACATTCTTCATTAATATTATTGCAGGTACTTATTATTTAAACATTAAGAAAAACAAACGAAATCATTCTTTAATTTTCAGTTAAAATATATTTAGATAAAAAAGAAACACATAAAACTACAATATATAAAAAATTAAAATATAAATATTTCATTAATTTCAATACATTTTAGCTGAACACATACGTAGTAATTATACATTATACAAATCTCACAGTCAGAGACTGCTTCGCAACTTCGCTCATCTTCTTCTCTGTGAAAATTGGAGTCTCAGCGTTAGCTCCCTTTAGGTTATTAACACTTGTGCCTTTTCTTCTCAAGCTATTATTGTCTTCCTCTTCCTTTACATGGCTTTCCTGTACCTATACTTTAGGTACATGGCTTTCCAGTACTTATATTTCCATCTTCAATCCGCTTTGCAGATTTTGAGGTTTTTTTCATGTCATTCCGGCTAATTCGCCTCCTGGTTCTTGGACTGGAGCGTTTACCTCCCCCTTCTGCCTCTTAAAAGCAGGCTTGTCAGGTTCAGCCCATCGTTGCCTCTTGCCCCTAGGGGCTTCTTCCTCTTCGATGCGGTTGCAAAATTGAGGGTTCGCAGCAAAGCTTTCGTCTGTGAATTGTCTTCGACATTCTTCCACTATCTCACGGACCCATGCCATTCGATCACCTTCATCGTTGGTTGGGTGAACCATTGGGCCCAAGCGCTGCATAATTCAGCCCAATATTTTGAGAGGGGTCCCTATCTCGCTGTTCCCGTTCATTCCTTAATTCTTTGTTCGGGCTAGTATGCCGCTCCTTTACCGAGCGCACTGACTGCACATTATCATCGCTATTCGCGTCCGAGTCATCGCTAATAGCGATTTCCTCTTTCTCGGCTTGCGACGTCGCCGCCTTTTCCTTCGCATCCTTGCTTTCTCTTAAAGTTTTTGAGTTCATCTCGGTCGTACGATCACCTGCCCACAAGGCGGGCTCAGAAGTTTTGTGTTAAAAATGGGGATAAAAACCGTCCGCCACAATAGCGCCCCTGTCTGTGGTAAGGCCATCACTACTTCCCGAGGCGGCCCGGTATCGGGCAGGCTCCGTTCAAATACAGCCGAATATATCCCCTAGCTGCGAATCGTCCAATAGGTACTGAATGAGTCCGTGGTGTTACCAGAAGTTTGTTTTAACGACCAAATTGAAAGATAACCCCGTCCTCTTGGCAAATACTAGAAGTTTCCTAGGACTTTAGCCACTCGCTGCTTCTAGATCTGACAGCTGTGTCACTCCTAATAGCTGGAGTCTTAGCCTGGCAAGCGCAGGGCACGAGCACAGAACGTGCTCGATCGTTTCCTTCTTCGACCCGCACTTCCTTTATCTGCTATCACTGACTAAGCCTAACTTAAAGGCATGTGACGCCAGAAGGCGGTGTCTAGTCAGAATACCCATCATGAGTCTACAGTCTTCTCTTTTTAATGATAGAAGCAACTTTGTTAGTGTAAGGATGTAAGACCTACACATAATCTTCGACACTTTACAGTCCCGCGCTTGAACCCACGCCTTTCCTGCTTGCTCGATCATGTGCACCTCACGCCTTCGCCTAATCTCACCCAGTCTCGTTGGGATTATCACACGTACTATAATAAATTTTAATATAAACAAATAGATTTTATTAAAAAATGGGCCAAAGAAACAGCATGTCTGGATACTAGAATTGTGCGGTTGTTAGCTATTTCTAGTAATGGGACACTTTGTCCAGATGCTGGAAAACACTACTATTTTTATTCCAGTATCCGAACAGGTGCATTAACAACAAGTAAGGAAGGCTAAGTTCGGGTGTAACCGAACATTACATACTCAGCTGAGAGCTTTGGAGACAAAATAAAGGAAAATGAACCTAGGGTAACCCTGGAATGCGTTTGTATGGCATGGGTATCAAATGGAAGGTATTAAAGAGTATTTTAGAAGAGGGTGGACCATAGTTCTATAGGTGGACGCCTTTTCGAGATATCGCCATAGAGGTGGGCCAGGGTTGACTCTATAATGTGTTTGTAGTACATGGGTATCAAATTAAAGGTATTAATGAGGGTTTTAAAAGGGAGTGGCCTTTAGTTGTATATATGAAGGCCTTTTCGCGATATAGACCAAAATGTGAATCAGGGTGACCCAGAACATCATCTGTCGGGTACCGATATTTTATTTGTAAATGCAATACCACGAACCGTATTCCATTATTCCAACGGCTTTTGATTTCGCCCTGCAGAACTTTTTCATTTTCTTCTACTGAATATGGTAGGTGTCACACCCATTTTACAAAGATTTTTCTAAAGTTATATTTTGCGTCAAAAAACCAATCCAATTACCATGTTTCATCCCTTTTTTCGTACGTGGTATTTGTCGTCAAAAAACTAATCCAATTACCATGTTTCATCCCTTTTTTCGTATTTGGTATAGAATTATGGAATTTTTTTTTCATTTTTCAAAATTTTCGATATCGAAAAAGTGGGCATGGTCATAGTCGGATTTCGCCCCTTTTTAATACCAAGATAAAGTGTTCAGATAAGACCGTGAATTAAGTTTAGTAAAGATATATCGATGTTTGCTCAAGTTATCGTGTTAACGGCCAAGAGAAAGGACAGGCGGCCGACTGTGTATAAAAACAGGGCGCGGCTTCAACCGATTTCGCACATTTTCTCAGAAAACAATTACCGGCACAAAAGGTATGCCCTTACCAAATTTCACAAGGATTGGTAAATTTTTGTTCGACTTATAGCATTAAAAGTATTCTAGACAAATTAAATTAAATTGTTGCACCATATCATAACTGGAGTTGAATGTTGACGTAATTTACTTATGTACTTGACTTTTAAAATTTATTTTATTTAAGTGGGCATGTTCGGCTTCCGATTTTGCTAATTTTTATTTAGCACACATATAGTAATAAGAGTAACGTGCCTGCCAAATTTAATCATAATATCTTCAACGACTGCCAAATTGCAGCTTGCAAAACTTTTAAATTACCTTCTTTTAAAAGTGGGCGGTGCCACGTCCATTATCCAAAATTTTACTAGTTTTCTATTCTGCGTCATAAGGTCAACCCAACTACCAAGTTTCATCGCTTTATCCGTCTTTGGTAATTAATTATCGCACTTTTCGGTTTTCGAAATTTTCGATATCGAAAAAGTGGGCGTGGTTATAGTCCGATTTCGTTCATTTAAAATAGCGATCTGAGATGAGTGCGCAGGAAATTACATACCAAATTTCATTAAGATGCGTCAAAATTTACTCAAGTTATCGTGTTTGCGGACGGACGGACATGGCTAAATGAATTTCTTTTTTCGCCCAGATCATTTTGATATATACAAGTCTATCGATTAGTTTATGCCGTTACGGATTACTGTTATGCGAACAAAGTTAATATACTCTGTGAGATCTGCTCAGCTGGGTATACAAATTATCACGTATTTTTATCAATTATTTATAGAATAACAGTCATATGAAACACTTTTGTCACCAAATTATTAGTAAAAACTCACCTGATAGAATTGAAGTTCAGCTAGCAAAAAAATGAAAAGTAGCATGCCTTAACACTTTACTTCACACACGTAAACTAAAAGTGAAACAACAAAGCTTCTTTTGAAAATAAAGCAAAAGGCAAATTGCGAAACCGTTATAAATGATTGGCTTCTTCCAATGAATTTTTCGAATTTTAAAATAAGTCCACGGTTTGCTTATTTCAAACGATTAAAGTGAAAAATGTCCGGTTACTGGGGGGTGTCCGGTTACTGGTACATCTACCTAATATACTGAATCCTACAAATGCCTTTATTCCCACAAAGAAATCATCTTAAGAGAAAATGGTCAAAAAATGTTAACACCAGTTGAAACTGTTAAGAGGTTAACATTGAAACTGGAAGGTGTGTGGTGATCCGCAAGACGTGTAGACATGCAAAAAAGTTGGAATCTAGCAAAAAGTCCTTCTCATTGTTTACAAATTCTCTGGCTGTAGATTATACGCATATTGTCACTTGCGAAGCGAATGAAAATGTCGGAGAAGTTCGCAGTCTCGAATTGTGGGATGCGAGTCTCCAGCGAATTCGCTCGAACGAGTAGCGAAAATGAATTTTTGTGTATTGTCACTAGCGAAACAAGCATATTTGACTTGCCAAACCTGTCAAAAAGTGTCGAATGCTTATTACGTTCGCGTTTAAAAATAGAAGTACGTTAGTAAATTTTAATCGCAGTTAGCAAATTTTCAAATAAAATAAAAATTTAAAAACGAAACGAACATTAACACACCAGTTCCAAAAGCTTTTTAAATAAAATAAATATTTTTAAATAAAAAAATCATAGGAACAACAACACAGCAGTTCGAAAATGGAAAACAATCTGGATGTCGCCAGAGGAACGCCAAGTCTCGGTTCCACAAGGAGAAGCAGAACAGAGGGAGAGATTTGCAATTGAACTTAATGCCATTGGGCCTCCAATCCGTACCGGAAGCGAATGAAACAAGGTAATAACTGATTTAAAAACTTAGAGTTGCAGCGGACACTTATATATTTGTTTTAAGTTTGGTTGGATTACAAACTTAAACTTAAAAGAGAAACTGGCGCGAACCGAAACGAAATTGTGGCCACACGAGGAGGTCCGTACACCCAGCAAAGCTTATCTCCACTAGAGCGAGCCGTGGATGATCTGCTCTATTTGCAAAAGGCAGCCAACCCTACAGGCTCTTCATTTGGTGTCAGCAAGGCGGAAACTACGGCAAGTGTCAGAGAATTTTCTCCAGAAGAGCTAATGGAAGAAACTCAAGACGTGAATCCAGTAGCACAATCATCAACTCCCCAGCCTAGGATAACTGTTGATCAATTCAAATCTGATGTGCAAGTTGCCCTTTGCCAAGGAATTCTCAAAAAGGAGAAAAAAACTTGATGAGACTGCGAAATATGCAATGATTTAAAAAAAGAAGAGTTGAAATTATTAAAATTAAAGGAAGAACGAAAGAAAGAAGAAAATTTAGAGAAAAGAAGTAACGGTGTCTAAGTTCGGGAGTAACCGAATATTATATACTCAGCGTGAGCTTCAATCTTACATTTAAGTTCAGATAAATTACTTTTCTACATAACACGTGGCACTGCCCGTTTAAAAGAAAAATGTCTCCCCATTTCCTCTTACAGTAAAACTTGATAAGTGAAATACCATTGATTCAAAACTATTTTTTGCTAAGTTATAGCTTATTATTCTAGTCTACGACCATTTTAAACTTGTTTTATATCTAAGTTTCCGTGGTCTTTAACCGATCCCGTCCATTTTTAATAGAAATGTTTTCTGCTATAAGGAAAATATGTGTACACACTGTCATTACTATATGTTAATTTTTCTTCGAGTTATGGCTCCCGAAACATAGAAAATTGCTTAGTCATAAGAGGGGCGGTGCCACACCCATTTTCAAAAATTTTTGTATTTTCCAATTTAATGTTACAATTCAATTTAGAAAGTAAACTTCTATTGATACAAAGCTCTTTCGCTAAAATATAGCTTATTATTTTCATCTACGACCCTTTTAAAAATATTTTATATAAAAGTGAGCGTGGTCTTTAACCGATCCCGTCCATTTTTTCTAGAAATATTTCCTGCTATAGGGAAACCTATTTTTTGCTAAGTATTTGTGTACCCAATTTTATTACGATCCGTTAATTTTTCTTCGAGTTATGGCTCCCGAAACATAGAAAATTGCTTAGGCATAAAAGGGGCGGTGCCACATCCACTTTCAAAATTTTTAGTATTTTCCAATTAAATTTTATAATTCATTTTAGAAAGTAAAATTCTATTGATACAAAGCTCTTTTTTGCTAAGATATAACTTATTTTATTCGTCCAAGACCCTTAAAAAATCTTTTATATAAAAGTGGGCGTGGTCTTTAACCGATTTCGTTAATTTTTCTTCAAAGCATTCCTTATAGTAAAGGCAAGCTCTCTGCCGAATTTTATTACGATGGGTTTAACGATTTTTGATTTATGATTAATAATATTTGTAAAATTGATTTTATCACAAGTGGGCGGTGCCACGCCCATTTTAAAAAATGTTTTCAAATTTTTATCAAGAGTCTCAATGTCAGTCCACACGTCAAATTTCAACATTCTAGTTGTATTATTTACTAAATAATCAGGTTTTTTGTGTTTTCCAAAATGTTATATATATAAAAAGTTGTCGTGGTTATCATCCGATGTCGCTCATTTTCAATACCAATCTATTCTGGGTCCAGATAAGCTTGTGTACCAAATTTGGTGAAGATATCTCAATATTTACTCAAGTTATCGTGTTAACGGACAGACGGACGGACGAACATGGCTCAAACTAATTTTTTTTTCGATACCCATGATGTTGATATATGGAAGTCTATATCTATCTCGATTCCTTTATACCTGTAAAACCAACCGTTACCCAATTAAAGTTAATATACTCTGTGTGCAAAGCACTCTGAGTATAAAAAACAACATAAGGAAAAGATGGAGATGGAGAAACTAAAGGAGTTAGAACTCAAAACATTAAAATACAGCCGAAAGTAGGTTGAATTTTCTTTCTTAAAGTGCGATATAAGAAAACGCCTCATAATTTTTTCATTTTCCCTTGTAAGCCAATTTTGCAATTTTCTTATTTGAAAATAAGCACAATTTCAAACTTGGCTTACAAGGGAAAAATGAAAAACATTTCTTGAAGGTTTTCTTATGACGTCGATACTGAGCTTTAAATAACAGAACTTGTGTTTTTTTCTTTAATATATTAACTAATTTTTGAAAAAATTATTTTAATTTGTGATGTTTTTTATTAAAGTTTAAATTTTATGTGCTGTGAAATATGAATTAAATATATGATTTTTATTTATATACTTTTAATAATGTAATTTAGGATTCATACAATAATGAAATAAACATAATACTAATAACGAACTAAAATCCATTTTATAACATAGCATCAGCTATTTGTTTTCTGCGGGTCGCCTGGTATGCCGTTGTCATTTTGATCTCTTGGTTCCGATGATACAACCGCGTCAATGAAAATTTCAGCTTCATCTGGATCACTAATTCTAAATTTCTTACAAATTTTATGCAAAGCACAGCATAGAAACATATGTTAACAATAGATTTTACTTTATCGGGATGATAGTGCATTTTTCGATCATTCAGGAGGCATCTGAAACGGCATTTTAAAACACCGATCGTACGTTCGATGATGTTCATCCCTGTTTAAGCCGCCTCCAATAAGATCCAGACGGCGGCGAAATTCTTATGCGCAGCCGTGCGCGGCGAGTGGAAAGGCGCAAATTCACAAGAACTGCCATCGTCAGCAACGATCCTTTTTCCAACGAATTAGTCAAGCATTATTACTCGGCAACCGCGGACGCGCTCCATTCTACATTCATATTGCATAAATTTTGTACATTTTAAATATCCAAATTAATGCCGGTTTTCAAATTAATATTGTGTTAACGTTTGCATTCTCATTAATAATAAATGAACAGTGAATTTTATAACGTTTTCGAAAAAACTCAAAAATCTATTTATTGTTTATAAGAGTGTAGCGAAGAAAGACCTAAGTTTGTTCATGGTCCTTCGCAGCCATCCTTGGCCCACCCTTAAAGTGATAATAAAATTATATAAATCGAATTTTTCGTTCGTTTAAAAAATAGACAATAATATAAAACCAAAGTGCAAAAAACTCATAGTGCCAAATTTAATTTATGTATAAGTAGCACATATACTTATTACATATATACATATATACAAAAATTCAATTAAAAAAAAAAAAATAATTGCAAAAAGGGAAAAATGTGTCTTTAAAACACAAAAGAAACATCATAAGTGCCGTTTTGATACAAACATATATTAATACATACACGTATATGCACACAAAAATTGTTAAAAAAAAAAAAGATTTTTGAAAATCAAAAAATAAAAAAAAATTTAAATTAAAAAAACCATCTTTAATCAGCAACATCAACCAGCTAAAAGCATCGCCAAGCGAGCAACGATAAGCGATCAGGAAACAACAACAATATAAGCAGCATTAATCATACAGGAATCGGTGAGTAGGCAGTTTTTTTTATTTTTCATAAAAAATATAGAAAATAATACAACTTTTTTCCACAAAAGTTATATTATTTTGTGTAAACTGCAAAAACATATATATATATCCACATATATACTTGAATATTGCGGAAATTTTCTTAACGTTGGTTTTACTGCAACTTTTTTGCAACCAAAAATTGGTAGAAAATATTCCGCTATACCAATAGGCAAAATCCGCCAATTATATATATATATATGTATACATATTTCTAGTGGTATTTAACCACCAAAAAATTGCAGTTTACTTGCCTACTCAAATCCACTGTGCAAGAACAACATCGGCAAAATCTTCTTCCACAGCTGAGTTTACCCCGTTGTTCGCACAGAGCGTTGAACTTGTCGATACAGTTCAACTTCTTCCAAGTGATTTTTTCTTGCTTGCCAGCATATACAAAAATCGTAATATTCATACGTACATACTTACATACATGTACAAATAATTTCAAGTTGCTTTTCCAGCATTCATACTTTGAGAACATCATACGTGTTTTCTCACACGTTCAAGTCACTCTTCCAGCGACATTCTCCGAGCACATATAGCTACATTAGCAACGAGAGCTGTGTACTGCTGATCAAATTTCTCAACCTCTCTCATATTTGCAATTTTTTCATCTTTCTTTGCTGCACTCTCCCAACAGTGCAATCAAGCGCACTCAGCTTCACAAAGAAACGCGACATTAAAGCGATGAAGAAGCGAATCAAAACAAACTCTTCTGTTTGTAAACATAAACAGAGAAGCTCATCTGATTCACGTGCATACGTTCGCACAAACAAATATATATACATACGTTTGTATATTGCGCGTGTACATTTGTACTTATTCTGGCGTACAAAACTAAGTTTGAGATATTTTCGTCCCTATAGGAACTTTCAAAAAATATCCATACAAACTTCAAGTACATATTATTATTTTCTAATATATACATACCTATATATACCAGTAATTTACAAATACACGTTTATTTCCACACGAATATTTACACGTATATATAAGTGAAAAGTGTTTGTGATTTTTTTTTTTTTTAATTTTATACCTTTTGTTTTTACAAAACAATATACATCCTATTAAATTCCGAATTTCGCGGATTTAAATCATTTAAGGAACGTCCCGTTGTCCGTGCTTGACTCTATTGTTCAAAAAAAAAAAACACAAACACCGCCACCAATTAAAATTCCCCTTTTTAAATTTCTGTGGCACGAAGAGTTTTCCATCTTCAAATTTTGCGAACGTTCTCTGAGCGGACACATACTTTATTCGGTTTTTTTGGTGAAAACCCAAAAGCTTGCATAAAATGCCTCGCAGTCCCCCAAAAACGTCCGAAACCGGGACAAAACCAAAAGGTGGCCCAAAGGAAGAAACGGCCAAGGAGAGGTCAACATCCCCCCGGAAATCCAAATCAGTTGACCCATCCGCGCAAAAGTTCATCGCGGAAAGTGACAATCTGATGAGATACTGTGCAAAATTCAACGAAGCACCGATTCAGGATCACACTGAATCGTATCTCATGATAAAGGACAAATCACTAGATGATTATTGGGCACGACTCCAATCGGTTTACGATCTGGTTTTTTCGAAACCAGACGAAAGTTTCTCTGAAGACTTCAAGAGTTCAGTGCAAGGCAAACAATGCGCCTGCCTTGATACGTATGAAGTGACTAAAGCAAAAATTGCCGATCAACTTTCATTGATCAAAATGATGGCAACGCCGAGTCCACCACCCCGCGTGGAACAACCCCCGGCTGAGGCAAATATTTACCTCAAGGTCCCAGCCTGCGACACGGAGACCTTTTATGGTGGCTATGAAGAATGGCCCGCTTTTCGTGACATGTTCACAGCGGTGTACATTAGCCACCCAAGGCTCTCCCGTGCTCAGAAAATGTACCATCTCCGGTACAAAACGCAAGGCAAAGCCGGCTCCATCGTCAAACAATATGCGTTGAGCGATGATAACTTTGACCTTGCCTGGGAAGCTTTACGGTCACGATACGAAAACAAGCGTATCTTGGTTGACAACCAGATAAAATCCTTACTGACTCTTGCCACTATTCCATCCGAAAATAGTGAGCAACTTCAGAAATTGCAAAATACAATAAACAACTGCCTATCCGTCCTTCACTCCCAAGGAGTTACGACAGACAGTTGGGATCCGATTCTGGTGTACATTTGTTCATCAAAGCTCCCAGAAACAACCCTGTCACTTTGGGAACAGTCTCTCTCTTCTCGAAGAGATCTACCCTCATGGTCACAAATGAACGACTTTCTCACCTCGAGATATGAAGTCGTTGAAAGGGTCAATAGGCTTCAACCAAGCAAACAAAAACCAGTCGCTCATCAAAATTCTACGCAAAACAGGTCCTTCAACAGGACGCAAACCCTTGTGGCAGAATCTAAAAAGGAAACTTGCCAATGTTGCAACTTCCCGCACCTTATTAGATTCTGTCCACGATTCAAACGAATGTCTGTGCAAAACCGGACACAATTCATAAAACAAGCTAAGCTGTGTACAAACTGCCTGAGCAGCACTCATATCATCAATGAGTGCACGAGCAAGTGGTCATGTTCGACATGTCATCAACGGCATCACACGTTGTTGCATGCGAGCCCACAAGCTCCACGTTCCACCCCGCGAATGAATGCACCAAACGTGCAGCACACAACTGCTGAGTCAACATCTCTCGTTCGACAAACGCAGAATAACTCCGATTCTAGCGAGCTACCGTGTTGTTCAAAACACGCACCGGTTCAATCATTGCATGCAGCCAATGATAACCAAATTCTTCTTCCTACTGCTATGGTCGCAGTCGAACACGAAGGGGAATTATTTCAACTAAGAGCCCTTATTGATCAGGGCTGGGAAAGAACTTTCATTTCCTCGAAAGTTCAAAAACGGTTGAAACTTCCATTCGAACATTCAAAGTTCGAAATCTCTGGCATGGGTGGACAAGTCGTACAAAAGTCCTCCAAGCTTTGTCCTTTGACACTGGTTGCATCCAAGGCCATGAAAAGGATAAAGGCTCATGCCATTGTGTTGCCGCAACTGACAAAAAATCTACCAACATCCACCATTAGTCGCAAAATCTGGCAGCAGTTGAAACTCCTTGAGCTCGCTGATCCCAGTTGCCACATACCGGGTCAGACTGACATGGTCATTGGCAGCGACATACTTCCACACATTCTGCTGGAAGGTATAAAAAAGGTGTGCGGTAGCATACTTGCGCAACAAACCATTTTTGATTGGATTCTCAGTGGTCCAATAACTGAAAATGTTGTGTCAATCTCGACGCAAGTCCAAGCGTCAAACGAGACACTCAGTGCTCAACTGAGGAAATTTTGGGAAGAGGAGGAAATTCCACAACCTCCACAGATATCCCCCGAGGATCAAGCGTGTGAGCAGATATATGCAACAACCACGACACGTGCACCAAACGGTCGATACATTGTGCGACTTCCATTCAAGGAAGAGTTTCCTGAAAAACTCTCCCTCGGCAAATCCCGCCCGGCTGCTCTTCAGCAGTTTTTCAGCACGGAGCGATCGCTTCAGAAAAAGGGGGAGTTAGGTACAATGTACAACAATGTGTTGCAAGAATATCTCGACCTTGATCACATGGAATCTGCCGACCCATGCGAAATAACTTCGAATGGCAAGGTCTTCTCATTTTACTTGCCACATCATGCGGTAGTCAAACCAGATAAGGTCACCACCAAAGTTCGTGTGGTTTTCAACGCCTCTAAAAAATCTGGGTCAGGAAGATCCCTGAATGACGTGCTATACACTGGTCCAACTCTCCAACCAGATCTCATGCTACTAATTCTACAGTGGCGCATGCATAAGTATGTGTTCAATGGAGATATTGAAAAAATGTACCATCAGATCCTTATACACGAGGACGACAAAGATTTTCAGCGAATCCTATTTCGCAAATCGGCCAACCCCAATGTTAGCGATTTCAATCTAAAAACGGTTACATTCGGCGTCAATTTTGCACCATATCTCGCTATTCGTACGTTGCATCAACTATCCGATGACACGAAAGCGACATTCCCGTTGGCTGCAACAATTCTCAAGACGCAAACTTATGTCGACGACATCCTATCCGGAAGTCATACCATCGATAACGCCACTGAATCACTCGTTCAAGTGATAAGCGCCCTAAAATCAGCTGGTTTCATACTAAAGAAACTAACGGCTAATCACCCGGCCATATTAGAACAGTTTCCGAAGGAGGATCTTCTAGACTCCAACTTCTTAAAATTTGAGAGCACTTCCAATACCAAAACTCTTGGAATTCGATGGAACGCGCTCACGGACAAATTTTCATACACCATTCTGCCGGAACACACCCAAAATGCGGTCACAAAGCGACAAATTTTATCTTCTGTTGCAAAACTTTTTGACCCGGCAGGATGGCTGTCGCCAGTTATGATCCAGGCCAAGATGCTTCTCCAAGAAATCTGGCTGGATGGAAGCGATTGGGATGAAAGCGCCAAACCCGCGACATTATCAAAATGGCAACATTTCGCAGAAAATCTGCCAGATATTTTCCACATCGAAATCCATCGATGGGTTAATGTCGTTCCAGGGCAAGACACTCAAATCCACGGGTTCTGTGATGCCTCGGAAAAAGCATATTGCGCAGCGATTTACATCCGCACACATGTGGGCAACCAAATAAAATCTTCTCTTTTGGTTGCGAAAGGCAAAGTTGCCCCCATAAAAACTGTAAGCTTACCCCGCTTAGAGCTATGTGGTGCAGTCCTACTCGCAAAACTGGCTTCAACTGTTCGAAAACAGCTCGACTTACAAGCATGCAACATATTCTTATGGTCAGATTCTGAGATTGTACTAGCCTGGCTAGAGAAATCTCCATCGACCTGGAAGACTTATGTGGCCAACCGTACCTCTCAAATTCGAGAATATCTTCCCAGCGGCACATGGCGCCATGTGCTTTTTATTAAAAATTTACTCCCTACTTCCAGAGTCTGCATGACAGAAAGGTGTCAGTAAATAAGGGCTAAGCGGGTATTCGGAATCACTTACAAATAATTATTTTTTAAATTCTTTATCACATTTTGTGTTGACGTAACAAACTTTAAGTACCTAAATAAATAGATTTATTTTGTTTTGCTGATTTTCCGACAGGGTTGATAAATGATGTATGTATATTGGAACGATTTTCCGTCAGTTCTTGTTAAATTTGGTTTTGAGACAAATCGATTCCGGCGTTGTGCCATCATCAATGTCGATTTTCGTTCTGATCTGTTGTTGTCGTTTGACCTATATTTATAGTTCGAAGGTATATGAGCAGGTATTGTCAAAATTGATGCTTGTGTATATTTAGTTATGTGTATGTGCTGTGTTAATTTAGAACCGAGGGAGGTTTTTACTGATCGATTTGTGTGGCTGACTGGGGCAGGTAAAAATCCGTAATTTTAGTCGATTGACCTTATTTTTGGGTTTGTTGTTTTGGTACGTTAATTGGTTTGTGTTTATTTGTTGTTGCGTGTTTATCTGTTGTACCTGTGTGATTACTTTGTTTCTTGTAAACAAATTTTAAAGGCTCAAATATTGTTACAGAAATTGTGATAATCTGTTCGTTTATTATTCTACCGTCGAATGTTTTCTGTTTGTAGATTTCCATGTTTTCCAGTGCGTTGAGGCTTCGGCCTTTTGCTTGTATGTGAAGAACCCTAACTGTTTTATTGATATTTGTTGGGGAACATTCATTCCCGACCATGTGATTCGCTAAGTTAGACGCGGGTATAAGGTTTGGATTCCGTATTTTTTGTTGTAATCTCTAAATGTTCTCTGAACCTTGTTCTTATTTGTCGTCCTGTTTGTCCTATGTAACTATGTTGGCATCCGCAGGTAAGCTTGTATACGCCATGGCTGCTAAACGGATCCTCTGAGTTAGTGTTAGTTCTTAGTTTTCGTCCTAGATTGTTCGATGTTTTGAATGCTGTGTTAATGTTGTATTCTTAAAGAAGTTTGCCAATTTATATGTTGCTTTTCCAGTATATGTCATAGTCGTCCAGCTATTATGTTCGTTTTTATTATTTCTTTTTGGTTCTCCATTTGTCCTTCTGAGCTTATCTACTAGTGCTTTCTTATATCGTTGTTTGCAGCGATATTATATATGACTTCAAGTTCTCTCTTATATGCCTCTTGTGTAAGAGGTGTTCTTTCAGGTCTATGTACCAAGTGACTTAATGCTGCATTTTTATGCTGTTGGGGTTGATTTGAGGTATTATGTATTATTGTGTCGGTGGCCGTTGGCTTTCTATATATGTCATAGTTAAATCTTTTGGATTCTTTATAAATATTTATCGTGAGGTCTAGATAGTTGATTCCTCCGTCTTTTTCGGTTTCCCTTGTGTTCGGCAGGGGTGCGTGTGCTCCTGGAGGTAGGTGGGCGCACCGGGGTCGATCTCAGTGGGAATATGTGTATGGAATAGAAAATAAGCAAATAGACGAGATTTCTCGTTATAATATATGTGGTTTATTGAATAACTATATAAATTGTTTGGGTACAATATTACCTGAATATATTGTTGAAACACAGTGGAGATCGCTGGCGGCAGATATTAGCTGGTTGGCTGTTAGAATCCAAGAGGCCGGGTGTATAGCAAGCTACAACCGTTTACCCGCAAAATCCTCCGTTTTGGAGGGGAAAGGCACCCACACATCAACCCCGACATGCATATGCATGAGTGCTGACAAAAAGCACACATACACGTGCATGTACATGCAGGCACATGCATGTGGCGGTGATGGTGTGGGTGGTTACAAATTAATTCGAGTATCGATTCGCAGAGTTGCATTGGGGGGATCACAAACAGATGCGGAAAACTTAGGCATCCTGCCTAAACATGCCGGCCCCCCTTGCGATACGCAACATCGTTTTCCGCCAATGACCTCCGCTGAAACGAGAAAAATGAATATAAGACTTACACACTAAACGTAATCTAAATGAGGAGTTCGTCTGCGACGGAAAATGACCGCGAATCCTTTCCGACTTGCTTAGCTTGCCACCTGAGCTAAGATGAAAAAATTAGCGGTTATGAACAGTTATAAGTGAATATTTCTTGCCATTGAATTATAAATAAATATAGAAATTCAGAACGTAATATGTGTAT
Source organism: Eurosta solidaginis (assembly GCF_040869045.1). NCBI lineage: Eukaryota > Metazoa > Arthropoda > Insecta > Diptera > Tephritidae > Eurosta > Eurosta solidaginis. The sequence continues at coordinate 165,146,539 of NC_090319.1, read as the reverse complement.
AGTCGATGGCCAGTAAGTCTGGACGAAGAGGCCGAGGTCTCCGTTCCAGAATGGCACCATTTTTTGTTATTCTTTGGTTTTTGTTGGTCCGGATGGAGAGGCTGAGGTCTCCGTTCCAGATTTGTGTTTTTTTTTTGTTTGGTTGGACGAAGAGGCAGAGGTCTCCGTTCCAGACTGGAGGGTTTTGAGGTTTTTCTGGGCTGGACGAAGAGGCGGAGGTCTCCGTTCCAGCGTCTAACGTATCGTGTCGCTCTCGGGCGACTGCCTTTTTTTGTTGGAGGAGGTGTGGCATCTTATTGAGGTGCCAGGGCGAGTGGCCGTGAGGTTGGTTGGGTGCTGCGCGTTTTCGCTACAGTGCATATATTTTGTAAATGATGTATTATATTATCAGTTGGTGCCGTCAAAATGGACGCGATTTCGAGCAGCTGATGCATAGTTACCAAAACCAGTAAGATTGCGGTGTGTGGGAGGTTGGAACGGACGTGGTTCCAAGCCACCAGCGCAAAATTACCTGTTTTGGTGATAAGCGTGGGAGGTTGGAACGGACGTGATTCCAAGCCACCCACCCAAATCATGGCGTATTTAAGTTAGTAGATATTTATCATTGCGTGGAGCGAAACACCCCTATCACCGTCTTTGCGGTGCTTGGAAGCCAAAAATTTTCTTTTCCGAGAAGCGTGAGAAGCCAATCAAATGAAGCATTTAATTGTGTGCGAAAGCTCATGACGAATAGCGAAAATCGTAACCAAATTCCAAAATCTACCAAGTGCATGTGCTGATATGAAAATCCAACAACTGCATGCTTATATGATGTGCGATGGATGTAAAGAGGCCCTTATTCGCTGCCTTGGAACACTCTTTGGTTTGATTTGGGCCATGTTGTGTGAGAAACCCAAATTGTGGGGTGTTTGTTGATTTCAACACAACCCTGGCGGGAATAGCCTATACTATCGAGTGTGGCAGTTTGTAGAGCTATCAGCTGATAACTCTTCAACTCATTGGAGTGAGGCAGCTGTGCGGTGCTGCCAATTTGGCAGCGTAACGACACCTAATGGTCATGTCGCGAAAGTGTTTGAGGACATTCACGTTTGAGTTCTGACGCGACCTGAATTCTGAAATGTTTCATTTTTTTTCATAAAGTTCATTTGGTTGAATTATGACTTCATAAAAGTTTCTGAACTTTCATTTGGTTATTTTTATTAATCTTCAAAATTGTATCATAATCTCCAATTAGCTTTTCCGCAGTTAAGTTTAGGCTAATAAAACTTGAAAATTCTCCTTCGAAAGTTATTTCTTCGTAGTTTAAGAGACATTCTTAAGCTAAGTTGGAGTTTAGAAGAAGGCTTCACTATGGAAAGTGAGTTACGGATTTTTTTCTCATATTTTGTTGTGTGAAATTAAGCTTGTCGTCGACAGCTGTTCATGTGATCAGCGCTTTTGGTTTTACTCATTTCCTGCGGTTTGTCTGGCAGCATTGTATTTTAGTGTTGTTATGCTCGCTGAGTCTGTGCACATACCGGCATTTGTAGCGTGACATGCGAATTGGCAAGTTTTATCCGAGAAAAAAAAAACATGTGAGTATACGGATTGTGGCCCTTTTTTTGGTTATGGGATCATTTTCCATAATATAATGATACCACTTTCTTCCCTTTTTGTTTCAGGGCATCGTTCGAACTTCGTCCCAATCTGCGCGTTACATTCTTGAATGTGCCGCGGAACTATAATCGCATCATATTGAAGGTGCGGTATTATGACGAGGGACCCTCGTGGTACACCCGTTTTTATCGGGGTTATGAGGGGGTCCTTTGGGTGCGCGCAGACTCCGCGGGCGGCCAGGAATTTGTGTGCCGTGTGTGTGGGCAAACGCTCAGCTGCTTTACAACATTAAAGGCCCACCTCAATCTCCACATGGGTTTCGCACCCTATAAGTGCAGCTCCGGGAAGCGATACCCCTCGGCTTCCTCGCTGGGGTTGCATCGCCAGCGAAAGCATAGCTCGCAGTAAGTGGGATTACGTCGGTCTCTGCCTTGTCGGGGTGTAAATATATTTTTGAACAAATAAATTGTAATTTTTGGACGGTGAATGGACAAAGTTTTTCCTTTTTTTCTCTGGTTGTTTGTTTTGTCTTTGTGTCCCGAACCATAGTGGTACCTAGCTCGCGTAGGACTTGTTTGGGTTCCAGGCTAAAAGGACTGACGAAACTTTGTCGGAACTTCAAAAAAACATAAAAACAATTTCTATCATGAAAGCGAGACCACTGTTCCCTAAAGCTTAGGGAGTTTGACATGTTTTTGTTTTTTTTTTCACTAACCTTTTAACAAAGAAAACAATGCAAATAAAAATCGAAAATTATTTCGGTCCCGAGTGGTTCACTTTTTTTTTTTTGTCACAACAAAGCTGATTCTGCTGGTGTTTTTATGCACCATATTGTCAAAGTAAAACAAAATTTTCCATTTGTCGAAACAAAAGTAAAGTTGTTCGGGTACTAACACTCGAGTTTGTTGGATCCCGCGGATCCGATTTGTGATCTCATGGGGTCGCGCGCGATGTGTTTACGGCGTAAGAAAAGACAAAAGCAAATGTCATCGAGTGGCAACCTTGATTCGTTCATTCAAAAATGTCATTCATTCATGGAAAGGAGTATACAGATATTTTTGAATGAATTTTCTTTATGAAGAAAAAATGTGCTGGGTAAGTATACTAGTATCGTTCCCTTTTGATACTTTTATAAATTTTACTAATTTTTTATTATTTTATTTCATTTCAGGTATTCTTTTATTTCATTTCAGGTACACAGCTACAAATTGGGTGGTTCGCTGGCACAATGCAAGCGATTGCGTGGGTTAAACGTCAAAGTAAATAAAAATTCATCAGAAGAAATTTTATTTCGGTGAATTTTCTTCATTTTTAATGGATTTTGTGGCAATTTTTGAAGGAAAAAACCAATAAATTTTAATTATTTTCTGTAAACTAAAAAAGAGTTGCAAAAATTTCGCCACAAAAAGAAAAAACCAAATAGCCTTTGCGGCGTTGTTTCAGAAAGAACGTCGGAGCAAAAGCTTATGTTTATTCGGGGAATTTCAAAATTTCAAGCAACAAAGGCATCTTTTGTACGTTGTGTGAATATAACTAATTGCTGTGCGCCTCTGCGAAAGGCAAAAAACAATATCCAAACGGTCCGAACACATTTTGCGACAGAGCGTAAACCCACGTTGCTCAACCCTCTTACGACCTGGATCTTTGAGACGGGGTTCTTTAGTTATGGTAAACACAGAGTCAGCAGTGACATATCGGGACCTCCCAGACAAGTCGGAAAGCGACAAAAAACATTACAAAACTTTATTATTAAGTAATGGAATACGAGTGTTACTCATTTCGAACCCAACACGTGTTCCACATTGCGGATTAACTTCTTCATCATCATCATCCTCTTACGACTCTGCCGGCGATTCAGTTGCTGAAGAAAGTAGTAGCACTAGTAGCGAAGAAGAGGAATCGATGAGCACTTCCACAGCGGGCAATGGTGGAAGCGATTCGGATTTAGAGTCAGAAGAAAGTGACGAAAAACTGGCAGCATGTGCATTATTATCTTTGGTGGTAGCGTGTCGTCGCGGTAGTGGGCGTTCTCCTGGGGTTGCTCCTGCTAGAACGCCTGCAAAAGGTATTACTCTCGCTGCTGCCTACACCACCGCCGTAACAATCGTTGACGATACAGACTAGAAGAAGAAACAAAACATAAACCAGTTGCCGGCTACACACAAATGCCGGTGGCAGAAAATTATTATGGTGAAGGCAACTTCGTTTTGAGTATTTGTTTTATAATATCTATAGTTGGCGGCGGGTTGTGTAACGGCTGAAGAACGATGGTGGTGGTGCTGCTGTGGTTGAGGTGAAGCCGTAACGTTTTTTTTCGCCAATTGCTTTGCACTTCACTACGATCCTGTCTTGTGAGTACTTTATCTATTGCGGTGTTTAATGTTCGTAATAATAATTTTGTTTTTATTATTTTCAAGTTGTGTACAGCAAATAGCAAACATACTTACGAAATGAAACATTCAAAAAGAAAAATTATTCACAAAGGGAATGGAAAACAGCCCATATAATCACATTTATCATTTAGAAGATAATATATTCGGACAAATGCTTTGCGTAATCATGTAAGTGTATATGTAGACATATATATTTGTGAGTATGTAAACTATTTAGGTATTTAATTGACACTTGCTTAACCCAAGTGTGCATCTAGTTCCTCATAAAACAATTGATCTAAGGGCTTGTCCCCCATAATACGAAAAAAAAAACAGATGATCCAAACACTTAAGGCTTATAGAACGTCATGCAGGCAAACGAAGCAAAATTTGTGCGAATCGACTTTCGTCACCAGGATTCTCAGTGCGACAGTGTTCAGCGAGGCAAGCATAAACTTGTTCTCTACATACTTCAATGTCCTTACGCCCCTTTAATCCATGTATATCCGGAAGAATTATTGCTTTCAAGCAAGATAATTCGGAACGATTTATATTGAGTCGTTTCATTTTCACGCTTTACTTAGATAAAATACGATCGAAAACTGTCGCAACTCCTGCTTTTATTGCATTCCTATTACGATGGTATGAAAAATTATGTTTAAGAAAGAATTGTTGTGGTTGGCGTCTAGGAGGGCGACGTCCAAAAGATGTATCATGGCCTGATGTTGCATAATCAGCATCCAAAAAATCAATACTACACCATGCTACATTTGCAATTAGTAACTCATTCCAGCCTGCCTTGAGCAGCAAAACCTGATCATCACGTTGTAATTCAGCGAAATGTGGCATTTTTATAGCATATACAATCATTTGATAAAGTTGTTTATTAACCATTTGACAAAGATGTGATACCGTACTTTTATAGTCCGGTTGATCCATAGAATTCGGGCCAACACGTATGAATGGTATAACATTGTCTCCACTAAGTTGTTCACTTTTTTCCGCAGCTTCAATTATAAGTTCAATTGTTAACTCACGCACTGTGCTAGTGGGATTGAAAACATCAGTGGGGCGTGCATTCTGTGAATGTGTGCCACGTTGTCGCTCCTCCTGAACTGCTTCACGCTTCATGCCGCATGCAACACATTTCTGATAGCGACCGATTTCGTGGCCTTTTGTCAATAATACAATTTCTATCTCCTCTACGAGCATAAGTTAAATCCTTTCGTACGGTACGTTTGAAAAACCCTTTGCATCCTTCGCAACTATAAACACCATAATGTTTACCACTTGATCTATCACCACAAATAAAGCACAGATGTTTTGAACCACTTAATGTATGATTTGGAGGATATTGTTGTTGTTGTTATTGTTGAGTGCTCGTATTATCTTTGCTACTTGTACTGGACGGAGTGTAATACGGTTGTATGGTTGCAGGTGTGTATTGGTTGTGATTTTGTAATAAAGCTTTTGTTAATTTTGTTGAAGATTGCCGCGACCGGCGTTGAAGTTTTGATGGCTTTGGTGTGTTGTCGTTACATTTGGGTTCATAAGTAGATTGTATTTGAGAAATATGCTCGGATTTGACATGCAAAACTGTTTCAACAGCGCTTTGTCTTTTTCTCTGTGTTCATTTATAATACTTTGCAGATATTCATCGCTAATACCTAGATCTGTATCTGATGTCTGCGTCCATGTATTTAACATCATTGGCCGTTCATAGAAATACTTAAGTTCATTAGATTTAGCTGAATGTATAATAGTTCGGGCTGACGAAGGAATAACATTGGGTTGATCTTGATTATAGCTTGTATTTGTACTCTGCCGATTTGATTGTATGTGCATTGCGTTGGGATCCACTTTTTATTCCAAATACACACCTCATAAAAAACTCCACACACAGATTGATTGCTTCTTATGTATGTCGCGCACTCCGTTCGAAACGATCAGTTGTGTTAATATATATAAATGGTCTCACTTTGATGGGGTTAATAAGAGTACTGAATACTATTTTCTGACGTGGGGATTGCGTTAGGATTGTGTTGGCCTCGGTCGGGTTGATCGAGAGCTGGGTTATGGGGTTTGTTGGCCTCGTTCGGGGTGAACGAGAGCTGGTTTACGGGGTTTGTTGTAACGGTTGGGAGTTACAAGTCTCCCTCGCCCTCACTGGAGGGTGGTAGTAGGACCAATTTCGTGATTGGTCTAGTGGTTTGTCCCCTTGCCGTATCCAGTTCGACAACTCGAACTCGGTTATCGGGGCCATAGTGAAGATTGGCTATCCGACCTAGTCTCCATTCGTTGGGGGGTAGATTATCCTCCTTAATGACGACTAGGTCCGCCGGTTTGAGATTTGATTGTGGATGCTTCCACTTAACGCGCTTCTGCAATTCGGTGAGATACTCAGTCTTCCACCGTTTTCAGAAGGTTTGATGCAGCGCCTTAAGTTTCTCCCATCGATTGGGCGCGATTCTCGCTGACGTCGATCTCGGTTGGTGCTAATAGGTGCCCTCCAACGAGGAAATGTCCTGGCGTGAGTGGCTCCAAGTTAGACGGCTCATTGGAGGAGGGGCTTAACGGTCGAGAATTGAGATTCGACAAAGTAGGGTGCTGAACTCTTCAAGGGTAAATTTGTGATCCAAAGCGATCTTTTTGAAGTGGTTCTTGAAGCTTTTGACCCCTGCCTCACATAGCCCGCCCATGTGAGAAGCCCCTGGTGGTATGAAACGTCATGTCAGGTTTTGGTGTCTGTACTTGGATAGAGTTTGGTTGCGAGCATCCGCCAGGAAAGCTTTGAGTTCCGAGCGGAGAGCTCTGGAGGCTCCGGCAAAGTTGGTGCCGTTGTCGGAGTAGATGTTCTTTGGACATGGTCGCCGAGCAACAAACCTATCAAAAGCTGACGGGAATGCGACAGTGCTGAGGTCAGATGAATCGCTCGTGTGGAAAAACACACGAAAAGGCAGACATAGCCTTTGGATAGCCGACACCCTCTACCGCGGTAACTTTTGATGTCGAAGGGTCCAGCGAACTCGACTCCAGTATTCGTGAATGCACGGCTGAAGTTCGTGCGTTCGCGAGGGAGAATCACCATAAGTTGGGTCTGAGCACGCTTTCGGTGTATAGTGCAAACTTTGCAATTATTAATGGTTGCCCTAATCATGGTTTTGATGTTAGGTATCCAGTATTGGGTGCGTATCAGACGTAACATGAGTTGGTTTTCCCCATGCAGACTTTGTTGATGAAACATTAGGACTGTCAGACGGGATAACCGGCAGTTGTATGAGAGGAGGATTGGGTGGCGTTCATTAAAAGCTAAGTCCTTTGACGCCCCGAGTTGCCCTCATACCCGAATGATGCCATCTTGGTCTAAGTAGGGATTAAGTGAGAGTATTGCACTTTTCCCTGCAATTGGTTGTCCGGCCTTCACATCATTATATTTGGAACTATAATGTTGTTTCTGATAGATTTTAATGACAAGTTGAGTTACTGATTTGATCTCATCAGGGGAGATTAAAGGTGACTTGACCTGAAATGATTTTTTTGTTTTGGGGTGAGTCCTTCGGTAGAACCTCATAACGTATGAGAGCACCCGTAAAGCCCTAGGAAGGTCTGAAAAGCGTTGGAGAACATCGGTAGTATTCACTGTTGTTGTTGCGCAGGCCTTTGCCCTCTTTTCCTCTACGGAGGTGATGTAGTCACTTTCTTGTGCTGGCCATTGGGAAATGTCTTCTTGCAGCCATGAAGGTCCCTGCCACCACAACGAATTGTTGACCAATTCAGACGCAGGTAAGCCTCTGCTACCTAAATCTGCTGGGTTGGACTCTGAGTTCACGTGCAACCAGTCCTTATTTCCGACCATGTCGATGATCTTGGTGATCCGATGTGCGACGAAGGTTGACCAGGAACAAGGCGGTTTCCTTATCCATGCGAGAACGATCTTTGAATCCGTCCAAAGGTGAACTCTAACTGGTCCCAATTTAAGATTTCTGAAAATGGATTCGGTGATTTCCGCTAACAGCACGGCTTCGCAAAGTTCCAATCGTGGAAGAGAAAGAGTTTTCACTGGGGCTACCCGGGTTTTGGCCAGAAGCAGGTTTGTCCAGATGCCATTATCCGTTTTCACGCGCATGTAAACGGCTGCAGCATAAGCCTTCTCGGATGAATCACAAAATCCATGGATCTCGATGTCGGTTCCTGGAGAAAAGTTGACGCATCTAGGTATCCTTATTTTATCGATCTCATGGTATTGGTCGGTGAAGGTTTTCCATCGTTCCAGCGTACTGGGAGATACTGGTTCGTCCCAAGCGGTGCCTTCTAACCAAATACTCTGTATGATTATTTTTGCCACAATGACCATTGGTGCCAGCCATCCTAATGGATCGAAAAGTTTGGCGATTGCTGATAGTATCGCTCTCTTTGTAATGTTTTCCGGGTTGTCCAGCGTCCCTGCTTTAAAATAAAATAAATCGGAGAGGGCATTCCATCGAATTCCTAATGCTTTAACTGAACTGGTATCTTCGAAGGCCAGGAAGTTTTCACTGAGGAGGTCTGCTTTGGGGATGTCCCTTAGAATGTCCTCTGAATTGGATGTCCATTTGCGAAGTCGAAAGCCCGCGGAGTGTAGGACTTGACGAATTTCATCTCAGGCTTTAATGGTCGATGTGATCGTATGTCCACCCGCTAATACGTCATCTACATACATTTATTCTCGCAGTATGCTAGCCGCTTTAGGGTGTGAACTTGAGACGTCGTCTGCTAGTTGTAGGAGCGTTCTTATCGCGAGATATGGCGCGCAATTCACTCCGAAGGTAACCGTCTTTAATTCGTAGAGACTAATAGGGTCGTTCGGGGAAGTGCGATACACAATGCGTTGAAATTTGGTGTGATTTTCGTTCACCCAAATTTGTCGATACATCTTTTCGATATCGCTATTGAAGACGAAACGGTATAGTCTCCATCGTAAGATTAGTGTGGGTAACTCGGCTTGTAGAACTGGGCCTGGGAGTAGAATATCATTTAGGCTCTTCCCGTTGGCCGTAGGGCTCGAGGCATTGAATACTACGCGTACCTTTGTAGTGGTGCTTTCCGCTTTAATAACGGCGTGGTGGGGCAGGAAGTAATGATCCGAATCGTCGGATGGGATATTTTTTTCAATTTTCTCATATGTCCGAGCGTTTCATATTCTGACAACACTCGAACATATTCTTTACCTAAAACTGGGTTTTTTATTAGCCGCCCCTTATTCCGGAAGAATTGAGAGCATGCGCGTTTCAGGGACGGTCCTAAATTAATGTTATTAGGGTAATCCTGCCTGGATGGTAGTGATACGGTGTATCTTCCATCTTCATCACGATTCGTTGTTTCTTTAAATAATCTTTCTCAATACCTCTCATCTTCATTTAATATTTTATTTTTTGGTACATTTTCTACCTCCCAGAAAGCTTTCAGTTGATTGTCCAACGCAACCTCGTTGTAGAAGGACACGATGCTCTTCGTTGGATTAGGTGCTTCGATACGACCGGTTAGTATCCAACCGAACACTGTCTCTTGTGCCAAGAGTGTGTTTAGTATATTCTTTTTTATACCGTTCATTATAATTTGAGGACATATGTCTCCGCCAAGTATGAGGTCTACGTCTTCGTTGACGTAGAACCTCTTGTCTGCAAAAACCAAGGCTGGGAATGCCTGCATAGTCATTGTGTTGATATGGCAGGATGGAAGATTCCCAGTGAGTTTCGCTAGAACTAGTACGGGTGTGGTCAGGCTGAAGCAGGGATCCATTGGTGAACGTAATTCGATGTTGGATGCTTCTTTCACCTGAGCTGACACCGCATTTGTGATGCCTGAAACATGGGCATGCATTTTCCTCGCTGACAAATTGATTCTGCGTTTCAGTCTTTCAGTTATAAAGGAACATTCAGACCCAGAATCAATTAATGCCCGCGCGGAGAAGTCGGTACCATTATGGTGAATGTGTACGCGAGCAGTTCCTAATAGCACACCTGTGCTGGAATTGACATGGCAGGATTTGACATTCTGGTTTGTAGAGGAAGGTGGTTGTCCCGATTCCTGTCTTTTCCGTGCCTGTACTGAAATTGATGGGGTATTATCCGCATTTTTGAATGGGTTGCGCACCGCCGGTTGCTGAAGTGTGTCCGCATGCAGGAGCGTGTGGTGACGAGAGTGGCATTTGGAACAGTTGTACGAACTGGTGCACCTCGTCACTGTGTGTCCTGGGGATAAACAATTCAGGCAGCCATTTGTGAATTTGACGAATTTAATCCTTTCTACCGGGTTTAAATCGCAAAAACGTGAACAGTTGCGTAATCTGTGCTCCGTTGATTAGCACATTTTACATATTGATTTGATGTTGTTTGCTTGGTTACTTTTGTTTGAAAAGCACCAAGTCTTTTTGTAGGGGTTTCTGTAGACTGGCGCGACACATTTGATTTTTGCACTTTAGAAGTGGCATTCCCTGTAAAACCAGACACTGTTTCAAGTGTCTGAAAACGATTTGACAAGAATTTATCCATATCCTCCCACTTGGATATGTCCGTTTTGTGGTCAATGCTCTGTTCCCATAGAGGCAACGTATTTTCGGGTAATTTTGTCGAGCATAAATATGTGATGATCGCATCCCAATTTGAAACATCAATCTGATGGGTTTTTAAGGATGCTAAACAATTATTTATGTCGCGCTGTAAGCTTTTGATTGAGCTGCCGCACTCGCCGTCTATCTTTTTTAGATTAAGTAAAATTTGAAGGTGTGAGTTCACGAGAATCCGCTTATTCTCTTATCTCTCACATAGGTTTTTCCAGGCTGTTTCAAAGCCTTCATTTGTCAAGGGACATTTCTTGACGGTGTCCTTTGCCTCACCTTGAGTTTTTTGATTGAGGTGGAACAACTTTTCTACCGGGCTTAGGCGACTGTTGTTTTTGTAGATGGCCGTGAACAGGTCACGAAACGTTGGCCAAGATAGGTAGTCGCCCTTGAATACCTCAGTATCGCAAGCTGGCAGGCGGATACTATGTTCGCGCGCGCGTTCTCCTTCAGGTCGAACCTGACTATCTCTTTCCTGCTTCAATTTGGCTTGAAGTTCAGCCATGTTCGACATGCATCGCAAGAATACGGCATATGCCGCTTTATGCTTGATCTTGACCGCTGCAATTTTCTTTGCGTCGAGCGTGTCAGAGCCAAGCAACTCCTCTAGGGCGTTCTCTGCTTTTCCCCACTTAGCTTGCAACTCCTTTTGCTGTATTGCCAGAGTGTGTACAGTGTGCAGAGCCGCATTGATATCATTAAAATCGGCATCGAATTCGATTATTCGATCGGCCAATCTAATGTGAGAATCCATGTTCATGGATGAAAGGTGGAGAGCAAATTAGCCAAGGGATATAAAACTTTGAAAACCTGAGCGAATCACCCACCAACAACTATTAAAATACGCAAAATTGATTTATTACTCTTAATTTGTTTATTTTTGTCTGGCTTTGCAGATTATTTGTGCCTTAAAACAGGGAGCAGGGGGAATCAACACCAATGTGTATTGTGCGAAGTAAAGAGGGCCACTCGCCACTTCAACCTTCAATTTCATTATAAAATAAGTGCGCGCGTTGACACAAACTCGACGAAAAGTGTGAAACCGTGAAATAAATCTTATGCAACAAAGAACAAAACTGTGTAACAAGATTAATTAGAGAAATTAGTGAAAATAATAGTGACGCAAAAGAAATTGAATTTTGCCGCAGTCGAATGGCGTGAATTTTTTTTTTGAAAGTGAAGTGTGCACCTCTTCCCTGTGCTGTGTCTGGAGAGCCTTACCGCTGGTGGGGGGACAGACCAGATAGTCACAAGGAATCTTAAACGACGTTAATGCAACGCATTTGCACTTATTTTTCTTTTTGGCACTGCACAGTTTTTTCACACTTTTCGCGGTTAACTACAATCACGTATGGCACTTTAGATCGATTTTTCGCACTTATATTTATTATTTTAACCAAAAAGAATGTGGGAAGAAATATTGCACTTACTGTGAACCTTTTGGTAATTTGTATGGTGCTGATGTGGCAAGATGATTTGATGTGTTGCAGTGGCTTTAGCTGGCTGTCGCTTGCTCGGTGTTTTGCACGCTGGTGTTAAATAATAGACTTTTTGACCTTTTTGTGGTATCGCTGCTGATTGTGGCAAAAACCCTCCGGATAACTTTTTAAGTGAGGAATTCTCAAATTTCGGTGCGGTCAGCTATGATCTTATGTTGTGATGTGGAATGTATATAGGCGCTTTAATTCCTTTCTCGGGGTGCGTGTGCTCCTGTAGGTAGATGGGCGCACCGGGGTCGATCTCAGTGGGAATATGTGTATGGAATAGAAAATAAGCAAATAGACGAGATTTCTCGTTATAATATATGTGGTTTATTGAATAACTATATAAATTGGTTGGGTACAATATTACCTGAATATATTGTTGAAACACAGTGGAGATCGCTGGCGGCAGATGTTAGCTGGTTGGCTGTTAGAATCCAAGAGGCCGGTTGTATAGCAAGCTACAACCGTTGACCCGCAAAATCCTCCGTTTTGGAGAGGAAAGGCACCCACACATCAACCCCGACATGCATATGCATGAGTGCTGACAAAAAGCACACATACACGTGCATTTACAGGCATGCACGTGCATGTGGCGGTGATGGTGTGGGTGGTTACAAATTAATTCCAGTATCGATTCGCAGAGTTGCATTGGGGGGATCGCAAACAGATGCGGAAAAGTTAGGCATCCTGCCTAAACACCTTGTAAATTTCATATTTCGGTGCTACTTTTTGAGGTACTCAATTACAATCTCTGCGTTATTAGTAGTTAAAATGCATATTATGTCATCCATGTATCTAGCATAAAATGACACGCCTAATTTGGACTTCAGCTCCTGTATGTACTTATCTTCCAGATTTTGCATGAGCACTTCCATAAGAATGGCTGATGTGGGGCTTCCCATTCCAGACGGTTTGTTTGTCTATATATTTTATTGTTTAATTGAAAATAGTTTTAACGTAAAGTGGTTCTTAGCGTATTTGTGATTTGCATATTTTTCACTTTGTTTTTTGTATTATTAACTATTGTTAAGGTAACTATGTCCAAAGTCTCCGATAGTGGTATTGATGGGTATAAATCTTTTATGTAAAAGATACCTATTTGCTATTCTTTGTTAGTTCTAAGGTCTCAAGTTTCTCTATTAGTTCTGTTGTGTTAGCTATTGCATTTTCGTTCCTTAGCTCCAGACTATCTTTCAATATCGTTTTTAAATATTTGGACAGTTTGTAACATGGTGTCGATTTAAAATTAATGATGGGCCTCATTGGCGTATCCAGCTTGTGGATTCTTGGTAGCGCAATCAGTGGAGGAGCCGAATGGTTCATTTGGACAAATATATGCGCCATGTTAGAATATACTATATTTGTTGCATTTTGATTTGTTTTTGGTATTCGTCCGTGGTTTCCTCTCTTATCCTACGACATTTCATTTCCTCTATGAGTTCTTCGGTTTTGGCTATATATTCCTCTTTCCGATTAGCACATTTCCTTTGCCCGCTTTCTTTGTGACACTATTGTGTTTTCTTAGTTTATGCCGTAGATTCTTTATATATGCGTTTTAACTATTAATAACGAAGAGCTTGTACTGGAGTACCTCAACAAGCAGCACCGAAATATAAAATTTACAATGGAAACCGAAAAAGACGGAGGAATCAACTATCTAGACCTCACGATAAATATTGATAAAGAATCCAAAAGATTTAACTATGACATATATAGAAAGCCAACGGCCACCGACCCAATAATACATAATACCTCAAATCACCCCCAACAGCATAAAAATGCAGCACTAAGGCACTTGGTACATAGACTTGAGAGATCACCTCTTACACAATAGGCATATAAGAGAGAACATGAGGTCATATATAATATCGCTGCAAACAACGAATATATGAAATCACTAGTAGATAAGATCAGAAGGACAAATGGAGAACCAAAAAGAAATAATGAAAACGAAAATAATAGCTGGACGACTATGATATATACTGGAAAACAACATATAAATTGGCAAACTTCTTTAAAAATACAACATTAACACAGCATTGAAAACATCGAACAATCTAGGACGAAAACTAAGAACTAACACTAACTCAGAGGATCCGTTTAGCCGCCACGGTGTACAAAAGCTTACCTGCGGATGCCAACATAGTTACATAGGACAAACAGGACGGCAAATAAGAACGAGGTTCAGAAAACATATCAGAGATTACAACAAAAAAATACGAAATCCAAACATTATACCTAAGTCTAACTTGGCGAATCACATGGTCGAGAATGAATGTTCCCCAGCAAACATCAATAAAACAGTTAGGGTTCTTCACATACGAGCAAAAGGCCGACGCCTCAACGTACTCGAAAACATGGAAATCTGCAAACAGAAAACATTCGATGGTATAGTAATAAGCCAAGAAATAAAACACGATTTCTGACACAATATTCTAGCTTTTAAAACTTGTTTACAAGAAACAAAGTAATCACACAGGTACAACAGATAAACATACAACAAGAAACGAACACAAAACAATTAACGCACCAAAACAACAAACCCACAAAGAAGGTCAATCGACTAAAATTATGGATTTTTACCTGCCCCAGTCAGCCACACAAATCGATCAGTAAAAAACCACATTCGGTTCTGAATGAACACACAGCACATACACATAAATAAATATACACAGGCATCAATTTTGACAATACCTGCTCATGTACCTACGAACTATAAATAGAGGACAAACAACAACAACAGATCAGAACGAAAATCGACACTGATGATGACACAACGCCGAAACCGGTTTGTCTCAAAACCAAATTTGACAAGGGATGACGCAAATCGTTCCAATACACATTAAATAAATATAGTTATCTCCGCTTTGATGCATATTCTCCAAATAAGCTTTTAATGTGCAATAATTCCACATGAATGAATCGTGGGTAGAACCAGCATATCTAGCATCCACATACCGGATATTCATATCATGATCACAAGCCTGAAATATGAAGGTACATAGTAAACAACGTATACATATCTATGTAATACACCTATATCGCTGCTACAGGCTAGGTACACACAGAAACATCAGACTGCCAATATATTGCTGTTTAAATGTTTTTGGTTTTGTATTCAATAATCGAATGTACCTAAATTTAAATTTTTCTAGTCACACTTATGCTGCTACAATAACAAAATTTAGGCTGCCTTGTTTTGATTTCGAATTCAAAACACATTGCGAACATTTTCTATTAGCAATATAGGAGTATTACATATATGGTAAACAACGATGTTATATGTATTAATTTCTTAAATACTTACAACAATCGCATTTATACTAAAAAATCCTTTTCTATTCAGGTAGAGCTGTCTATTCGAGGTAGGAGCATAAATCGATATACGTGTAACATCAACATAGCCGATCACGTTTGGTATTCCTGACCTGGAGAAAAACTTGCGCCTGTTGCTTTTCTTCTTCTGTCATTTCTGTCCTTATCGACTCACTGCAAATTTCTCTTTCTAAAACGGGAAGCATCTCCCTTAAAATGAGCAAAACTGTTGGGTGAGCAAGGCCCAAGTGAAACTCATTTCCTACAGCTTGCTGGTAACTGTCATGTGCAAAAAATCTTAGTGTATAGCATAATCTTAGCATTGGCGTTACAGATGAGGACAGTCGGCAGTGAAAATTGTCTTTGATTTTGCCCAGCACATACATAAATACGTCTTTACTTAGCCGAAAATTCGCTATAAATCTATAAATATGTATGGATATGTATGTAAATAAAGTTTTTGTTTCATTAAATAACCAATCTGCACTGGATACTTACTCCGTACACGGCAGCTCCATAGGATTTGAGTTATGCTATATGCCATAGAGGTCCGATCCGGCCGGTTCCGACAAATGTCTAATCGGACACCTAAGTACACCCGCTCACCAAATTTTATTAAGATATCTCAAAAATTGAGGGACTAGTTTGCATACAAACAGACAAACGGACATGGCTAAATAAACTCAGCTCTTCATCGTGATTATTTTGGTATACTTAATGGTGGGTCTATCTATTTTCCTTTAAGGAATAACAATTTTGAGATTCGTGCCAAAGTTAATATACCATTTCATTTTCATGAAAGGTATAAAAATAGGTAGGTACTTTCTGTGAGGATGCAAAGTTTCACGTTTTTTGTGGTCTGCATATTAAAACTATGACTACAAATCACATATTTCAACTATATATGACGTAAACGTAAGTGTTTGATGAAACTTGATGAAATTTTAAGCTTCTAGCCGTAAACAAGGGGCAAAAATGACAGTTTATATGGGGTATATAATATATATACAACCGATCTCTATGATTTTCTCAGACAACAATATATGCTATACATGTAAGCATTTGGTGAAATTTTAAGCTTATAGCCGTTAAAATGGGGCAGATATTGCGAAAAGTTTCTTATCTGAACAATCGGTTGTATGAGATATATACTATATATACAACCGATCTCTATGATTTTTTCACACAACAATATATGCTATATACGTAAGCAACTGGTGAAATTTTGGGCTTCTAGCTGTTAAAATGGGGCAGAAATTGCGAAAAGTTTCTTATCAGAACAATCGGTTGTATAAGATATATACTATATACACCACCGATATATGGTTTTTTCAGACAACAATGTATGCTATACAACTAAGCATTTGGTGAAATTTGAATCTTCTAGCTGTTAAAATGGGCCTGAATTTGCAGAAAGATATATATATATATATACTACATATATATCACCACATATTATAAAACAAGGTCGGTTTTTCTTCCCTATGTGCCTTTGACTACTTAAACCTTTAAAACTACGCAACGGATTTAGATGCGGTTTTTTTAATAGATATCGGGATTGAAGAGGAAGGCTTATACGTATAATAACCTCCATTAAATTCTGGAGAAATACTGTTATTTTTGAAGTTTCTAATGTGACGTCGTAAAAAATGTAGTAAAAAATTATAAAATTTTGTTTACACAGCTATAACTCATAAACGGAAAAGTAAAACTTTGAAATATTTACCCTCGTTCTGCATCAAAAGAAAGGATACTTGATTCCTTTCTTATATCAGCAAAATTGTTTAAACAAAAATAACATTTTTAACAAAAAATGCATAATGTGTGGTTGTTCGCTGTTAACTGTGCGCGAAAATTGGTTTGAGTGAGACTTGATGCGTCACATACTTGAATACATAGCACTCGTTGCGTTCTTTAAAGGCCGTGACACAATGACATTTTACATATAGATGCGTTTAACACAAGCTTATGCATTGCAATAACAGCGCCACAATCAACCAAGATGTTGCGTTTGTAAATATGAAGGAGCTTCAGACGTGCCAATTGAAGTTTATTACGCCTTGCCCATTCACATACAAAATTTCGCGAAGCACTGTTATAAATATTTTCCCTATACAACAAAAATACTTGCTAACATATTTTGTGCCGTAATCGATTGCTATATTACAGTTTTTAATTGCGAAAATTTTTAGAAAATTTGCCAACCAGTGGGAAAAATAATTTCACTTGCAAAGTGTGCCAACACCCTTAGCCAAAGCATATGTCAAATCGTTCTTCTTATGATATGATTGGAACAAAATTGAGGAGTTGGCTACTTTTCAATATCAGATGATGCCAGTGTCGCTTATTCTACCATTCTCCATAAAAATACGTGTAATATACTCATAATGCATAAGCATGTGTTAAACTCATCTATATGAAAAACTGCTTATGTGTCGGAGCTGTAACTTCGGGAGTACATTTATATGTATGGATTTATGTATGTATTTTCATGTTATATTAAGCTTGACATATGTATGTACATACATATATATGTCAAGTGAATGCAACATAAATGGTTAAGAATGCATACGTCTCTTGAAAAATACTCTTTCGTTACAAATATTGAATATTTCCTTACAACTCTTGAACAAAAGTTTTATTTTTTGGCATTTTTGCATGTATATGCTAATATTTGTGCACTAAGGAGATTTAATTCTTCAATATATTTTTTATGCTAATTTGTATTGTGATCGTAAAGACAAATTAAAGGAGTATCCATTTTTAATGTTTTTATGGCAACCCTAAAGGAGTTATATTATATATATAATATATATTATACGGCGGCCACCGTGGTGTGATGGTAGCGTGATCCGCCTACTATACAGTATGCCCTGGGTTCACACCCCGGGCAAAGCAACATCAAAATTTTAGTAATAAGGTTTTTCAATTATAAGACAATTTTTCTAAGCGGGGTCGCCCCTCGGCAGTGTTTGGCATGCGCTCCGAGTGTATTTCTGCCATGAAAAGCTCTCAGTGAAAATTCATCTGCCTTGCAGATGCCGTTCGGAGTCGGCATAAAACATGTAGGTCCCGTCCAGCCAATTTGTAGGGAAATTCAAGAGGAGCACGACGCAAATTGGAAGAGAAGCTCGGCCTTAGATCTTTTCGGAGGTTATCGCGCCTTACATTTATTTATTAAAGGAGATATTTTAGAGAGAACAGTTAGTTTCCACGAATTTTCTTATTCAAATTTCTAGGTAAGTTGTCGCTTTTTCTGTCCATATGTCCGTTTTAAATGCTTAAAGCCTTAAAACTACGCAACGGACTTTGATGCGGTTTTTTTTTAATAGATACAGTGATTGAGGAGGAAGATATAATAACATCCATTAAATTGTGGAGAAATACTGTTATTTTTAAGGTTTGTAATGTGATGTCGTAAATATTTTCATTTTTTCCGCTTACATTGCAAACGTAAGCTGAACCCTACGAGGTTTATCAAAATAATGTACTAAGTGCAGTACACATTGAAAAGGTCTACAGAAAACATCGCGATGGTATATGTCTATCACTTACGGACATCCCACAATAACATTTTTTTGTCAACTACTTTTTACGACAAATAATGTGTAATCTTCGAAGCGATTTAACCAATATAGCATTAACCCCTATCCAATCAATCCCTATCCTAAATTTTAGGTACCTAAACTAATATTAAACTGGAACTTTCCAGCAATGCAATAATTTAGGTAAGAAGCTGTCAGGACTCTGCGACAATCTAAATTATTTGTGAGAAATGTGCAATTGGGCCAAATTTCTTTTTAATTTTTCTGTTGCATAAAGAGCTGCTTCGGCCGTTTTTTTGGTAATAAAACAAAAAGCTATTGTTTTTTCATACCTACGCGTTTCGACGCAACAGCGTCATCCTGAGGGTATTCTGTTTTTATTAACAATAAACATGTAACATAGCAATTAGTTATAAACACACTCAATTACAATATAATTTTTTCTCAATCTAATATTTTTCCGTAGGTTTCTCCTTACTTTGTAAATTATTTTCTTACATCCCACAAATATTAATACATATAACATTTTGAACACCAGTATATTTAACGTTAAGTTATTTAAAAATATATCACAGTTTTTTCCCTCTTTTAATTGTCAATTTTATTAATTTGTGTTATTTAATCACCGATGTATATGCACTATTTGTGTTGTTGATGTCTTCTTTTGAAGTTTATGATATTTTTCAGCGGTTGTTGTATACGTAAGGTTTCCAGTGTTAGTCGTCGTTTTTCTTTTCTCCCTAGGTCCAATATTCTAGCGTTGGAGAAATCAGCTGTGTGATTGTTGCTTGTCAGGTTTTTTGCCAGTGCTGTTTTATCTTTCTTGTTTTTGGGGTCCATTTCTTGTTAATGTATTCTTATACCCAACGCTCTTTTTGTAGTGCCAACGTAGCTCTTGTTGCATTCGGCATTTTCGTTGCCTTTATACTTTATTTCATATACCACATTATTCTGATTTTCTTACCGAATTCTATCTTTAGTTTTGGTAAATATTTTGTTTAGCGTATTATGTGGTTTGTGAGCATAACTTATGTTTTCCTTTTCTACAATTCTTTTTAGTGTTTGATTGTTTGTCATCCCTGGTACGTATGTAACGCCAATATATTTTTTTGTTGAATTCTCTTGCAGTGTATTTTTGTTGTTATAGGAACTTTTAATATTAGCCGTGTTTTTTAACACGCGTATATCCGTTTACGCTTAAACTTTATATTGACTGCTAAGAGACAAACTATAAATACACCTCTGAAATTGCTGCGCATAAATTTTGTCCTACTAAATTTCAATACGCATTATACTCAGATGTAACTGAAATATGTGTCTTTGTTTCACCCTGTACACTAATTCTATGTATTATATGTGTGTCCACAATTCATCGCAACTGATTCAGCTATATGTTATACCCTATGGCCATCAGAGCGTTGCGTCTCCGCTTTTCGCTACACCCTGTTGCTGTAGCTAGTTGTTTTACCACAGCCGCTAGATGGGTCTCCTAAGCATTATCTAAGCGAAGATAGGCGTTTTTTAACACGCGCAAACGAAACGTATACGCGCGTGTTAAAAAACACGGCTATTATTTAATTTCGTTTCTATGAGCCGTCCTACGAGGGCTGCCGGGTTGGGGGGATGTTTGCTGGGGAAAATTCATTCTCGACCATGTGAATCGCTAAGTTAGCCTCGGGTGTAATGTTTGGATTCTGTATTTTTTGTTGTAATCTCTAATATGTTCTCTGAACCTCGTTCTTATTTGCCGTCCTGTTTGTCCTATGTAACTATGTTGGCATCCGCAGGTAAGCTTGTATACGCCATGGCTGCTAAACGGATCCTCTGAGTTAGTGTTAGTTCTTAGTTTTCGTCCTAGACTGTACGATGTTTTCAATGCTGTGTTAATTTTGTATTTCTTAAAGAAGCTTGCCAATTTATATGTTGCTTTTCCAGTATATGTCATAGTCGTCCAGCTATAATTTTCGTTTTCATTCTTTCTTTTTGGTTCTCCATTTACCCTTCTGAGCTTATCTACTAGTGCTTTCTTATATCCGTTGTTTGCAGCGATATTATATATGACCTTAAGTTCTCTCTTATATGCCTCTTGTGTAAGAGGTGTTCTTTCAGGTCTATGTGCCAAGTGCCTTAATGCTGCATTTTTATGTTGGGGGTGATTTGAGGTATTATGTATTATTGTGTCGGTGGCCGTTGGCTTTTTATATATGTCATAGTTAAATCTTTTGGATTCTTTATCAATATTTATCGTGAGGTCTAGATAGTTGATTCCTCCGTTTTTTCGGTTTCCCTTGTAAATTTTATATTTCGGTGCTGCTTTTTGAGGTACTCAAGTACAATCTCTGCGTTATTAGTAGTTAAAATGCATATTATGTCATCCACGTATCTAGCATAAAATGACACGCCTAATTTGGACTTCAGCTCCTGTATGCACTTTTCTTCCAGATTTTGCATGAACACTTCCATAAGAATGGCTGATGTGGGGCTTCCGATTCCAAGACCGTTTGTTTGTCTATATATTTTATTGTTGAATTGAAAATAGTTTTAACGTAAAGCGGTTCTTAGCGTATTTGTGATTTGCATATTTTTCACTTTGTTTTTTTTTTTTTGTATTATTAACTATTGTTGAGCTAACTATGTCCAAAGTCTCCGATAGTGGTATTGATGGGTATAAATCTTTTTTGTAAAAGATATCTATTTGCTATTCTTTGCTAGTTCTAAGGTCTCAAGTTTTTCTATTAGTTCTGTTGTGTTAGCTATTGCATATTCGTTCCTTAGCTCCAGACTATCTTTCAATATCGTTTTTAAATATTTGGACAGTTTGTAACATGGTGTCGATTAAAATTAATGATGGGCCTCATTGGCGTATCCAGCTTGTGGATTCTTGGTAGCGCAATCAGTGGAGGATCCGAATGGTTCATTTGGACAAATATATGCGCCATGTTAGCATTTTTTATAGCAACTTTGATTTGTTTTTGGTATTCGTCCGTGGTTTCCTCTCTTATCCTACGACATTTCATTTCCACTATGAGTTCTTCGGTTTTGGCTATATATTCCTCTTTTCCGATTAGCACATTTCCTTTGTCCGCTTTCGTTGTGACACTATTGTATTTTCTTAGTTTATGCCGAAGATTCTTTATATATGCGTTTTAACTATTAATAACGAAGAGCTTGTACTGGAGTACCTCAACAAGCAGCACCGAAATATAAAATTTACAATGGAAACCGAAAAAGACGGAGGAATCAACTATCTAGACCTCACGATAAATATTGATAAAGAATCCAAAAGATTTAACTATGACATATATAGAAAGCCAACGGCCACCGACCCAATAATACATAATACCTCAAATCACCCCCAACAGCATAAAAATGCAGCACTAAGGCACTTGGTACATAGACTTGAGAGATCACCTCTTACACAATAGGCATATAAGAGAGAACATGAGGTCATATATAATATCGCTGCAAACAACGAATATATGAAATCACTAGTAGATAAGATCAGAAGGACAAATGGAGAACCAAAAAGAAATAATGAAAACGAAAATAATA
Source organism: Eurosta solidaginis (assembly GCF_040869045.1). NCBI lineage: Eukaryota > Metazoa > Arthropoda > Insecta > Diptera > Tephritidae > Eurosta > Eurosta solidaginis. The sequence goes on along the minus strand of NC_090319.1, from coordinate 165,124,077 downwards.
GCTGGACGACTATGATATATACTGGAAAACAACATATAAATTGGCAAACTTCTTTAAAAATACAACATTAACACAGCATTCAAAACATCGAACAATCTAGGACGAAAACTAAGAACTAACACTAACTCAGAGGATCCGTTTAGCCGCCACAGTGTGCACAAGCTTACCTGCGGATGCCAACATAGTTACATAGGACAAACAGGACGGCAAATAAGAACGAGGTTCAGAGAACATATCAGAGATTACAACAAAAAAATACGGAATCCAAACATTATACCTAAGTCTAACTTGGCGAATCACATGGTCGAGAATGAATGTTCCCCAGCAAACATCAATAAAACAGTTAGGGTTCTTCACATACGAGCAAAAGGCCGACGCCTCAACGTACTCGAAAACATGGAAATCTACAAACAGAAATCATTCGATGGTAGAGTAATAAGCCAAGAAATAAAACACAATTTCTGACACAATATTAAGCTTTTAATGTGCAATAATTCCCCATGAATGAATCGTGGGTAGAACCAGCATATCTAGCATCCACATACCGGATATTCATATCATGATCACAAGCCTGAAATATGAAGGTACATAGTGAACAACATATACATATCTATGTAATACACCTATATCGCTGCTACAGGCTAGGTACACACAGAAACATCAGACTGCCAATATATTGCTGTTTAAATGTTTTTGGTTTTGTATTCAATAATCGAATGTACCTAAATTTAAATTTTTCTAGTCACACTTATGCTGCTACAATAACAAAAATTTTTTAGGCTGCCTTGTTTTGATTTCGAATTCAAAACACATTGCGAACATTTTCTATTAGCAATATAGGAGTATTACATATATGGTAAGCAACGATATTCTATATATTAATTTCTTAAATACTTACAACAATCGCATTTATACTAAAAAATCCTTTTCTATTCAGGTAGAGCTGTCTATTCGAGGTAGGAGCATAAATCGATATACGTGTAACATCAACATAGCCGATCACGTTTGGTATTCCTGACCTGGAGAAAAACTTGCGCCTGTTGCTTTTCTTCTTCTGTCATTTCTGTCCTTATCGATTCACTGCAAATTTCTCTTTCTAAAACGGGAAGCATCTCCCTTAAAATGAGCAAAACTGTTGGCTGAGCAAGGCCCAAGTGAAACTCATTTCCTACAGCTTGCTGGTAACTGCCATGTGCAAAAAATCTTAGTGTACAGCATAATCTTAGCATTGGCGTTACGGATGAGGACAGTCGGCAGTGAAAATTGTCTTTAATTTTGCCCAGCACATACATAAATACGTCTTTGCTTAGCCGAAAATTCGCTATAAATCTATATATATGTATGGATATGTAAATAAAGTTTTTGTTTCATTAAGTAACCAATCTGCACTGCATACTTAATTCCGTACACGGCAGCTCCATAGGATTTGAGTTATGCTATATGCTATAGAGGTCCGATCCGGCCGGTTCCGACAAATGTCTAATCGGACACCTAAGTACACCCGCTCACCAAATTTTATCAAGATATCTCAAAAATTGAGGGACTAGTTTGCATACAAACAGACAAACGGACATGGCTAAATAAACTCAGCTCTTCATCGTGATTATTTTGGTATACTTAATGGTGGGTCCATCTATTTTCCTTTAAGGACTTACAATTTTGATATTCGTGCCAAAGTTAATATACCATTTAATTTTCATGAAAGGTATAAAAATAGGTAGGTACTTTCTGTGAGGATGCAAAGTTTCACGTTTTTTGTGGTCTGCATATTAAAACTATGACTACAAATCACATATTTCAACAATATATGACGTAAACGTAAGTGTTTGATGAAACTTGATGAAATTTTAAGCTTCTAGCCGTAAACAAGGGGCAAAAATGACAGTTTATATGGGGTATATAATATATATACCACCGATCTCTATGATTTTCTCAGACAACAATATATGCTATACACGTAAGCATTTAGTGAAATTTTAAGCTTATAGCCGTTAAAATGGGGCAGAAATTGCGAAAAGTTTCTTATCTGAACCATCGGTTGTATGAGATATATACTATATATACAACCGATCTCTATGATTTTGAGCTTCTAGCTGTTAAAATGGGGCAGAAATTGCGAAAAGTTTCTTATCTGAACAATCGGTTGTATAAGATATATACTATATACACCACCGATATATGGTTTTTTCTGTATGCTATACAACTAAGCATTTGGTGAAATTTGAAGCTTCTAGCTGTTAAAATGGGGCTGAATTTGCAAAAAGATATATATATATATATATACTACATATATATCACCACATATTATAAAACAATGTCGGTTTTTTTCCCTATGTCCTTTTGACTGCTTAAACCTTTAAAACTACTCAACGGATTTTGATGCGGTTTTTTCAATAGATATCGGGATTGAAGAGGAAGGTTTATACGTATAATAACATCCATTAAATTCTAGAGAGATACCGTTATTTTTGAAGTTTCTAATGTGACGTCGTAAAAAATGTAGTAAAAAATTATAAAATTTTGTTTACACAGCTATAACTCATAAACGGAAAAGTAAAACTTTGAAATATTTACCCTCGTTCTGCATCAAAAAAAAAAAAAGATACTTGATTCCTTTCTTATATCAGCAAAATTGTTTAAACAAAAATAACATTTTTAACAAAAAAACAGAAATGTTGCATTCGGCATTTTCGTTGCCTTTAGACTTTACTTCATATACCACATTATTCTGATTTATTCTTACCGAATTCTATATTAGTTTTGGTAAATATTTTGTTTAGCGTATAATGTGGTTTGTGAGCATAACTTATGTTTTCCTTTTATACAATTCTTTTAAGTGTTTGATTGTTTGTCATCCCTGGTACGTATGTAATGCCAATATATTTTTTTGTTGAATTCTCTTGTTGTGTATTTTTGTTGTTATAGGAACTTTTAATATTATTTAATTTCGTTTCTATGAGCCGTCCAACGAGTGCAGCCGAGTTTGGGGGATGTTTGCTGGGGAACATTCATTCTCGACCATGTGATTCGCTAAGTTAGACTCAGGTATAATGTTTGGATTCCGTATTTTTTGTTGTAATCTCTAATATGTTCTCTGAAACTCGTTCTTATTTGCCATCCTGTTTGTCCTATGTAACTATGTTGTCATCCGCAGGTAAGCTTGTATACGCCATGGCTGCTAAACGGATCCTCTGAGTTAGTGTTGGTTCTTAGTTTTCGTCCTAGATTGTTCGATGTTTTCAATGCTGTGTTAATTTTGTATTTCTTAAAGAAGTTTGCCAATTTATATGTTGCTTTTCTAGTATATATCATAGTCGTCCAGCTATTATTTTCGTTTTCATTATTTCTTTTTGGTTCTCCATTTGTCCTTCTGAGCTTATCTACTAGTGCTTTCTTATATTCGTTGTTTGCAGCGATATTATATATGACCTCAAGTTTTCTCTTATATGCCTCTTGTGTAAGAGGTGTTCTTTCAGGTCTATGTACCAAGTGCCTTAATGCTGCATTTTTATGCTGTTGGGGGTGATTTGAGGTATTATGTATTATTGTGTCGGTGGCCGTTGGCTTTCTATATATGTCATAGTTAAATCTTTGGATTCTTTATCAATATTTATCGTGAGGTCTAGATAGTTGACTCCTCCGTCTTTTTTGGTTTCCCTTGTAAATTTAATATTTCGGTGTTGCTTTTTCAGGTACTCCAGTACAAGCTCTGCGTTATTAATAGTTAAAATGCATATTATGCCATCCACGTATCTAGCATAAAATGACACGCCTAATTTGGACTTCAGCTCCTGTATGTACTTTTCTTCCAGATTTTGCATGAACACTTCCATAAGAATGGCTGATGTGGGGCTTCCGATTCCAAGACCGTTTGTTTGTCTATATATTTTATTGTTGAATTGAAAATAGTTTTAACGTAAAGCGGTTCTTAGCGTATTTGTGATTTGCATATTTTTCACTTTGTTTTTTTTATATTATTAACTATTGTTGAGCTAACTATGTCCAAAGTCTCCGATAGTGGTATTGATGGGTAAAAATCTTTTATGTAAAATATACCTATTTGCTATTCTTTGTTAGTTCTAAGGTCTCAAGTTTCTCTATTAGTTCTGTTGTGTTAGCTATTGCATATTCGTTCCTTAGCTCCAGACTATCTTTCAATATCGTTTTTAAATATTTGGACAGTTTGTAAGATGGTGTCGATTTAAAATTAATTATGGGCCTCATTGGCGTATCCAGCTTGGGGATTATTGGTAGCGCAATCAGTGGAGGACCCGAATGGTTCATTTATACTTGTTGCATTTTTATAGCAACTTTGATTTGTTTTTGGTATTCGTCCACGGTTTCCTCTCTTACCCTACGTAATTTCATTTCCTCTATGAGTTCTTAGGTTTTGGCTATATATTCCTCTTTTCCGACTAGCACATTTCCTTTGTCCGCTTTCATTGTGACATTATTGTGTTTTCTTAGTTTATGCCGTAGATTCTTTATATATGCGTTTTAACTATTAATAACGGAGAGCTTGTACTGGAGTACCTCAACAAGCAGCACCGAAATATAAAATTTACAATGGGAACCAAAAAAGACGGATAAATCAACTATCTAGACCTCACGATAAATATTGATAAAGAAGCCAAAAGATTTAACTATGAAATATATAGAAAGGCAACGGCCACCGACCCAATAATACATAATACCTCAAATCACCCCCAACAGCATAAAAATGCAGCATTAAGGCACTTGGTACATAGACCTGAAAGAACACCTCTTACACAAGAGGATATAAGAGAGAACTTGAGGTCATATATAATATCGCTGCAAACAACGAATATAAGGAATCACTAGTAGATAAGCTCAGAAGGACAAATGGAGAACCAAAATAAAAATAATGAAAACGTAAAAAATAGTTGGACGACTATGACATATACTGGAAAAGCAACATATGAATTGGCAAAATTCTTTAAAAATACAACAATAGCACAGCATTCAAAACACCGAACAATCTAGGACGAAAACTAAGAACTAACACTACCTCAGAGGATCTGTTTAGCTTCCACGGTGTATACAAGCTTACCTACGGATGCCAACATAGTTACATAGGACAAACAAGACGGCAAATAAGAACGAGGTTCAGAGAACTTATCAGAGATTACAACAAAAAAATACGGAAACCAAACATTATACCTAAGTCTAACTTGGCATATCACATGGTCGAGAATGAATGTTCCCCAGCAAAACATCAATAAAACAGTTAGGGTTCTTCACATACAAGCAAATTTAATATTTATTCGAATTTTTTATTATTTTATTTGGATAGTACTATCCGGATAGTGCGCACTATCGGGATACTTCGAATAGTAAAATAAAAGACATTGCGTTTATGTTACGCTCATCGCTTGTGCAGATGAGCATGCACATATATTTATATGTACATATATTTATGTTTGTATAGATGCATATATGCATATATTTTTGTTTGTTTGGGGTTGCTTTGTTAATATTCATTTATTTAGTTATGTACATATATTTACGTAACCAAAGTTGTGCTTGAGGCTTAAGCTAGAAATAGTTATCGGGATCGTTTACAACTGTACTGATCATAGAACTTTGTTTATTAGTAAACAGGTGTGGAAATGTTCATACATAATGGTACATGTAAAATATGTACCTAATTTTAATAAGATTAATATGGTAGGGAGTTTTGTTTCCCATAAACATACATAAATATGTATGTATGTAAGTTGTATGGAAAGTTTTTCTTTTCTTTTGGTTTGTATAAACATCTAATTGGTCACCATTAAGAAAAATATTTTTACATGTCATTGTCAACATTTTTTGCGAAGTCTGATGAATCAAAAGTTATTTAAGGTCAATGTTAACTTAATGAAAATTTTGGAAAAAAATTTCCTAAAATAAAGTTTGAAGCAATCCATTTTAAAAGTGACAAAATTCTAGTGGAATTAGTGACTAGTTTCAAAAACGGCTGTCTGTCTGTTTTTGCCGCTCCTTAAAATTTTGATTGTCCTTGAACGCGTTAAACGCTGTAATATAAATACCCAAATATGCATATAAGCATATTCTAACATATGTACATGTTGTATTCTTGCAGATTCCTTTGAAATTAGATTCATATACAAGTGCATGTGGGTATCTCTATGTGTATGTATATGTATTCCAGAAAATGCGAATATGAAATAAGAATCCCACCTACTTTTACGGTTATTGTGGGTATTGTTTATTTTTTTTTATTTCATTTTGTTGATGCTTGGACTAGCTGAGTATTTTTGCTTGCGGATGAAATTCTTTTCTTATAAAACTTTTGGTTTTTGCAATAATTTTTTGTGTGCATACTCGTGTATTCTACCTGCTACTGACTGACCTAACTACTGGTACTGACTGATCACAGTCCTACAACCATAAATACATACGCGCAGGTAATTCTAAACGTTTCCTTCGGTTTTTAGTTGTGGGTTTTTAATCGATTATGTATATGTTCTTTTGTCTTTCTTTAAATTCCGAGCTTGGAAATTTCGTTAACCATAAATATTAACCAGCAATGTCCTTTTATATCCTGCATCGCTGAACTTATTCATAATTAAAAAACGACACAATGGAAAGTATAAAATGAGGATACCATCTTCTTTTTGTTGATGGTGTGGGTACCTATACTCCGTATTGAACAGAAGACAAATCACTTATCACAAATGATCATTAGTATTTTGAGGTATATTTCGAGTTATAAGACATTTAAAAAGCAAAAAACCGTAAACTTTGCCCTTCAAAGTGAACAATTTTTTTTTTATTTCATGATACAATTTCTTTTATTTTTTTCTTTTATATACATACATTCAATAAAAACAATCTTAACTTAATTACTCATTTCAGTGTCATATAAAAGTGATTTTCTTATTTATATATATGTAAATGATGACTTAGTTCTAAAATCGGTGTAAATATTTAATTTTTTTTACTTTGGTCTAAAAATATTAAAGCTGATACAAGATATTGGTTAAGTTTACTTCTTGAAGGCTTAACAATATTACCAGCACTTGAGAAAACTCGCTCGGAACATGTAAAAATATTTTTTTAATGGTGACCAAATTGATGTTTATAGAAACCAAAAGATATCAAAACAAAAATTTTCCATACAATATGTATGTATATGGGAAACAAAAATCCCTACCATATTAATCTTATTAAAATTAGGTACATATATTACATGTACCATTATGTATGAACATTTCCATACCTGTTTACTAATAAACAAAGTTCTATTATCAGTCATATATGTAATACTTCTATATCACTACTACTGAACTATGCAGCCTGTCAAACATTACAGTACAGATATACAACGAGAGAAGGAGACAAAATCTCAAGGCTGTCGTTAATTTTTTTTAAAAAGGGGGCTTAAATATATGTATATTTCAACAAGCCGTCTTGCTTCTATCAATATTGTACATTAGGCTATTTCGTTCTCCAAATGAAAAAGTAAGATTTTGTTTTTCATTAGTATTATAAAATTTTTGATTGTTTTAAGAACTCCGCAGATTAGCACTACCGGTTTGTGCTGAGTGCGCAGATATACGTATGTAAATGAGCTCTTAGTGACCAAAAAGCGACGAATTTCTCATGCACAGAATTAACAGTTACAAAATATGCGTAGGGGCAACAAATGGCATAAATTGAAAACAAATCTAGTTAGCGGTCGTAAGATTTTCAGCTGGTATAAGTAAAATTTACAAAATTGATATTATTTCAACACGAATAGCAGCCAGCCCAGTACTCATATTTTGTTTACTTCATCAAAAATTTATTTCATTAAAAAACTAAAAATAAGTACAATTTTTAAAACGCTTATATATCGTATGTTCAAGCAAATTCACTTTAAATTATTTTTTAAAACGTTTAAAGAAATGCTTGTTGGGATGTATATATATGTATATTTTCATACATGTATATTTGAATTTTTTTCATTTCAAAAATAAGAATTCTTCGATTTTTTTTGTTTTTTTTTGTACTCTTTATGTAAATAATGTACTTTGTATGGCTGCAGCCCATGATTAAATAATAAAGACATCAAGCCTTGTATTGTATTTGTTGGCGTTTTCATTGTTTAATCGAATAAACTGAGATTTTATAACAATTAGTATGCAAAAGTTGGGTAAAGGGGATAGTGACCCATTGGTACCCCTTTAATACTTTTTTTACACACGCTACTACAATTCACTAACACTAACAAAGCCCCGCAGAACATACATTTGCACAGTTTCAGCAAATAATGATTGACAGAAAATTTGCACATTAGGAAGATAGGAAGGCAGGGATGCACATTAACGTTAAGCTAATCGTTTATCAAAAAATTTCCACCGTTTCTGTTGAAACACTTCGAAATATTATCGATAAAGAAATTATCAAGATAAATTGTATCTCGTTTTTAACCGAAACGAAAAGCTTTCGTTAACGTTAAAAACGATAACAAAAACGTGATACTTTATGTTTGAATTTCAAGAAGCTATCAAGCTGAGACGCGCAGGCAAATTTGTCTCTGTATTTACACTTCGTGGTGTTTGGAAGAGTTAACAAAGAGTCCGTAGCAGTGAAAATATCAACGAATGATGATTTAAAACTTTACTGCTGACTATCAGCCGTATGCGTATGCAGTATAATTTACTTAGTTTTAACTTTTGTATGTTTACTTTATATTTGTTTATGCATATATATACTCCGTATTTTCCTACATGTAAAAATGGTCCGTTTAAGTTTCTTTAATCTTAATTTTTGTTTTTTCCTTTTGCTTGTTTTTTCTTTTGTGACTTTGTTTGTTTGTATGGTTGCTTTTGTTTACATTACTCATTATGACCCTTAGCAGCAAGTTGTGTGGTGCGGGCGACAGTAGTCTTGCCATGATAAACATATTATGTCAGCAAAGCAATGGTTTTAATATTGTGCATTTTAATGCCAGAAGTTTAAATGCTGAGAAAGTAGATTTTATTAGATATGTGTTTGAAAACTCATGTGTTGATGTCATTTGCGTGTCGGAGACGTGGCTTCTTGAGGATCTTGATGATAGGCACCTTAATATTAATAACTACAAATTGTTTCGAAATGATAGGGTGGGTAGGAAAGGAGGTGGAGTAGCAGTTTATTGTAGGAGTCACATTAACGTGAAACTCATTTGCAAGTCGGTGGATTCGAGCATTGAATACTTGTTTGTCGAGGTGCACGATTTGTCTACCAAAGTCCTTGTATCTTGTGTTTATAGTCCCCACAAAACCAACAGCCCTGATATGTTATTTGCTACGTTGTCTCGGTACTTTGTAGACTATGACAGCTTAATAGTTTGTGGAGACTTCAATGTTAATCTGCTTGTTCGTGACTCATATAATAATAGTATGTTAAATTATGTATCTGGTGCTGGTCTAAGTGTTGTCAATAACAATGTGCCAACCAGGTTTGGTGTTAATTGTTGTCCTAGTCTTCTGGATTATTTTATTGTTTCTGACCCTTCAATAGTTTTAAAATTTGACCAGATGCCATTTTTATCAGACCATGATCTTATTTTTTGTTCCTTAGATATACAATTTAACCGCTGTGATACTGGTAGTACCTTTAGTTTTAGGGATTACCGCTTACTTGACTATAATGCTTTGTGTTCTGATTTGTCCTGTGTTAATTGGAGTGATTGTTGGTTACTAGTTTCTGCTGATGAAAAACTTGAGTTCCTTAACAGCAAAATCGTTAATGCCTTTAACATACATGTGCCTATTCGCTCAAGTAGACCTAGAAATGTTTCGTGTCCGTGGTTTAATGGCCAAGTTCAAGCGGCAATAAAAGCACGTAGTAGGGCATACCAATCGTGGAGGAGGAGTAAAAGTAATGTTGCATGGCTTGCCTATAAAGCTGCCAGAAATATCGCTAATAAGATAATAAGGAACGAAAAAAGTAGATTTTTTACCTCAAGGCTAAACCCTTCGCTACCTCCAAAAACTCTTTGGCGTAATCTAAAAAGCTTGCGAGTATATGGAAGGGACAAACATGTATGCGAACTAAATGCTGACACCCTTAATGATGCATTTGTGAGTAGTCCTGCTGTAAATCCTACTGCGCCTTTTCCAAATTCTTATGGGCGCTACTGTGGAGAAAATTTTGAGTTCAGGGCGGTATCCGAATGCGACGTGGTAAGATGCTTACTTAAAGTTAATATTAATCTTATTAAAATTAGGTACATATATTACATGTACCATTATGTATGAACATTTCCATACCTGTTTACTAATAAACAAAGTTCTATTATCAGTCATATATGTAATACTTCTATATCACTACTACTGAACTATGCAGCCTGTCAAACATTACAGTACAGATATACAACGAGAGAAGGAGACAAAATCTCAAGGCTGTCGTTAATTTTTTTTAAAAAGGGGGCTTAAATATATGTATATTTCAACAAGCCGTCTTGCTTCTATCAATATTGTACATTAGGCTATTTCGTTCTCCAAATGAAAAAGTAAGATTTTGTTTTTCATTAGTATTATAAAATTTTTGATTGTTTTAAGAACTCCGCAGATTAGCACTACCGGTTTGTGCTGAGTGCGCAGATATACGTATGTAAATGAGCTCTTAGTGACCAAAAAGCGACGAATTTCTCATGCACAGAATTAACAGTTACAAAATATGCGTAGGGGCAACAAATGGCATAAATTGAAAACAAATCTAGTTAGCGGTCGTAAGATTTTCAGCTGGTATAAGTAAAATTTACAAAATTGATATTATTTCAACACGAATAGCAGCCAGCCCAGTACTCATATTTTGTTTACTTCATCAAAAATTTATTTCATTAAAAAACTAAAAATAAGTACAATTTTTAAAACGCTTATATATCGTATGTTCAAGCAAATTCACTTTAAATTATTTTTTAAAACGTTTAAAGAAATGCTTGTTGGGATGTATATATATGTATATTTTCATACATGTATATTTGAATTTTTTTCATTTCAAAAATAAGAATTCTTCGATTTGTTTTGTTTTTTTTTGTACTCTTTATGTAAATAATGTACTTTGTATGGCTGCAGCCCATGATTAAATAATAAAGACATCAAGCCTTGTATTGTATTTGTTGGCGTTTTCATTGTTTAATCGACTAAACTGAGATTTTATAACAATTAGTATGCAAAAGTTGGGTAAAGGGGATAGTGACCCATTGGTACCCCTTTAATACTTTTTTTACACACGCTACTACAATTCACTAACACTAACAAAGCCCCGCAGAACATACACTTGCACAGTTTCAGCAAATAATGATTGACAGAAAATTTGCACATTAGGAAGATAGGAAGGCAGGGATGCACATTAACGTTAAGCTAATCGTTTATCAAAAAATTTCCACCGTTTCTGTTGAAACACTTCGAAATATTATCGATAAAGAAATTATCAAGATAAATTGTAGCTCGTTTTTAACGGAAACGAAAAGCTTTCGTTAACGTTAAAAACGATAACAAAAACGTGATACTTTATGTTTGAATTTCAAGAAGCTATCAAGCTGAGACGCGCAGGCAAATTTGTCTCTGTATTTAACTTCGTGGTGTTTGGAAGAGTTAACAAAGAGTCCGTAGCAGTGAAAATATCAACGAATGATGATTTAAAACTTTACTGCTGACTATCAGCCGTATGCGTATGCAGTATAATTTACTTAGTTTTAACTTTTGTATGTTTACTTTATATTTGTTTATGCATATATATACTCCGTATTTTCCTACATGTAAAAATGGTCCGTTTAAGTTTCTTTAATCTTAATTTTTGTTTTTTCCTTTTGCCTGTTTTTTCTTTTGTGACTTTGTTTGTTTGTATGGTTGCTTTTGTTTACATTACTCATTATGACCCTTAGCAGCAAGTTGTGTGGTGCGGGCGACAGTAGTCTTGCCATGATAAACATATTATGTCAGCAAAGCAATGGTTTTAATATTGTGCATTTTAATGCCAGAAGTTTAAATGCTGAGAAAGTAGATTTTATTAGATATGTGTTTGAAAACTCATGTGTTGATGTCATTTGCGTGTCGGAGACGTGGCTTCTTGAGGATCTTGATGATAGGCACCTTAATATTAATAACTACAAATTGTTTCGAAATGATAGGGTGGGTAGGAAAGGAGGTGGCGTAGCAGTTTATTGTAGGAGTCACATTAACGTGAAACTCATTTGCAAGTCGGTGGATTCGAGCATTGAATACTTGTTTGTCGAGGTGCACGATTTGTCTACCAAAGTCCTTGTATCTTGTGTTTATAGTCCCCACAAAACCAACAGCCCTGATATGTTATTTGCTACGTTGTCTCGGTACCTTGTAGACTATGACAGCTTAATAGTTTGTGGAGACTTCAATGTTAATCTGCTTGTTCGTGACTCATATAATAATAGTATGTTAAATTATGTATCTGGTGCTGGTCTAAGTGTTGTCAATAACAATGTGCCAACCAGGTTTGGTGTTAATTGTTGTCCTAGTCTTCTGGATTATTTTATTGTTCCTGACCCTTCAATAGTTTTAAAATTTGACCAGATGCCATTTTTATCAGACCATGATCTTATTTTTTGTTCCTTAGATATACAATTTAACCGCTGTGATACTGGTAGTACCTTTAGTTTTAGGGATTACCGCTTACTTGACTATAATGCTTTGTGTTCTGATTTGTCCTGTGTTAATTGGAGTGATTGTTGGTTACTAGTTCCTGCTGATGAAAAACTTGAGTTCCTTAACAGCAAAATCGTTAATGCCTTTAACATACATGTGCCTATTCGCTCAAGTAGACCTAGAAATGTTTCGTGTCCGTGGTTTAATGGCCAAGTTCAAGCGGCAATAAAAGCACGTAGTAGGGCATACCAATCGTGGAGGAGGAGTAAAAGTAATGTTGCATGGCTTGCCTATAAAGCTGCCAGAAATATCGCTAATAAGATAATAAGGAACGAAAAAAGTAGATTTTTTACCTCAAGGCTAAACCCTTCGCTACCTCCAAAAACCCTTTGGCGTAATCTAAAAAGCTTGCGAGTATATGGAAGGGACAAACATGTATGCGAACTAAATGCTGACACCCTTAATGATGCATTTGTGAGTAGTCCTGCTGTAAATCCTACTGCGCCTTTTCCAAATTCTTATGGGCGCTACTGTGGAGAAAATTTTGAGTTCAGGGCGGTATCCGAATGCGACGTGGTAAGATGCTTACTTAAAGTTAAATCCAATGCCATCGGGGTTGATGGTATACCAATAAAATTTGTAAAAATTATTCTACCATTTATACTGAGTACCTTCACACACATCATCAACCATTGCATCACAACTTCTCGGTTTCCTGAATCGTGGAAATGTGCTATGGTAAGACCCGTCCCGAAGAAACGGCTTGCAAACTCGGTCCGTGATTATCGACCCATTAGCATATTGCCCGCGCTGTCGAAAGTTTTTGAAAGGCTGCTAGCAGAGCAAATAATTTTGCACATTTCTAGAAATAACCTCTTATCACCACACCAATCGGGCTTTAGAGCCAAGCATAGTTGTACAACGGCACTACTTAAAATTCTTGATGACATACGCATACCTTTTGATAAAAACCAAATAACTGAACTCTGCTTTGTCTATTAGATTTTTCTAAAGCTTTTGATTCTGTTGACCATGCGTTACTTTCTTATAAACTTAAAACATATTTTGGATTTGCCTACAGTGCTTTGATGGTAATGGAGAGTTACTTAACAGGAAGATCACAACTTGTTAATACTGGTTGCGAAATTTCGGGGACCAAACACCTACCCCGAGGTGTTCCGCAGGGTTCCATTCTTGGGCCTTTGTTATTCAGTATCTTCGTAAACGATATCTTTTCAGTTTGTCAGCACATGAAAATGCACGCATATGCAGATGACATACAATTATATTTGTCTGGTTGTTTCACGGACGTAGCCAACCTCTGTCTTAGTAAATAATGATTTATTGTCAGTACAGAGCTGGGCCAATAATAATGGTCTCTGCCTTAATGCAACTAAATCATTCATTTTGCCCATTTCGAAGAATAGGTCCGTTGATGCCCTTGCCTCACCAATATACATTGGAAACACGGCTTTACAAATTGTTTCTAGAATTAAAAATTTGGGTTTCGTTATCAACTCTAATCTAACTTGTGAAGACCACATCAATACAGTCATGGGTAAAGTGTATACCACTTTGCGCAATCTTAGGCAATCTGCACCTTTCACACCTCCGCATATTAGAAGAAAACTGGCCCTACAGCTTCTTTTGCCAATAATAAACTATTCAGAGCTCGTTTATAACAAGTTGGACTCATGTTCTGCACACAAAGTTGAGGTCGCCTTTAATCATGTAACTCGTTACGTTTTCGGGTTACGAAAATTTGATCATATTTCGGCTTGGAGGTCCAAGCTATTAGGATGTAACATATTTGACTACCAAAAAGCTAGAAGTGTGATTTTTTTGTACCGCTTGATTGTCACAAAATCACCAGCATATCTCTTTGAGAAATTGACATTCACTAGGTCTCCCAGGACGAGTAATCTAGTTGTGCCTAACTTTAACTTCGTTGCTTCGACAAGGCTGTTTTTCGTCAACACCGTACGTATTTGGAACTCTATCCCAGCTGCAATTAGGAATAATGTAAACCAAAGCAACTACAAACATATTATTTTCAGTTATTTTTCTAGTCAAGAAACTTAAACTGGGCATTTATTTTATTTTTATCTTATCTTAATCTAATTTAACCAAAATTTAAAATTAAAAAAATTAAAAATTTAAAGTTTTGTAGTATTGTTTTGATATGCTTGTTTTCTAGCATCTTCTATTTATTTATTTAAATGAATTATATGAATTATGTTTGTTGTACTACAAAAGACAATTTGTCTTATTGTACTAATGTATTTTTTCCGAATAAATGAAATGAAATTGTGTTGGCAATGCTATAGCCATGGTGAAGCCGTAAGGTGGTAACAGCGAGCGGACATACACACACAAACTCCATATAATTTGTTTGTGTAATTCGTTGGTGGAAATGTCAAAAATACTCTGAGAAATATTCGTACTGTCAAAATTCATGAGAAAAGTTGCAATCAGTTTGGCTAATGCTTTCACCTTTAATGACTCTGTCATCAATCAGCTTTGCCAGCATAGTTTGAAATTAATAATCAACATAAACGATTTGATTTCGTTTTGATAGGGCAGAAAACGAAACAAAATCATTTCGTTAATTTGACGTTCTTAACGTTAATAAACGAAACGAAATGACTTTGTTTCGTTTATTAATGTTAATTATCGTAACGAAATGATATCGGTTCGTTGGTTAAGCATGCCTGTAGGAAGGTATTGATATAGAAGTATTATATATATGTTATCAGTACAGTGGTAAACGACCCCGATAACTTTCTAGCTTAAGACTCAAGCACAACTTTGGCTACGTAAATATATGTAACTAAATAAATGAATATTAACAAAGCAACCCCAAACAAACAAAAATATATGCATATATGCATCTATGCACACATAAATATATGTACGTATACATATATGTGCATGCTCATCTGCACAAGCGATGAGCGGAACATAAACGCAATGTCTTTTATTTTACTATTCGAAGTAGTGGGCACAATCCGGATAGTACTTTCCGAATAAACGAATAAAAAATTCGAATAAATATTATTCGGATTACGAATACCTGGCGAATAAAAGAGTTTATTATTCGAATAATTTTTATTCGAATAGTCCCACCCCTAATAAATATATACAAGCATCAATTTTGACATGTACCTACGAACTATAAATATAGGACAAACGACAAAAACAGATCAGAACGAAAATCGACACTGATGGTGGCACAACGCCGATACCGGTTTGTCTCAAAACCAAATTTGACAAGGGATGACGCAAAATCGTTCCAATACACATTAAATAAATAGAATTATCTCCGCTTTGATGCATATTCTCCAAATAAGCTTTTAATGTGCAATAATTCCACATGAACGAATCGTGGGTAGAACTAGCATATCTAGAATCCACAAACCGGATATTCATATCATGATTACAAGCCTAAAATATGCAGGTACATAGTAAACAACATATACATATCTATGTAATACACCTATATCGCTGCTACAGGCTAGGTACACACACAGACATCAGACTGCCATTATATTGCTGTTCAAATGTTTTTGTTTTTGTATTCAATAATCGAATGTACCTAAATTTAAATTTTTCTAGTCACACTTATGCTGCTACAATAACAAAAATTTTTTAGGCTGCCTTGTTTTAATTTCGAATTCAAAACACATTGCGAACATTTTCTATTAGCAATATAGGAGTATTACACATATGGTAAACAACGATATTCTATGTATTAATTTCTTAAATACTTACAACCATCGCATTTATACTAAAAAATCCCTTTCTATTCAGGTAGAGCTGTCTATTCGAGGTAGGAGCATTAATCGATATACGTGTAACATCAACATAGCCGATCACGTTTGGTATTCCTGACCTGGAGAAAAACTTGCGCCTGTTCTTTTCTTCTTCTGTCATTTCTATCCTTATCGATTCACTGCAAATTTCTCTTTCTAAAACGGGAAGCATCTCCCTTAAGCGCCAAATACACGACACGAACATTTCCGCGAACATTTCCGCGAACATTCCCGTTATGTCATGTTTCTGCGACCTTTTCTGTCGTGTATGGTGGTGTTTGCCAGTTCGAGCAAATGTTCGTGCGTGTATGGCGAAATAGCTCATAATCGTAGTAATTTCTGAACGGAACAGACGTGTGCGGAAAAGTAAAATGGACAATAAAAAATTTCTGAATGAATTTATTGAATCTTCTCTCTTGTTTTACGCTTAATTGCAACAGCGAGCAATATTGCTGCAGCACAATTGTTGTCCGTATTCATCGCTGTCTGAAAGAGAACTAATGTTCGGCCAAAAGTTCGTATGGTGTATGGCCAAAGCTGCGAACAAGATTGCGGAATGTTCGCGGAAATGTTCGTGTCGTGTATTTGGCGCTTTAAATTAGCGAAACTGTTGGCTGAGCAAGGCCCAAGTGAAACTCATTTCCTACAGCATGCTGGAAACTTCCATGTGCAAAAAATCTTAGTGTACAGCATAATTTTAGCATTGGCGTTACAGATGAGGACAGTCGGCAGTGAAAATTGTCTTTGATTTTGCCCAGCACATACATAAATACGTCTTCGCTTAGCCGAAAATTCGCTATAAATCTATAAATATGTATGGATATGTAAATAAAGTTTTTGTTTCATTAAATAACCAATCTGCACTGGATACTTACTCCGTACACGACAGCTCCATAGGATTTGAGTTATTCTATATGCTATAGTGGTCCGATCCGGCCGGTTCCGGCAAATGTTTAATCGGACACCTAAATACACCCGCTCACCAAATTTTATCAAGATATCCTAAAATAGAGGGACTAGTTTGCATACAAACATACAAACGGACATGGCTAAATCAACTCAGCTCTTCATCGTGATTATTTCGGTATACTTAATGGTGGTTCTATCTATTTGCCTTTAAGGACTTACAATTTTGAGATTCGTGGCAAAGTTAATATACCATTTCAATTTCATGAAAGGTATAAAAATAGGTAAGTACTTTCTGTGGGGATGCAAAGTTTCACGTTTTTTGTGGTTTGCATATAAAAACTATGACTACGAATCACATATTTCAACAATATATGACGTAAACGTAAGTGTTTGATGAAACTTGATGAAATTTTAAGCTTCTAGCCGTAAAAAAGGGGGGCAAAAATGACAGTTTATATGGGGTATATAATATATATACCACCGATCTATATGATTTTCTCAGACAACAATATATGCTATACACGTAAGCATTTGGTGAAATTTCGCTGTCAACTGTGCGCGAAAATTGGTTTGAGTGAGACTTAATGCGTCACATACTTGCATACATAGCATTCGTTGCGTTCTTTAAAGGCCGTAACACAATTACATTTTACATATAGATGCGTTTAACACAAGCTTATGCATTGCAATAACATCGCCACAATCAACCAAGATGTTGCATTTGTAAATATGAAGGAGCTTCAGGCGTGGCAATTGAAGTTTATTACGCCTTGCCCATTCACATACAAAATTTCGCACTGTTATAAATATTTTCCCTATACAACAAAAATACTTGCTAACATATTTTGTGCCGTAATCGATTGCTATATTACATTTTTTAATTGCGAAAAATGTTAGAAAATTTGCCAACCAGTGGGAAAAATAATTTCACTTGCAAAGTGTGCCAACACCCTTAGCCAACGCAAATATCAAATTCTTCTTCTTATGATTTGCTTGGGGAGTCGGCTACTTTTCAATATCAGATGGCGCCAGTGTCGCTTATTCTACCATTCTCCATAAAAATACGTGCAATACACTCATAATTCATAAGCATGTGTTAAACTCATCTATATGAAAAACTGCTTATGTGTCGGAGCTGTAACTTCGCACAGTGTTTCGTGTAGAACAAGCTAGCTGGACAAAAACAAAGTTCTTATTCCAAGAAAAGTGTAATGAGAAATGAAAGAAAACAAACAAAATAACGGGATTTTTGGTTTTTTTTGAGATTTTTGCACATAAATATCGAGTAATTGAAGTAAGAAGGCAGGAGTGGCCGTAAAATGCATTGATTAATTTGCAAAATTCTTGTTGAATATTAAGATTCATATTTCTTTTAAGTGAACAGTAATTACATAATTTTTTTGATGGATTCTAAGTTCGAAGGTAAGTACAATTTTTTAATAGTAATTCTTTCACAATTAGAGTATTTTCAATATATTTAACATTCCGTTATTAAGAAGAAAAGGTATTTTTTCCCTATATTTTTAATTTTAGGGACAAAAAAGTTACATACATCCGCGGACATCCGGGCTTAATTTTACATATGTTATAGTCGCAAGTATTCTCTAATAGTCGAAAGAAAAAACCATTGCGAATTCTTTGCACATCTATTTGAATTTTTTTTTTTTTTTTGTAGATTTAGTTATCTCTACATATCAAATAGGATGTATATACGTACCAGCTCCGACGAGATATTTGAACCTTTAAAACTGATCTAAAAACGGC
Organism: Eurosta solidaginis; assembly: GCF_040869045.1. Taxonomy (NCBI): domain Eukaryota; kingdom Metazoa; phylum Arthropoda; class Insecta; order Diptera; family Tephritidae; genus Eurosta; species Eurosta solidaginis. Next base: position 165,104,972 of record NC_090319.1, on the reverse strand, counting down.
AAAACTAATTCCCTGGTACAGGGAACAAACACGTAGCCATAAAACATACAAAAATAAACGCGACGGGTCAACAAGAGCACACCAAAAGCAACAAGGCGAAGATCATTGACTTCACCCTGCCACAACCTACCACACCAGTCACCAAGGCATAAAAACAGGTACATACAATGGATTGATGAAGATAAACCAAAACCAGGTTTCGGCAATACCAATGACGGCAACACTGCTCGTAGATTTTTCGAAAATTCTGAGGCTAGTGCTGAGATTACGGGATTGGATGTAACGCTCATCAAAAGATTCCACACTCTCCTTCGCGCATTAGCATCTGGGTACAATATAAATATCCAAAGATTTGAAAAATTTACGGTCGAGACTAAAAAACTATACAAAGATCTCTATCCATGGTTTAATATGCCTCTTACAGTTCATAAATTCTTAGTGCATAGTACTGAAATTATAAAATCAGCAATTTTACCTATTGGCAACCTTCCGAGGAATTCAGGGATTATAACACACAAAAGCAGACGCGTGAAGCACGAATAGAGATCTTATGAATATGTTGGTTATAACATCGGATCCTTTAGTTAACAGTTTTAGGGAGATACCTAAGAAAAAACTTAAAAGTCTGACTTCAGAAGTCTTAAATTTACTGTCCCCCGATAATGTTGAGGAGTCAATAAATACCCCAGTTGTTTCGAGCTTTCACAGTAGTGTTGCTGATGTTCATGACTATTCCTCAAGTGACTCATCTAATGAAAGTGATGATAGCGAATAATAACATAATTATAAAAGATAACCTACCCTATAACTTTTTGTTGGATCAGGTTTTATTCAATTTAAATCTGTTGTCTTTTCTACTTTGTATGATACTTTACTTTTAAGTTTTTGTAATAAGTAATTTTGACATAATTAATTTAATTATTTACATTGTTATTATTATTATTGTAATTCACTTTTACATTCCTGACTGGTACTATAAAATAATTCTGTAAAAATTATAGTGCCAGGATAAGTACTCAAATAAATACAAAATATGTATGTACATATGTACAGTCACTCACATAAATTAGTAGACACCCATTTTGGATAATTCTTACAATTTTCGCTTTCGCAAATTTATTTTAAATAATTTCCCATAAGAAAATTTGTCACGATCTATAACAAAAACTAAATTATATTTAAAAAATTCGACGAATTTTCATAAAAAATTTTAATTTTTTTTTCCGAAATTTTAGAATTTTTTAGAGTATTGAGATTTGTATTCCATTCAATTTAAGTACAATAAAGTAATATTCTTAAGTCCTTTAAATTTTTTTGCATCTATGTCACTTATTCACATGAGTTACTGTATATGAAATAAGCAAATGTATGCATATGAAGCAAAATTTTGGAAAAAAATAAAAAAAAGAACATATGGCTGAAAAAAATGACGTAGTTGTAATAAATAACTGCATATGAAACGGAAAATCTCATAAAATAATTTTGTCCAGCTAGCTTGTTCTACACGAAACACTGTGCTTCGGGAGTACATTTATATGTATGTATTTATGTATGTATTTTCATGTCATATCAGCTTGACATATGTATGTACATACATATGTATGGCAAGTGAATGCAACATAAATGGTTAAGAATGCATACATCTCTTGAAAAATACTCTTTCGTTACAAATATTGAACATTTCCTTACAACTCTTAAACAAAAGTTTTATTTTTTTGGTATTTTTGCATGTATATGCTAATATTTGTGCACTAAGGAGATTTAATTCTTCAATATATTTTTTATGCTAATTTGTATTCTGATCGTAAAGACAAATTAAATGAGTATCCATTTTTAATGTTTTTATGGCAGCCCTAAAGGAGTTATATTATATATATAATATATATTATACGGCGGTCACCGTGGTGTGATGGTAGCGTGCTCCGCCTTCCACACCACATGCCCTGGGTTGACACCCCGGGCAAAGCAACTTCAAAATTTTAGAAATAAGGTTTTGCAATTAGAAGAAAATTTTTCTAAGCGGGGTCGCCCTCGGCAGTGTTTGGCAAGCGGTCCGAGTGTATTTCTGCCATGAAAAGCTCTCAGTGAAAACTCGTCTGCCGTTCGGAGTCGGCATAAGACATGTATGTTGTAACGACAGCCTTTTGACAAACTACGCCCATGTGCGCCTACTCGCACGCGCACCACTGTCTCTGCAAATAGCAATGCCAATTTTCTGCAAACCAACTGCGTATTATGTGTGTAGGTGTGTGAATACAAACCCAAGTGTTGTAGATAACACGTTTGAAGCCTTCCAGAAACTTTGAGTGACTTTTGGCTAAAGTGGGTCGACAGTAAACCGAAAACGGTAGTGGCAACTGGAAAAAGTTGTCTATAAAAGGGCCACCATCCCGTTCTTTTCTATTAAAAAGTATTGAATACGGTGTCGAATCCACAACGCGAGTGCAGTAAAAGTGGAAATACAAAAAAAAAGAAAAATTTATAAAAAGTTTATACAGTTTTAAAGTGACAAACCGGATAGAAGCGGTTATGTGAAAACAACCTCCAAACTGAAATAGTATTGCTGCCACCAACAGATCCAGCACCACCAGCAACGGTAAGTACCAACATTTCCATATACCTAAAAACACTCTTGTAGTCCCATACCCATATCCTTTTAACACCCGCTTAATTTCGCTAATCCTCCTCTTTTCACCCATAGTTTCTGTTGAAGGAGTCTGCAAAGGAAACCAACCATCACCGTCGGTGCTAGACACCACAAATCCACTAGCGGTAAGTTCAATACATCCACCCCTTAGTGACTAGCCCAAAAGTGATAGTGAACTTAGTGCCAATTTCTCAAGTGAACTTTGAAGTTTGTCCGCCCGTAAAGAAAAATGGTTGGCTAAGCGCGCGTGACCCACTACACCGGCACACTGGCAGATGCAACCCTGCCACCCACTTAGCACACCACACACTAACACTAACACGTTCACACACATAAATTTTCACACCACAGATATACATTCATATATAAACATTTTCACAATTTGTAAAACTTTCGAACGCTACGGTCGATTCGCGCCATCGCATCTAACCAAATTTATATAAATAATTTTGTACACATTTATCCAAGTGGGAAATCCCTTCTTCTTTTTATTTATTTTCGCTACGATTGTTCGAGGTGAGTGCAGTGGAGTGAACAGTGCAAAAAAGGGCTAAAGTTATCTATGGTCCATCAACCCGTAAAGAAAGGCACCTATGGACAGTGAAAACAAAAGAAACAATACAGTCCACACAAAAAAAAAATTAACAAACAAGCAAAGAATATTAAAGAAATAAAAAGCCCAAGTGAAGAAAAACATTTTAAAATTCATAAACAACAAAAAATAGAAGATACAATATAACTAGAAACTTAAATATCAAAAATAATATGGGCGCGATAAATATTTACAAAAACAACAAAACATATACGGGTCTTAAAACACAAAAAATCACATAAAATAAAACAAACAGAACGGGCGCGAAAACCTCAAAAACATATAAAACATATATATATATATATAACTACAGTGAAACTGGATACACATTAGGGTAAAAAAAAAAAATGATTAAAAATCCGCAAAACACAATATTTTAAAAATAAAAATAATTCCGGGCGTGTATTTATAACACAAACAAAAATTAAAAAAAAAAAATTTAAATAAAAAATACATTAAAACTTACATAAAAACTAATACCAACAACACAGGTACCCACTCTAACCCCCTAATATATTGCGGTAAGTTGTATCTAAACTGTTATAGAATTGCCTTAGTGCAAAAAAGAAAAGAAAAAAGAAAAATTCTCAAAACGGAATAATATACACTACAGGCTAATGCTTATTTTATTGTGCTAGCACAATAGCAAATCCAAAAAGACCGCTATAATTGCAAGTATATAATTGCCAATATTGTCCCGCAATACCCCTTCGCGTTTTAAAAAAAGAGCTCGAAGCAGGATTGCTTAACAAAAAAAAAAAATATATATATATATACCTATATATAAGTATAAGAAATTAATTGCGGCAAAAAGTAGGATTTGCATTATATTATATATATACATATCACTTATTTCGATATTACATATAAAACTATAAATTTATCGTCCCGTTGTTTGCACCCAAAAAGAACATAATATATATATTTTGATCAACATTATATCTAAACATACGGTAAAATAAACTATTGAGCCCATATACAAATCATGCAAATATAATCCATTTTGTTGCTAAGCGCAACTTAATCTCTATAGAACAAAAACAAATTAACATTCAAGTTTTCACTTGCAAATTTATCCCGCAATACCCCCTCTGCTTGCGTCTCTTAACATATCCATAAGTCAAGCAAAGGCAGGATTGTGTAAACTAAATAAGCAGTAGGCACAAGAAAAAGGAAAAATAATAATCATTTCCAACGCACTTTACTTTACCTACTTATTACTTAAATACATATATTAAAAAGCATATTCAGGGTAAGATTTGCACAAACAAATAAACGTTTGGTCAGCGACAAAGCTGCAATATAAGAAAAAAAAAACCAAATCACCAGTTCCTTGACTTTAAAGAAAGAAAACCAAAACAAAACAAAATTATTATTTATCTGTTGTTCTAGGCATACAAATAAACAAACACACTAACTTGTGTTTAGCCACCCCCGCAATAGCTTAATAGACAAACATACATATATATAAGTAAGGTAATAACCGGTCTTACTTGAAGCGCAACCCAACAAACTTTTTTAGCATAAAAGCATTAAGTTTGATAAAACATAAACAAAAATCTGTTTGATTGCATAGTTAGTAAACTAGTTAATTACTTAAATTAATACCGCGTTAGAAAACACACTCGCGAGCAAAATAAAAGCATTAAATATATACATATATATAGATAAACCTATATAAATTTATTGAAAATCCAATAAACGAAAACACGAATAATAAACAACGTCTAAAGCGAAAACCGGAGGAAACCTATTAATACATTTAAATTTATTTCGACAATAAATGTCAACTGACCCTAAAACGCCTCTTTTAATTCCACCAAAAATGGGTGATGAAGAAAAACCCCAAGGTACCCCTGCAGACGCTACACGCGTAAAACAGGGTTCAAAAGCCAAAAAAGCCAAAGACTTTTCAGCTGCAAAGTTCATTGCAGAAAGTGACAGTGTCATAAAATACTGCACTAGATTCTCCTCATTACCTATAGAGGAAAACACGGAATCGGTTCTAGAGGTAAAAGAAAAATCCCTTGAAAGATTTTGAACACGACTCCAATCTGTGTATGACGCAATTATCGAAACCGACGATTCAGAATTACCTGACAATTTTAAAGACTCGGCGTATTCAAAGTATGAAAACTGCTTAGACCGATACGAAGAAACAAAGGCTATGATCTCCGATCAACTCAAACTTCTAAAGCCGGTTACTGCACCTACTCCACCTCAACGAGTAGAGCTGCCCCAAATACAAAATAACGAAGCAAGTTTAGGCATATATCTTAAAGTGCCAGAATGTGATACCGAAGTATTTCATGGGGGTTATGAACAATGGCCGTCCTTCCGGGACATGTTCACAGCCGTGTATATAAACCACCCAAAGTTATCACAAGCCCAAAAGTTATATCATTTAAGAAATAAAACAAAAGGTCAAGCAGCGGCTATAGTAAAACAGTTCGCACTTAATGACGACAATTTCAATCTGGTAAATTCTAGTAAATATTTGTGCTGCCACACTACCAGAAAAATCATTAATTTTATGGGAGCAATCTCTCTCATCCCGAAAAAATGCCCAACGTGGCAACAAATGAAAGATTTCCTCACCACCCAGTTCAAAATCGCAGAACGGGTAGATAATAAAGCAACAAAGCCGAAAAATATGCAACAAATGCAAAACAAAAGCTTCTTTAAACCCCAAGCCAATAATTATAATTCAAACAATAAGAGTTTCAATAGAAACCAGTCGTTCACTTCAGAACAACGAAGATATCCGTCATGCGAACTGTGCAATGGAGGTAATGTAATAAGATCTTGCGAGAAATTTAAAAACTTGCCAGTAAATGAGAGAAATAATCTGGTTAGAACCAAAAAACTCTGTACAAAATGCTTATCTAGTACTCATTCGCTACAGAATTGTCCGAGCAAATACAGCTGCTCACATTGCCAAAGGAGACATAATTCGTTGCTCCATAATAACAATTATAATAATAACCAAAATAGCTTTAACGCTAAAAGAACCACAGGACTAGCTGCAACTGCTACGTCTGAAAATCCCGAAACGGGAAATCCCGAAAATTGCCAAGAAGAACCATGTTGTTCAAAATCTGCCAACATGCAAACGCTTCATTCCGATAATGAAAGCAAAACCTTATTATCCACAGCAATTGTTTCTATAGAACACCGAGGAGAATTGTTTAAATTAAGAGCCCTTATAGATCAAGGATCACAGCGATCCTTCATAACCTCTAAGGTTCAAAGCAGGTTGAATCTGCAAAGCAGACCAGCCAATTTCGAAATTTCAGGTATGGGCGGAAGAGTAGTACAAAACTCAACTAAAATCTGCCTCATTACCCTGGTTTCTCACAACGCCGATCAAAGAATAAAAGCACACGCTATAGTTCTACCACGGCTTACAAATATGCTTCCAAGCTATAATATTAGCAGCAAGCATTGGCAAAAGTTTTCGCATCTGAAACTAGCCGACCCTAATTGCCATACACCAGATCAAAAAGACATATTATTGGGAAGCGACTTAATCCCCCAAATAATACTAGTAGGTGTTGAGAAAATTTCCAACACCCTTTTGGCCCAAAATACCATTTTCGGGTGGATTTTAAGCGGCCAAGTCAAAGAAAAGGTCTTCACATTCACAACACAAGTGGAAGATATTTCGAATGACGATCTTAACTCACAATTGAAAAAGTTTTGGGAAGTGGAAGAACTCCCTTCCATACCCGTTACTACACCTGAAGATAAGTATTGTGAAGCTTTCTATGAATCCACAACTACAAGATCAGGTAACGGGAGGTACGTCGTTCGACTACCATTTAAACACCAATATCCAGACACACTCTCCTTAGGTCAATCACGAACCTCAGCACTTCAGCAATTTCTAAGTATGGAAAGAAACTTACTTAAGAAAGGCGATCTAAAAACCTCATATGATAACGTCCTTGAGGAATACCTACAATTAGATCATATGGAAGCAGTAAATTCCTATGAAAAAATTGCAAACGGTAAATTTAAATCATTTTATCTCCCACACCATGCAGTTATTAAACCTGAAAAACTTACAACAAAAGTAAGAGTGGTATTTAATGCATCTAAAAGAACGAACTCAGGCAATTCGCTAAATGATGTTCTATATACGGGACCAACATTGCAACCCGACTTAATGCTACTGATTTTACAGTGGCGTACGTATAAATACGTATTCAATGGTGACGTCGAAACAATGTACAGACAAATCCTTGTACATACAGACGACCAAGATTACCAACGTATAATATTTCGTAATTCACCTAGTAGTCCGATACGAGACTACAAACTGAAAACGGTGACATTTGGCGTAAACTGCGCCCGCTTTCTAGCCATTCGAACATTGCATGAACTAGCAAAAGATACCAAAGCGCAACTATCTCTAGCCGCCCCGGTGCTTAGCTCTCAAACATATATAGACGACACCTGTCTGGAAGTCATAGCCTTTCCCTAGCGTGCGAATCACTGCATCAAGTCATCAAGGCTCTTGATTCAGCAGGATTCCCGTTAAAAAGATAACTGCAAACCATCCAGAAATACTGGCAAATATAAATAAAGAGCATCTATTAGATACAAACTTTTTGAAATTTGAAAAAGAGAGCACCACCAAGACCCTGGGCATACAGTGGAATGCGATATCAGATCAATTCTCATACACGCTTGAGTCAAGATCTGCAATATCAGCAAAAACGAAAAGACAAATTCTGTCATCTGTGGCAAAACTCTTCGACCCCGCAGGATGGCTTGCGCCAATTATGATACAAGCGAAAATCCTTATACAAGAATTATGGCTAGATGGAACAGATTGGGATGAAGTAGTCAAACCACTTCGGTTAATAAAATGGACCCAATTTGCAAATAACTTACATACTATATCCGAGATACAAATACCTCGGTGGGTGAACTTCTCACCCGATGATCATGTGGAACTCCACGGCTTCTGCGATGCTTCGGAAAAAGCATACTGCACAGCTATTTACATACGAACGCAACACAATGGCATAATTACAATACATTTATTAGTTGCAAAAGGCAAGGTCGCACCCCTTAAAACCGTAAGTCTTCCACGGCTTGAGCTATGCGGAGCACTTCTGCTCGCCAAACTAGCCTCAACCGTACAAAGCAGCTTAAAGCTAAGCAATCGAAAATTATATCTGTGGTCTGATTCAGAGATTGTCTTAGCTTGGTTAGAAAAACCATCGCATACCTGGAAGACATACGTGTCAAACCGCACAGCTCAAATTCTTGACCTAGTTGGGCCAGCATTTTGGCGACATGTAGCCAGTGCTGATAACCCGGCGGATCTTGGCACAAGAGGCTGCAAACCACTGCACCTAACAACCACAACACTGTGGTGGAATGGCCCTCATTGGCTAATAGAATCACCAGAATCATGGCCAAAGTCCCCTACACGTAATATCATAGCCCCGGAAAGTCGAAGAATCGAAGGTTTCCATGCGACTCTGGAGGAAAACGACATCCTTGAGCGATTTTCGTCGTTCCCCCGAGCGTTAAGGGTAATAGCGTATATGTTTCAATTTGTAAATCGCTTAAAGAATAAAGTAAGAGGAATCCCAAATACCTCAAGTTATGCTCTAACGCGTCAAGATGTGCAGCGGGCAAAAATATCCTTAATCGAATTCACACAAAATCGATATTACAACAGTGAAAAGGCATTGTTGACGACATCAAAGCCGATTGATAAAAAGAGTCCACTGTTAGTTCTTACCCCCTTTTTAGACTCGAAGGGTCTGCTTCGGGCCAATGGTAGACTAGCAAACTCCAATATGAGCTACAATGAACGGCATCCTATATTAATTCCGGGAAAATCCGCATTTGCCACACTTCTTATTGATTACCTGCATATTAATGTTACACGCCGAACCTCGGCTAATGCAACAAATGATCCGACAGGGATTTTATATACCCCGACTAAAGCCGTTAATAAAAAGGTGCATTTTCATGTGTAAAGTACGCACATTGCTTAAACAGAAAATGCGCACGCAGATCATGGCAGCTTTACCACCTGAGCGCAATTTCACTCTGCCCTTCACTATCACGGGTGTTGATTTTGCCGGACCTTTCCAGCTAAAGGCCTCGATGCTAAGGTCTTCTACCATAACGAAGGGTTACGTGGCCGTCTTTGTATGTGTTACGACAAAAGCGGTGCACTTAGAGTTATGTTCTGATCTTACCACTTCAGCTTTTCTCGCGGCATTTGCACGCTTTGTCGGACGGCGAGGATTTCCCTCAAAAATCATGAGCGACAATGGAAAAACCTTTATCGGTGCAAAAAGAGCCAACGAAAAGGAGTTCATCCAATTCGCTCCGCAAGTCTCGCCGGAAACCATTAAAAAATTCGCACCACAAGGCATTAATTGGCAATTTATTCCCCCCAGTGCACTACACATGGGTGGACTGTGGGAATCAGCAGTAAAAAGCTTTAAATTACATTTTAAGAAAACAGCTGGCAATAATTAATTTAAGTTTGAAGAGTTTACGACTCTTGTAATACGAGTGGAAGCCGTTCTAAATTCACGGCCACTCTCAGCGCTCTCGCAAGACCCCTCCGATTTTACAGCCCTTACTCCAGGGCATTTTCTAAGAGGAGCTCCACTTCTGACTATCCCTGACGCAAATGTGGACTCACTATCCCTCATAAATCGATGGGAACGAATTAAAATTTTCCATCACGAATTCAGTCGCCGATGGAAGGAGGAATATCTAAAAGACCTCCTTAAACGATATCGATGGAAAAATACACTAGAAGCCCCAAAAATTGGAGAATGCGTCCTAGTTCATGACGAATGTCTCCCTCCAACTGAATGGCGGCTAGGTCGCATTGAAAAGGTACATTATGGCTCCGATGGTCACATCCGAGTCGTTGACCTGCGTACGCAAAACGGTACACTCACTCGACCGCTCGTAAAGCTTTGCTTTTTACCTATCGACCCTAGTACCGATAATATTGATCACAAAAATATCTAATATCATAAAAATAAACCAAACCTAAACAAATTAACCGATCTAAACGAATATGCTTTAAAACCAAACCAAAAACCGCTTAAATGATAAATAAAGTATTTATATTTACATAGGTCCATAAAGCTTCTTCTATCAAGCACTCATATGCCCTTATGGGACACTAAAGTCCATTCTTTCTCCATACAGGGATTCATGGACATGGAAACCGACCAAATCGCCCCGACACCAGCTATCCGTTCAGCTGTAACCAAAGCGCGGCCAAAAGCGCCGCCAACCGCACAACCTCGCACTAACGCTACCGGGACAGCAGCCCCGCCGAGCGCAACGTCTCGTCAAACCACACCAAGGGCCGATACAATGGCCGCATCTCAGGCTCCAGTTAGCAATCCAGTAGCGGCATATGGCGTGCGTTGCCCACTGTGTTGCCGTCCACACGCGCTACGCCTATGCGCAATCTTTACGGGCATGCAACCAACGCAACGGCAGCAAGTGGCACAGGCGCATGGCTATTGCCTTAACTGCTTGGCACTATGGCATGCCACGGAAGCTTGCACCTCCATCGGCCTGTGCCAACTGTGCGACAGGCCGCATCATACTTTTTTACATCGCCCGGCGAGGCGCAATGTTCCCGTGGCACCACCTACACGACCCACCCGCAACATTGTGCCACAACGACCGCACACACACCACAATACGCAGGCACGGCGTCCACATTGGCAACAAGACCATCGTCCAAGGTAATGGGCACATCCTGGGGCCCGGTATCGCCCTCCAGCACCAGCAACTCATCGGCATCCAGCACGGCAACGCTCTCGTCGCCCAACCGGGCTTAGTAACGTGGTGGAAACGTTGCAGCAACTGCAGAGACAACTCGCCTAGGGGGCCGGGATGGCTAAGCGCGCGTGACCCACTACACCGGCACACTGGCAGATGCAACCCTGCCACCCACTTAACACACCACACACTAACACAAGTAAATAGAGTGAAGTGAAGTGAAGTGAACGCGAAAATTTTGCTCGGCAAAAAAGCCCAAATAAAAGTGGTAAACACGCGAGGAAAAAAATTCCATCGGTGCAACGTAAGTTGGTATAGGCTGTATCTTTGTATACAGCCCGGTAAAAGACCAAACCTGCGCTGGTAAGCGAATCGATTTACATTTTAAAAATCTTATATTTTCCTATATAACACAAAGAAAAGAGCGCGAAACTGTGACCCACATAATCAGCTGTGTGTGGTGGGTTTAGCGAGCCTTCTCTTCTCTTTGTATCCAATCCTTCGCTCCACAAGCGAGACGAAGCTATATGCGTAGAAGCTTGTATCAAAATCGATGCAAGCTTTTGACTTCGCGAAGCTTCTCACCACAAGTGAGCTTTTCAAATAAGCTCTTTTAAATTAAACAAAGCCTCTAGCTATAGGGTAAATGAGGCATATATAACATACCATAATATGATAAACATCTAATATTACCTAAAAATTTAAGTAAATTAATAAAATAAAATAAAATAAAGTAAAATCAACTAAAATTAGGTAAAATAAAGCGAAAAAATAAAACAAAATATACCATAAAATAATACTTACCGAAAAATAATAAAAAAAAATAAGTAAATAAATAAAGAAATAAATAACCAAAAATATAACTAAATAAATTAAAATCATAAATATAATGAAAAATATAAGTACAAATATAACATAATAATAATATAACTGAAAAGATAAGAAGAAGGGCAGTATGAGAACACCACCAATTGTCCCTGTTGAAATAAGCGAAGACAGCAGTATGAACCCATTCGCCAGGAGGTCAAGACTTGCGCAGTCGCCTCCACGTTCCGCTCCACCCATTAGTGCTTCTTCGCAGAGACTGAGCGGATCAGAGCCAGGGGCGGAGGGCGGATCAGACAACGAAAATGCTTTCCAGTGCCTCGGAAAGCTCATTAAGGAGATGAAGGAGTTTGTAGGAAGTGGAAAACGCACCATTAACCAAAACCTTCGGGATTTGGTCAAGGCTATTGCGATCTCCTACGAGCAAGCCACGGATGCGCTCAAGAAGTCGAGTAATTCTTGCTGGGAAGTGAAGCAGTCACAGACTACCCCATCTCTGGCACAAAGCGTGCAACAGAAATCTACAAAACGTGGCCGTGAGTGCGCATCCGGGGGTACGCCATCGCCACAGGTGCGACCAAAGAAGAAGAAGAACGCGCAAAAGACCTCAGAAGTCGTGAACGCACCAACGAAGGAAGTAACAGAGTTAGCGAAAGAACCAGAAAAAGGAGGAGCTTGGGCGACGGTTAAAAAGCAAAAGCGCCCGAAGCAGAGGCCAGCCCGCCCCGATGCAATCCTGATCAAAAGCTCAGGCGATTGCTCATACGCGGATATCCTTAAAGCTGATAAAAATGAAGAGTCACTGAGAGAAATGAACACAATGGTTCGTAAGATTCGCAAGACTGCTAAAGGAGAACTCCTCTTCCAACTCAGTAGGCAGTCGGACAATGACACTGCAAAACTTGAAGCAGCAGGATAATCTCTCTCAGGGAAAGCCGATGTCAAGTCTCTCAAGGAGGAGTCTCTGTGCGAAATACGCGATATAGACGAAGTAACGACGGTTGAAGAGGTCTGCCAGGCGCTGAACACACAGCTTGCAGGCTTCAATGCTAAGCCGTCTTGTATGCGATCCTTGCGCAAAGCGTACGGCGGTACGCAGACTGCGACTATGTCTTTACCCACCGAGTTAGTTCGGGAACTTACGAGAAGTGGTAAAGTCCGAATCGGATGGGTCATATGCTGAGTCCGAGCAAAAGTTCAGCCGAAACGATGCTTTAACTGTCTCGAGTTCGGACACATAGCAAGAAACTGCGGCACCGAATCCAATCTCAAAGGCGTTTGCTTTAAGTGCGGGGGCCAAGGGCACGCGGCGAAATCATGCACTAACGCGCTTAAGTGCTTATTGTGCGCAAGAAGAGGGCTCAGCCGCACAGACCATCACACTGGTGGCTATAAGTGCCCAGTATATAAAGAAGCGGTCCAGAAACAAAGACCTTTATGAGATTATTGCAACTTAATCTTAACCATTGTGAAGCAGCCTAGGACCTTCTGGCACAAACAGTTTTGGAGTTGAAGATTGACTTAGCACTTCTTAGTGAGCCCTAAAGAGCGAAGACTGCGAATTGGATACAAGACGAATTGAGCAAGACTGCTATATGCGGAATTAATACTTAAGGAACGAGGATTCGTATGCGGTAAGATTGATGGAATTTACGTTTACAGTTTCTATATACCACCTAGTACGCCGCTGGACGCGTTCAAAGAAATCGTCGGGAAAATAGCCATGGATGCGACGTTGCGGGAGCGTTTTGTCATCGCTGGAGACTTTAATGCATGGGCTATAGAGTGGGGCTCACAGAGAACATCTCCCATAGGGGGGGGGGGGGGGCCCTGCTCGAAGCATTTGCATGCCTTGATGTAGCGCTCCTTAACGTGGGTGGGCAAAACACCTTCTTAAGAAATGGGTTCGGCTCCGTAATCGACATAACGTTTGTCAGCGCCAATCTCTACAGGTTGGCTGAGTGGAAAATCAGTGATTGCTATACCCAAAGCGATCACTCAGCGATTGTGGTGGACATCAACCTCGAGGGGGGAGGGCGGCCCACTATACAGCCACCCCTAAAAAACAGAGGTTGGAATATCAATACTTTCGACCCCGACATATTCAAGCTAATGTTGTCAACAGTCGAACATAGAGGAAGTGCTAACGACATGGCGAATAAATTAAGGGCGGATATTAGAGCAGCATGCGATGCGTCAATGACTAGAAAGACCAAGCGCAAACAACATTGTTCCACATTTTGGTGGAACGAGCGCATACACTTCCTAAGGAGAGAGTGTATTCAGGCTAGGAGGCGCTATCAACGAGCCAGAGGGAGACCGGAATTTCTAGAGTGCAGAGCTACCTACAAAAGAGCGCGACTCGCACTTAAGAGAGCAATAAAAGATAGTAAGCGCGAATGCTTTCTCAAGCTTTGCGATGACGTCGAGAATGACCCTTGGGGCACAGCTTATAAATTGGTTTTTAAGAAATTGAAACACAAAGGAGAGGCGATGCCAACATGCCCCTCTTTCCTCAGAAACGTGGTAGATACTTTATTTCCCACGCAAAGGGAGCTAGTGTCTCCCAAATCAGGCGCCGTACTATACTCATTTGACGAGGTTACCGTCGTCGAGGTCCTTCAAGCGGTGAATAGACTGCAAGACCGCAAGTCTCCTGGCCCAGACGGGGTACCAAACAGAGCACTCAAACTAGCTCTCACTTATAACACGCCAACATTTGCGGAACTATTTAATGCATGCTTGGCTGAGGGGACATTTCCTACAATATGGAAACGACAAAAGCTGGTCCTGCTGCCAAAGTTTGGTAAAAATACGGCGGAACCATCTAGCTACAGGCCCATTTGCCTGCTCGACTCCACCGGTAAGGTTCTTGAGCGAGTCCTCTATAATCGACTCGAAAAAGAAATTGAAGATGTGTGTGGTATTTCCGATAACCAGTTTGGGTTTAGGAAAGGAAGATCCACCATCCAAGCTGTGAACATGGCGAAGGAAGTGCCCAAGAAGCCATAAGTGGCACCCGATGGCTCGAAGGCTCTAAGGAATATTGCCTTATCGTTACTTTAGATGTAAAAAATGCCTTCAACACTGCCAATTGGGCAAAAATTCTAGACACGCTGGAGCAGATAGGCATATCCCTTTACCTGCGTAGGATCATACGCAGCTACTTTGAAGGTAGAGTGCTGGAATATGAAACGGCTCCTGGAGTAGAAAAGCTTCACGTCACAGGCGGTTTTCCTCAAGGCTCCGTGCTCGGTCCACCGCTTTGGAATATTATGTACGACGGAGTATTTCGACTCAAGGTGCCCAATGGGGTGAAAATTATCGGCTTCGCGGACGATATCGCATTGGTAATCACCGCCAAGCACCTAGGCGAAATATGCGCCAAATCTAATACAAGCATAGCGATGGTTCAATCGTGGCTTACGAAAAATGGACTGCAGCTGGCGGAACAAAAAACAGAGGCTGTACTCATATCAAGTAGGAAAAGGGTGGAGCAGGTCACTATAAGAATCGGCTGCCATGACATCGACACGCTGCCTGCAATAAAATACTTCGGGGTTGTGATAGACAGGAGGTTGTCATTCAAATCCCACTTAGAGTATGCCAATGGAAAGGTAGCAAAAACCGTAGCAGCATTATCTAGGATAACGATAAATGCAAGAGGACCAAAGCAACGACGGCGTCAACTTCTGGCTGGCGTTGTAAAAAGCCAAATACTTTACGGGGCTCCTGTTTGGCATCAGGCCACGGAGTATAAATCATACTTCCGCGGGGTAAAGTCGACTTACCGCCTGTGTGCACTACGCGTCTGTAGCGCCTTTAAAACTGTCTCTGACGACGCAGCACTAATCATCGCAGGAATGTGTCCTATAGGCATATTAGCAAAAGAAGCAGCGACGATTTATCGGGATCAAAGCTCAAGTAACGGAGCACGAGAGCGAAGCGTGCAGAACTGGCAGCTCAGGTGGAATGCCTCAACAAAAGGTCGTTCGACACACCGATGTATCCCAGATATTAATATATGGAAAGCACGGCGAGGTGGATTTCTACCTCACACAGTTTCTGAGTGGTCACGGATGCTTTAAGGAATATTTGCACCGATTCAATCACGAGCCTAACAACATATGCGATCACTGCGGCGGCGATACAGTAGAATATGTTTACCATGTATTTTTCGACTGTCCTAGGTTCTATAGCTCGAGATGCAAACTGTGCAGAATATTTGGAGAGGATTACACTCCTGAAACAATTGTTGGATGCATGCTACAAAGCAAGGTAAAATGTTCAGCGGCGTGCGATGAAATAGCGGAAATAATGAAGTGTCTACGAAGTCTTGAAAGGCTACGGCGCAGCAGCGGACATTGAACAGTCGAGTTGTGTGGGTGGATAACAAATTGCTAAGGTGGAGGAGATCGAGCTGAGCACATATTGAATGCAAGGCCTCCGTACAATTAGCGGCGTGAGAATGATAAAATAAGAAAATATCGTAATATATGTAGATAATGTGATAGCAAACCAGGCGACGGATTGGAGACAAGGCCTCTTCAACCGTTCGAATACTGCCCCAGGTGAAGGAATAAAGCACGGATTGGAGACACGGCCTCTTCAACCGTGCGGCCAAAAGCAGTCAACATACACGCAACGACAAACCTACGGATTGGAGACAAGGCCTCTCCAACCGTAGAAACAACGAGTATGAGGGTAAACGTCTCTTATGTAATCAGAGTTTATACTCGGATTGGAGAGAAGACCTCTCCAACCGGTGGAAGTACGAGGAAAGCCCCGTTACGTATTGTGGAAAAAAAAAAACAAAAAAAAAAAAAAATGAAATGAAAAACGGAAAAACCTATTGAAATAAAAAAAAAATAAAATAAAAAAAAAAAAAAAATTCTAAAAAAAAAAAATTTCTATTTATACATATATAATTTATTTACACATATATACATATGTAAAAAACAAAACCCTACAATACAAGTAGTCGAACGCACAAGCATACCACAAGCACTATATGCACAGTGTTTAAGGTAGGCTTGCAAATATTCGTAGAAGTGGTATGCGTCCAGCACATTCAGGTAGTAAGCAGGGCGTGTCAGTCCCAGCGTTAACCATACCGCGGCACTACCTAAGTACAGCAACGTGACCCCGACAGACGTAGAGCTTAGTGCTCAACCTACCTCCCGACGGAATACTTGACGGTAGTACCGGGGGGTAAATGGTACTCAGACGGTAGGAGGTTTAGTGCGGTTAAAGTCCCACAATGAATATGACGCTTTCGATGCTTCCTCCTCGTAAAACAAAAAAAAAAAAAAAAAAACTAACACTAACACGTTCACACACATAAATTTTCACACCACACATATACATTCATATATAAACATTTTCACAATTTGTAAAACTTTCGAACGCTACGGTCGATTCGCGCCATCACAGCTAACCAAATTTAAATAAATAATTTTGTACACATTTATCCAAGTGGGAAATCCCTTCTTCTTTTTATTTATTTTCGTTACGATTGTTCGAGGTGAGTGCAGTGGAGTGAACAGTGCAAAAAAGGGCTAAAGTTATCTAATTGTTTTGAGAGAAAATTGATTTGCTTTTGGACAGATAAACATTAGAGTTCGCCGGAGAAAATGGCCTATAAATGCTTTACACGACATTGTGATGCGCTGCTTATATATTTTTATTGTTTGGTTTCATTTTCTTAGAATCCCCATCACCACAAGAAGACTCGCTTAAAGAAACGGTGCGAGGCACACGAACCACCAACTACAAACCGCACCGCGTCACTGCCACCACGCCGATCCACAAACACCAAAATCTACAAAAAAAAAAAAAAACCACACCGAACAGGAGAGCCACACAGTACCACATAAAACAGCCTATCATTTGTCCAAATTAAATAGTCCGAGAATCAGATCCACACCGAGAGACGGTATAATTCCACGGTCAAAACCGCACGCATTTGCGACCAACCACCGACACACAAATAAACTACCACACCACAGATCCACATTCGCAACCACAACCTCATAGATACACGCACCACCGTAACTACGAAACATTCAACTAGCAACCACACCTGCTGATCACAACCACACCAGCGACTACCAACAACCACACCAACAATAACCACGCAACAGTTAAAAACACCACGACCACATTTCTACATACTTTCTGATACAAAACAATTAAACACGGAAATAGTAAAATCAACATCAAGCAATTCCAACTATCCATCAAAATACACGGTAAGCACAAACACAACCAAAGCTATTAGCACGTGAAAGGCTATTTTCCCAAAACACAACTTAAACACACGCAAAGAGAGGACTGTACATCACATCACACCACACCGAACAAGAGCACGCAACATATCACATCACATCAGATCACATCACATCACGTTGTATCACATCATATCACAAAGTACAATTAGCGGTGAGTTATATATAGTCGGTCACAGGTGTGGATTGCTGCATCAGCAGGGCTGCGGTGAGAAGACATCTCAAAAGGTAGAGAGTACACTCGGCACCTCGTGCAATTCGCCGCAACAACGACAACATCACACCACCACGAAGGGGACCGAGAATATACCTTAGTTTTCATTTTGGTTTAAAAATAATTTTTTTACATTATAAGTTTCCTGTTTATTTTTTTTGAATTTCCCCGTAATCCCGATGTATGAAATATTTTTCTCAATTGAATCTAACATATTTTTTTCGATTTCCTAATTTTTATACATACATTTTTTTATCACACTTTCCCAAAAACACACATACACATATTTCACGAACATTTTTTTATCACACCTAAGTATGTATATTTCTTTTTGCACAATTAATTTACTTAGTATTTTAGTATTAGCTTAGCTATATTCTTTTATGATTTGTTTTTTTTTTTTGCCAGCTTGATTTTTTTTTCCTGATTTTTTCTTCTTACCCCCTAATATTCGGGCACACCAATGCAACTTTTCTTTTTCTGTGTGCATTGCTAACTTTTCCTTTTATTATTATTTTTCTGTATTTCCTTTTTTTTGTACTTCATTTCCTAGATAAAAAAAATTGTATAAATCATTTTTTTGATTCGGTTTGGAATTTTTTTGTAAAAGGAGGATTTCCTCCACGCAATCTATGAAGCCACATGACACATGTGGCATCTTATTTTTCTTCTTATGTATTTTTTTTTTGCAAATCACCTCACTTGTAAACCACTTGTTTATTCTTTTTACATAAACTAATAACTACCACCACAGCTTACCTCACATTTAACTCGCGATTATTTTAACTTTTGCTAGTTAAATATCTTTTTTTTCACTTATTCCGATCGCGGAAATGTGTGTACGTATTTTTACTATTACAAACCGGAACTGAAAGTTCCATGAGGTAGTAGTATATAATAGTACATAAGTACATGGAATAGGGTTTTTTTGTGCTCTTTATCTCTATTTTCTTTCGGCTCCCGCTGCTACAGCCTTGGTACCTGGACTGCAGATGAGCGTGAGGAGATGAGTACGTGAATGGTTATATATAATGAATGGTAATCTCTATATAGCTTTGTTGTAATCTCTCTTATTTTTTTTTGTTTCTTTGCCTTCCATATAATCGTATGCACATATTTTATTCATCACCGTAACTATTGCTTAAGGCAAGCAAGAGTTAAAGATTGTAGTAAAAGGGTGTTCCTATCTGGGTTATTTTATTTTCTTGTTATCTATTTGATATTTTGTTTTTTACTTTGAATATTATATGCAGTAATTGCAGTATCCTTTTTGTTATTTTGATTGAGTTTAGATCAGGATAAGAAATAATAGAATTTAGAATTACCAATACAAATTACTAGATATAAGTAAACATAGAATTCGTGAAAATAAACTTGTATGAAGACGAAATGAGTTATTTCGAATTTATTGGATGAAACAGTGTCAGGAAAAATGCAGGCCCTCTAAGTTTTCTTTTGTGTTAGTGTGGGTGTTGCCTTTGCGGCACACATGTTAGGTGTTGCAACCTACTGACGGACGATGATTTAGACTAGACCATTGCAGACGGAGAACGTCAGGAAAAGGGAACTCCACTCGGTTATCGGAGTCAAAGTGGAGTTCAAGGTTGTTCATGCCTCATGAACAAGAGGGGTGGGATGACTCCACCTGACACGGGCGGTCTTCTCCCGCTTACTCTTTCTTTTCTTTCTCTTTATCTTTCACAGGTCCCTATATTCTCCACATCTAGGCATGACATCTAAAATTTTGTTTTTGTGACTGTGGGTCGAGTAAGGTGGCAAGAACCGCGCCTCAACGCCGACGAACCTCAGCCGGGCTACCACCATGCCTAACCGCTACCCTTCTCGCCCCGGACCAAGCAGTTACATTACAATGTCCCGTCCAGCCAATTTGTAGGGAAAATCAAGAGAAGCATGACGCAAATTGGAAGAGAAGCTCGGCCTTAGATCTCTTCGGAGGTTATCGCGCCTTACATTTATTTATTAAAGGAGTTATTTTAGAGAGAACAGTTAGTTTACACGAATTTTCTTATTCAAATTTCTAGGTAAGTTGTCGCTTTTTCTGTCCATGTGTCCGTTTAAAATGCTTAAATCCTTAAAACTACGCAACGGACTTTGATGCGTTTTTTTTAATAGATACAGTGATTGAGGAGGAAGATATAATAACATCCATTAAATTGTGGAGAAATACTGTTGTTTTTGAGGTAATGTGATGTCGTAAATATTTTCATTTTTTCCGCTTACATTGCAAACGTAAGCTGAACCCTACGAGGTTTATCAAAATAATATACTAAGTGTTGTACACATTGAAAAGGTCTACAGAAAACACCGCGAAGGTATATGTCTATCACTTACGTACATCCCACAATAACATTTTTTGTCATTTACTTTTTACGACAAATAATGTGAAATTTTCGAAGCGATTTAACCAATATAGCATTAATCCCTATCCAATCAATCCCTATCCTAAATTTTAGGTACCTAAACTAATATTAAACTGGAACTTTCCAGCAATGCAATAATTTAGGTAAAAAGCTGTCAGGACTCTGCGACAATCTAAATTATTTGTGAGAAGTGTGCAATTGGGCCAAATTTCTTTTTAATGTTTCTGTTGTATAAAGAGCTGCTTCGGCCGTTTTTTGGTAATAAAACAAAAATTTATTGTTTTTTCATACCTACGCGTTCGACGCAACAGCGCCATCCTCAGGGTATTCTGTTTTTATTAACAATAAACATACAAAAAGTAATTAGTCATAAACACACTCAATTACAATATAATTTTTTCTCAATATAATATTTTTTCATTGCATTTGACTCACCATGTGATGGTATTTACAAAAATATATAGCGAAATCCGTAGGTTTCCCCTTACTTTGTAAATTATTTTCTTACATCCCACAAATATTAATACATATAACATTTTGAACACCAGTACATTTAACATTAAGTTATTTAAAAATATATCACAGCTTTTTCCCTCTTTTAATTGTCAAGTTTATTAATTTGTATTATTTAATCACCGCTGTATATGCACTATTTGTGTTGTTGATGTCTTCTTTTGAAGTTTATGACGTTTTTCAGCTGTTGTTGTATACGTAAGGTTTCCAGTGTTAGTCGTCGTTTTTCTTTTCTCCCTAGGTCCAATATTCTGGCGTTGGAGAAATCAGCTGTGTGATTGTTGCTTGTCAGGTATTTTGCCAATGCTGTTTTATCCTTCTTGTTTTTGGCGTCCATTTCATGTTCATGTATTCTTATACCCAACGCTCTTTTTGTAGTGCCAACGTAGCGCCTGTTGCATTCGGCATTTTCGTTGCCTTTAGACTTTATTTCATATACCACATTATTCTGATTTTCTTACCTAATTCTATTTTTAGTTTTGGTAAATATTTTGTTTAGAATATTATGTGGTTTGTGAGCATAACTTATGTTTTCCTTTTCTACAATTCTTTTTAGTGTTTGATTGTTTGTCATCCCTGGTACGTATGTAACGCCAATATATTTTTTTGTTGAATTCTCTTGTTGTGTGTTTTTGTTGTTATAGGAACTTTTAATATTATTTAATTTCGTTTCAATGAGCCGTCCTACGAGTGCAGCCGGGTAGCTCTTTTTGAAAAGAATATTCCTTATTTTTTCAATGTTTTCTGCTGTAAATTCATTTTCGCTTAGAATCTTAATTTTGCGAATTAGGCTTATCGCAGTATTTATTTTTTGTCTCAATGAATGGTTTGAGTGATAGTTTATTATTCTACCCGATGCAATACTTTTGGCATACCAATTCAATGTACTCTTTCTATTTCTGCGATGTATCTCCACGTCTAGGAAGGCAATCTTGCTATTGTTCTCTTTTTCTTTCTTAAACTGTAGTTTGTTATGCTGCGCGTTTAAAGTATTCAGTATGTCTTCCACGTCCTTTTTCTTTACTATTGCAAATATGTCGTCCATGATGGAATTATAGAAGGTGGCGGATGTAAGCAATTTCTAGCTCTAACCCCGCCATATTGAAGGCCGTTAGAAATAAGAATGTTGTCGCTTTATAAAACTACTTTTTTATTCAGAGGAAAAAAAGTTGGTAAAACTATACAAATGATTTTTTTCTGACAAAATATACAACGGCATCACTTTTTTTCTCAAGTTCCGTTTTGTGTTGACTTTTATATGATTCAAACGTGTGACAATTCTCATTTAATAATTTTGTTTATTTGAACAAAATTATTAAAACTAGCATATTTTCTTAATTAAATTATGGTAAAAGATGGCAATATTAACATAAAATCGATAATAAATGTTTTAAATATATTTTTGCAGGTTTCCTTGTAGGTTTTGCGGCAATTCTTCTTACAACTGCTAAAACTCGGAAGTGGTGTCCTCATTTTTTTATATGCTCAGCTAGCGGATTTTGAAGAAGAAAAATCCTAGGATGCATGCCCTCTACTCTTTCGAGTAAAAATGACAAATTTTTCCATTTTTTTTCGTGAAGGAATGCCCACATGTTAGCAGTCCAAAATAGCCTTTAGAAATTGTCTTGAGGTATTTCATTGACATTGAAATATCAACGACCAGCCTCCGTATCTTATTAGCGGACATCCTTTGTTGTAAGCGTTTTTGAAGTTCAGGTCGTTGGTATCTTCTACAGTGGTAAACTCCCAAGGTTGCCCAAATTTCATATCTAAACATTTATCTTGTTTGGTGCAGTCCTACTTACCTTAATGAGAAACTGTTGCGAGAAAGATTTCCAATGTTGAAACCTCAAGTCATACCGGGATATGTATATCAAGCTCAGGGCTCAATCAAGGCCAACATGTGTACCCTGTTGACTATTTCCAATTTACATTCACGTATATATACACACAAGGACACATATCGATCAATTGTATTACCGCCTTCGCAAATTCGATAACAAATGTTTTTAATAAATGTTTTAAATATATTTTTGCAGCTTTCCTTGTAGGTTTTGGGGTAATTCTTCTCACAACTGCTAAAACTCGTCCAAAAATATCGGAAGTGGTGTTCAAAGACGTGCTTTGGACCCAGGACCACGAATGCGAAACGGAAATTGAACATTTGATTTCTTTCGAGAGATATTTGCAAACCGTGACGTATCTCATTCACCACCAGTCTGAGACGAACTCTGTGCCTTTCTTTGTTCAATCTATCGCATTTATTGTATGACGATGTTATCACCGCTTTCCTTGATAAAGACTAGCCGGACAATGGCACCACTGCCCTCAATGGGCCGGAAGTTAATGACCTCAAATAATTGAGGTTAAAACTTTTGTCATGATCAGCATCAAAAGTGGCAGTAGCCGGGGCTCTTGTGGTTGTTTGATTGGTTGCCTAATATACTCTGTGAGTGTTTTACTCAAACCGTTTGGTTAGGTCAATATACCTGCTGATGTCCTTTATGGAGCATTTTGATTCCGCCCTTTAACCGGGTAGCACCTGTCATTGAAAGGCCAAGTTTGCTTCGCGTGCCGTTTCTGCTTCAGAAATGTTTAACGAAACATCGGCCTTCAATTTTCATTACCGTCAATGTTCCTGTGACCGAGTAACCCAGTGAGTGTAGTAGGTGCAAATTTTTCTGCTGTGGGTACCGCCCTCTTACATCTATCGCCGCTTATATGATTCTCTAATAGGAAATTACATGCATTATCTAAGCCAAGTAGCTTTTCTTTTGTTGTTATTTGTATGTGGCGGGTCCACGCCCAGTACATTATACCTTTGATTAGTGATACGATTGATTTTTAAGTCAGCCGCGATGGTCCTGCTAGTACCTGAACGTACCGGAACTACATCCTGCAAAAGATAGTATTCCCCAAAACCTCCGGGGAATGTCTTTATCATCAAAACATCAACAACCTTCGCTATATAATGTAGATGACATGCTAGTTTTAACAACGTTTCTCCTATAATTTGCGTTGTACACCTATATGATGTTTCCTACAAATTGGCAGGACGGCACCTTCAATGTTTGTGGTAGAAATACTCCCGGAGGGCTTGTTAAACTTTTTTCTAATTGAAAAAAACGTGTTTCCAATTTTTACCAGGATCTCCGGTGTGGTAGGCGGAGTAAGCTACCATCACACCACCTCGGCCGCCATTGTAGAATCTCGCTTGATATAGCTTGGCTAGATTTATACACACTCTCTTCGGTTTCGGACCCCCTACCTATAGTTGAACGCAGCGGCGAATTCAATGATAGGGATCAAGATTAAAGCCAAAATCTCAATTAATATTAAACCAAATGTTTCTACCCGCTGCCTTGTAATCACCGCTGTATATGCACTATTTGTGTTGTTGATGTCTTCTTTTGAAGTTTATGACGTTTTTCAGCTGTTGTTGTATACGTAAGGTTTCCAGTGTTAGTCGTCGTTTTTCTTTTCTCCCTAGGTCCAATATTCTGGCGTTGGAGAAATCAGCTGTGTGATTGTTGCTTGTCAGGTATTTTGCCAGTGCTGTTTTATCCTTCTTGTTTTTGGCGTCCATTTCATGTTCATGTGTTCTTATACCCAACGCTCTTTTTGTAGTGCCAACGTAGCGCCTGTTGCATTCGGCATTTTCGTTGCCTTTAGACTTTATTTCATATACCACATTATTCTGATTTTCTTACCTAATTCTATTTTAGTTTTGGTAAATATTTTGTTTAGAGTATTATGTGGTTTGTGAGCATAACTTATGTTTTCCTTTTCTACAATTCTTTTTAGTGTTTGATTGTTTGTCATCCCTGGTACGTATGTAACGACAATATATTTTTTTTTTGAATTCTCTTGTTGTGTATTTTTGTTGTTATAGGAACTTTTAATATTATTTAATTTCGTTTCCATGAGCCGTCCTTCGAGTGCAGCCGGGTAGCTCTTTTTGAAAAGAATATTCCTTATTTTTTCATTGTTTTCTGCTGTAAATTCATTTTCGCTTAGAATCTTAATTTTCCGAATTAGGCTTATCGCAGTATTTATTTTTTGTCTCAATGAATGGTTTGAGTGATAGTTTATTATTCCACCCGATGCAATACTTTTGACATACCAATTCAATGTACTCTTTCTATTTCTGCGATGTATCTCCACGTCTAGGAAGGCAATCTTGCTATTGTTCTCTTTTTATTTCTTAAACTGTAGTTTGTTATGCTGCGCGTTTAAAGTATTCAGTATGTCTTCCACGTCCTTTTTCTTTACTATTGCAAATATGTCGTCCATGATGGAATTATAGAAGGTGGCGGATGTAAGCAAGTTCTCGCTCTAACCCCGCCATATTGAACGCCGTTAGAAATAAGAATATTGTCGCTTTATAAAACTACTTTTTTATTCAGAGGAAAAAATGTTGGTAAAACTATACAAATGGTTTTTTTCTGAAAAAATATACAACGGCATCACTTTTTTTCTCAAGTTCCGTTTTGTGTTGACTTTTATATGATTCAAACGTGTGACAATTCTCATTTAATAATTTTGTTTATTTGAACAAAATTATTAAAACTAGCATATTTTCTTAATTAAATTATGGTAAAAGATGGCAATATTAATATAAAATCGATAATAAATGTTTTAAATATATTTTTGCAGGTTTCCTTGTAGGTTTTGCGGTAATTCTTCTTACAACTGCTAAAACTCGGAAGTGGTGTCCTCATTTTTTTATATGCTCAGCTTTAGCGGATTTTGAAGAAGAAAAATCCTAGGATGCATGCCCTCTACTCTTTCGAGTAAAAATGACAAATTTTTCCATTTTCTTTTCGTGAAGGAATGCCTACATGTTAGTAGTCCAACATAGCCTTTAGAAATTGTCTTGAGGCATTTCATTAACATTGAAATATCAACGACCAGCCTCCGTATCTTATTAGCGGACAGCCTTTGTTGCAAGCGTTTTTGAAGTTCAGATCGTTGGATTCTTCTACAGTGGTAAACTCCCAAGGTTGCCCAAATTTCATATCTAAACATTTATCTTGTTTGGTGCAGTCCTACTCACCTTAATGAGAAACTGTTGCGAGACAGATTTCCAATGTTGAAACCTCCAGTCATACCGGGATATGTATATCAAGCTCAGGGCTCAATCAAGGCCAACATATGTACCCTGTTGACTATTTCCAATTTACATTCACGTATATATACACACAAGGACACATATCGATCAATTGTATTACCGCCTTCGCAAATTCGATAATAAATGTTTTTAATAAATGTTTTAAATATATTTTTGCAGCTTTCCTTGTAGGTTTTGGGTAATTCTTCTCACAACTGCTAAAACTCGTCCAAAAATATCGGAAGTGGTGTTCAAAGATGTGCTTTGGACCCAGGACCACGAATGCGAAACGGAAATTGAACATTTGATTTCTTTCGAGAAATATTTGCAAACCGTGACGTATCTCATTCACCACCAGTCTGAGACGAACTCTGTGCCTTTCTTTGTTCAATCTATCGCATTTATTGTATGACGATGTTATCATCGCTTTCCTTGACAAAGACTAGCCGGACAATGGCACCACTGCCCTCAATGGACCGGACTTTAATGACCTCAAATAATTGAGGTTAAAACTTTTGTCATGATCAGCATCAAAAGTGGCAGTAGCCGGGGCTCTTGTGGTTGTTTGATTGGTTGCCTAATATACTCTGTGAGTGTTTTACTCAAACCGTCTGGTTAGGTCAATATACCTGCTGATGTCCTTTATGGAGCATTTTGATTCCGCCCTTTAACCGGGTAGCACCTGTCATTGAAAGGCCAAGTTTGCTTCGTGTGCCGTTTCTGCTTCAGAAATGTTTAACGAAACATCGGCCTTCAATAGGCCATTCACTTTTTCATTACCGTCAATGTTCCTGTGACCGAGTAACCCAGTGAGTGTAGTAGGTGCAAATTTTTCTGCTGTGGGTACCGTCCTCTTACATCTATCGCCGCTTATATGATTCTCTAATAGGAAATTACATGCATTATCTAAGCCAAGTGGCTTTTCTTTTGTTGTTATTTTTATGTGGCGGGTCCACGCCCAGTACATTATACCTTTGTATAGTGATACGATTGATTTTTAAGTCAGCCGCTATGGTCCTGCTAGTACCTTAATGGTACCTGAACGTACCGGAACTACATCCTGCAAAAGATAGTATTCCCCAAAACCTCCGGGGAATGTCTTTATCATCAAAACATCAACAACCTTCGCTATATAATGTAGATGACATGCTAGTTTTAACAACGTTTCTCCTATAATTTGCGTTGTACTCCTATATGATGTTTCCTACAAATTGGCAGGACGGCACCTTCAATGTTTGTGGTAGAAATACTCCCGGAGTGCTTGTTAAACTTTTTTCTAATTGAAAAAAACGTGTTTCCAATTTTTGCCAGGATCTCCGGTGTGGTAGGCGGAGTAAGCTACCACCACACCACCTCGGCCGCCATTGTAGAATCTCGCTTGATATAGCTTGGCTAGATTTGTACACACTCTCTTCGGTTTCGGACCCCCTACCTATAGTTGAACGCAGCGGCGAATTCAATGATAGGGATCAAGACTAAAGCCAAAATCTCAATTAATATTAAACCAAATGTTTCTACCCGCTGCCTTATCCATCCTCCTGTTGTGTGTTTAAAACATTTTCCCCTGATGCAATATATTAAAAACTGCTTTCTTTAATACTCCAGGATTGGATTAGACTTTTGTTACACGCCCAAAAATATCGAGAGAGAGTTCAAAAGACACGTTTTTACCTCGGTATTAGTAATCCGGACAACAACCCCTGGCCGCTTCAAAGCCGGGGTAGAACATCTTTGTGCATAAAACTCTCAACGCTAATTTTGCAAATATCTTTTGGCATCAGTAAAATATATACTTTCAGGTTATTAATATCGAGCTAAAAACGTGTCCTTCGACACGTCTGCCGACATTTTTGCTCGCACCTCTGTCCTAAAGTATTACCAGCAAAATTGATGCGTTCACAAGAAGTTTATAAGTTGAAAACGTCTCAAAATTTAATAAAGCGATCTTCATTTCATAATTTTTATGATAAAATTGCATAGTAATCAAGCTACGTACACACCTTTCTGTATTTTATGATTATTTAAAAAGTATGAATTTAAGTCCTATTTCAAAAAAGGGCCATTCCCCCTTTCTCGTGTACATCCAAAATACAACCTGGAGCTCACTGGAGCTAAGGGCGTTCGATATGACAGTTGTCAAATCTTCCTCCAACTTCTATCATTACATTATGATGTCGTCTACACATTTTTTATGTATTTGATATGTATGTTTTTGCCTTTCAATTCAGCTAAGCTGTCGTCAAAAATTTTGTCAAGTACGATATCAGCTATCGTTGGGGATAATGGGTTACCCATGGGCATGCCATAAATTTGATGGTAAAAAGTATTATTGTATGTAAAATAGTTGTTGCCCTGAAGAAAAATTCAAGAATCTTCTGGAATTGCTTTCTTTCAATATTTGTATGTTCTTCTAATTTATTCCATCTTTGTGTGATAGAGCGTATGGCTAGGTGTATTGGAATATTAGTGAATAAGCATATGACGTCAAAAGAGATATGCATTTCGTCGTCTAGAATTTGAGTGTTATCTATTTGATTTCTAAGTTGGAAAGAGTTTCTTATGTTGTAATCTTCCGACACTATATTTTTTAAAATATTTCCAATGTATTTAGATAAGCTGAAACAAGGCACGGAAGGTTTTAAGAACGGGGCAAACTCCTGTAGGAACGAAAACGGCGCCTTAGTAACTGATGTCCAGAGAGTGCTTAGATTATGTAGGGAACACTTCTCTGCTCCCCTAAATGGAGGCAGCAATTCACCGCGCAGAGATGAAGAACCCGATCCCGCAATCGATGATGATGGAATATATGTCCTCCCGCCCGATTATGACGAAGTTAGAATAGCAATAACCAGATTGAAAAACAACAACGCCGTGGGCGCTGATGGATTGCCTGCGGAGCTATTCAAGTACGGCGGCGAAGAGTTGGTAAGGCGCATGCAGCAGCTTCTTAGCAAAATATGGGCGGAAGAGTGCATGCCCGACGGTTGGAATCTAAGTGTCCTTTGCCCAGTCCACAAGAAGGAGGTTACTGCAAAATGCACCAACTATCGTGGAATCAGCCTTTTTAATATCGCATATAAGTTCCTTTCAAGTGTATTGTGCGAAAGATTGAAGCCACCGTGAACCGGCTGATTGGACCTTATCAGTGCGGCTTTAGACCTGGTAAATCTACCATCGAACAGATTTTCACAATGCGCCAAATCTTGGAAAAACCCGTGAAAAGAGAATCGACACACATCGCCTCTTCGTCGACTTTAAAGCCGCCTTCGACAGCACGAAAAGGAGCTGCCTATATGCCGCTATGTCTGAATTTGGATTCCCCGCAAAACTTATACGGCTGTGCAAAACGACGTTGAGCAACACCATCAGCTCAGTCAGAATTGGGAAGGACCTCTCCGAGCCGTTCGAAACTAAACGAGGTTTCAGACAGGGTGACCCCCTTTCGTGCGATTTCTTTAATTTGATGCTGGAGAAAATTATACTAGCTGCAGTACTTAACCGCACTGGAACAATATACTATAAAAGCGTGCAATTACTGGCATATGCTGATGACATTGATATCATCGGCCTAAACACCCGCGCTGTTAGTTCTGCTTACTCCAAACTGGAAAAAGAAGCGGTAAAGAGGGGTTTGATGGTGAATGGGGACAAAACGAAGTACCTGCTGTCATCGAGCAAAGAGTCAGCGCATATGCGCCTTGGCAACCACGCTATTGTTGGTAGCCATAATTTCGAAATAGTAAGAGACTTCGTTTATTTGGGAACCAGCATCAACACTAACAACATCATCAACATTGAAATCCAGCGAAGAATCAATCTTGCCCATAAATGCTACTTTGGACTAGGTAGGCAATTGAAAAGTAGAGTCCTCTCTCGGCGAACGAAAACCATACTCTACAAGTCACTCCCCCTGTGGGTTAGGGGTTAGAATATGCCCACGGTAGGTATACCGGTCGTAAAAGGCGACCATAATACCATGGGTACCCAATCCATGAGTAAGGTGTTTTACTCGAAAGGTAGCAGGGTGGACGCGGGTATCACCCTGTGGGACCCTAGGCTAGGTCTTTATAAATACTGTACCGCGGGGGCAGGAGAAGCCAGGTGACCTGATGCACTGCATCGAACGATGCTTTGTATTCAGGTCTCACCTCCTGTCCTGGGATGGCCCCCTTGTGGGAGCATCGCGGTGGTTGTGGTTTCAAATAAGAGTTCACTTTATGATACGCTCTGAGTAGACTTGTTTTCGCTTGTGGACGCAAGACCCAAGGGAATTCGGTATCTTCCTTGTCACAGTATACCCAAATTCATTGAGAAACTGACCCTGAGGGGCAGATGAAAGGTTGGTGACATCCCATAATTGTGGCAACCGGAGATGCCGGAGAAAGATGGTGAAACACGGTTGATAGATGGTGAGAGATGAAACGTATGTCTATTGCCAGCCGAAAAACAATCGATAATTGTACGTGTGGGCCGCTCATCTTGTCTTTTGAGATGTTTGAGGCTGCCTTAGACTGCGTAGCGAATAGGAGGCGTTCGCGGA
This sequence comes from Eurosta solidaginis, assembly GCF_040869045.1. Taxonomy (NCBI): domain Eukaryota; kingdom Metazoa; phylum Arthropoda; class Insecta; order Diptera; family Tephritidae; genus Eurosta; species Eurosta solidaginis. The sequence goes on along the minus strand of NC_090319.1, from coordinate 165,074,072 downwards.
ATGGATGGCCACATCCAAAAATGTGGCAAGATTTCATGCTGTCAAATCACTGCAGTGTGGCCGACTGCTATGCGAAGATGTTGCTGGGGCAGGTACTCGGTTACTTACAGGTCTGTGAGCGCAAATGGTTGGACACATCCCTTTAATTGTGGTAGGAGCGTAATTTGGAGTGAAAATGGAGCATAATTGTTGCGTAATTGAGTGAAAATGGTTAAGCGCCAATTAAGTAAGTAAGTAAGAAACAAGGCACGTTGCTCACAAACGACATAACACGCTATACAAAATATTTACCAAAACTAAAGATAGAATCAGAATCCGAAAATAACGACACAGGATTGGAAGGTACTTACAGTATCTCGGCCTACCGAGGATGGTCAGTTGTACATGTTCCAAATAAACAAGCAGGCGGAGGATATTTTGTACACGCAGCAAAATGTCCTTTGGCACTACCAAAATTTACATGCGACTCAGGAAAAGAAGTCCCGAGGATAAAAACCCTAACACGCTAGAGGTAGGCGAAGTCGAAAAGGACCTCGACCGACGTCACCGCGAAGGTATTAGAAGAGGACCAACCGCCAAATGGTGCTGTGATTCGCACTGAGGAACACCCGGCACAACAGTCACGAGAGGCTGAAGTGGGCCTCGAATACTCCAAACCAAAAGGGCAAGGGGAGGACGACGACGTCAAGGCGAAGGTGCTGGAGGGGGACAAACAGCCCAATGGTGCTGCGAGTCCTACAGATAAACCTCCCACACAGTAAAGTGGCGTCGAACGAACTCCTCCTAAACATTGAGGGGGGTTCGTTTGACGTTGCGCTGATCCAGGAGCCGTGACTCTCATCGGGAGGAAAGTTTATGGACTTAGCGCGCGCGGGTTTGGCGCCAACGTAAGGCCGGTGCGAGCTGTAGTAATGTTAAGGAAACAGCTACATTCATATATGCTGCCTAATTACACCACTGAGGAACTCGTAGCGGTGGCCGTTGAGCAAAAAAATAAGCAGGCATTTATCCTGGTGTCCTGCAACATGGCCCATGCTGCGGAGGTTCGACCGATGGAGTGCAAAAGGCTGGTACAGGGGGCAGGGCGCAAAGGGCGGTTGGTCATAGGCGCAGATGCAAATGCGCACCACAATGCGTGGGGTGGAGCAGTTACGAACGAGAGAGGCGAATCTCTATTCTGTTACATCCTGCAAACCAGTTTGCAGATAGCCAACAGGGGAAATGTCCCTACATACATTGGTCCAACATCCAGCAATGTTCTGGATATTACAATGAGCTCCGAGCGTGACATATCAAGGTATGATTGGATGGTTCTGGATAGTACATCCTTCTCCGACCATGCGTATATCAGCTTCAGCATCCCCCTAAAGAGGGTAGAGCAGGGAGGAACCTTTAGAAACCCTAGGTCAACAAACTGGACTAAATTCCAGAAACATGTAGAAACAAAACTGGGACAACCCAAAGAGGTTGCCAATGTGGAGGAACTGGAGGAGTCGAATGAATTCCTCACAAGGACGCTTATGAATGCGTATAACAAAGCTTGCCCTCTAAGAACATTCAGAGGAAAAGCAAAGCCGCCATGGTGGAGCAATGAGCTGAGTCTTCCAAGAAGACAGGTAAAAGAAATGTTTAAGCTCGCAAAGACCGCGGAAAGCGAAGCTTGTCGGAACGAGTACAGGGATCTACTGACGATCTACAAGCGTGAAATTAACAGGGCGAAGAGAAACTCATGGAAAAGTTCTGTACGGACATAGAGTGCTCCAGCGAAACAGCACGGTTGAAAAAAGTCCTAGCAAAGAGAAACATAGACCAGGGACTAATAAAGAAAGAGAACGGGGAATGGTCACGTAATAGTGAGGAATCCCTTGAGGTGCTTCTCGACACACATTTCCCATCGGGAGGCGGTTTAGAATAGCCAGCAGACATCACTCACACTTCGATCACGGAGCTAGTAGTGCCGGGCTTGGTGACCGATACCAAGATCGAGTGGGCAGTGAAAACGTTTTCTAAGTTTAAATCGCCGGGCCCAGACGGTATATTCCCGGCCATGCTACAAGTTTCAAGTATGGAGGTCGTGGAATGGCTTAAAATAATATTCGATGGGTGCATAAGACTGAATCATGTACCGCACTCTTGGCGAACTGCATGTATCTCAAAGACTATAGACCCATTAGGTTAACATCATTTCTGGTCAAAACCTTTGAGAGGCTGATTGATGTGTACATAAAGTCCAACGTGGTTTAAAGGCTGCTCTCCACAACACAGCATGCGTACACCAAAGGCAAGTCGGTAGGCACCGCATTGCATAGGGTGGTAATAAGCATAGAAAAATCCCTGGAATATAAGGAGTATGCTCTAGGAGTCTTCTTGGACATTGCCGGGGCTTTCAATAATGTTGCAAAATGGGCGATTATGGATGGTCTCAATTTCATTAAAGTACATCCTGCCTTAATCAGATGGATCGGCTGCATGTTAAATTGCAGAAGGATTACATCACAATGGGGATTGTACGAGGCCACGAAATCAGTGGACAGGGGCACGCCGCAGGGAGGGGTGATATCACCTCTGCCGTGGACGCGGGTCATCAACCAACTGCTCAGTCGATTCGATGAGGGACCCGTAAAACTTACGGCTTACGCAGATGACGTTGCAATTGTCATAAGTGCCTTCCAACGATTAGTTCTTTGATGGATCGGGCGCTTCGGGATAATCATGCCTGGGCATCTAATGTCGGGTTGAAAGTCAATGCGGAGAAGATGGATATGGTCTTGTTTACAAAGAGGTACAAGGTCCCAAATTTAACCAGGCCTAAGTTAAGAGGGGTGACCTTACAGGAGAAACCTTGCACAAAATATATAGGAATCATCCTAGACAGTAAGCTGTCATGGAAGCTCAACGTGGAGTATAGGGTCAAGGAGGCCTCAGCTCTTTCTGATTGGGTTTTTACAGCGATTGTAAGCCCTATTCTATACTATGGAGTTATTGTTTGGTGGAAAGCCACACAAAAACAACATACCTCAAAAAATTAGAGGGGGTATGCAGACTATCGATGCTTAGCATTACGGGAGCCCTGAAAAAACCCCGACGGTTGCACTCTATGCCATTCTGCACATTCCACCTGTAGACCTGGAGGCAAAGAACAAAGCATTAATAACCGCAACCAGGCTCGGTGTCTCGGGCCAGCTTGAGCGCCGACCATATGGCCATAGTAGTATGGCGTCATCAATCACAAGACGAACAGACTACCTGATTCCCTATATGCGCTTCGAGGGAGATCTTAAGGCCATAATAGAGGTGGACGGTTGGCGCAAGGGTGCGCAAATGGCGGACGAGGCGATACATGTGTACACAGATGGTTCCAAAGTAGTGGAAGGAGTAGGGTCTGCGGTATACTGTGCTGATCCGGAAATAAGCAGATCCTACAGGCTGCCGGATTACTGTAACGTTTTCCAAGCGGAAATAATAGCCGTAACCAAAACAGTAGAAACCCTGTAAGAGAATAGCTTAAGCTGCAACCGTGTTAACTTTTATATTGACAGTCAAGCAGTAATTAAGGCAATAATATCGCATAGCACAGCATCTAAATGCGTGTTAAAGTGTAAGCAGTCTCTGGAGAGAATCGGGACAGGGAGAGGAATACATCTATATTGGGTCCCAGGGTATATGGGAATAAATGGGAGTGAAAAAGCGGACGAACTAGCTAAAAAGGGCGCATCCCTTGAAGCTCGCTCCGTAGAGGTCCCAATTAGACTGGGCGAGATTAAGCGAAGGTGAGAGGTGCACATGATCGACCAAGCGGGAAAGGCGTGGGTTCAAGCGCGGGACTGTAAAGTGTCGAAGATTATGTGGAGGTCTTACAACCTTAGACTAACAAAGTTGCTTCTATCATTAAAAAGAGAGGACTGAAGTCTCATGAGGGGTATTCTGACTGTAAACTGCCTTCTGGCGTCACATGCCTTTAAATTAGGCTTGGTCAGTGATAGCAGATGTAGGAAGTGCGGGTTGCGGTGAGGAAGAAACGATCGAGCACGTTCTACACTCGTGCTCTGCACTTGCCAGGCTAAGCCTCCAGCTATTAGGAGTGATACAGCTGTCAGATCTAGAAGCATCAAGTGGCTTAAGTTCTAGGAAGCTTCTAGTGTTTGCCAAGAGGACGGAGTTATTTTATAACATAGAACCTGGTTTTTGATAGGGTTTTTCAGTTTGGTCGTTAAAACAAACTTCTGGTAACACTACGGACTCAATCAGTCTTTGTGAGGTCCTCATGGACCGGCCAGTTCAACCTAACCTAAAGATATAATTCGGGAAGAAGATCAGAACAATGTGGTATATGAAATAAAGTGCAAAGGCAACGAAAATTCCGAATGCAACAAGAGCGTTGGGTATAAGAATACATGAACATGAAATGGACGCCAAAAACAAGAAGGATAAAACAGTACTGGCAAAAAACCTGACAAGCAACAATCACACAGCTGATTTCTCCAACGCTAGAATATTGGACCTAGGGAGAAAAGAAAAACGACGACTAATACTGGAAACCTTACGTATACAACAACAGCTGAGAAACGTCATAAACTTCAAAAGAAGACATCAACAACACAAATAGTGCATATACAGCGGCGATTAAATAATACAAATTAATAAACTTGACAATTAAAAGAGGAAAACACTGTGATATATTTTTAAATAACTTAATGTTAAATGTTCTGGTGTTCAAAATGTTATATGTATTAATGTTTGTGTGATGTAAGAAAATAATTTACAAAGTAAGAAGAAACTTACGGATGTCGCTATATATTTTTGTAAATACCATTACATGGTCAGTCAAATGCAATGAAAAAATATTATATTGAGAAAAAATTATATTGTAATTGTGTGTGTATAACTAATTGCTATTTTTCATGTTTATTATTAATAAAAACAGAATACCCTGAGGATGACGCTGTTGCGTCGAAACGCGTAGGTATGGAAAAACAATAAATTTTTGTTTTATTATCAAAAAAAAAAACGGCCGAAGCAGCTCTCTATGCAACAGCTAAATTATTTTTTATGCCAGGAAAATGTAAAGAAAATTTTTTTACCCGTTTGCAATATTTATGCATGCAGAGTAGGGAGCACTACGATCCATGACGAATTAATAACCTCTAGATAGAAAACAAGAAGGTTGTAGCGGCAGGAAATTTCCCCACGATGATGGTGGCTTTGTGAATAAAATATGTGCAAATTTGTCTGACGTGGTCACTAAATGACCAAAAATGTGTAATCAGTGGCATGCCTTATGTTACTCACATCCTATTCCTACTTAGATAGAGGAAAACATACCTCAAGATGTGCACCGCGACTCTCGGCGAAAAAGGCCCTATAAGTTGGAGTCGATAAATTTCCATGTTTTGCTGTCTCGGGAGTTCCTAGTGTGGATCGCTCCCATGTCTATTTGAGGCACATATTTCTGCGCATTGCAAATACAATAAAAGTTTTTGGTGTTATTTCTATTATATTTGAGCATAAAAAGCAATTTCGAATGTCACAACAACTCGCACAACTCTGACAGATTTTTACCTAAAGTTCCAGTGGAATATTAGTTTAGGTTCCTAAAACCCAGCCGTAGGAAGCTAAAATACAGCTTAAATACCTTAAGTACATTTTTGATTTAATATAGATCTATATGGCCCTTTACAGCATAAGATTTAAATAATCAAAAAGTTTAGTTTAGTTGCCTTTGAAAAACAGCTGGTTTCACATCTGTTTTCGCTCGCATTTCTTAAAAAATAAAATCATTTTTTTTTAAAAAAAAGTGTATAAAAAAGCGAAGAAACTTTAATCGCGTCCTATGATTACAGTCGCAGGTAAATAAATCTGTTGTGGATTCAAACGTTTTTCACATTGAAAAACTTCGAGCATATTCTCTTTCAAAATATTATTCAAAGCGTTAAAAAAAAGAACTAAATATAATAGGTATATTTTGTTTTTTATGATTGTTGATTATCTTTTGATTCTAAATGGTAAGTATTTCGATATTTTTACTGCGGAATACGCTAATAATATGGCAATTTGTGCATAAGTAATCAATTATACATATAGAACTGAGTAAATTTTGTACAGAAATTATAAAGTAATGTCTGTGAGACGTCGTCGTTCGAACATAGGTCGCAGTGCAGTCAATGCCAGAATACTACGTTCAGCAAGAGATGAAGAATCGTCAACGGAACGTGAGGCTCGCCTCATTCAGACTCGGGATAGATGTAGAGCTGATAGAGATAGAGGATCTTCAGTAGAGCGTGAAGTTCGCCGCAGCCGGGATCGAGATAGGCATACGGTTCAGAGGAACAGACAATCGTCAGTAGAGTGTGAGGCTCGACTCAGTCAGCTTCGGTGTAGATAGAGAGCTGAGAAAGAGAGAGAGAATCTTCAGTAAAGCGTGAGGTTAGGAGCAGCCGAGAGAGGGATAGACGTCGAATACAGAGAGCCAGAGAATTATCAGCACGAGTGACTAATTCATGGGTAAATAAAGAATATTCTTCCATGAATTACAATCCTTCGATTTCTTACAAGGACGATCGTACAGTATCAATAGGTATTATGTCAGAAGTGTGGGAACATTCTTGGCATTGAAATTCAAGGACGAATCGAAAGCCATGTGTTGTTTACAAGGAAAAGTCAAATTAGAAGAAATTCTCCCTCCACCTGAACTTCACTCTCTTCTTACGGGGGATCATCAGAAATCCAAGGAATTCATGCGCAATATACGCCATTATAATAACACATTTCAAAAGACCACTTTTAAGAGTAAGCAAGTCGTTGAGCATGGGTTTATGCCCACATTTATAATTCAAGGGGAAGTGTACCCCTTAGCTGGGAGTTTGCCACCACTTCGACCCGATGATCACAAATTTCTGCAAATATATTTTGTTGCAGATCAAGATACACAAGCATCTACCTACGCGGTGTTCAAGTGTTGCACAGCCAACTGATAGAGATTTGATAAGATCTCTCCAAGATCTGTTATTGGCGGTCGTTGTCTTATCGAAAAAAAGAGAGACCCGTACTAACGGTCCATAGACACCGGTCAGAAGAAAAGGACCGTAACCTTCATCCTGTCCAGCTAATAGCTAGGTAAGTGAAGTTGAACCTCCTCTAGTCTAAGGTGTATGTGAACTAATAAGATAAACAAAAGAATGTTAAAATGAAAATTAAATTAAATACCTAAAATCAATAAAATTTAATAAATAAAATAAAATAAAATACAAGGATAAAATTAAGCAATGATATCAAATAAAATAATGAAAGTTGAAAATAAAATAAAATAAAGTTGAAATAAATTAACTAAAATTATAAAATAAGATGAAATTATAAAACCAAGTACAATAAATAAAATTACATAAATAAAGTAAGACATTTAAGTAAAGTCTAATAGATAACATTAAATATATATATAAAACAAGTAAGTGAATAAAATTACAAAATTACATACATAAAATGAATAGAATCATGACAACAAAAAAAAAAATGTTCACATACACAGTATGGCAATTATACACCTAATGCAACCTCGCCCCTAAATTTCTCTTTTTTACTATCAAGGAGGCCACGGAATAGCCAGGCTCAAAAATCCATCGGCATCCGATATTACAACTTTCGCACACAAAAGGCCCCATTACTCATACTTAGCATAGACTTGACTTGACTTGAGAAATGTCACTTAGAGAGTTCTGTTAAATGAACATTGTATGTTACGGATTACTCAAAACTTGGCAGCACTTAACTTGACTTAGAAGTCTGTTGAATTTTGATTTTCTATGTAACCACTAAGTGACGTTTACGTTTTGAGATGCCATTTGTTTGTTTCCATTTCATTTTGACATTTTGTCATACAAATTGACATTCATTTAAAAATAAATTTCAAAGCTGATTATGATGCCAGATTGTATGCGCTGAGTGGAGTATAATCGTGGCTAAGTTGCCAAGTTTACGCCAAGTCAAGTCAAGTCTATGCTAAGTATCAGTAATGGGCCCTGAAGCGGGTAGCACATAAGCCCAGTATCGGTGCAGGGCTCCACGCAAGAGACAAGAGACAGGAAGAAGTGCCTCAATACCTCCCTGTCCCGGCATTACAAGCACGAGGCGTGTCTTCATCAACACTTCGCCAGTACCAAAAAAAAAGGAGAGAGGAGCGAAAAGGAGGACAAGCCGCTGCTGCCACAATTTGGAAAATGTTTTGTTGTTAAGAATATTAATAAATTATGTTAATAACCGTCAGTCCCGAGCAAGCTAGCCGTTCCACTTGCAAAGTCCGATTTCACTTAATTTTTTTTTTTGATTTCCGATTTTTTTTTTTTTTTGATCTTATCTGAACACCCTATAAGCTGTGTAATAATTTTGCCTTAACAATTTTTTGCTTTATCGTTTCCCTTTTAGAGTCTTACTTTGGTTTTGTATGATTTTGTTTTAAATTCTTAAATCTAAATTACGTTTCCACGAAAATAAGCACTTTTTTGATATTTTTCGTTGTTAAAAATTTAGATTGCGAAATTTTTTTTGGGTTTTTTGAACATTGTAAATTTCTATCACTAATTTTGTTGTAAGTCTTTCACGATATAGCCCTAACTGTAGTTCACTCTCAGCTTTATTTTCCGTATTTTCCTAATTTTGAGATTTGTTGGCTCACGGCATGTATTATAATTTGAAACATCTGTGTATCACTCTTTATTTTGTTTATTTTTTTACCACAATATTTATTATTAGTAATGAAATTATTTAGTTTGTAGCACCCAAAAACAAAGAACTTTGATTTGGACCGCGACCGCGTGCCCGAATAACTTCAGAATTATTGGCTACAACCTCTCTCACCTACTAGCGAGAAAAAATAAAACAGAAAAAAACGACTTCCAATATAGAATCCTCTCCTATCTATGTATGTGCTCTTTTTTTAACTTTGCAGCTACCCCACCCCCTCTCTTCGACGCGGGCGCCATCGGTATTATTTGTCTTTTGACAAGAGAAAAAAAACTTTCATATACATACAAACACACATATGTATATAGAAAAGGAGCACTTGTTTTGATCGGAAGTCAATAGAACACTTTCAGCTAGTGGACAACAGAGGCGGTCCTATAGTCCAATCTTTTTGAATTTCCTTCCTTATTTTTTTATTTGCAACCTTTATTAATTCATACCTTATGAATTTTGTTTAAATAATCTTTGCTTTTTAAAGATTTTGAAGTCCCGATAATAGAGATATTTCTACAAACTAAGTTCTTTTCTTCAATTGAAACTTATGTAGGTGTCAAGAATATTAATAAAATATCTTATATTGTTGAATACTTCTTTCTTTTCCTTTTGAATTTTTTCGGTCTTGGATTTTTATGTAATTCTTAAGTTCAAACAAGATCCTTAGATAATAAATTTAATTGTTAATGTTCAAGTTGAAATCTTCCAGCTTTTCTTCTTACCGAGTTTCATGGGTTGAGATCACCTCAACATGATAGGATAGGCAAGCGTCATATTGGTGTGGCTGTTGTACGGGTGCATTAGACGGACGTGGGTGTTAGGATACCATGACGGACTAGACGGATTAGAGACAGGGGACGTGGACGGACGTACGTCAGGCTAAGGGGACGTTGCTAAATTTAGGAGTCACAGCGACGTCCAAGGCCTTCATCCTGTCCAGCTACTAGCTAGGTAAGTGAATTTGAACCTCCTTCTCTAGTCTAAGGTGTATGTGAATTAATAAGATAAACAAAAGAATGTTAAAATGAAAATTAAATTAAATACCTAAAATCAATAAAATTTAATAAATAAAATTAAATACCTAAAATCAATAAAATTTAATAAATAAAATAAAATAAAATACAATGATAAAATTAAGCAATGATATCAAATAAAATGATAAAAGTTGAAAATAAAATAAAATAAAATAAAGTTAAAATAAATTAACTAAAATTATAAAATAAAATTAAAATATAAAACTAAGTACAGTAAATAAAATTACATAAAAAAAGTAAGACATTTAAATAAAGTCTAATAGATAACATTAAATATATATATAAAAACAAGTGAGTGAATAAAATTACGCAATTACATACATAAAATGAATAGAATCATGACAAAAAAAAAAAAAAAAAAAATGTTCACATACACAGTATGGCAATTATACGCCTAATGCAACCTCGCCCCTAAATTTCTCTTTTTTACTATCTAGGAGGCCACGGAATAGCCAGGCTCAAAAATCCATCTGCATCCGATATTACAACTTTCGCACACAAAAGGCCCCATTACTCATACTTAGCATCGACTTGACTTGACTTGAGAACTGTCACTTGGAGAGTTCTGTTAAATGAACATTGTATGTTACGGATTACTCAAAACTTGGCAGCACTTAACTTGACTTAGAAGTCTGTTGAATTTTGATTTTCTATGTAAGCTCTAAGTGATGTTTACATTTTGAGATGCCATTTGTTTGTTTCCATTTCATTTTGACATTTTGTCATACAAATTGACATTTATTTAAAAATAAATTTCAAAGCTGATTATGATGCCAGATTGTATGCGCTGAGTGGAGTATAATCGTGACTAAGTTGCCAAGTTTACGCCAAGTCAAGTCAAGTCTATGCTAAGTATCAGTAATGGGCCCTAAAGGGGGTAGCACATAAGCCCAGTATCGGTGCAGGAATCCACGCAAGAGACAAGAGACAGGAAGAAGTGCCTCAATACCTCCCTGTTCCGGCATTACAAGCACGAGGCGTGTCTTCATCAACACTTCGCCAGTATCAAAAAAAAGGAGAGAGGAGCGAAAAGGAGGACAAGCCGCTGCTGCCACAATTTGGAAAATGTTTTGTTGTTAAGAATATTAATAAATTATGTTAATAACCGTCAGTCCCGAGCAAGGTAGCCGTTCCACTTGCAAAGTCCGATTTCACTTAATTTTTTTTTTTTGATTTCCGAATTTTTTTTTTTGATCCTGTCTGAACACCCTATAAGCTGTGTAATAATTTTGCCTTAACAATTTTTTGCTTTATCGTTTCCCTTTTAGAGTCTTAATTGGTTTTTGTATGATTTTGTTTTAAATTCTTAAATCTAAATTACGTTTCCACGAAAATAAGCACTTTTTTGATATTTTTCGTTGTTAAAAATTTAGATTGCGAAATTTTTTTTGGGGTTTTTGAACATTGTAAATTTCTATCACTAATTTTGTTGTAAGTCTTTCACGATATAGCCCTATCTGTAGTTCACTCTCAGCTTTATTTTCCGTATTTGCCTAATTTTGAGATTTGTTGGCTCACGGCATTTATTATAATTTGAAACATCTGTGTATCACTCTTTATTTTATTTATTTTTTTACCACAAGATTTATTATTAGTAATGAAATTATTTAGTTTGTAGCACCCAATAGCAAAGAACTTTGATTCGGACCGCGACCGCGTGCCCGAAAAACTTCAGAATTATTGGCTACAACCTCTCCCACCTACTGGCGAGAAAAAATAAAACAGAAAAAAACGACTTCCAATATAGAATCATCTCCTATCTATGTATGTGCTCTTTTTTTAACTTTGCAGCTACCCCACCCCCTCTCTTCGACGCGGGCGCCATCGGTATTATTTGTCTTTTGACAAGAGAAAAAAAACTTTAATATACATACAAACACACATATGTATATAGAAAAGGAACACTTGTTTTGATCGGAAGTCAATAGAACACTTTCAGCTAATGGACAACAGAGGCGGTCCTATAGTCCCACCTTTTTGAATTTCCTTTCTTATTTTTTTATTTGCAACCTTTATTAATTCATACCTTATGAATTTTGTTTAAATAATCTTTGCTTTTTAAAGATTGTGAAGTCCCGATAATAGAGATATTTCTACAAACTAAGTTCTTTTCTTCAATTGAATCTTAGGTGTCAAGAATATTAATAAAATATCTTATATTGTTGAATACTTCTTTCTTTTCCTTTTGAATTTTTTCGGTCTTGGATTTTTTTGTAACTCTTAAGTTCAAACAAGCTATCCTTAGATAATAAATTTAATTGTGAATGTTCAAGTTGAAATCTTCCAGCTTCTCTTCTTACCGAGTTTCATGGGTTGAAATCACCTCAACATGATAGGATAGGTAAGCGTCATATTGGTGTGGGTGTTGTATGGGTGCATTAGAGGGACGTGGGTGTGAGGATACCATGACGGACTAGACGGATTAGAGACAGGGGACGTCGACGGACGTACGTCAGGCTAAGGGGACGTTGCTAAATTTAGGAGTCACAGCGACGTCCAAGGCTGCGTCGAGGTTCTACGCAGAAAGGGAAGGTGACTCCACCTGACACGGACAGACCTTTTTCTTTATGCTTTCCTTTATTAACATACATTTCAGGCGTGAACTCTCCTTTTTGTTTATATAACTGTAGGTAAGGCTGGTGAGCAAAAACTCACCCCACCCGGCGAGCTAGCAGGGGCTTGCCAGCACATGCCACCTCCGCCTTACCCCAACAGTCAGTTATATAACAAAGAAACCAATACTTGGTAGATCAATATGCGAAAATTGAATCTGAGAGATTGGTATGCATCCGTAATAATCAAAGTAAATTGAGAGCCGAAAATTACGATCATCATCAGGATGCTTTACAAGCGAATGAGCACCGCAACGGCATTGGGCAGTTGGTTATCATCATTCACAGGTGGAACTCGATATTTACACGAAAAATCGCAAGACGCCATGACTTACGTCAGAAATTACGACAAACCTTATTTATTTATAACTGCAACATGTAACCCGAAGTAGCAGGAAATTAAAGAAAATATTAACACCAATTTAACTCCACAAGATAGGTGCGATATACTTAACAGAGTCTTCCGTTTAAAAGTACAGAAACTCCAGCACCTCATTATCAAGTCTCATATATTCGGTCCGCCGCGCTGTCATATGTACACAATAGAATGGCAGGAACGTGGCTTGCCACATATACACCTGCTGGTGTGGTTATTGAACAAAATTAGATCAAACCAAATTGACAGGGTTATTTCAGCTGAATTACCGAATAAAGATGAAGATCCTACCCTGTACGAAATTGTAAAGAAACATATGGTACACGGCCCTTGCGGGACTTTAAACCCCAGTTTTCCATGTATGCGGGATTCTAAATGCAGCAAAGGATTTCCGAAGTTGTTCCAAACTCAAACAAGTACTAGCGATGACGGATATCCCAAATATCGTCGACGATCGCCAGAACAGGGTGGGCAAAATGCTAACGTCCGAAACCATGATATTGATAACCGATGGATCGTTCCCTATAATCCGCTCCTTTTGAAAATTGTTGATGCCCACATCAACGTAGAGTCGTGCAATTCAATAAAGTCAATCCAATATGTTACTACGTACATTAATAAAGGCAGTGATCAAGCCACTTTCAGCATACAATCCCCAAATGAAGTGGAAAAATATCAGTCTGGACGTTACATCTGCACCTCTGGAGCTGTATGAAGGCTTATATCATTCGAAGTCCACGACCGGGCTCCCACAATTGTCCACCTTGCAGTTCATTTAGAAAATGGACAAAGAGTATATTTCACTGGGAACAATACACAAAATGTTGGTAATAACCCGCGGGATACAACATTGACAGCATACTTCAAGTTATGTGCTCAAGATGATTTCGCGAAAACATTAACATATGATAGGGTTCCAAGTTACTATACATGGAACCAGAGTTCTAAAAATTTTCAACGGCAAAAACAAGGTACTGCGGTTGATGGTTTCCCCGGAGTAAAAAAACCGATGCTCTTGGCAGAGTCTACGTGATTCATCCCAACGACAGCGAATGCTTTTATCTGAGAATGTTAGTGCATATTGTAAAAGGCTCGACATCCTTTGCACACCTAAGAACTGTACAAGGTGTTGTTTAGAATACTTATCAAGCAGCATGCAAAGCTATGGGGCCTTAGAAGACAATTCTCACTGGGAAAACACATTATCAGAAGCAGCTGTTTGTAGTTCAGCTACATCACTAAGATATTTATTTGCCGCCATAGTAGCGTTTTGTCAAGTAACTGATTCTGGTAATCTATGGAACAAATTTCAAGAAAATATGGCCAGTGATATTCTGATTCGGCGACGGCGAGAATATGATCAAAACATATTTGACGAAGCATTATTTGAATTGAACAAAGTAGTGCAATTACTTTCGGTAAATCGATCAAGGATTTTGGGCTGCCGATGCAGCTAATACTACTAACTCAGATTTAACTAACAGTGCCGAATACACAAGAGAAACATCATTTGATCAAAGGAGACTTTTACAAAATATAGCTCAAGATGAGCCACGATTAAACATCGATCAGAAAAAAGTATTCACCGCAATACTATCAACAATTGATAACAATGAAGGAAATATGTTTTTCCTTGATGCCCCAGGAGGTACACGAAAAACATATTTAATCAATCTTCTTTTAAAAAAGTGAGCTCTACCGGAAAAATTGCGTTAGCTGTTGCGTCATCCGGAATTGCCGCTACGCTTTTGGAAGGAGGCCGAACCGCACACTCTACACAAGCTCCGGCTGAAAATCGCCACCGATGATAATAACAGCGTATGTAGTGTTTCTAAACAGAGCAATACAGGAAAATTGATGCGTGACTGCTTGGAGGGTGGAGCCGTGTGCAGAAATACGTGAAAGTGGGGAAAGCTTCTGACCGCCATTCACCTGGGAATGGCCAGAGTGACTCTTTTGCATGCAGTTCAAGCAGCTCATTACTGCCGGTCGCTTGCGGCCGAGAATCCTCTGGGTAGCCGCTAAACATCCGTTTAGCGGAGAGCTAATGTGAGAAGGCGACAACCTGGCTAGGCCACTCTGATATAATCGGTTTAAGGGCTAGCCGGGGAGATATCATCGGCAGCGTCTGTTCACCTCTAGGTGCGGCTGCAAGCGGGCATCTGTCTTGGAGCAAGCGGCTCGCTATATAAACGTGCAAGTAATATTTTCACCCCTCTGAGCGGGTTGTGCGCTGGGATTGGGACCCGCCACGTAAAACCATACTCCAATGAAATATACCAACAAGCCTCGTATAAATACACTCTCTATTGATGACGACCATGGCAAACGTTTGAAGGACAATGAAAGACTTTGTCGCCAAGTTCTGACGTTCACGCCTGTGGACGAGCGTCTCACCGCTATCCGAATAAAAGCAAATTTTTTTAATATATCATTCATCTGCGCCCATGCGCCGACAGAGGAGATGAGGTGAAAGACATTTTTTATGAACAATTAGAATGCACATACGTGCGCTGCCCCCGTCATGATATAAAAGTCGTGCTTGGCGACTTTAACGGTAGGGTGGGCAAAGAAGGTGTTTTTGGCCCTACAGTCGGAAAGTTCAGCCTTCACAATGAAACTTTTCCTAACGGACTGAGGCTGATTGACTTTGCCGGTGCCCGAAACGTGGTCATATCCAGCACGAAGTTCATGCATAAAAAGATTCTTCAAGCTACATGGCTGTCTCTTGATCGAAATACTCGCAATCGTTGTGAGAGATGGACGGCATGCCTCCTGTGTTTTAGATGTGCGCATGATCCGAGGACCTAACAACGACTCGGACCATTATCTCGTTGCAGCCAAAATACGCACCCGCCTCAGCGCGGCAAAAACCAAGGAACACAAAACACAAGGAATGCTAGACGTCGAAAAACTTCAGTCACAACAGGCTGCCAATGATTTCGCAATTCGACTCTCACACCTGCTCTCTGAGAGCACAACTCATCCTGAAGGAATACAGCAGGAGTGAAAGCATATCTCCTACGCACATCGTACTGCCGCCGAGGAAAAAAATGGTTACCGGCGGCCACGAAAAAACAACTGGTACGATGAAGAATGCTGCTTTGCAACCGAAAGAAGAGACGCTGCCTACAGGTCTACGTTAAAAGCGAACGCAACAAGAGGAGTGTGTGAACGCTATCGTGAGTTGAAAAGGGAAGCGAGCCGCCTTTTCAGGAATAAAAAAGCAGAAGCAGAAAGGCGTGAGTGCGAGGGGCTTGAGCTGCTGGCCACCAGGAATAACGCCCAAAAATGTTACAATAGAACATTTCTCTGCTCTCCTAAATGGAGGCAGCGATTCACCGCGCAGAGGTGACGAACTCGATCCCGCAATCGATGATGATGCAATATATGTCCCTCCGCCCGATTATACGAAGTTAGAATAGCAATAATCAGATTGAAAAACAACAAGGTCTTGGGCGCTGATGGATTGCGTGCGGAGCTATTCAAGTACGGCGGCGAAGAGTTGGTAAGGTGCATGCAGCAGCTTCTTAGCAAAATATGGGCGGACGAGTGCATGCCCGGCGAGTGGAATCAAAGTGTTCTTTGCCCAGTCCACAAGAAGGCAGATACTGCAAAATGCACCAACTATCGTGGAATCAGCCTTCTTAATATCGCATATAAGGTCCTTTCAAATCTATTGTGCGATAGTTTGAAGACCACCGTGAACCGGCTGATTGGACCTTATCAGTCCGGCTTCTACCGTTGACCAGATTTTCACAATACGCCGAATCTTGAAAAAAAAGCCAGTGAAAAAGAATCGACACGCATCACCTCTTCGTCGACTTTAAAGCCGCCTTCGACAGCACGAAAAGGAGCTGCCTATAAGCCGCTATGTCTGAATTTGGTTTCCCCGCAAAACTTATACGGCTGTGCAAAATGACGTTGAGCAACACCATCAGCTCAGTTAGAATTAGGAAGGACCTCTCCGAGCCGTACGAAACTAAACGAGTGTAATGTAACTGCTTGGTCCGGGGCGAGAAGGGTGGCGGTTAGGCATGGTGGTAGCCCGGCTGAGGCTCGTCGGCGTTGAGGCGCGGTTCTTGCCACCTTCCTCGACCCACAGTCACAAAAACAAAATTATAATTAACATGCCTATAGGTGGAGATCAGGGACCAGAAAAGGAGTCAAAAAAAAAGGGAAAGAAAACAACGGAAAGAAAGGAAAGCGGTAGGAGACCGTCCATGTCAGGTGGAGTCATCCCTCCCCTCTTGCTCATGAGGCATGAACAACCTTGAACTCCACTTTGACTCCGATAACCGAGTGGAGTTCCCTTATCCTGACTTCGTCCGTCTGTTAAAGTCTAAAGTCGGGCCTAATACATGGTCTGTCAGTCTAGTAGCAACACCTCACTCATTCCTAGTGTGCCACAAGGGCAACACCCACACAAACACAAAGAGGAATCTAGACCTGCATCATTCTTAGTACTATTCAACTATGGAATTTGAAATAAATCATTTTTTTTCTAACTAGATTTATTTTTCACAATGTTTTATTCACTCTTATATGTCTAATTATTTCGACCTATGATTATGGGATCTTAAGTTATCTATTTCTACCCTGAACCAAAATATTAAATGTTAATCTATTTATGAATTCAAAAAAAAACATAGACAAAGATTTGAATGATATGAAAAAAAAATGTGAAACTTTCTAAAGGAACACCCTTTTCACAATTCAAGATGTGGGATTGATACAAATTTGAGAAAAAAATTTAATTAACTTAAAACTAGAATAAAGATATGCAATAAACAAATTAAACCTATTAATAGACCACCCTTTACCTATCTCACCTAATATAATTCAAAAAGTGTCGTGAGTGTTTCTTAGCAGTGATCCACTAATGTGTATCAGTATGTAATATAATAAAAATAAAAAAATGTGTAAAGGGCGCAAAAAAAAGAGAATAAACAAGATTTATCAATGTATCATATTACCAATCGTGGAAGTCATCACGCTCATCTGCAGACTAGGTACCAAGGCTGGAGCGGCGGGCGGCTGAAAGTAAAAAAGAAAAGAAACAAATAGGAACAGCAATCCTAGTGGATTTCCTACTCTATTATACAGAACTAAGTGTCCACATGGGCTGGCTTGTAATTTTCACCACATGAAACTTTTAGTTCCGGTTTGTACAGAAAAACATGCGTATACACATTCGTAGTGCTCGCGTAAATTATTATAAAAAAATATAAAGAAAATATTAATAAATTAATTTTATCTATGTAGTAAGTTAGATTAGTGTTATAAATTCAGTTTTGCCAAGAAAAAAGGAAGGAAATAAAAAAACGCAATAAAAAAGGTAATTAAACGAATGTACAAATTTTCTATTGCGTATTCTAGCAAATCCTCGTGGCCTGCAACATGGACTTCCTAAGTTCATAATTTACCTTCACGGGAAGGTAATAACTAGTTTTCTTTTCTTTTGAAAGACAAAAAAAATTCAAGGAAAAGAATCAATGAAAAGAAAAAGCAACAAAAACTCAAAAAGTGCAAGAAAATTAATACCGATAGTTCAGCGTGGCTGTCTATCAGATAAAATAAGAGAAATTCATGTACAAGGTGAGAAAGGAATTATGAACGTATACATATTTCTATAAAATACTTAAAGTACAAAGTTATAAAAAGTTTAAAGAAAGGTCGAACCCGGCGAACTTATGTCGGTCGCCCTGTGTTGAGTTGGTGTTGTGGTTAAAAGTGGTGCGCAGCGCACTCTCCCTATTAGCGATCTACAGACAGTCAGTCGCTCATTTGCTCACTTGCTCACTTACTTGGTTATTGCCAGTCCAAACTAGCAATGTTATTTATAAGTTGTGATGCGATGATATGTAATGTGATGGAATGGGGTATGCTGTATGCTGTGATGTGATATCGTGCTGTAATGTGATGTAGTGATGTGATGTGACGTCGCCTGATGGTGTTGTGTCGTGCCGCCGTTTTGCGTTCTTAGAAGATGGGTTTTATAGGTTGGTGGTAAGTGTCGCAATAGGCGTGGATCCACCTCTGGCTGCTTGCGGCTTATACCTAGTAGTGTTTGTGCTTACCGTGTTTGTTGATGTACTGTTGTCAGTGTTTAGTGATGTTTTTTTCTGTTGATGATGTGTAGCATTTATGTGTATTGCTCGCAGTGTTAGAGGTGGTTGGTGTGTGGTATTGCCTGTTGTTGCTAATAATGCGTGGTTTTGTGGTGTACTTGCTTGTGTGGAGAGGTGGTTGTTGAGCGATGTTACCCGGGTTTATCATTAATGTCGTGTGCCTTTGCGTGTATTTGTTATGAATGCAGGTGTTTTGTTTAACGTGATTGGTGCTTAATGTGCTTGTATGCCGCAGGTGTTGGGTTTCTATGGTATTTGTGGTTGCAGGTTTTGCGTTTTGGCTGGCGGGTAGATGTGTGGCTGGTGTGTGTTTCGCCTAGATGGAAGTGGGATGATGTGGTGTTTGTGGTTGTACCTTTTGCGCTTTGGGTGTTTTAATATCGGTTGCTGGTGTTTGTTGGATGTGGTCGTATGCTGCTGATGTTGCGTTGATGTGTTTCGCCTAGATGGCGGTAGAATCCCTCTCGGAGGCAGACGCGGTTTCTGGTGGGAAAGAAAAAGGGGCATATTACCATCGGGCAAAGGTCTATAAGGGTACCTAAGGCGGTAATCCTGTTAGGGTATCGGCTAGTTAAGGGTGGTAGTTTTATGTGACTTACCGGTGGTTGTGCTGAATCGGCTGCTGGTAATGATTCTGCTGATTGCCATGGACAGGGTGTCGTGTGGTTCCGGCACTTTAACTTTAGGACACTCACTATAGAAATGTATTTAATTATTTTTATTTTTCACTTCCACTCGCGAGGTAAGGCGTCCGTTCGACTCTATGACTTTTAATTTTTGCAAATGAAAAACGGAATTTCCCTTCTTTTATAGATTATTTGATTCCTGTTGCAACTCCCGTTTTCCTATCTACATTTTTTTTTTTTTTGCAGTCAAATCCCCTTTCTTAAAAGTCACTCAAAAATCCTGCTAGGCGTCAAACATGTTGGCTACAACCTATTGTTTTGTATTTACCCACATAGACACATAATATGCAGTTGGTTTGCAGACAATTGGCATTGTTACTTGCAGAGATAGTGGTGCGCGTGCGTGTAGGCGCACAGGGGCGTAGTTTGTTGAAAGGCTGTCGTTACAGGCTCGCATCCGCCGATGACGCCTGCATCATGGAGCGTGTGCGTAAAAAAAATTTTAACGCAGCCGCTAATCCCATCTTTTTCTGGCCCAACGTGTGGCTTCGACCCACTCCCAATGCCGGGCTTCATCTAATCATATCACTTTTGCCGCTTTATCTTCATCTTCCCTACTATTGCACCTTTTTTTTTTTGTAAATTGAACATCTATACATATGTGGACAACCACTCTACTACTAGGACCACTGGGTTTTAAAACTACTTATCTAAAATATCGCAGGTTAATCATTTATATCTATATCACAGGTGGTCGTTTTCAACTTATATCGTCAGTCGTCAATAAAACAAATAAATAAAAATACGAAAAAAAAATTTTTTAGCTAGAGGTGTATAATTAATAGTGTAAATAAATAAATGGTCAAATACATTAGTGACATGGTCCAGTTGATTGTTTCGTCAGTTGGTGTAATTGGTCAAGTGGGCTTCAAATTACTATAGCTAATCACATAACAAAAATATCTAATACAGAATACTAATACGAAACACATATTACAAGTACTACATATAACACTCATCTTAAGCCGCGAAAAGGTCTTTTGCGTGGTACACGCCGATTGCCTTGCCTCGAATATCGCCTAGTTCGTACATTGCGTTGCCTATTGCTCTAAGTACAACGCACTTAATTTGCTTTGGGGCAAGTTTCACATTAAAATTGTCAATTTTGGAACTTTGTTTAAAATTACGGCGGTATACCATATGCCCTACATTGAATGCTACTTCCCTGCTTCTCAGGTTGTATGTCTTCTTACTCCTTTCGTGTGCTAACTTAAGTTCTTGCATGATTTTTTCTCTGAGTATGTGCAGCCTGTCCTGCGTCGTTCCTACTTCGAAATCAGCATCTTTCAGCGCGCTCAATTTCCGGCATAGTTCATAAGATGCACCATGTTGCATCATCGGAATACCAAAGATCGCCTCATATGGGGACGTGTTAATTGCCGTGTGTAGGACACTGCGAAGTGCGAACGCTGCATCGCTAACATATTTATCCCAGTTCTTTTGGTTGTTATTGATGTAAGACCGAATTATTTGTATTATGGAGCGGTTAACTCTCTCCGCTGCGTTCCCCTGTGGCGAGTAAAACGCTGTCTTTATGTGCGTCGTTCCGTATTTTTGTAAAAACGAAGTAAACATTTCGGACATAAACTGCTTTCCATTATCGGAATGCACATACTCAGGTACTCCGAAAACGTGGAACACGTCTTTTTCTAAATACTTCACTACCTCGGCAGAAGTGGCTTTTCGCATCGGCTTTAGAAAAACAAATTTTGACAAATGATCTAAACACACAAAAATATAAACGTTACCATCACATGTACGTGGGTATGGGCCCATAAAATCGACGAACAAACGTTGAAAAGGACGTTCAGTGAGGTGCTGCTTTCCCATGGTTGGCTTGTGGAAGGCATTTTGAGTTTTGTTGCCTTTGCAGATTTCGCATGATTTCACATATGTATTTACATCTGCAACCATACCGGGCCAATAATATCTATCGCGGACACGCGATAGGGTCTTATGGATTCCACCATGACCAGCTGAAGGTGACGCGTGCGATAACTCTACCAAATTCTTCCGCAGCTCTACCGGAACCCAGAATTTCCAGGCATGGTCCTCCTGCGGTTCGTCTCCTCGGTTAAATTGTGTTCGTCTGTACACGTACCCGTCTGATACACAGAGTTCTGGTAATCTGTCTTGGTTCTCTGTTATAGTCTTTTGTAACTCTGTGTACTCGGGCGACTTGAAAGCTTCTGAGTTAATGTCAATATCCAATCTTCTATCCAGAATGTCGATCTCGTCCATGTCCATTCGCGATAGGGCATCAGGCACTACGTTTTGGGTCCCTTTACGGTGTTCTATCTTAAAATCATACGCCTGTAGCTTAAGGCTCCACCTTGCCAGTCGGCCCGAGAGATCCTTTTGGTTCATGAGCCACTTCAAGCTCGCGTGGTCCGTTATCACCGTAAAAGGTAGACCCTCCACGTAGGGCCTGAATCTCTTTATGCTTATAACAGCAGCGTAGCATTCCAGTTCAGTGATGCTGTAGTTACGCTGCGCTTTATTCAGTTTTGCGGACACATACGCTATTGGTCGTTCGTTGTTGTCGTCGTCCAGTTGGAACAGTACTCCACCCACCCCGTCAGTCGATGCATCACACTGGATGTAAAAATGTCTGGTGAAGTCCGGATGTGTCAGCACGGGTGCCGATATCAGGCTCTGTTTTAAACTATTAAACGCTTTCGTGGCCTCGTCCGTCATTGCAAATTTTTTTTATATTTTCTTTTGTAAGTCTGTCGTGTAGCGGTGCTGCAATCGTTGCGTAGCCTTGTATAAACCGTCTGTACCATCCCGTCATCCCTAGGAACCTTCTGAGCTGCTTCGGGGTTCGTGGTTCGGGAAAGTCCCTCATCGCCGCTATTTTGCTGTCATCTGTCCGGATGCATCCATTCCCGACCACGTATCCGAGATATCGCACCTCCTTGTAACAGAATTTACTCTTTTCAACGTTGATCGTCAATTTCGCATCTCGAAGACATTTAGCTATAACAGATAACAAATATAAATGGGACGAAAAATCTTCGGAACAAACAAGTAAGTCATCTAAATAAACAAACACTGATTCACGTAGGGAAGCGGGTATAACTTTGTCCATTAAACGACACATACGCTGCGCAGCGTTGCATATGCCAAAGGGCATGACCGTAAAATGGTACAAAGGTCTGCCAGGCACCGTAAAAGCCGTCTTTTCTCTAGACTTTGTCTCTAATGGTATTTGCCAAAACGCGTCTTTTAAGTCGATGGCAGATATATAGCGTGTATTTTGAAGTCGGCTTAGGATACCATCGATGTGAGGGAGTGGGTAACCATCTTTTATGGTGCGTTCATTAACCTTACGAGCGTCGAGGCACAGTCTGTTCTTGGTTCCCTTGATGACTAAAGACACCGGCGAGTTCCAGCAGCTGTTGCTTTCTTCTATGACTCCCATCTCTAGCATGCGATCAAGTTCGTGAAATATTAATTTTTGTATGGCTGGCGATATGGGGTAATGGCCTTGCTTCACGGGTAGATGTTCATCCGTTACCTCAATCACGTGCTCCTCAATGTCTGTTTTCCCTAAACCAAGAACAGCGAACGACGGAAACTGTGCCTTTATGCTCTCTAACGCTTTACTCTCCTCAGGGCTCAGTATATGTTGCACCGCATCAAAACACAGGTCCCCCTCGGCGGGTGCGAGTTCTGATACCACGGCTTTGCTGGCCGCAGCACCCCGTCCCCTATTAATAACACTAAGATCGAAGGCCTGCCAAAAGTCAACCCCTAAGTAGACTTCCTGCTGTAGACCAGGAACAATCAGAAATTCGAGATCCTGCGTCATGCCATCCCACACAACTGGCAGCGTGATAACGCCTCTGACTGGTGTTTCGCCTCCATTTGCCGTTCTTATATTTTGATTCCTGATTGGTAGGATCAAGTGCTCTTTTCCTTCTAACAATAAATTCGAATTCTTACCTAAACAGCTAGATCCTGCCCCCGAGTCTAACAACGCTAGAACCTCATGCCCCCCTATCTCGGTCTTGGCAAAGAATCTATTATCCCCTTTCACTGTGACGATTGTTGCTATTATTTTGCTTCTAATTCTCTTAAAACTCTTTTTCTTCTCCCTCATTTTCTTTATTTTATTGAAATTCCTGTCACTTTTTCCCTTCTTCTGCCTAGCTAATTCTTCGCAAAATATACGTCTCCGAGCTTCTTCATACCTCAGTTTTCTGATATGTAGGCTTTCCTTTTCTGCTATTTGTTTATTTCCCATACGCCCTTCGCTATGTAACTCACCCGCTTCTTTCCTGCGTTTCATGATTCTAATTTTAGTATTTTCTATTCCGGGTTGTCCTTGTTCTGGACAGAGTGCCCGGACATCTCCGCCAGACCCCGGTTTCCCGCCTCAGGTTTGAACACACAGAAGGACGAGTCACTGCCACATGCAAAACATTTCATAAGGTGGAAGGAGGACTTACATTTACTGTCCTTTGCTGCTTCAGCCGGGTTCCTAACATAGTAGTCTACCGGCATTCCACAAGCAAAGCACAACATGAGGTGGAATGGAGGCGGACAAAAGGATTGGTTTGGGACACTACTAATACACTTACTTTGGTTATGGGACGAATCACGTACGTTTGGATCATAGGATGGAGGATGGGGTTTTGACGGATCACGGGAAGAGGCGGCCCCGGGCTTCATTTTGTTTGCTCCTGAGATATCCCTATTGAAGGCTTCAACTTCTACTTCCCCGTCTACCCCTGTACTCCAAATTCTTTTGCTTACTTCTAGCTCGCTCACTCCTTTAAATCGAGCCCTATTCTCTTTC
Organism: Eurosta solidaginis; assembly: GCF_040869045.1. Taxonomy (NCBI): domain Eukaryota; kingdom Metazoa; phylum Arthropoda; class Insecta; order Diptera; family Tephritidae; genus Eurosta; species Eurosta solidaginis. The sequence goes on along the minus strand of NC_090319.1, from coordinate 165,049,702 downwards.
ATGAGTTTTTCAGCTCGCTTGCACTCATGTTTTAACTCGGCTAGGGTCGATAATTTGGTGGCAAACGTTAAATTAGCTAAAAAGGGCTTAAGATTGCCTTTTATTATATTGACGAGTTCTGCTTCTGGAATCTTTTCCCTCAGTCTGAACGTGAGATCATGGACTTCCCCGTAGAATTCATCGAAACTCTCTTGTGGGAGTTGCTTCCGTTCCATGATCTCGCGAATCACCTCATAATCAGAATCTGCAGACTTTAATTGAGCTAAAAGCTCAGCCTTGAGGCGAAAGTAGTCAAAGTTCTTGTCGTCAGCATTATCTTCTAGGACCTGCCAGTACCATTTGAGAGCTACCCCGGTCACCAAACAGTGAAAGTCAGCTAGAAGCTGTTCGTATGTCAAATTGTACTGCATCCTCATCTTCTCTACTCGAAAGACAAAGCTTTCTACTGTCATCCCCTTGGGTGACCCATCAACTTTAGGTGCCATTTGTTAAGATCGATTCTCTTCCTATCATACATGTTCCTGGTCCTCTCGTCCCGCTGTTCCCCCTCGTTAATCGTTTCCCTATTTTCTCGATCACTATTTCGACCTGGTGTCGAAGTTGACGCTGGTTGCGGTCGTGGCGCTGTTCCTTGCATGGACAATTCTACGTCAGCTAGACGGTTACTTAATCTTGACACATCGGCTCTCATTTTCCGGAATTCATCCATAGCTTCTAGAACGATCTGGTTTTGTTGAGATATCGTCTCCATAATGGCGTTGAGGTTGTCCATGTGAGCTGCCGGCTGTGCTGTTGCGGATCCGCGTTCCTTCTCTGTATTTCCGGTTGGCCGTCGTGATACAGCACCTCCAAAAGCACCCCCTATCTGTTGAACATCCCCCGATTCGGACATCTCCAACAACGACAACTTGCGCAAAAAGCTAAGGGAATTATCTCCGTTATCCACTATTATCGAATTTGAGAAAACAACCTCTTTCCTACTCTTTCCACTATTTTCGAGGTTAGCGAAAATCCTGGCAGAACAGCGGTTCAGGAAGTCAGTTGGCAGAAAGTCTACTGGTATCTCTATCCACGTGTCTATTTGGGTGAATATAGAACCGGCCACTTGGTTTTCAAGGGCCCTAGTAATGCTGCGTGTGACCGGCCCCTCTCTGTTGCGACTAAGAATTCCTAACCCTGGCCTCGGTATTTCTTCCCGATCTTGATGATTATCCATACACCACCTCGATGCGGTCCCGAATAAAACAACCCTAAGAAACGGAAATCAAAAAAAATATCGAAATCGAAGTTATCCCCTAAGATTCCAAAAAAAAAAAAAATATATTTTAAGAAGGTGGAAAGATAATCAATTGATTTCGCGAAGAAAAAAAAATTCAAAAAAATAAACGTGTATGTAATATTTGTATTAATATAAAAGGGTATATTATATAGGTACGATCTATATGTACGTGTGCAACAAAATGGGTTAGAATTCCCAGGTGTAAAACAATTGTATGTGTGTAAATCGGTATCTATCAAATAAAACTTCTAACTTCAATAAAGTCCTATGAAAAAAATTAAAAGAAATGTATGCGTGTGTATACAGGTGATTAAAACAAGATTTCATAGATGTGAAATATTTATGTGTGTGGATATGCTTGTATATGTATGTTTTTGTAAAAAAAATTCAAAATACCATTAACCACTAACAGAAATTCAAGACGTAGCTGGTTGTAAGAAACCATAGCTATCTGTGCTTTAATTCGCTACAAATACCTATAGTAAAAAATGTGTTAGTGAAATGAAAGTTCCACAAAAATACGTATATAAAAAGGCAAAAAAAAAAAAAAAAATCACGATAGAAATTCAACTTCAAGGTTGAACCTAACGCTCTTAGATAACTAGATGTGCTTCACACAAAGGCTGAAAAACTTCGAACAAAAAGGAAATGAAAATTCAATGTATATACAAAATTTTAATTGAAAGGAAACAACACCAAATTTCAAAGTGGTATTTTTCTTTTTCCTTTTCGATAGTGAACTAACCTAATTAAGTGACCTCAACGACTATATTGTTTTTCGGTTGAATGAATGTTAGAACAATAGGTCGAGAAAAAAAAGAAAGGAAAAAAAAGGAATTCTATAAAAATGGTGGGCAATTTAAAACTTCGATAAATATCTATATCTTAAAGTTTGTGGTTAGTGTGATTGGTGTTGACCTCACGAAGGAAACAAAAGTTAGATTGGTGTTGCTTTAGTCCGTCCAATGTCATGTCAGCTAATCCCCAATTCAATCCCTAGAGCTGCACATCGCCGGTCAGAGTACTTACTCCAGCCGTGGCTGCCTAACACCTATCTCAAGTAAAGAAAAAAACCCCAATTTACCCCCAGTGGTCAATAGCTATAAACCTCACATGTGGGTGGTGCTAGAACACCCACATGGCAGCTTGAGCTTTGCCACAGAAAACGTCTTATATTGCGCTAGCCTCGACTTCGAATACCACCTTACTATGACGTTGCGATCAAAGAAAGGGAACTTCGAAGTCGGACTAACACTACCCCCCGTCTAACTACCTACTTGTTACTCAGGCACAAATCACTTTCAGTCGTCTGAAAGTGATGCTACCCTCGTAGCCCTAACCTGTCCGAGAGAAGGAAAATAAATTAATTAAAAAATTTAATTTGAAATGAGAAAAGTGAGGAATTTGTTAATGAAAGAAAGAAAAAGAATAAAAAAATAAAAATAGTAAGTTATGAAGGGAAAGGAAGAGGCGGGCTATTTCGTTGGTAATTTGAAGAAAAGAACTGAAAGAAAACTTAATAGAATGAAATATGAGAAAAAAAATAAAAAGATGATCGGGCTATTACGTTGGGCGCCATTGTAATGTAACTGCTTGGTCCGGGGCGAGAAGGGTGGCTGTTAGGCATGGTGGTAGCCCGGCTGAGGCTCGTCGGCGTTGAGGCGCGGTTCTTGCCACCTTCCTCGACCCACAGTCACAAAAACAAAATTATAATTAACATGCCTATAGGTGGAGATCAGGGACCAGAAAAGGAGTCAAAAAAAAAGGGAAAGAAAACAATGGAAAGAAAGGAAAGCGGTAGGAGACCATCCATGTCAGGTGGAGTCATCCCTCCCCTCTTGCTCATGAGGCATGAACAACCTTGAACTCCACTTTGACTCCGATAACCGAGTGGAGTTCCCTTATCCTGACTTCGTCCGTCTGTTAAAGTCTAAAGTCGGGCCTAATACATGGTCTGTCAGTCTAGTAGCAACACCTCACTCATTCCTAGTGTGCCACAAGGGCAACACCCACACAAACACAAAGAGGAATCTAGACCTGCATCATTCTTAGTACTATTCAACTATGGAATTTGAAATAAATCATTTTTTTTTCTAACTAGATTTATTTTTCACAATGTTTTATTCACTCTTATATGTCTAATTATTTCAACCTATGATTATGGGATCTTAAGTTATCTATTTCTACCTGAACCAAAATATTAAATGTTAATCTATTTATGAATTCAAAAAAAAAACATAGACAAAGATTTGAATGATATGAAAAAAAATGTGAAACTTTCTAAAGGAACACCCTTTTCACAATTCAAGATGTGGGATTGATACAAATTTGAGAAAAAAATTTAATTAACTTAAAACTAGAATAAAGAAATGCAATAAACAAATTAAACCTATTAATAGACCACCCTTTACCTATCTCACCTAATATAATTCAAAAAGTGTCGTGAGTGTTTCTTAGCAGTGATCCACTAATGTGTATCAGTATGTAATATAATAAAAATAAAAAATGTGTAAAGGGCGCAAAAAAAGAGAATAAACAAGATTTATCAATGTATCATATTACCAATCGTTGAAGTCACCACGCTCATCTGCAGACTAGGTACCAAGGCTGGAGCGGCGGGCGGCTGAAAGTAAAAAAGAAAAGAAACAAATAGGAACAACAATCCTAGTGGATTTCCTACTCTATTATACAGAACTAAGTGTCCACATTGGGCTGGCTTGTAATTTTCACCACATGAAACTTTTAGTTCCGGTTTGTACAGAAAAACATGCGTATACACATTCGTAGTGCTCGCGTAAATTATTATAAAAAAATATAAAGAAAATATTAATAAATTAATTTTATCTATGTAGTAAGTTAGATTAGTGTTATAAATTCAGTTTTGCCAAGAAAAAAGGAAGGAAATAAAAAACGCAATAAAAAAGGTAATTAAACGAATGTACAAATTTTCTATTGCGTATTCTAGCAAATCCTCGTGGCCTGCAACATGGACTTCCTAAGTTCATAATTTACCTTCACGGGAAGGTAATAACTAGTTTTCTTTTCTTTTGAAAGACAAAAAAAATTCAAGGAAAAGAATCAATGAAAAGAAAAAGCAACAAAAACTCAAAAAGTGCAAGAAAATTAATACCGATAGTTCAGCGTGGCTGTCTATCAGATAAAATACGAGAAATTCATGTACAAGGTGAGAAAGGAATTATGAACATATACATATTTCTATAAAATACTTAAAGTACAAAGTTATAAAAAGTTTAAAGAAAGGTCGAACCCGGCGAACTTATGTCGGTCGCCCTGTGTTGAGTTGGTGATGTGGTTAAAAGTGGTGCGCAGCGCACTCTCCCTATTAGCGATCTACAGACAGTCAGTCGCTCATTTGCTCACTTGCTCACTTACTTGGTTATTGCCAGTCCAAACTAGCAATGTTATTTATAAGTTGTGATGCGATGAATGATATGTAATGTGATGGAATGGGGTATGCTGTATGCTGTGATGTGATATCGTGCTGTAATGTGATGTAGTGATGTGATGTGACGTCGCCTGATGGTGTTGTGTCGTGCCGCCGTTTTGCGTTCTTAGAAGATGGGTTTTATAGGTTGGTGGTAAGTGTCGCAATAGGCGTGGATCCACCTCTGGCTGCTTGCGGCTTATACCTAGTAGTGTTTGTGCTTACCGTGTTTGTTGATGTACTGTTGTCAGTGTTTAGTGATGTTTTTTTCTGTTGATGATGTGTAGCATTTATGTGTATTGCTCGCAGTGTTAGAGGTGGTTGGTGTGTGGTATTGCCTGTTGTTGCTAATAATGCGTGGTTTTGTGGTGTACTTGCTTGTGTGGAGAGGTGGTTGTTGAGCGATGTTACCCGGGTTTATCATTAATGTCGTGTGCCTTTGCGTGTATTTGTTATGAATGCAGGTGTTTTGTTTAACGTGATTGGTGCTTAATGTGCTTGTATGCCGCAGGTGTTGGGTTTCTATGGTATTTGTGGTTGCAGGTTTTGCGTTTGGCTGGTGGGTAGATGTGTGGCTGGTGTGTGTTTCGCCTAGATGGAAGTGGGTTGATGTGGTGTTTGTGGTTGTACCTTTTGCGCTTTGGGTGTTTTAATATCGGTTGCTGGTGTTTGTTGGATGTGGTCGTATGCTGCTGATGTTGCGTTGATGTGTTTCGCCTAGATGGCGGTAGAATCCCTCTCGGAGGCAGACGCGGTTTCTGGTGGGAAAGAAAAAGGGGCATATTACCATCGGGCAAAGGTCTATAAGGGTACCTAAGGCGGTAATCCTGTTAGGGTATCGGCTAGTTAAGGGTGGTAGTTTTATGTGACTTACCGGTGGTTGTGCTGAATCGGCTGCTGGTAATGATTCTGCTGATTGCCATGGACAGGGTGTCGTGTGGTTCCGGCACTTTAACTTTAGGACACTCACTATAGAAATGTATTTAATTATTTTTATTTTTCACTTCCACTCGCGAGGTAAGGCGTCCGTTCGACTCTATGACTTTTAATTTTTGCAAATGAAAAACGGAATTTCCCTTCTTTTATAGATTATTTGATTCCTGTTGCAACTCCCGTTTTCCTATCTACATTTTTTTTTTTTTTGCAGTCAAATCCCCTTTCTTAAAAGTCACTCAAAAATCCTGCTAGGCGTCAAACATGTTGGCTACAACCTATTGTTTTGTATTTACTCACATACACACATAATATGCAGTTGGTTTGCAGACAATTGGCATTGTTACTTGCAGAGACAGTGGTGCGCGTGCGTGTAGGCGCACAGGGGCGTAGTTTGTTGAAAGGCTGTCGTTACACGAGGTTTCAGACAGGGTGATCCCCTATCGTGCGATTTCTTTAATTTGATGCTGGAGATAATTATACTAACTAGAAATTAACTGCACTGGAACAATATTCTATAAAAGCGTGCAATTACTGGCATATGCTGATGGCATTGGTATCATCGGCCTAAACACCCGCGCTGTTAGTTCTGCTTACTCCAAACTGGAAAAGGAAGCGGTAAAGATGAGTTTGATGGTGAAGGAGGACAAAACAAAGTACCTGCTGTCATCGAGCAAGGAGTCAGCGCATACGCGCCTTGGCAACCACGCTACTGTTGGCAGCCATAATTTCAAAATAGTAAAAGACTTCGTTGCCTAAATTGCCTAAATTTGGGAACCAGCATCAACACTAGCAACAACATCAGCACTGAAATTCAGCGTAGAATCAATCTTGCCAATAAATACTACTTTGGACTAGGTAGGCAATTTAAAAGTAAAGTCCTCTCTCGGCGAACGAAAATCATGCTCTACAAGTCACTTATCGTACCCGTCCCGCTATATAGGTCAGAAGCATGGACCATGACAACAGCAGATGAAGCGGATTTGGGAGTGTCCGAGAGTAGAGTTCTTCGAAAGATTTATGGACCTCTACGCGTTGGCGTTGGCGAGTGCCGAAGGAGATATACGCAGACATTATCATAGTCTATCGAATTAAAACGCAGCGGCTGCACTGGCTAGGCCATGTTATGCGAATGAGAGATGATGCTCCAGCCAAGACCAATTGGCGCCGGTTGGTGGAGCGAAGAAGCGACTGGCGCGCCTTGTTGGACGGCCATAACCGTTTAGACGGTCAAGCGCCAGTTAAGTAAGTGAGTAAGACTGCTCACTAATAGTCTGGGATGAGGCTCCCATGTCAAACAAGACGTCTGTGGAAGCACTGGATAGGACAAGGCGCGATTTGCGCAACAAAAATTCACCAATGAGTGGATATACTGTTCTGTTCTCATGAGATTTTCGTCAAATCCTACCAGTTGTGACTCGAGGAACACGTGCTGATGAAATAAATGCTCCCCGAAAAAGATCTCACCTTTGGCCACATTTTAATAAATTAGAGCTTAAAGCTAATATGAGGGTTTCGTCATCTTCCCGTGAGAACAGGCTATTTCCAGAGAGGCAAAGTGAGGGAAGGATTAACCTAGACGTAAGTTATAGGACAATATCTTGGTTTAAAGAAAGAGCGATTCTGTCACCAACCAACGAAAAAGTATATAAGGTAAATAACTCGGCTATTTCAAAGATTGATGCGCCGACGAAAGTATACTACTCGGTCGATACTGTTCTCGATTTGGAAGAAGCTGTTCATTTTCCTACAGAATTTCTAAACTGGTTGAACCCGTCTGGACTCCCTCCTCACAAAATGGTGTTGAAAGTGGTTGTCCTGTTATTTTATAAAGAAACCTGAATCCATTTAAACTTTGCAATGGCACGCGTTTGCTGGTAAAATCACTGAAAACTTTCATAACAGAGTGCACAATACTCACAGGATGTGGTACCGGAGAAGATGTATTGATTCCCCGAATCCCTCTGATACCATCGGATTTACCCTTCCAATTTAAACGTTTACAGTTTCCGGTAAATACATCTTTTGCAATGACTATTAATAAATCGCAGGGTCAAACCTTTAACGTTGCAGGCTTAGATTTGAGCGTTGATTGTTTTTCACATGGCCAACTGTATGTCGCTCTTTCAAGAGTAACCTCTAAAAAAAAAAATGTTTGTATTGTCTAATGACAAGAAAGCTATAAACGTTGTATATAAAGACATTCTGTAATATATTAATTGTTGCAAAAATAAAATAAATAGGTAAAATGTAAAAAGTAGTGTATTTAGTATCAGCATTGAGCCCGTGCGAAACCGGTGCGGCTCGCTAGTATATATTATATATAACACCATATATATAATATATATACCACCGATCTCTATGATTTTTCACACAACAGTATATGCTATATACGTAAGCAATTGGGGTGAAATTTGTAGCTTATAGATGTTAAAGTGTGGTGAAATTGCGAAAAGTTTCTTATCTGAACAATCGATTGTATGAGATATATACTATATATACCAACGAACTCTATGATTTTTTCAGACAACAATATATGCTATATGTGTAAGCATTTTGTGAAATTTGAAGCTTTAGCTGTTAAAATGGGGCTGAAATTGCGAAAATATTTATATATACTATATATATAATATACAACACCATATATATATTATATATACCACCGACCTCGATGATTTTTCCAGACAAAAATATGTGCTATATACGTAAGCATTTGGTGAAATTTTATGCTTCTAGCTGTTAAGATGGAGCAGAAATTGCGAAAAGTCTCTTACCTGAACAATCGGTTGTGGGGGATATATACTATATATACGACCGATCTCAACCATTTTTATATGCTATACTGGTCCGATCCGGCCGTTTCTTAAAAATTGAGGGACTAGTTTTCATACAACAGACATACGGTCAGACGGACAGACGGACATGGCTAAACCAACTCAGCTCTTCATCGTGATTATTTCGGTATAATTAAGGGTGGGTCTATCTATTTTCCTTTAAGGACTTAAAATTTTGAGATTCGTGCCAAAGTTAATATACCATTTCATTTTCATGAAAGGTATAAAAATAGGTAGATAATTTGTGTTAAGATGCAAAGTTTCACAGTTTTTGTAGTCTGCATGTAAAAACTATGATTACGAATAACTTATTTCAACAATACATGACGTAAGCGTAAGTATTTGATGAAATTTGATGAAATTTGAAACTTCTAGCAGCAAAAAAGGGGCAAAAATTACGGTTTATATCAAGGGCGGAGCCAGGATTTGATTTTGGAACAATCAGGGGGGGGGGGGGGAATCCAATTTAATGTTTTTTTTTTTACAAGGAGGAAACATCGAAAGCCTCAACTTTATCCGCACTAAACCTCCTACTGTTTGAGTACCATATAACCCCTGTACCACCGTCAAATATTCCGTCGGGAGGTAGGTTGAGCACTAAGCTCTACGTCTGTCCGGGTCAGGTTGCGCAATTCGTTCCAATTTAATGTCATGAAACAAGAAGCAATGAATTATACAAGTGCCAAACGGCGTGGATCTTGTGCAAATCATTCTAAAACTCTGAGTACCATATCCTCTCCTTTATCCTTGACCATTTTCCTATGTACACTCATCATGCATAATCCTAAAAAAAATGAAGCATGTTCGTCATTACAATCCAAGAATAATTTTTGGATTTTCATCACTTTTCTTACCATTCAAACGATTTTCGACCACCGTTGAGCGAAACGAAGTCTTTACTCTCCTCAAGGCGCTAAAGGTCCGTTCTATGGAACTTGTCGTACAAGGTAATGCAATAGCAATATACAAGCAAGCTTCTTCGTCTATAAAACATTTCCGTTTCTTGAACGATATCACACAGGTCTAATTTATGGAGATTTTCAGATTTTAAGCATTTGTCCTTCCAATGAAAATACCACAATTCGGCCTCCGCGGCAAAACTTGTAAAACCTTAAAACTGAATAAAATTTTCTGTTGCTTTCTTGAATTCTTGGAAATTCATTTTCAACATGTTAGCTGGGTGCAAGTGAAACAATGTATACGCTGGCAAGTTCTCTTCAGGAAATCTTTACTCCAGTGAGGCGACAAATGAATCTGAATACGGAATTAAAAGTGATCTCTTCTAAAATTGAGCATCATCAGAAGCAGGATGATTCGAGCGATGTTTTTGACGGTCCACGGTCCTGGGTTTTTGTAGTTCTAATCCTAGTTGTTCAGCAAGCGACTTTGCATCTGTCAAAAGTTCATAAATTCCAGAATCCCCATTCATTCGATGATCTTTTGCTAATTGAATGATCCGTTGGATTTGTTTTCTGCACGAAAGAAGATCCAACTGCTTTGATTGTAAAATATTAACCACTGGCTCAAGATAAGACGAGTATTTCGAAATCAAAGAAAGACATATGTTGGAAGTTGATTGAGTGATAGCTGAGTACAGCTGAAAGGCAGTTGTTTTTGTTGAAGTGTTTCCTTCGATGTACAGTTCTTTTAATCCATTAACGATGCTGACAAAGTGCTGTAGAAATATCGAAATACTCCTGTATTTCTCTGACCATCGTGTTTCGTAAAAAGCAGGAATATGTGGAACATATTTCCTTCTGGCAAGAGAATCACGATAAAAATTGATGATGTCCTGGATTGTTGCAATAGTGTAACGAATTTCGGGGACTTTATTCAAATCATTTACTACTAAATTCAATTTGTGACTGGCGCAACGAAAGTATAAAGCTTGAGGATATTTCTCTCTCAAAATAGCTTGTACACCATTTTCTTTTCCTGACATTGTTGAACAACCGTCATACCCTTGTCCTTTAAGTTTCATAGGATCAAGTCCTGTTTCAGTGATAAAATTATCTATCGCGGTGGCAATTGTTTTGGCATCCATAGCGTCTAGTTAAAAAAAAACCTACAAATTCTTCTCGAATAACTTGCTTTTCTTCATCGTAGAATCTGATACGAATTGATAATTATTCATTTCCTGCTATGTCACAGCTTTCGCCCCTATAAGACGGAATGCTGAAGCTTTTTTTGCATCGTTTTAATGTCATCTTGAATAACCTGTCCACAAAAAGTGATGATTTCATTTTGGATTTGGGGCGAGGTGTAAGTAACATTTTTTTTCCCTTCTTCAAAATGCTGCTTAAGATGTTGATTACCCGCTTTGGTTTTAAGGCCGAGTAGGTCATAAAATACACCTTAAAACATAAAAGAGTTTTCAAAGTTTGCTGCAAATCATGAGATATGAGAATGGAAGTAAAAGTTTTGAAATGGTAAGCAGTAAAAAGGCAAATTAAACAAGGTAGAATTGACAACTGAAAAATTTTAGTTTTGCATGAATTATTACTTCACAAAATTGCAAGCAAGCGTATTAACCCTTTTTGGCCTAAGCCTATATTTTGGATCCTACACATGATTCAACTACTGCAGGTTTGCTCACACGAAACACTCGAAATCAAAAATCAGTTCGGGTTGCTTTTACTTAGCATGGAAAATGGGGAGAAATTATATCTTTCTCAGCAGAAATTGTAATAGAAAAGGACTTAAAGTAGTATGTAGTAGTAGTAGTGCTAGCAAATTCGTTAATGCGAGTAGGTTTTCAGAAAATTGTTGATTTCGTCACTTTGGCAACTAGGTTTCGTAAAAAAATATAACCAGCTCGGTCGGAAATATGCGAAAGCTTCCTTCGTGAGCCCCTTGGAGTCGCTTTTCATCCGAACTAGATGCCTTAAAGAATTGAACAACTGATATTCTGAGTAATTCCGTAAACAGTATAACTTATGAATGTCTTCCCACACTGAGTTATTCCAGGATATCACTTATTACGGATGCGCGTTGTTGTTGTTTTTTTTTTTTTTTCAACAAAAGTATTCAAATTGAAAATTTTGTGTGTTTACAAAAAAAAAATTAAATTTTTCGGAAGTCAACGGGTTAAATATTTTTTTCATTTGAAACAACAATTCATACAGAGAGGGGGGAACTGTCAAGTTCACTATTACTTTCCCTCACTAGGGTAGGCACCTTGTCGTTGGTGTGAGGGCTTAGCCGAACTCCATAGCGCCCGACTATGAGGCGTAGCTGTTTAGGACTGACATCTACGCCGTTTCGCCTCATAGGAGGGCGGCGGGATGTCGGTGACCAAGAACTGCCAACCCCCTAATCCAGGGTGTTATGCGGACCGTGCCTATTGGACGATTTGCAGCCAGGGGATAAATTCGGCTGTATTCGAACGGAGCCTTCCCGATACCGGGCCAGTAGTTACGGCCTTACCGCAGTAAGGGGCGCTGCTGTGGCGGACGGTTCTTTCCCCGTATATAATACTGGACCGCTGAGCCCGCCTTGTCGGGCAGGTGGTCGTACGACCAAGATGAACAACTCATTACCTGAATGTAATAAGGAGGATGTAAAGAGGAGGACTGAGTCGCAATCCAAGGACGACAAATACGAATTAAGCGATGCGTCGGACTCTGGGAGCGAGAGTAGTGCTGATTCAATGAACTCCGTGTTGGAGAAGCACACAAATGAAAACGGAGTAGAAGAGTGGAGAAGGGTACGGAGCAGAGGAAGGAAAAGAGCTCTCTCGCAGTACCGTGCAGCACTAAGAATTGTACAACGCTTGGGAGCAGTGGTCGACCCAACAGAAGTGGAGATCGAGCGCTTGGAATGGGCCCATGAAGCGGTAGAAGTAGGTCGAAGGCAGTTCAAAAGGTTTGCTGCGAGAAACCCTCGGTTCTGCAACCGGTACGAGGAGGAAGAAGCGTCGAATGGCAGAATGAAGAGGCAACGTTCGGCAGAAGGCGACAAGCCTGCTTTCAAGAGGCAGAAAGGACCCAGTCCTAGAGCCGCGAGGCAGGGCAGTCACATAGACAAGACAAGTAGGCCCAAAGCTGTAAGACAGATGGGTTCCAATAGCGAGGTAGCAACTACTTCGAAAGCTGCCAGTCAGAGGGAAGTTCCAACTACGGAAGTAGGAGGTAAGCCAAAGGGAGATAACGCTAAGACTCCGGCTTTCTCGGAGGCGCTAAAGGGAGTTAACGCGAAGACTCCGGTGTTCTCGGAGGTTCCAAAGGGAGATAACACTAAGACTCCTGCTTTTCCCGGGAAGATGAGTGATGTGGCAAAGCAGTCACTGACTGTGGCGCTGGTTGATCGTAGCAGTCCGTTCGGACAAATGACTACTGAAAGGTGGAAAGGGAGCTTATTAGCTTAATGCTTAAGATGATGCGGGAACAACCAAGTAAGCCCCTTCCAACCTTTGATTCGGGGGGATGGTATAATGGTGTGAAGATGATAGCGTGCGACAACATCGCGAGCTTGCGGTGGCTGGAGGAAGTCGTTCCAAACCTCCAAAGGCAAGGCACGAATGCGCGGTTTGAGGTGGTGTATAAAGCGCAAATCCTCACGGTACCAAAAGTTAAGGTATGGATACCATGCGTGATTAAGTCGGAGGATTCACTGCGACTTCTGCAGAATCAGAATCCGAACATACCGACACAGGATTGGAAGGTACTTACTGTATCTCGGCCTACCGAGGATGGTCAGTTCTACATCTTCCAAATAAACAAGCAGGCGGAGGATATTTTGAACACGCAGCTTGGCAAAATGTCCTTTGGCACTGGCAAAATTTACATGCGACTCAGGAAAAGAAGTCCCGAGGATAAAAATCATAACACGCTGGAAGTGGGCGAAGTCGAAAAGGACCTCAGAAGCCTAAGGGAAAAAAGACAGGTGGAGGTCCCCGATGTCACCACGAACGTGCTAGAAGAGGACCAACCGCTAAATGGTGCTGTGACTCGCACAGAGGAACACACGGCACAACATTCACGAGGGGCTGAAGGGGGCCTCGAATACTCTAAACCAAAAGGGCAAGAGGAGGACGACGACGTCAAGACGAAGGTGCTGGAGGGGGACAAACAGCCCAATGGTGCTGCGAGTCCTACAGATAAACCTCCAACACAGTAAAGTGGCGTCGAGCGAACTCCTCCTAACCCTTGAGGAGGGTTCGTTTGACGTGGCGCTGATCCAGGAGCCGTGGCTCTCATCGGGAGGAAAGGTTTCTGGACTTAGCGCGCGCGGGTTTGGCGTTTACTACGCACAAACGGAAGGACGGGTGCGAGCTGTAGTAATGGTAAGGAAACAGCTGCATTCATATATGCTGCCTAATTACACCACCGAGGATCTCGTAGCGGTGGCCGTTGAGCAAAAGAATAAGCAGGCATTTATCCTGGCGTCCTGCTACATGGCCCATGCTGCGGAGGTTCCACCGATGGAGTGGGAAAGGCTAGTACAGGAGGAAGGGCGCAAAGGGCGGTTGGTCATAGGCGCAGATGCAAATGCGCACCACAATGCGTGGGGAGGAGCAGATACGAACGAGAGAGGCGAATCTCTATTTTGTTACATCCTGCAAACCAATTTGCAGATAGCCAACAGGGGAGATGTTCCTACATACATTGGTCCAACATCCAGCAATGTTCTGGATATTACATTGAGCTCCGAGCGTGATATATCAAGGTATGATTGGATGGTTCTCGATAGACCATCCTTCTCCGACCATGCGTATATAAGCTTCAGCATCCCACTAAAGAGGGTAGAGAAGGGAGGAACCTTTAAAAAACCCTAGGGCAACGAATTGGACTAAATTCCAGAAACATGTAGAAACGAAACTGGGACAACCCAAAGAGGTTGCTAATGTAGAGGAACTGGAGGAGTCGAATGAATTCCTAACAAGGACGCTTATGACTGCGTATAACAAAGCTTGCCCTCTAAGAAGATTCAGAGGAAAAGCAAAGCCGCCATGGTGGAGCAATGAGCTGAGTCTTCTAAGAAGACAGGTAAAAGAAATGTTTAAACTCGCAAAGACCGCGGAAAGCGAAGCGTGTCGGGACGAGTACAGGGATCTGCTGAGGATCTACAAGCGTGAAATTACCAGGGCGAAGAGAAACTCATGGAAAAGTTTCTGTACGGACATAGAGTGCTCCAGTGAAACAGCACGGTTGAAAAAAGTCCTAGCAAAGGGAAACATAGTCCAGGGACTAATAAAGAAAGAGAACGGGGAATGGTCACGTGATAGTGAGGAATCCCTTGAGGTGCTTCTTGATACACATTTCCCATCGGGAGACGGTTTAGAAGAACCAGCAGACATCACTCACACTTCGATCACGGAGCTAGTGGTGCCGGGCTTGGTGACCGATACCAAGATCGAGTGGGCAGTGAAGACGTTTTCTAAGTTTAAATCGCCTGGCCCAGATGGTATATTCCCGGTCATGCTACAAGTCTCAAGTAGGGCGGTCGTGGAATGGCTTAAAATAATATTCGATGGGTGCATAAGACTGAATCATGTACCGCACTCTTGGAGAACTGCTCGTGTAGCCTTTCTACCAAAGGCGGGGAAGATCGGTCACGTGTATCCCAAAGACTATAGACCCATTAGCTTAACATCATTTCTGCTCAAAGCCTTTGAGAGGCTGATAGATGTGTTCATAAAGTCCAACGTGGATGAAAAGCTGCTCTCCACAACACAGCATGCGTATACCAAAGGCAAGTCGGTAGACACCGCATTGCGTAGGGTGGTAATAAGCATAGATAAATCCCTGTAATATAAGGAGTATGCTCTAGGAGTCTTCTTGGACATTGCCGGGGCTTTCAATAATGGTGCAAAATGGGCGATTATGGATGGTCATAATTACATTAAAGTACAACCTGCCTTAATCAGATGGATCGGCTGCATGTTAAATTGCAGAAAGATTACATCACAATGGGGATTGTACGAGGCCACGAAATCAGTGGACAGGGGCACGCCGCAGGGAGGGGTGCTATCACCTCTGCTGTGGACACTGGTCATCAACCAACTGCTCAGGCAATTCGATGAGGGACCCGTAAAACTTACGGCTTACGCAGATGACGTTGCAATTGTCATAAGTGGAAAATGCCTTCCAACGATTAGTTCTTTGATGGATCGGGCGCTTCGGGATATTCATACCTGGGCATCTAATGTCGGGCTGAAAGTCAATGCGGAGAAGACGGATATGGTCTTGTTTACAAAGAGGTACAAGGTCCCAAATTGGACCAGGCCTAAGTTAGGAGCGGTGACCTTACAGGAGAAACCTTGCACAAAATATCTAGGAATCATCCTAGACAGTAAGCTGTCATGGAAGCTCAACTTGGAGGAGAGGGTCAAGAAGGCCTCAACGGCACTCTATGCATGTAAAAGAATGCTGGGGTGTACGTGGGGCCTATCGCCCTCTCTTTCTCATTGGGTGTTTACAGCGATTGTAAGCCCTATTCTATACTATGGAGTTCTTGTTTGGTGGAAAGCCACACAAAAAACAACATACCTCAAAAAATTAGAGGGGGTATGCAGACTATCGATGCTTTGCATTACGGGAGCCCTGAAAACAACCCCGACGGCTGCACTGTATGCCATTCTGCACATTCCACCTGTAGACCTGGTAGCAAAGAACAAAGCGTTAACGACCGCAACCAGGCTCGATGCTTCGGGGCAGCTTGAGCGCCGACCATATGGCCATAGTAGTATAGCGTCCTCAGTCACAAGACGAACAGACTACATGATTCCCTACCTGCACTTTGAGGGAGATCTTAAGGCCACAATAGAGGTGGACGGTTGGCGCAAGGGTGCGCAAATGGCGGACGAGGCGATACATGTGTACACCGATGGTTCCAAAATAGTGGAAGGAGTAGGGTCTGCGGTATACTGCGCTGATCCGGAATTAAGCAGATCCTACAGGCTGCCGGATTACTGTAGCGTTTTCCAAGCGGAAATATTAGCCGTAATCAAAGCAGTAGAAACCCTGGAAGAGAATAGCTTAAGCTGCAACCGTGTTAACTTTTATATTGACAGTCAAGCAGCAATTAAGGCAATAATCTCGCATAGCACAGCATCTAAATGCGTGTTAGAGTGTAAGCAGTCTCTGGAGAGAATCGGGACAGGGAGAAGCATACATCTATATTGGGTCCCAGGGCATATGGGAATAGATGGGAATGAATAAGCGGACGAATTAGCTAAAAAGGGCGCATCCCTTGAAGCTTGCTCCGTAGACGTCCCAATTAGATTGGGCGAGATTAAGCGAATGCGAGAGGTGCACATGATCGACCAAGCAGAAAAGGCGTGGGTTGAAGCGCGGGGCTGTAAAGTGTTGAAGATTATGTGTAGGTCTTACAACCTTAGACTAACACAGTTGCTTCTATCATTAAAAAGAGAGGACTGTAGACTCATGACGGGTATTCTGACTGGACACTGCCTTCTGGCGTCGCATGCCTTTAAATTAGGCTTGGTCAGTGATAGCAGGTGTAGGAAGTGCAGGTTGGAGGAGGAAACGATCGAGCACGTTCTGTGCTCGTGCCCTGCACTTGCCAGGCTAAGACTCCAGCTATTAGGAGTGATACAGCTGTCAGATCTAGAAGCAGCAAGTGGCTTAAGTCCTAGGAAGCTTCTAGTATTTGCCAAGAGGACGGAGTTATTTTATAACATAGGTCCTGGTTTTTGATAGGGTTTTTCAGTTTGGTCGTTAAAACAAACTTCTGGTAACACTACGGACTCAATCAGTCTATGTGAGGTCCTCATGGACCGGCCAGTTCAACCTACCTACCTCACTATTACTTTGTTTAATATACTTTGAGCAGTAATATTCAGATTTGTCTTATTTACAACACTTCTATTCTATCACAACTGAAAACGAAAAGTGATATTTAGCTGAAGTGATAAAGTTACACAATTCTATATAAATCTGTAATTAACGAAGTTTCACTGGAAGAGTCTTGATCTCCATAATACAAATGCATTGCAAAGTTGGCATTACTGAACAGGATAATCAAAATGCGCTTAATTTAGAACAACCAAGTCTCAAATGATACTTGTATTTTTATTTGTTTGCGAGAAGCGTGCTTATGTATATTGTCGCAATCAAAATTTTAGATATGATTTTAAAACTGGTGCTAGTTTAAAAATAAACTTTATACATAAAATTCAAAATGTGAAGGTAATATCATCATTGTTCTTTCCTCTCAGTGGCAGATCATGGACACACAGAATATAACAGTTTCTTTAATAGACGATATGAATTTTCTATTCTCCTCCACTATTTTTTCGTGCCCAATTTGTAATGACTGTTTGATTGGTGTTATTTCCAAAAAGTTTTTTGCTTCTCTGACTGCTCCCAGGTGCCATTGATTTGTAGAGTACTTATTGCATTATTCATGCATGTTTTTATAATGTTGGAAATGTTTTTTTTATCAATGATCCTAGAACACCTTGAACATTTTTCGGCGGAAAAAGAACATAATATAAACACAATGCTCCCTTCAGTTTTTTCGAATACAGAAGCCAATGAGAATACATTTTCAGCCATTCAAATTTAAATCTTCGGTCTAAGTCTTCGACGTCGTCATTAAAATTGTAATTTTCTGGCGGCACCCAACATCTCTTTAGAAATTCTATCTTGTCTATAGTTGATATCTGTGATGATCGCCCAACACAAAAGCCTAAATCGTGTGAGTGATATTCTTTCAAACTTGTTTCATTTAAACATGATGATGCTGAAGTGAAAGAACTTTATTTAACTCGATTGGAGGAATTTGTAGGTTGATGACTAGAGGTCGAAGTTTGGCCTTCATCACACTTCGAAGTGCATTCTTTCGGATCTTTCGATGGAATATCTGTTAAATTTTCTACAAATACGAGCAATTACTTGTTATTGAGAAACTCACAATGAATGTTATCAGCATGAAGCTATAATTTTTACCAATCACAATATTCATTAGCATGTATACGCATGTAATGTTCTAGGACAGTGGCCGAGTGGTAAAAAAATAGCTACAAATCCGAAAGTGGTACCCAAAAACGCGTTTTGCACAGCATTTCTACGGAGAACACTTTTACCCCCAATTTTTTATGTGCGTACAAAAGAAACACAACAACCACATGAAAACTTCAAATTGGTTTAGCAAATATCTCGAGAGATATTGGGTTTATGGTTTCGGATTCGATATCCTGGGGTCAAAACGCGTTTTTGGGTACCCCTTTTTGATTTTTAGCTACTTTTTTAGCACTCGGCCACTGTCCTATAACATTACCTGTGTATACATGCTAATAAATATTGTAACGAATTTACTGCAAATCCTCTTATTTGCAACCTTCTGCTAAGTTCGAATCACTAAACTGTTGAATAAATAACTCCAATATTGAATAATGGGAAATGGTCTTTATTAAAGTACTTCACAATAAAAAATACTGCTATTGCTCGCCAGATAGCGTCTTAATCAAAACTGCTTGTAGCGCCTCTACTGGTATCGCCTTTTATACTCTCTGATTTCCTCGTTCGCATCTTCTTGGCGCTTCCATTTCCAGAATCTACTAGTTGGTCATCAGTTATCAAATTTCTCAGCTGTAACTACAATTGCTCGATTTTATAGCTTCTCTCATTGCATACTTTCGGGAGTATCTCAGATATATGCATGTGGTTGTGCGTTGCTTCTCAGCTGCGTATACGTACATATGTGTATACATAATGATTGATTCGTTTATGTCGATACAAGTGACTGTCTGCTTTATTGTTGTTGTGCCTTCATTTACTTAGCATAATACTAGGGATGTGAATATCACTTAGTGTCACTCATATTTTTCACACTGCCCTCCACCTAAGTCTGATCGTCCCGATCAGACAAATCTCTCGATCTAAACGCTGCCAGCCTTTCCAAATGAACCACTTTCATTTTGATTCGTGGTTTGTCAATGGTTTGTATGCGGTACACTACATCGTTGATCCGTTTTTCAACTTTGTATGGGCCTTCCCAATTACACTGCAATTTTGGGGACAAACCTTTTTTTCGTTGTGGGTTGTATAACAGCACCAAATCGGCATCTACCCTAAACTTAAAATCAGCTGGCAGTCGAAGGTCTTTGCCAAAAATTACCTTTGCGGGAGTTTGCCCCGTTGTCTCATGCACTGCCGATCGGTAAGCCATCAAGAATAATGATATATGCGTATCCCACTCCTTATGGTACTTGTCTACTACTTTCCTTAAATGCTCCTCCAATGTTCTATTGAATCGTTCCACCATATCATCGGACTGAGGATGCAATGCAGTTGTCCGTGTTTTTCGAATTCCCAATGATTTACACATTTCCCGAACACAGCTGCCTTGGTCAGAATGTAACTTCATTGGTACACCATACCTTGCAACCCAATTGTTTATTAACACTTCTGCTACTGTTTCCTCTTCTTGATTTGGGATTGGGTATACCTCTGGCCATTTGCTGAAATAATCCATAACTACCAATACATATTTGTTTCCGCAGCTGCTAGTAGGAAATGGACCTGCGCCATCCATAGCGATCCCTTCAAATGGCGCACCTGAGTTATATTTCTTCATCTGGCCATGGTTTTGGGCCTTTTCGCTCTGCTGCAAACCTCGCAGTTCCGCAATCCACTCAGTGACCGACTGACCGCAACCAACCCAATAGAATCTCTGTTTTATCTTCTCGAACGTTTTCGTTATTTCAAGATGACCTCCGCTTGCAGCTCCATTATGCAGCTCGCTGAGCACGTCAGGAATCCTCCTTCTGGGAACAACTATCAGTTTCTTCTTGCATTGACCATCTTCACTCTCCCATACTCGATGCAAGCAACAGGATATCAATTCTAAACTGTCCCACTGTGCCAAATATGACTTCGCAATGGGACTCTCTGCTGACATCTCCTCTATATTTGGTTTTTCGTTTCTTTCGATCCCTTGCATAACATGTGACAGATCTGTATCTTCGAGCTGACACTTCCTTAGCTGTTCCTTGTCCCATTCATCCGCACACGTTATAGTCATTAGCCGGACATCTATAATGTCTTCTTTAGCCTCGGCCTTTGAACAGTGCTTGCATTCCAAACTACATGGTATTCGTGATATTGCATCGGAATTCCCAGGGGTACTACCTTTCCGATGCCCAATGGATAAGTCAAAGCTTTGTAGCCGCTCGATCCACCGTGCCAATTGTCCTTCTGGATCGTAGAGGTATTTGTGAAAATGTTTAATGCACTCTACCAATGCCAACAGCTCTCTCCGTGTAAGGCAATAGTTCCACTCTGGTTTTCCAATCGAACGGCTGTAGTATGCAAATACCTTCTCCTGTCCATCGACCAGCTGTGATAAAACGCCTCCTATAGAATATCCACTCGCATCTGTATCTAGAATAAAGGCTGCTCCTGGAATCGGATATGCCAACATTAGGGCAGTGCACAAACGCTCTTTCAATGTTTGGAAAGCCACTTATTGCCCTTCTTCCATTCAAAAGCTCTACTTTTTCTTGTAAGCTCATGGAGGTTATGGGCTACGCTGGAAAAGTTTGATAAAAATCGCCGGTAATATGTGCATAGCCCAAGGAAACTTCTTAATTCATGCAAGTTCTGTGGTCTTGGCCAACCCTTTACTGCCTCTATCTTTTCATTTGCTGTACGGATACCTCCTGTCGTTACTTTTTGACCCAAATAATTTACTTCCTTTTAAAACAGCGTACACTTTTAGGACTTAGTTTCAGACCAGCGCCAGCTATTCTCTGGAAAACTTCCTCCAAGTTTTTAAGATGTTCATCGAAATTCTTGCCCAATACGATGATGTCGTCCAGGTATACCAAGCATATTTTCCAGTGTAGTCATTTCAATACCTGATCCATGAGTCTCTCAAAAGTAGATGGTGCAGCATAACAGAGTCCAAAAGGCATTACTGTAAATTGCCAAAGACCATCTCCGAAGCTGAAGGCTGTTTTTTCTTTATCTTCCACCTTCACCTCCACTTGCCAGTAGCCACTTTTCAAGTCCAATTTGGAAAAACATTTCGTACCAGAGAGCGAGTCCAGAGTGTCGTCAATTCTTGGCAATGGGTAGCTATCCTTTTTCGTGACGTCGCTCAACTTGCGGTAGTTCACGCAAAACCTCATTTTCCCATCCTTCTTCTTCACAAGTACCACAGGTGAGCTCCATGGACTAGCTGATGGTTCGATGACGCCGCTGTCGCTCATTTCTTGTACGATTTGATTCACAACTTCCCGTTTTGCCAGTAGAACACTACGAGGAGCTTGACGTATCGGCCTCGCGTCTCCAGTGTCAATTTGATGTTTCACAACATTGGTGCGGCCTGGTTTGGAACCATCCTGGTCAAATATGTTTGCGTACTTTAGGAGCAGTTGCTTTGCCTTACTCTGATAATCTTCCTCTAAGCCCTCCGTCCATGCCGTGATGTCTTTTGAAAGATCAGTATTACTAGATGAAACGTGTTCCTGGATCTGTTCACAGTTAATAACTACTTCAGCCTCTTGGGATCTTCCCAAAATAGCTTTTTTGGTCAGTTTGAGTGATGACTTGAGCTCATTGAGTACTCTAACCGTAATACGTCAATCTTGTTTTGTCATAGCCAGGGTTTTTCCTACAAGTATGTTCGGTGCTGATTTGTTTGCTGCTTCGACAACCCACAATTTGTTTCTTCCACAATCTCCATCAACCTTTGCCCAGATGACTGCTTCGGATTTTGGTGGTATTTGCTGACTCTCTTCTACCAGCACTCGTTTATTGCTGTAGCCTCTCTCGTAGCCGAAAGTAAGTGGCACATCCAAGTTCTTTTATCGCATCGTCTGGCTTTGCATATCGATCTTGATGCCTTGGTCGATAAAGAAGTCCACTCCAATTATGATTTCATCAACAATCTCTGCCACTATAAAATTGTGTAGTACCGTGACGTTCCCAATTGCTACTTCATATGCTACTTCTCCAATTACCTGGGTGTCCTCTCCCGTGGCTGTACGTAATCTTGCTCCAAGCAATGGTCTTATCTTCTTGTTGACTAAATCTGATCGAATGATGGAATGGGATGCACCCGTATCTACAGTCAGTAAACGCTCCTTTCCATCCACATGTCCTCCGAGAGTAAGATTGCTTGACCTTCTTCCAATTTACGAGATAGAGATTATGGGGCATTCAATTGCGGGAGCCTGCTGTCGCCCCTTGCGGATGACTGGCTTTAGTTTAACGATTGGCTTGGATTGGTTGATTTTGAGATTTGCTCCTCTCCTTCAGCTCTGCGTTTACGGCCACCCACATTGCTGGAACTGTTGATTTGGTACTGCAATAACGTGCAATGTGCCCTGGTTTTCCACATTTAAAGCATTTGACGTCACCATCGATTTTCTGCTGCGTTCCTTTTAATGCTTCCAAAATTGTGTCTACCCAGTCTGCCCTTTCCACTTCAACGCGATGAGCTTTGTATGTGAGCTTACTCAAAAGTGACGCTGTTCCCTGAGTCAGCGCATGGGATATGGTTTCTGTGAATGTGGGTTTTGGGTTTGCATATGTCGATCGCTTCGTTTCTATGTCCCGTATGCCATTTATAAAACTCTGGATTTTTACCCTCTCGGTGTACTCCACGGATGCGTCCGCATTTGCCAAATGAGCCAACCTTTCAACATCAGAAGCAAACTCTTGCAAAGTCTCATTAGCTTTTTGGTAACGGTTTTGCAATTCTATTTGATACATCTGTTTCCTGTGTTCTCTTCCGTACCTTCGTTCTACAGCAGCCATCAATGCGTCATAATGTTCCGTTCGTACTCTGGAATAGTCTGTAATATTTTGGCAGTTGGTCCCTTCAATTCTACGAAGAGTGCAGCAACTTTATCTTCAGCATTCCAGTTGTTCACTGCTGTGTCTTTTCAAACTGTAGCTTAAAACCTGAAAAGGAACAGAACCGTCAAAGGATGGTGTTTTTACCTTTGGATTGCTTGCTGAAACTGCTGGGCGATTCATTTGCAACTCCTGTATACGACCTCTCAAGGCTTCTATCTCGGCATCAATTTTGTCCTCGAGCTGCACAATTTTTTTATCCTGTGCTTCCAGCTTTGATGTTACCCTTACCTCCTGTGCCTCCAGCTGCGAGGATATGCGGGCCTCCTGTGCTCTCAACTGGTCAGCCAACTGAGATGTCATATATGTCTTTTGCTCTTCCAGTTTGGATGCCATATATGTTTTCTGTTCTTCCAGTTGAGTTTCCATCTTGGATGTCATATATGTCTTCTGTTCTTCCAGTTGAGTTTCCATCTTGGATGTTACTGTCGACGTTTGTGCAGATATTGCAGCTAATATCACGTTCAACTCTGTGCTATTAACTGCTTGAGATGTTTCGTTTTTCTCCTCCAAATTTGTTGTCTCATCGCCATCAATATGAAAGACATAATCTTCCACGTCAATTCCTTCTAATTCCATTGCCTCTCGTAGTCGTGCCTGAAGTTCGAGTTTAATGCCGGTTGTATTCAATCCACGGCTCTCCAACTCCTTCTTCAGTTGCGGGATCTTCAATTCACTTAACTCTACCATGTCCAAGTTGCATTCCGCATCTCCTGAATGTATTCAACAATTCCTCTTCTGTCACCAATTGTAACGAATTTACTGCAAATCCTCTTATTTGCAACCTTCTGCTAAGTTCGAATCACTAAACTGTTGAATAAATAACTCCAATATTGAATAATGGAAAAATGGCCTTTATTAAAGTACTTCACAATAAATAATACTGCTATTGCTCGCCAGATAGCGTCTTAATCAAAACTGCTTGTAGCGCCTCTACTGGTATTGCTCTTTATACTCTCTGATTTTCTTGTTCGCATCTTCTAGGCGCTTCCATTTCCACAATCTATCCGCCATCCGCTATCAAATTTCTCAGCTGTAACTACAATTGCACGATTTTATAGCTTCTCTCATTGCATACTTTCGGGAGTATCTCAAATATATGCATGTGGTTGTGCGTTGCCTCTCAGCTACGTGTACGTACATATGTGTAGACATAATAATTGATTCGTTTATGTCGATACAAGTGAATGTCTGCTTTATTGTTATTGTGACTTCATTTACTTAGCATCAGACTAGGGATGTGAGTATCACTTATTGTCACTCATATTCGTCACAATATTGTGATTGGTAAAAACACAAACAATTTATATCATTCATTCAAACGTTTTGAACATGTAGGCTTCTCTTGCAGACTCAAACAGGAAGCAGCAACTTCTTCAACCCGAGACGTTGCGGTTTCCACAATCTTTCGTTTTGGTGCTGTGAAGACACAAGTATACAATTTGGGTTGAAGAGAGAACAAAACTTTTTGAGGAAGATAAGCTTCAAATGCGAATCCCTTCAATTTGAATAGTTTTGTGATTATGTGTGGAAATGCATTGTCTACTTTAACTGTTTCAGCCTGGCTTTTACTCGAACATTTTTAATTGATAAAACTTATTTTGGTAGTATTCTAGAACAGGAATCAACTTCAAAAAAATTTCAAAAAATATCTGGAAAGTTGTCGAAAGACGCGTTTTGACTTCAGTATTATTAATCCTAAGGCGGGAGGTCAAAATTTTGCTTTGTTCAAAGATACTCACCAAAAAAAAAAACCCAAAATGACCCCGAATATATATATTTGTATGCGCTAGTGCACATATGTATTGTTACGAATATTAGCAACACTAAGGGGTACTTCCATCTCTAAGCCGATGCTAAGCAGTGACTGTATGCACGTCCATAAATCAATCATGTATCTACATAAACGAGTAAATCATTATGTCTACACATATGTACGTACACGCAGCGGAGAAGAGATGCACAAACACTTGCAGATATCTTATCTGAGATGCTCCCAAAAGTATGCAATTGTAATTGTGAAAGTTTCGCTCACAAACACACGCGCATATGAGAAGCTATATACGTGCATATGTAGTTATAATTATCTGGCAGTTACTAAGTAAATTCTGGAAGCGCCTAGAAGATGCAACGAGGAAATCACAGAGTATAAAAGCACCAACGGTAGAGGCGCGAGTTTGAGTTTCATCGAAGCTATCAGTCAGTTTTGATTAAGCACGCAATCTGTCGGGCAATAGTAGAGTTATTTATTGTGAAGTACTTAATAAAGGCCATTTTGCATTATGAAATATTGGAGTTATTTATTCAACAGTTTAGTGATTCGAACTTAGCAGAAGGTTGCAAATAAGAGGATTTGCAAGTAAATTCGTTACAATTGGTGTCAGAAGAGGAATTGTTGAATAAATTCCAGAGGACAACAAGGACATGGCAAAGTTCAGTGAATTGAAGATCCAGCAACCAAAGAAGGAGTTGGAGAGCCGTGGATTGAATACAACCGGCATTAAACTCGAACTTCAGGCACGGCTACGAGAGGCAATGGAAGCAGAAGGAATTAACGTGGAAGAGTATGTCTTTTATCTTGATGTCGACGAGACAACAAAAATTGAAGAGAAAAATTAAACATCGCAGATAGTTACGATCACAGACTTGAACATGATTTTAGCTGCAATATCTGCAGAAACATCGACGGTAGCATCAATGTCGTCGCAAATGTCATCTCAACCGGAAGAACAGAAGACATATATGGCATCCCAACTAGAATCCCAGGAGAACCGTATAACATCTAAGATGAAAACTCAACTTGAAGAACGGAAGACATATATGACATCTTAGTTGGCTGAGCAGTTGAAAGCACAAGAAACGCGTATTTCCGAAATGTCGACACAGATTACATCCAAGATGGAAGCACAAGAGGAGCGCTTATCATTGCAGGTGGCACAAATGTCTTCGCAGTTAGAAGCGCAGAACACAAAAATTGCTCAGCTCGAGGACAAAATGGATGCCGAGAACTCTCAAAGCGGTCGTATACAGGAGTTGCAAATAAATCGCCCAACAGTTTCAGCAAGTAATCCAAAGGTAAAAACACCATCTTTTGACGGTTCTGTTCCTTTTCAGGTTTTAAGCTACAGTTTGAAAAGACTGCAGCAGTGAACAACTGGAATGCTGAAGATAAATTTGCAGCTCTGTTCGTGGCACTGAAATGGCCTGCCGCGGAAATCTTACAGACTATTCCAGAGTACGAACGGAACAGCTATGACGCATTGATGGATGCTGTAGAACGAAGGTACGGAAGCGAACACAGGAAACAGATGTATCAAATAGAATTGCAAAACCGTTACCAAAAAGCTAATGAGACTTTGCAAGAATTTGCTTCTGATGTTGAAAGGTTGGCTCATTTGGCAAATGCGGACGCTTCCGTGAAGTACACCGAGTGGGTAAAAATCCGGAGTTTTATAAATGGCATACGGGACGTAGAAACAAAGCGAGCGACATATGCAAACCCAAAACACACATTCTCAGAAACGGTATCCCATGCGCTGACTCAGGAAACAGCGTCACTTTTGAGTAAGCCCACATACAAATCTCATCGCGTGGAAATAGAAAGGCCAGAGTGGGTAGACGTAATATTGGAGGCGCTGAAAGGATCGCAAAAGCGGAGTGAAAGAGTTATCAAATGCTTCAAATGCGGGAAGCCCGGTCACATTGCACGTCACTGCGATCTTGGTCCTAATAGTTCAAACAATGTGGGTGGCCGTAAACGCAAAGCTGGAGGAGATGAGCAAGACCGTGTCAGATGTAAAGAACGAAAACTTGCCCCAGCTATTGAATGTCTTGTGATATCTGTGTCGCAAATTGGAAGAAAATCGAGCATTTTTGCTGTCGAAGGAAAGCTGGATGGCAAGGAGCGTGTACCGACTGTAGATACGGGCGCATCTCGTTCCTTAATCCGATCTGACTTGGTCAACAGGAGAGTAAAACCGTTACCTGGAGCATGGATGCGTACGGTCACTGGAGAGTATAATCAAGTCCAAGGAGAAGTGGTATGTGAGGTATTAATTGGAAAGGTCATTGTTCTGCACAAACTCATTGTGGCGGAGATTGTTGATGAGGTCATATTGGGAGTGGACTTCTTGGTTGACCATGAAATCAAAATCAAAAAAATCAAGCGCAAAAAAATAAAAAATTAATCCCACTAAAATTAAAAAATTGCAAAAAAAATAAAAAGGAATTGTATAAATAAAAAAAATTATAAGAATTCATGAATTTAGGTGTGGGCATTTGCCCCCTTCCTCTCCAGCCCCCTATCCTTCCTACGCCCTTGGTTTATATGGGGTATATAATATATATACCACCGATCTCTATGATTTTTTCTGACTACAATACATCTATACACGTAAGCATTTGGTGAAATTATAAGCTTCTAGCTGTTAAAATGGGACAGAAATTGCGAAAAGTCTCTTATCTGAACATTATTTGTAGAGATATATACTATATACACCACCGACCTCTATGATTTTTTCACACAACAATATATGCTATAAACCTAAGGAATTGGTGAAATTTTCATCTTCTAGCTGTTAAAATGGGGTTGAAATTGCGAAAAAAAAAATATATATACTATATATATATTATATATACCACCATATATATACTATATATACCACCGATCTCTATGATTTTTTCAGACAACAATATATGCTATATATGTAAGCATTCATTGAAAGTTGAAGCCTCTAACTCTTTAAAAGGGGCAGTAATTACGAAAAGTTTCTTATCTGAATAATTGGTTGTGGGGGATATATGCTATAACTACGACCGATCTCATCAATTTTTCAGCCAACAATATGTGCAATATACGAAAGCATGTGGTGAAGTTTGAAGCTGAAATCTGATAAATTCAGGAAGATATGACAAAAATCCTCTTTTTCTGAAAAATCGGTTGTATGGAGGATATATGCTATAGTCGTCCGATCCGACCAGTTTCGACAAATGTCTAATCGGACACTTAAATACACTCGCTCACCAAATTTTATCAAGATATCTCAAAAATTGAGGGACTAGTTTGCATACAAACAGACAGACGGACAGACGGGCATGGCTAAACCAACTCAGCTCTTCAGCCTGATTATTACGGTATACTTAATGCTGGGTCTATCTATTTTCCTTTAAGGGCTTACAGTTTTGGGATTCGTGACGAAATTAATATACAATTTCATTTTCACGAAAGGTATAAAAATAGGTAGGTACTTTGTATGAGGATGCAAAGTTTCACGTTTTTTGTGGTTTGCATGTAAAAACTATGACTACGAATAACTCATTTTAACAATATATGACGTAAGCGTAAGTATTTGATGAAATTTGAAGCTTCTAGACGCAAAAACGGGGCAAAAATGTCGGTTTATATGGGGTATATAGTATATATACCACCGATCTCTATGATTTTTTCAGACAACAATATATGCTATATAGATATTAAAACGTGCAATAATTTGAAGAAATTTAAAAACCTATTATATAGTTATTGTAAAACATATATTTAATACGAATTATATAAAATCAAAAGGATTATAGGCCATATGGCTGTCAATAAATAAATAAATAAATAAATACGTAAGCATTCATTGAAAGTTGAAGCCTCTAACTCTTAAAATGGGGCAGTAATTACGGAAAGTTTCTTATCTGAGAAATCGGTTGTGGGGGATATATGCTATATATACGACCGATCTCATCCATTTTTTCCGCCAACAATACGTGCAATATACGAAAGCATATGGCGAAATTTGAAGCTTCAATCTGATAAATTCAGGAAGATATGACAGAAATCCTCTTTTTCTGAAAAATCGGTTGTATGGAGGATATATGCTATATTCGTCCGATCCGCCCGGTTCCCACAAATGTCTAATCGGACACCTAAATACACCCGCTCACCAAATTTTATCAAGATATCTCAAAAATTGAGAGACTAGTTTGCATACAAACAGACAGACGGACAGACGGACATGGCTAAATCCACTCAGCTCTTCATCCTGATTATTTCGGTATACTTAAAGCTGGATCTATCTATTTTCCTTTAAGGGCTTACAGTTTTGGGATTCGTGGCGAAATTAATATACCATTTCATTTTCATGAAAGATATAAAAATTGGTAGGTACTTGTGTGAGGATGCAAAGTTTCACGTTTTTTGTGGTCTGCATGTAAAAACTATAACTACGAATAACTTATTTCAAAAATATATGGCGTAAGCGTAAGTATTTGATGAAATTTGAAGATTCTAGCCGCAAAAAATGGGCAAAAATGACAGTTTATATGAGGTATATAATATATATACCACCGATCTCTATCATTTTTTCAGACAACAATATATGCTATACGCGTAAGCATTTGATGAAATTTGAAGCTTCTAGCTGTTAAATTGGGCAGAAATTGCGAAATTTTCTTATTTGAACAATCGGTTGTATGAGAAATATACTATATATACCACCGATCTCTGTGCTTTTTTCATACAACAATATATGCTATATTCGTAAGCATTTGGTGAAAAAATCGCTCATTGCTCTGTGAAAATCGTATTCTAAGGATCAAAATAAGAAACTTTGACGAAGGAACCATACCTCTAAAACGAATTCTGATGTCCCCCTTTTTGGGTCATAGGGGCAAATTTTGAAAAATCCCACTTTGAAATGCCTATATTTTTTCATTTTGGAGTTTATTTTTCTCCTTAGAAATTTATTTAGTCAGAACATATGTAAATGAAAAAATGGATTTAACTTAGTAATAGAAAAGAAATTAAAAAAAAATTATTAGAAATTAGCGTTTTTACAACGCCCTTTTAAAACCGAGGCATCAATGTGATGCATTTGCATGTCGTAAACATAGTTGTGTTGGTTTTTTATTCAACCGTTTTAAAAAATGAAGGTTTCACTGTGACACAATTGCAGATCGTAAAATTGCTTGTGTTGTTTTTTTTAAGCTACTACAAGACACAGCAGGTAGAATTGAAATTTCCCCTACCCAAAAGTTCGACCCAAAAGGGGGGGACATCAGAATTCATTTTAGAGGTATGGTTCCTTCGGCAAAGTTTCTTATTTTGATTTATAGAATACGATTTTCATAGAGCAATGAGCGGTATTTAAATCGACCCGCCCTAATATATATATATGTATATATAAACGTTAAACTTGGTGATATTTACTCTAATATATCATAGAAGATTTCCTGAAAAAATTACTTTGATCGGAGCTATATATAGTATATACCTGTCCTATACAACCGATTTTTCAGATAAGTAGAAAAATTTTTGGCAGTTTCTCCTTTAGTTTCGAATATAAAAACGTGAAACTTGATGATATATTCTAGTATATCATAGAAAATTTCCTGTAAAAATCATTATATATACATATATCCCATACCGTATATATATATAATATATATCCCATACCGATCGTTCAGATAAGGGGGTTTTTTGCCATTTTTTATTTTATATTTATCTTAAAAATCGTTTAGGTATGTAGAACTTTTATCATCAGTACGCTTTAGGCATACTGCGCTAACCATTTAGCTATACAGCGGTGGTTTGTTTGACTGGCAAATTTGCTACTTCCATTCCTTTTTACCAAATATATTTATTCAGTGTTGCGCCATCTGGTGCAAAGCACTGATAATGCTGGATTTTTGTTTATTGTCAATTACTTTGTTTGACATTCCAAAAGTGCTCATCGTTTTTTAAAAATTGTTTTTGTTCTTATCGGCCTATTGATAAATGATTCAGGGTTCGATTCGAGCTCAAGGCCAGAAGATACAATTTTTCAAATTTAGAAAAATTAAAAAATAACAATAATTATCATTAGAAAAAAAAGATTGTTCTGGCCTTGAGTTCGAATCCAACCTTGAACTATTTATCAATAAGCCGATAAAAACAAAAACAATTGTTAATAAACCATGGGCACTTGGGAATGTCAAACAAAGTAATTGACAATAAACAAAAATCCAGCATTATCAGTGATTTGCACCAGATGGCGCAACACTGAATAAATATAGTTGGTAAAAAGGAATAGAAGTAGCAAATTTGCCAGTCAAACAAACCACCGCTGTATAGCTAAATGGTTAGCGCAGCATGCCTAAAGCGTACTGATGATAAAGGCTTAGCACCCTTCGAAATGGATCTATCTGCGCAGCTATGGCAGGTTGTGTGAAAAATTTTCTACTTATTATTCCAAAAACAAAATACAATTTTTCAAATTTAGAAAAATTAAAAAATAACAATAATTATCATTAGAAAAAAAAAAAAATATTGTTCTGGCCTTGAGCTACTTTACACGTCTTTTTTATACTCAGTTGAGCAGAGCTCACAGAGTATATTAAGTTTGATTGGATAACGGTTGGTTGTACAGGTATAAATGAATCGAGACAGATATAGACTTCCATATATCAAAATCATCAGGATCGAAAAAAAATTTGATTGAGCCATGTCCGTCCGTCCGTCCGTTAACACGATAACTTGAGTCAATTTTGAGGTATCTTTATGAAATTTGTTATGTAGGTTCCTGAGCACTCATCTCAGATCGCTATTTAAAATGAACGATATCGGACTATAACCACGCCCACTTTTTCGATATCGAAAATTTCGAAAAACCGAAAAAGTGCAATAATTTATTACCAAAGACAGATAAAGCGATGAAGCTTGGTAGATGAGTTGAACTTATGACGCAAAATAGAAAATTCGTAAAATTTTGGACAATGGGCGTGGCACCGCCCACTTTTAAAAGAAGGTAATTTAAAATTTTGCAAGCTGTAATTTGGCAGTCGTTGAAGATATCATGATGAAATTTGGCAGGAATGTTACTCCAATTATTATATGTACGCTTAATAAAAATTGGCAAAATCGGAGAAGGACAACGCCCACTTTTAAAAAAAAAAAATTTTTTAAGTAAAATTTAAAAAAAAAATTGTATATCTTTACAGTATATAAGTAAATTATGTCAACATTCAACTCCATTAATGATATGGTGCAACATAATACAAAAATAAAAGAAAATTTCAAAATGGGCGTGGCTCCGCCCTTTTTCATTTAATTCGTCTAGGATACTTTTAATGCCATTAGTCGAACAAAAATTTACCAATCCTTTTGAAATTTGGTAGGGGCATAGATTTTATGACGTTAATTGTTTTCTGTGAAAATAGGCGAAATCGGTTAAAGCCATGCCCAGTTTTTATACACAGTCGTCCGTCTGTCCTTCCGCATGGCCGTTAACACGATAACTTCAGCAAAAATCGACATATCTTTACTGAGCTTAGTTCACGTACTTATCTGAACTCGCTTTATCTTGGTATAAAAAATGAACGAAATCCGAATATGAACACGCCCACTTTTTCGATATCGAAAATTACGAAAAATGAAAAAGATACCATAATTCTATACCAAATACGAAAAAAGGGATGAAACATGGTAATTGGATTGGTTTATTGACGCGAAATATAACTTAAGAAAAAAATGTGTAAAATGGTTGTGACAACTACCATATTAAGTAGAAGAAAATGAAAAAGTTCTGCAGGGCGAAATAAAAAACCCTTGAAATCTTGGCAGGTATTACATATAAATAAATTAGCGGTATCCAACAGATGATGTTCTGGGTCACCCTGGTTCACATTTTGGTCGATATCTGGAAAACGAATTCACATATATAACTACCACCACCCCCTTTTAAAGCTCTCATTAATACTTTTAATTTGATACCAATATCGTACAAACACATTCTAGGGTCACCCCTGGTCCACCTTTATGGCGATATCTCGAAAAGGCGTCCACCTATAGAACTAAGCCCCACGCCCTTTTAAAATACTCATTAACACCTTTCATTTGATACCCATATCGTACAAACATATTCTAGAGTCACCCCCGGTCCACCTTTATGGCGATATCTCGAAAAGGCGTCTACCTATAGAACTAAGCCCCACGCCCTTTTAAAATACTCATTAACACCTTTCATTTGATACCCATATCGTACAAACATATTCTAGAGTCACCCCTGGTCCACCTTTATGGCGATATCTCGAAAAGGCGACCACCTATAGAACGAAGGCCCACTCCCTTTTAAAAATACTCATTAACACCTTTCATTTGATACCCATATCGTACAAAGTCTAGAGTCACCCCTGGTCCACCTTTATGGCGATATCTCGAAAAGGCGTCCACCTATAGAACTAAGCCCCACGCCCTTTTAAAATACTCATTAACACCTTTCATTTGATACCCATATCGTACAAACAAATTCTAGGGTCACCCCTGGTCCACCTTTATGGAGATATCTCGAAACGGCGTCCACCTATGGAACTAAGGACCACTCCCTTTTAAAATACTCATTAACACCTTTCTTTAGATACCCATATTGTACAAACAAATTCTAGGGTCACCCCTGGTCCACCTTTATGGAGATATCTCGAAACGGCGTCCACCTCTGGAACTAAGGATTACTCCCTGTTGAAATACTCATTAACGCCTTTCATTTGATACCCATATCGTGCAAACAAATTCTAGGATCAACCCTGATCCACCTTTATGGCGATATCCCTAAATGGCGTCCACCTATAGAACTATGGCCAACTCCCTCATAAAATACTCTTTAATGCCTTTCATTTTATACACATGTCATACAAACACATTCCAGGGTTTCCCCCGGTTTATTTTCCTACATGTTTATTTACCCTTATGTTGTCACCATAGCTCTCAACTGAGTATGTTATGCTCGGTTACACCCGAACTTAACCTTCCTTACTTGTTAGATCTAATCTGGAATATGGCGTATTTATTTGGAGACCAAGTAGTCAAACTCCTATTACCAGAATTGAAAGAATACAAAAAATTTTTCTCAAATATGCCCTTCGTCCTTTAAACTTCTCTGATCCTATACCCGCCTACTCTGCGCGACTTATGCTTTTAAGCGTTAAGTCTTTAGAAATTCGCATATCAATACTCTGCTTGTCATTTACGTATGATATTATTTATGGGGCCCGTTGACTGTCCATATTTATTGGATAGGATTCGATTTAATATTCCTTGGACGTGTCTTCCCAGTTTTTATCCATTTTATTGTGACAATTTTAAAACCCACTATTCCAGTAATACTCCCATTGCTCGTGCTCTCCGTGAGTTTAACTCTATCAGTACTGTTGTAACCCTAAACTTTTCTGCTCCAAAAGCGAAACTGTTAAATATGTTAAAATCTGCTTTCTAAGTAGCATGTATTATTTTTCAAATAACTATCTCTTAATTTTAGTTTGTATCATAGTCTGTAAGGATTTAAGTCCATTGACTAATTGAAATAAAGAAATAAAGAAAAAGGAATAGAAGTAGCAAATTTGCCAGTCAAATAAACCACCGCTGCATAGCTAAATGGTTAGCGCAGCATGCCTAAAGCGTACTGATGATGAAGGCTTAGCACCTTTCGAAATGGATCTATCTGCGCAGCTATGGCAGGTTGTCTGAAAAATTGTCTACTTACTATTCCAAAAACAAAATACAACTTTTCAAATTTAGAAAAATTAAAAAATAACAATAATTATCATTGGAAAAAAATATTTTTTTTATTCTGGCCTTGAGCTCGAATCGAACCTTGAATCATTTATCAATAGGCCGATAAAAACAAAATCAATTGTTAATAAACCATGAGCACTTGGGAATTTCAAACAAAGTAATTGACAATAAAAAAATCCAGCATTATCAGTGATTTGCACCAGATGGCGCAACACTGAATAAATATAGTTGATAGAAAGGAATAGAAGTAGCAAATTTGCCAGTCAAACAAACCACCGCTGTATAGCTAAATGGTTAGCGCAGCATGCCTAAAGCGTACTGATGATGAAGGCTTAGCAACTTTCGAAATGGATCTATCTGCGCAGCTATGGCAGGTTGTCTGAAAAATTTTCTACTTACTATTCCAAAAACAAAATACAATTTTTCAAATTTAGAAAAATTAAAAAATAACAATAATTATCATTAGAAAAAGAAAATTATTGTTCTGGCCTTGAGCTCGAATCGAACGTTGAATCATTTATCAATATGCCGATAAAAACAAAAACAATTGTTAATAAACCATTAGCACTTGGGAATGACAAACAAAGTAATTGACAATAAACAAAAATCCAGAATTATCAGTGATTTGCACCAGATGGCGCAACACTGAATAAATATAGTTGTAAAAAGGAATAGAAAGAGCAAATTTGCCAGTCAAACAAACCACCGCTGTATAGCTAAATAATTAGCGCAGCATGCCTAAAGCGTACTGATGATGAAGGCTTAGCACCCTTCGAAATGGATCTATCTGCGCAGCTAAGGCAGGTTGTCTGAAAAATTGTCTACTTACTATTCCAAAAACAAAATTCAATTTTTCAAATTTAGAAAAATTAAAAAATAGCAATAATTATCATTAGAAAAAAAAAAAATTATTGTTCTGGCCTTGAGCTCGAATCGAACCTTGAATCATTTATCAATAGGCCGATAAAAACAAAATCAATTGTTAATAAACCATGAACACTTGGGAATTTCAAACAAAGTAATTGACAATAAAAAAAATCCAGCATTATCAGTGATTTGCACCAGATGGCGCAACACTGAATAAATATAGTTGATAGAAAGGAATAGAAGTAGCAAATTTGCCAGTCAAACAAACCACCGCTGTATAGCTAAATGGTTAGCGCAGCATGCCTAAAGCGTACTGATGATGAAGGCTTAGCAACTTTCGAAATGGATCTATCTGCGCAGCTATGGCAGGTTGTCTGAAAAATTTTCTACTTACTATTCCAAAAACAAAATACAATTTTTCAAATTTAGAAAAATTAAAAAATAACAATAATTATCATTAGAAAAAGAAAATTATTGTTCTGGC
Source organism: Eurosta solidaginis (assembly GCF_040869045.1). NCBI lineage: Eukaryota > Metazoa > Arthropoda > Insecta > Diptera > Tephritidae > Eurosta > Eurosta solidaginis. The sequence goes on along the minus strand of NC_090319.1, from coordinate 165,013,499 downwards.
CTTGAGCTCGAATCGAACGTTGAATCATTTATCAATATGCCGATAAAAACAAAAACAATTGTTAATAAACCATTAGCACTTGGGAATGTCAAACAAAGTAATTTACAATAAACAAAAATCCAGCATTATCAGTGATTTGCACCAGATGGCGCAACACTGAATAAATATAGTTGTAAAAAGGAATAGAAGTAGCAAATTTGCCAGTCAAACAAACCACCGCTGTATATCTAAATGGTTAGCGCAGCATGCCTAAAGCGTACTGATGATGAAGGCTTAGCATCTTTCGAAATGGATCTATCTGCGCAGCTATGGCAGGGTGTCTGAAAAATTTTCTACTTACCATTCCAAAAACAAAATACAATTTTTCAAATTTGGAAAAATTAAAAAATAACAATAATTATAATTAGAAAAAAAATTATTGTTCTGGCCTTGTACTTAAATCGAACCTTTAATCATTTATCAATAGGCTGATAAAAACAAAAACCAATTGTTAATAAACCATGAGCACTTGGGAATGTCAAACAAAGTAATTGACAATAAACAAAAATCCAGCATTATCAGTGATTTGCACCAGATGGCGCAACACTGAATAAATATAGTTGGTAAAAAGGAATACAAGTAGCAAATCTGCCAGTCAAACAAACCACCGCTGTATAGCTAAATGGTTAGCGCAGCATCGTACTGATGATGAAGGCTTAGCACCCTTCGAAATGGATCTATCTGCGCAGCTATAGCAGGTTGTCTGAAAAAGTTTCTACTTACTATTCCAAAAAAAAATACAATTTTTCAAATTTAGAAAAATTAAAAAATAACAATATTTATCGGAGTTAAGTAGGCTAGTTGACCTATTTTTGTTTTCAGTGCAAATAAAACAATTTTACTTCACTGTCGCAGCTCGACGTTTCGCTAGTCACCCTAGCATCTTCTGGAGCGAGATTTATATTCAACAACAAAATCATTATACATATTTTGCATTACATTTTAATTTTTAACAATTAAGCATTGAGTTACATATGACAAAAACAAAAACAAATTCGCAAAAATATTTTAAAAACCAAAGAAAACATTGCTCTCGTATATAAATCGAACCACACTCTATCCAATATCTTCATACAAACAAAAAGCCCCATCGAACCCCTACAACAAAGCAACGTCATATACCAAATAACTTGCAAAGGAAAAGAGAACGAGGAATGTAACAAGCTATACATCGGCACGACCCGAAGGTCACTGAAAGTACGACTAGCAGAGCACCAAGCCGACATACAGAAAAACAAAAGCAACACCGCATTATCACAACACACAACAACCAGTGGACACACAGCTGATCTGACAAACACAAAAATATTGGACAAAAACAAACGAGGGAGAGCGAGATACACTTTGGAAAGCTTACGAATATTGCAACAAAGGGAAAACACAGTCAATAAAAAGGAAGACACAGCTGACATTGCCTCTGCGTACCTACTATGCCTATAAGCACTTTAGTATGACAATGATACCCAATGCGCGCGGTACTAATAATTAGTTAATTTTTTAGTTAATAATATAAACAAATAATGTAAGTTTTTTAGTTTTTGTTTTTCGTCATATGTAACTCAATGTTTAATTGTTAAAAATTAAAATGTAATGCAAAATATGTATAATGATTTTGTTGTTGAATATAGATCTCGCTCCAGAAGATGCTAGGGTGACTAGCGAAACGTCGAGCTGCGACAGTGAAGTAAAATTGTTTTATTTGCACTGAAAACCAAAATAGGTCAAATAGCCTACTTAACTCCAATAAATTTAAGAAAATTGACCGGAATCACCAATAACAATAATTATCATTAAAAAAAAAATTATTCTTCTAGCCTTGAGCCCGAATCGAACCTTGAATCTTTTTTCAGAAAGACAAAATTCAGAGGTCAAAGCTCAGAAGTCAAATCTCAGAAGTCAAATTTCAGAAGTGAAAATTCAGAAGTCAGGAGTGAAAATTCAGAACTTGAACAGACTTCACCCAATTTGGTGATATTATACATATTCCATAATTCGATTGGATATAACGCCGTTTTTCGGCGTTGCTGTGTTCAAGGCTGAAAAAAATTTCAGAAGTCAAATGTAAAATGGGTAAAATTTTATGTTTTTTTTTGCTGTCTGATTACTTTCCGAATTTTGTCTTCTGAAATTTGACTTCTGAATATTGATTTCTGAATTTTGACTTCAGAATTTTGTCTTTCTGAAAAAAGGGTTCTGACTAATGTTTTCTGAAAAAATGTGTTTGCGAATTTTTGTTTTCTGAATTTATGGGGGTAACCAGATGTCGGACCTCAACATCTAGGGAGGCGTCTCTTAGCTTGGAGTACGACGTTTTTTTCATTAATGGTAGTCAGTATTTTGAATCAAACTGAGGACAGCAAGATACACTCGAACTTGTTGATGTACTTGAGAATGCCGGTAATATCTCCGTATGCTTGTGCAGTCAAATTTAGTTTAAGTAATGCGTTTAGTGCTTGTGTTAATCCTGGGACATGGTTTGCGAATGGTCTGATTGCCTCAATTCTAGCCGACCACCTAGTGTCTGAAAGACTGTGAAGAGAGCTCGCTACATTTTTTTTAGGATGTCACATTGTTGTGGACTTCCAACACTGTGCAATGCCTTGAACTACCACTCCATTGTGATTTGGAGAAAACCGGATTTTTCTCCTCTTTATCACTAGATTGATTCGAAAAGCTTGTACTTGGTTGGCGCCCGTTGCAAACATTTTCGTATACAAGGATTTGTTACTTCAACTCTTGTATTATCTTTAGTTGGTACAGGTTACTTTTCTTAATCCTATCATTTAGTATGCCCTCGACAAAATATTCAATTAAACTCCTATCGTCTAATTTTATAGGCTTGCCGATTTCCGACAGTAGGATAACCAGAGCCACTAAACATAACCGCGGTTACTAGTAGGAAATGGACCTGCGACATCCATGGCGATCCTTTCAAATGGCGCACCTGAGTTATATTGCTTCATCTGGCCATGACTTCGTGTTCTGGGCCCTTTCGCTCTGCTGCAAACCTCGAAGTTCGCAATCCACTCAGTGACCGACTGACGGCAACCAACCCAATAGAATCTCTGTTTAATCTTCTCGAGCGTCTTCGTGATTCCAAGATGACCTCCGCTTGGACCATTATGCAGCTCGCTGAGCACGTCAGGAATCCTCTTTCTGGGAACAACTATCAGTTTATTCTTGTATTTACCATCCTCACTCTCCCATAGTCGATGAAGGCAACCGGATATCAATTCTAAACTGTGCCACTGTGCCCAATATGACTTCGCAATGGGACTCTCTGTTGACATCTCTTCTCTGTTTGGTCTTTTATTTCGTTCGAGCCCTTGCATAACACGTGACAGATCTGCATCTTCTAGCTGGCACTTTCTTAGCTGTTCCTTGTCCCATTCATCTGTACATGTTATATTCATTAGCCGGACATCTATAGTGTCTTCTTTAGCCTCGGCTTTTGAACAGTGCTTGCATTCCAAACTACATGGTCTTCGTGACATTGCATCAGCATTTCCATGGGTACTACCTTTTCGATGCTCAATGGAAAAGTCGTAGCTTTGTAGTCGCTCGATCCACCGTGCCAATTGTCCTTCCGGATTACGGAACTGCAGAAGCCATTTCAACGCTGCGTGATCTGTCCTGACACGGAATCGCTGGCCGTAGAGGTATTTGTGAAAATGTTTAATGCAGTCTACCAATGCCAACAGCTCTCTCCGCGTAACACAGTAGTTCCTCTCTGGTTTTCCAATCGAACGGCGGTAATATGCAACTACCTTCTCCTGTCCATCGACCAGTTGTGATAAAACGCCTCCTATAGCATATCCACTCGCATCTGTATCCAGAATAAATGTTGCTCCTGGAATCGGATATGCTAACATTGTGGCAGTGCACAAACGCTCCTTCAATGTTTGGAAAGCCACTTCTTGCTCCTTCTTCCATTCAAAAGATTTGTTTTTTCTTGTAAGCTCATGGAGGCTATGGGCTACGCTGGAAAAATTTGGTACAAATCGGCGGTAATATGTGCACAGCCCAAGAAAACTTCTCAATTCATGTAGGTTCTGTGGTCTTGGCCAATCCTTTACAGCCTCTATTTTTTCGTTCGCAGTGCCCTCTGTCGTTACCTTGTGACCCAAATAATTGACTTCCTTGTTAAACAGCGCACACTTTTTGGGACTTAACTTCAGACCAGCGCCAGCTATTCTCTGGAAAACTTCCTCCAAGTTCTTAAGATGTTCATCAAAGTTCTTGCCCAATACGATGATGTCGTCCAGGTACACCAAGCATGTTTTCCAATGTAGTCCTTTCAGTACCTGGTCCATGAGTCTCTCAAAAGTAGCTGGTGCATTACAAAGTCCAAAAGGCATCACTGTAAATTGCCAAAGACCATCACCGACACTGAAGGCTGTTTTCTCTTTATCTTCCTCCTTCACCTCCACTTGCCAGTAGCCGCTTTTCAAGTCCAGCGTGGAAAACCATTTCGTACCAGATAGCGAGTCCAGAGTGTCGTCAATTCTTGGCAATGGGTAGCTATCCTTTTTCGTTACGTCATTCAACTTCCGGTAGTCCACGCAAAACCTCATTTTTCCATCCTTCTTTTTTACAAGTACTACCGGTGAGCTCCATGGACTAGCTGATGGTTCGATGACGCCGCTGTCGCTCATTTCTTGAATGATTTGACTCACAACTTCCCGCTTCGCCAGTGGAACACTACGTGGAGCTTGACGGATCGGTCTCGCATCTCCAGTGTCAATTTGGTATTTCACAACGTTGGTGCGGCCTGGTTTAGAATCATTCTGGTCAAATATGTTCGCGTACTTTAGGAGCAGTTGTTTTGCCTTACTCTGATAGGGGTCCTCTAGCCCATGCGTCCATGCCGTGATATCATTTGAAAGATCAGTATTACTAGATGAAACGTATTCCTGGAGCTGTTCACAGTTAATAACTACTTCGGCCTCTTGGCATCTTCCCAAAATAGCTCCTTTGGTCAAATTGAATGGTGACTTGAATTCATTGAGTACTCTTACCGGAATACGTCCATCTTGTTTTGTCATAGCCAGGGTTTTTCCTACAAGTATGTTCAGTGCTGATTTATTTGCTGCTTCGACAACCCACAATTTGTTTGTCCCACAATCTCCATCTACCTTTGCCCAGATGACTGCTTCTGATTTTGGTGGTATTTGCTGACTCTCTTCCACCAGCACTCGTTTACTGCTGTAGCCTCTCTCGTAGCCGAAATTAAGTGGCACATCCATGTTCTTATATTGCATCGTCTTGCTTTGCATATCGATCTTGATGCCTTGGTTGATTAAGAAGTCCACTCCAATTATGATTTCATCAACAATACCTGCCACTATAAAATTGTGAAGTACCGTGACGTTCCCAATTGCTACTTCACATTCTACTTCTCCAATTACCTGGGTGTCCTCTCCCGTGGCTGTACGTAATCTTGCTCCAAGCAATGGTCTAAATCCGCTCGAATGATGGAATGAGATGCACCCGTATCTACAGTCAGTAACCGTTCCTTTCCGTCCACATGTCCTCCAACAGTAAGATTGCTTGACCTTCTTCCAATTTGCGAGATAGAGATTATGGGGCATTCAATTGAGGGAGCCAGCTGTCGCCCCTTGCGGCTGACTCGCTTTAGTTTAACGATTGAGTGGATTTGGAGATTTGCTTGTCTCCTTCAGCTCTGCGTTTACGGCCACCCACATTGTTGGAACTATTGGAATTGCTACTGCAATGACGTGCAATGTGACCTGGGTTACCGCACTTGAAACATTTCATAACTCCGGCATTTTTCTGTTGTGATCCCTTCAGAGCTTCCAAAATTGTATCTACCCACTCCGGCCTTTCTACTTCCACACGATGAGCTTTGTATGCTGGTTTACTCAATAATGACGCCGTTTCCTGGGTCAATGCATGGGATACCGTTTCAGCAAACGTTAGTTTTGGATTCGCATATGTAGCCCGCTTCGTTTCCACATCTCGTATGCCATTTATGAAACTCTGGATTTTTACCCTTTCAGTGTATTCCACGGGTGCGTCCGCATTTGCAAGATGAGCCAATCTTTCAATATCTGAAGCAAACTCCTGCAATGTCTCATTTGCTTTTTGGTAGCGGTTTTGCAACTCAATTTGGAATATCTGTTTCCTATGCTCGCTTCCATAACGTCGTTCTACAGCAGCCATCAATGTTTCATAACTGTTCCGTTCGTACTCTGGAATCGTCTGTAAGATTTCCGCTGCAGGCCCTTTCAATGCCACGAACAGTGCAGCAACTTTATCTTCCGCATTCCAGTTGTTCACTGCTGCGGTCTTCTCAAACTGTAGGTTAAAGACCTGGAAAGGAACAGAACCGTCAAAGGATGGTGTTTTTACCTTTGGATTACTCGCTGAAACTGCTGGATGATTTAATTGTAACTGCTCCATACGACCCTTCAAATCATCGACTTCTGCCTGAAATTGAGCGATTTTTGCATCCTGCGCTTCCAGCTTTGATGTTACCCTTGCTTCCTGTGCTTCTAACTGTGAAGACATTTGTGCCACCTGCAACGATAAGCGCTCCTCTTGTTCTTCCATCTTTGATGTTATACGGGTTTCCTGCGATTCCAGTTGTGAAGAAATTTGTGTCGACATTTCTGAAATACGTGTTTCTTGTGCTTCAATCTTCGATGTTATTCGTGTCTCTTGGGATTCCATCTGTGATGACATATACGTTTTCTGTTCTTCTAGTTGAGATGCCAGTTGAGATGTTATATCTGTCTTTTGCGATTCCAGTTGAGAAGCCACTGTCGATGTTTGAGCAGATATTGCAGCCAAAATTATATTCAAGTCTGTGCTGGTAACCGTCTGCGATGTTTCGTTTTTCTCTTCAATTTTTGTTGTCTCCTCGCCATCAAGGTGAAAGACATACTCTTCCACATCTATTCCTTCTGCTTCCATTGCCTCTCGTAGCCGTGCCTGAAGTTCGAGTTTAACGCCGCTTGTATTCAATCCACGGCTCTCCAACTCCTTCTTCAGTTGCTGGATCTTTAATTCACTGAACTTTGCCATATCCTTGTTGTCTTCTGGAATTGTAACGAATTTGCTGCAAATCCTCTTATTTGCAATCCTCTGCTAAGTTCGAATCACTAAACTGTTGAATAAATAACTCCAATATTGAATGATGGAAAAATGGCCTTTATTAAAGTACTTCACAATAACACTTATACTTTGCTACTCGCTGGCTTAATAACCAAACTGATTAATAACTCAAACGCAATTATTTATTCGTTTATGTAGATACATAAAGATTGAATTATTGATGTGAATGTTTGTAGTTTACAGTCTCTCGCGAGCACATAGGCGTATAAGTAAATGCATCTGTGTGTGACATCTCTCTGGGCTGCCTTATATATGTGTATACTTGATTTGATTATTAACGTAAATACTGCTTGGCATGGCCTTAGCATCGCCTTAGTGATGGGATAACTTAGTGATGGTAATATCCGTGACAATATAAATAATAAAACCATTGTATAAAGCAAATGAGCAAGTCTCGTTAATTAAATACACATCATTTTTAACTTAGTAAATAGTCTAGTTAACAAATTATAAAACCATATGTTATGAAATGTGTTTTTTTTAATAAGTAAGAAAATTATGCATTATAAAATGGAAAATGATTTTTAGCGCCCTACCAAATGCCGCTTACTCTACCGCTGCTCTGCTGCTGATGGCGTTGTTTTTTCTGCGCACTTTCCGATATATCGGTATCTTCTTCTTGTGGTCCCGTTATGCAAGTGGCGTGGCTAGTGACGTTTTTCATCAAAAAATTGTGTTGTAATTTTATGTACCGTATAATGGTTCCGTTTTGGGAGTGGCGTGGCTAATGGCGTTTCACACCAAAATTTATGATTTTTTTTATTTTCGGCGTTATTTATTTTAAATGGTTTTATAATTTGTTAACTAAACTATTTACTAATTTAAAAATTATGTATATTTAATTAGCGACACTTGCTCATAGTGGTTTTTACCATTGTTTTGTTATTGATATTAGAGAAAAATTGCAAAGTTTACAAACGGCGATGGTTACTAGGACATGTCTCTGAATTTCACTTCTTCATCAGCTAGCTTCTGGGGAGCTGAGTATTGAACTCGAATCTCCAACATTCATACCAGTTAAAAGACAGATGCCTTTAACCACTCAGCCATATGAATGCCCCGCTGCTCGCTTTGCAATTGGTCTCTAAGTATTGCCTTTGTTTCTATTCCTTTTATTCACCTTTTTAGATACATACTAATTCTATATGCTGTTTAATCCTAATGGTGTGGAATGTTTTAGGCGCGTTTGTAAACTTTGCAGTTTTTTTCTAATACCAATAACAAAACAACCATTGCTCATACTTAGAAGAAAACCGCTCAATCCGTTTAACAGCGAAATTTCAATTCTTATCAATTTTCAACATCAACAATTTTATGTCTCTTTTTAGTTCATTTTTCGCATTATCGGATACACAGAGGTTAATCGTTGTAAGTATTTTACTATATATTTTTTCTCTTTCATTTTTAGGGTAGCTTTGCCACAATTGGAAAAATTCTTTTCGATAAATTATATAAGATAAAACTGAAACTCGAAAAATTCAAAAAATTAAAAAAATTTTGCAAATCCGTGCGCTACAATTGGCTTATATGAGCACAAACTAGGTAAAATTCTCTACAATATGAATCTACTTTAATTGAGTTACTAAGGGGTACTAACATTTTTTTTTTTTTTGATAATAATTTAAAAAAAATTACAATTCCTTGTTGTTCTTTTAAGAAAAAACACCAAAATCTAAAATTAATGATAAATATTTTACCTGGATTATCCATGACTCGTACTGAATAGATATCGTTTAAAAAATTACAGTTTATATTAAATTTATTACCGCTAGACGCACTTAAACCGATTAATCAATATCACCCGGATTTCACAAATTTCCACATAAATGCACCGTTTGTCGAAGATTGGTGGCAGCTAATTACCCGAAATTTTGCGTACACGAGTTTTAGTGTTTGTCCCCTAACATAAACACATTTTCGTTTTTATCTGTCACTATAACTTTTTTTCACCTGCTGCCTTATAATCGAAACACTGTGCAATGCCTTGAACTACCACTCCCTTGTGATTTGGAGAAAACCAGATTTTTCTCCTCTTTATCCCTAGATTGATTCGAAAAGCTTGTAGTTGGTTAGCGCCCGTTGCGAACATTTTCGTATACAAGGATTTGTTACTTCAACTCTTGTATTATCTTTAGTTGGTACAGGTTACTTTTCTTAATCCTATCATCTAGTATGCCCTCGACAAAATATTCAATTAAACTCCTATCGTCTAAACTTATAGGCTTGCCGATTTCAATGGGACTGTATAAATAATCACGAAAGTCCTCGTTGGGTCGTTTTCGGCGAGTTTTAAGCGCCCTATGAACTTCAATGGAGGACACCGCTGTGCCGAACTCTTCTTCCAACGAACGCTTTAATGAGCTCCAATCTGAAACACCGCACTGACTGCGAACGAACAATTTAGCTGCCCCTTTAGTAGCTGCTTCCCATATATATACTTTTGCAACTCATCCCATTTCACGGCAGCTGCATTTTCTTCGAATACTTCCAGCCATTCTCCGACAGTAGGATAACCACAGTCACTAAACATAAGCATGGAGTGTTCAATGTCACGTAAGATGAAGGCCGCACGTTCACTACCGACGGCCGGTACAAAAACGCTTTGAACCGATACGCTTTCATCACTTGAATAATTATCGTCGCTTACAGTCAGGCCGAAGTGCTCACATAGTCGGTCTTGTAACGTTGCCTTTCTACTATTAGTTGAAAGATTCAATGCACTTAATTTATCTTTAAGTTCGTTCACTGTAATCTAAAAATTTGTTCACGGTCCATGGTCAATACAAACGTTAAAACTTACAATAATAATCAAATTAACAAGTATATATAAAACATAAATTGAATCAGATTTAGTTTTTATATAAGCAATTTTGAAATTTTAGATGCTTCTAACCTATACAAACAATAATAAGCAGTCTCCTTCGCAAAATAACAAACTTTGTTTACTTCTAGTTGCCTACGTTTAATTCTTATTTGATTTTGTTTTCTTTGTTATTAGTTCTCTTCTTCTATGCTTACGTTAAATTCTTATTGGAATTTTATTTACTTTGTTATTATTTTTCTATTTTACGACATATTTTGTTTCGATGCTATTCCAATTGCAAACTCTTTTATTAATACGGTGTATCAATTCTATTTCATTCTAACGTTCGTTGTTCCTCAAATGTACAGAGGTGTATTTATTTGTACTATAGTCCGATCATACTATAGTCCGTTCATACTATCGTATAAGTCCGTCTAGTTGTCCATTTCTATATTCCCACATCCATGTCGACAAACGCCCTGTTAATGAAAACCGTGGTCGATATAATGCCCCGACTACAGGCGAGGTCACAGTATTGATAGTTGACGAAAATCCTGGTCTCCGCCATATTGTGCTACAGTCCCACGATAACACTCTCCATCGTGTGTCAGAAATTCATCCTTCATATGACCACTTGCAATACCCTATCATATTTTAAAATGGTGAGGACGGTTACAGTATAAATATACTGTAAACTTCTCCAAGCAGCGGGGCACCTAACCCACAAAATACAGTTTCATGTATGCAATTTTATGCATTAAAATTATGACTTGAGAAAATAGCTTTAATGCTCTTTATAGATATGGATATCTCTTTAACCGATACTGTGTGGACATGGCTGCTAAACTGATGACCAAGAGGTTGAATTTTACAAGGGCACACCAAAAGACGAAATAGCTATAAAAATCTAAGGGATACTGTTAACGAGGATTGCAATTCTGAAAGTATTGGTCAGTTAGCAATTTTGCCATCTTCATTTACTGGATCCTTCGATATTTGCGTTAACGTACACAAGACGCCCTCTTATATGTCCGTCATTATGGAAGGTCTGACTTATTTATAACATTCACATGCAATCCAGAGTGGAGTGAAATCAAAAACGAATTGTTTCCTAATCAACGACCAAGTGAGCGCCATGACATTGTGTCAAGAGTATTCCATATTAAAGTACACTAACTCATGAGTTTAATTACAAAATAAGATATTTTTTGAAAAGTTAGATGCCATATGTTTACTGTTGAATGGCAAAAGCGAGGTTTACCTCACGCGCATATGTATTTTAATTTGGCTAATAGATAAAATTCTTTCCGATGACATGGATTGCATTATATCAGCGGAAATTCCAAATTAAGACGAAGATCCGATGTTGTATGATAAAACTTCTAAAAATATGATCCACGGCTCATGTGGGGTTGATAATTTATCATCGCCCCGCATGTTGATTGAAGGATGCTCAAAAAGATACCCACGCGAGCTCCAACAACATACGCAGACCGGGGAAGACGCATATCCAAAATATAGACGAAGGTCTTCAGCGGACGGTGGCTATACCCATGTACTTTCTAATGGGACAATGTCGACAACCGATGGATCGTTCCATATTACCCCGTTCTTTCCAGATGTTTCTCCGCTCACATAAATGTAGAGCACTGTCATTCAGTGCAAGCAATAAAATATATTTGTAAGTATGTCAACAAAGGTAGCAACATTTTTCGTTCAAGATAATAAGGACGCAGTGCAAAATTTTTTGAAAGGCAGATATTTAAGCACATCAGAAGGTATTTTTAAATTACTGGGATTTTCGATTCATGAGGAATTCCCAACGGTTGTATATCTACCGGTTCACTTAGAAAATGGACAAAGGTTTTATGGTACTGCAGGTACCACTACAAACCACTTTGACAGCATTTTTCCCCTTTGTTCAGTTGACGATTTTGCAAAGACTTTACTCCGAAGTACCCGCCTATTTGACTTGGACCGATACAATTATAATAAATAAGTCGAAAGGACAATTATTTAGTTACTTTGGAGTAGACGTTCGTAGTAAAGTGTTTCTTCACGGTCAACTGTATGTCGCTATTTCAAGAACTCAAGAGCCACAGAACCAAAGTTTTTTCATTCCTGGAAATGATAATAAAACAAAGAATGTTATATTCCCGGAAGTTTTTAATTAATGAAAAAATGTACCTTATTTTATGTATTAATTTTTTACGTTCTACAATCCAATTTCGGCTGCTGAGTGGAATAGCACCCTATTCAGGATTGTTTTCAAAAACGTCCTACCTGGGAATTTGACTCAAAAATGCCCTACGAAAAATTTGATTGAAGAACGCCCTATTTCAAAATTAGTTCCATCTCGGTACAAATTCAATACATTTTGAGCTGAGATAAATTCTGATATGGGGCGTTCTTCAATCAAATTCTGAGATAGGGCGTTTTCGAAAAAAAATTCTGATGTAGGGTGTTGAAAAGAGTTTTGAGGTGGGGCGTTTTTGAAAAGCGTTTTGAAATAGAGTGATATTAGACTCAGCAGTCGATTTACTTAAGTACCTAATGTTATTTGAATTGTTATCTTTTAGCGTTTTGTTTTCTTTCAAAATTGTTCACTAATGAATCGTTTATAACGCTAACGAATTTAAAAGTGTTTTCATTTCATACAACAGAAGGTATTACACTATTACCTTCGAGGCAGAAAAAATACACGACATATGTATGTCCATCTCTTCTTTTAAACTATACCCAAATAACAAACACTCAATAGATTTCCTTTTTGCGGCGCGCAGTGTTTCGTGTAGAACAAGCTAGCTGGACAAAATTATTTTATGAGATTTTCCGTTTCATATGCAGTCATTTATTACAACTACGTAATTTGTATATATACATATTTTGTATTTATTTGAGTATTTATCCTGGCACTACAATTTTTACAAAATTATTTTATAGTACCAGTCAGGAATGTAAAAGTGAATAACAATAATAATAATAACAATGTAAATAATTTAATTAATTATGTGAAAATTACTTATTACAAAAACTTAAAAGTAAAGTATCATACAACGTAGAAAGGACAATGGATTTAAATTAAATAAAACCTGATCCAACAAAAAGTTATAGGGTAGGCTATCTTTTATAATTATATTATTATTCGCTATCATCACTTTCATTCGATGAGTCACTTGTGGAATAGTCATGAGCATCAGCAACATTACTATGAAAGCTTGAAACAACTGGGGTATTTATTGACTCCTCAACTTTATCGGGGGATAGTAAATTTAAGACTTCTGAAGTCAGTCAATAGATAAAGTTGCTGATTTTATAATATCAGTACTATTCACTAAGATTTTATGAACTGTAACAGGCATGTTAAACCATGGATAGAGATATATGTATAGCTTTTTAGTCTCGACCGCAAATTTTTCAAATCTTTGGATATTTATATTGTACCCAGCTGCTAATGCGCGAAGGAGAGTGTCGAATCTTTTGATGAGTTACATCCAATCCCGTAATCTCAGCACTAGCCTCAGAATTTTCGAAAAACCTACGAGCAGTGTTGCCGTCATTGGTATTGCCGGAACCTGGTTTTGGTTTATCTACTATGAATCCAAGTACACTTTTAAATTTATTCTGGATTTCGTTGGCTTTACGCTATCTTTATCTGCCGCATTCCTAAGCTGCCATTTTTTTTACTTCGAGGCGATAACTTATGTGAGGCAAGCATTCAAAACATTAGCTTTTCTTAGACTGTAAAATGATGGATAAACCTTATGGCCTGCCTTGATGCTCCACTTCCGAGTCGTATTGTACCCATGAGTCGTCGACTTGCTATATACGTAGTATGCTAAAGCTTCTACATTGCTCAAGCATCTTGCATCTGGCTCATATGTCATCTTTTTGCCGGATATTTGACTGGTTTCCTGTGATTTTTTTTATAATGTTAGCAACATTTCTGTTGCCGGACATACGCGTTGATACTTCTGCCGCATAAAGTAACTCACCAGGACTTCTAGATTGCAAGAGCTCATGCACTCGACGCCGTTTGGGTTTTTCACTGCAGCTAACAAAGTCCTTCTTTCGTCTTCCGGGGCCGGGGTTACCTGAAGAAGTGGTTGTTTGGTCTGATGGCAACTTTGAATCCACCGTTATTGTAAATGTTTGGACCCGAAAGCCACTCCGAGTTTTTATTCAAAAATCGCTCCTTATTTCTTCCAGAAGTGTTCCACTTTTGATCCAGCTTCGACGAATATGCCGATATTTGTAAGCTTCAACTTTTTATCAAATATTCGGCTGGTTCGCTGAAATCGTACTTAAGTACAACAAAACTCAATAATTCTTTATATCTGGTTTCCTTCGAATGTTGAACCCAAATGTCAAAAAACTCCGTTCTTGGTACGGTTATAACTAAACTGCTTTGTGTTGTTGATTTTCCGACAGGGTGAATTGTTGATGATTGTTGTGCTGCCATCTTAAGTGTCGTTGATCGTTCTGATTTTTTATCAGTTGTGCAGTATTTATATTACATTAAGGTATTGGCGTAGATGCTACCAAATGGGTTTTTTTTGTGTAGCGTTCCTGTGTGGTTATACCTGCATTAGGATTGCTTTGTATGTACCTGTTTTTATGCCTTGGTGACTGGTGCGGTAGGTTGAAGTCAGTGATCTTCGCCTTTTTGCTTTTCGTGTGCACTTGTTGACCTTGCGCGTTTATTTTTGTGTGTTTTATGGCTACGTGTTTGTTCCCTGTACCTGGGAATTGGTTTTGCCGTTTGTAGATCAGCTTTAAAGGTTCAAATATCTCGTCGGAGCTGGTACGTACATCGTCCTATTTTATATGTAGAGATAACTAAATCTAAAAAAAAAAAATTAAAAATAGATGTGCAAATGGTTTTTTCTTTCGCAATGCTTTTTTCTTTCGACTATTAGAGAATACTTGCGACTATAACATATGTAAAATTTAGCCCGGATGTCCGCGGATGTATGTAACTTTTTTGTCCCTAAAGTTAAAAATATAGAGAAAAAATTCATTTTCTTCTTAATAAAGGAATGTTAAATATATTGAAAATACTCTAATTGCGAAAGAATTACTATTAAAAAATTTTCCTTTCCTTCGAGCTTAGAATCCATCAAAAAATTATATAAAAGTGTTCACTTAAAAGAAATATGAAGCTTATTATTCAACAAGAATTTTGCAAATTAATCAATGCATTTTACGGCCACTCCTGCCTTCTTACTTCAATTACTCAATATATATGAGCAAAAATATCAAAAAATCCCGTTATTTTGTTTGTTTTCTTTCATTTCTCATTACACTTTTATTGGAATAAGAACTTTGATTTTGTCCACCTATCTTGTTCTACACGAAACATTGTGCGGCGTAACAAAGTAAGCCGGGTACTTGTTAATTATACATACAAACCTTCCTCTTCAATCACTCTATCTATTAAACAAAAACCGCATCAAAATCCTTTGTGTAGTTTTATAGGTTTAAGCATTCAAAGGGACAAAGGTACAGAAAAAGCGACTTTGTTTTATACTATGTAGTGAATAGCTACACGAAGAATGAAAATTTTTTTCAATGAAAATTGACTCAATGAAATTGACTCAAAAATAAAAAAAATTAATAAAAAATGGTAGATTTAAGTTGAAAGTTTTTTTATCTGTATTAAAAAAACTTAAAAATATAAAGATATCCTTTTGAAATTCAGCGCCTCAATTATGAAATTAAATATAAACCTGGTAGAGCCAACATAGTTCCAGACACATTTTCAAGGCCGTTTGAATTAAATTCCTTATCAGTCGCGACTCACTCAGATGTGAGCTCTTCCCACAACTTAATGCCGATAGTAGAAGGTCTCATTAATGCCTTTGAAACCCAAATTTGGATCTTGTTAGAAAATGAAAAAAGGTATCATTTTGAAATACAATCCCCAACCTATCACAGACACTTAATCTGTAAACCGTTTTTTTCAATCGACGACTTAACTGCACACTAAAAAGTTATCTAAGCCTTCAGTGATACACGATTTATTTACCACTGAAGATATAATGGGAAAATGTCCGGTAATGTACCCATTTCCTTTTTCCAATTATAAGATGCTTTATACGTAAACAAAAATAGAAGATTTAGCAAACGAGGATGCTCAAAATGAAGAAATTTAAAAGAACAAAGATTAGTGATGAAAACAAGAAGCGACTCATAAAACAAAAAAGAGAAAATATAATAAACAGTGTAAAGTGTGTAAAGAGAATAAACAGGATATCCACCCTAATAAAACGAAACTTCTCCAAACCCCGATTTACCAGTACCCTGGCTAAATAGTTCCCATATATACATATACAGTGAAATTCCCCATTACGGACAGTTCTTATAACCGCGCAGCTCCAATAACCGGACAAATTTTAGGCACACAGGTTTTTCATTCATTTTTTCATACAAATATCATCCTAATAAACGGACACTCTAATAACCGGACGCGGACAAAGTATTTCAAACCACTTTCATAAAAAAATTTCCCATAAACGGACAAAATTCAAAAATATCATAAGCAAGCTTTGTTGTTCATTATAAAAATTAAATAGGTGATTCCCCTTTTAACATGTATGCATACATTCAAGCCGTGTGTTTCAAATTAAGGGTAGTTTTCCATTCAGTTTGTTAAGTCAGTTGCATGCGAATAGTTGCGTTCAAAGTTCGTAATAATATGGCGCCGAATAAAAAGGTACTTTCTATTAAAGAAAAAATTGAAATTTTTAATGGTTTCGAAAAAGATAAATTACCAGTATGTGTAGTTGCAAAAAGGTAAAATATAGTGAGCCCAAAAATTTAATAATAGTGGGTACACATTTCTTTTGCTTTGAAAGGTTCAATATTGACAAAACATAAGTTGCTGAAATCAATTAAAATAAAGAAAAAAATCGTTCTAAATGGGAGTCTGGAGTTAATGTTTATCAAAAGCGAAATAGACAACATGTGTTTTAATTGGTTTGCTAAGGCTAGAAGTCAAAACATTCCGATTACTGGTCCCATTTTGAAAGCAAAGGCAATGAAAATTGCAAGCAAACTGGGTGTACCTACCAAATTTTAAGCTTCAGATGGATGGTTAAACAAATGGCCAATAAGGAATAATGTTGCTTTCAAATGCGTCTCTGTTGAAGCTGCAGATGTAAACCAGGATGGTGTTTAGTACAAAACTGCCATATTTGTTGACTGTTTACAAGCCTCAAGACATTTACAACGCAGACGAAAGTGGGCTTTTCTTTCGTGCCTTACCTTACGAAACCCTCGTTCCTAAATCCGAAAAATGCGTAGACGCTAAACTATCAATGGAAAGACTCACAATTTTGTTCTGAGCTAACATGACTGGAGATAGGGAGCTGCTTTTGGTTATAGGTAAAGCAGCCCGTCCTCGATATTTTAAACATGTTCCAATCGCAGAACTGCCAGTGGATTGGAAGTCTAATAAAAAAGCATGCATGACTCGAGAAGTAATGAGTGAATGGCTGCAGCAGTTCAATCGAAGACTGAAAGCCCAGAATCGAAAAATTTTCTTTTTTTTAGATGACTCGGCTTCTCATCCAAAGGAATTGAACTTAACCAACATAAAAATTATTTTCTTGCCGCCAAATACAACGGCAGTTAGGCAACACTTGCTATATAAAATTGACAATACAAGTTCAGCCTCAAAGCTCTCAAAATCGATTAATGTGCTAGAAGCTGTCTATTTCATCAAAACATCTTGGGATAAAGTGGAAGCCACAACCGCCCGAAATTGCTTCTGTAAAGCGGGATTTTTGGAAACTTATGAGGATCTTCCAGATTTTGATGCCGAAGATGACATTCCACTGGCAATCTATGATACGCCTCAGGAAGGACTAGATTTGGCGAAAGATTTGGAAGGTTTTCTCCAAATGGATCAAAATGCTTTCACTGAGGACAACAATATAGAAATTCCATTTGACCAACACGATGATACTATGGACATAAGTGATTCAGAAGATACATTTTTTGAAGAAATAAGTGAGCCCATAACATCATATGATGAGACTTTAAAACTTGTTGCGCGCTTGAAACAACTTGCAAAAAATTACTATTTAGCTTTTCAGCACATTAAAAATATCGAGAGTCACTTTGAAAATGAACATTTTAAATTAAAGCAATCAATGTTTAGGCAATCGAGCATTACCCAATTTTTTTAATAAAACTAGTACTGAAATGTAAAGACTTGTACAATTTGTTTAATCGATATATGTATATGTATTTATATGTAATACTAAAGTATGCAAATATTCTTTACTTTCAAAAATTTCTTAAATAAACTATGTACAATAAAATTTATATGTGTGGTATACATTTTGTGACTTCATCCCTTATAAACGGACATCTCTCATAGCCGGAAAAAAACTCTGCGACGGTGAGTGTCCGGTTATAAGAAATTACACTGTATATGATACAGAGAAACACTTGGCAATAACAGCAGGAAGAGAGAATTTCTTAGTATGCCTATACCATTGCGACGAATATACTTCGCGTACGGTGTACCAAAGACAAAAGTTATCGACTCTGAAAAGTCTCTAACTTCAGCCTCAATTCAGTTCATGGTTGAAGATAAACTCGCCACTTTTTAGAACCCCGCCATATACAAGCACAATTAACGGATAGGTAGAAGGTGTCACTCCACCCTTTACGCCTTCAGACAGAAAGAATCCATCGCTCATTCCAAGAGCTCCTAGATCGATGCGCGTACGAACACCATAACTCTTTAGACTCCGCAACTAAAAACGAACATTAGAGATATTTTTTGATATACGAGTTTAAATAAACCCAAAACATGACGAAAATTCAAGACAGGAAAACATAGAAATCTGTCTAAAAGGACAGGCAAAATATTTAGAAGTTCATAACTAAACCTATAATCCTGGAGAGGTAATTTACGTCAGGATAAATAAATGAATATGATCAAAACTTAACAGCTAGATATAAAAAATAAATAGTTAAAGAAGTAATCACTGAAAAAAGACGAACTGTACATAAAAGTAATATAAAGACTTAACTAAACGTTAGACAATTTTGTTTCCCTCTTCTTTTACAGACTTCTCGTGCACTGGGTGTACGCAGACTTTAAAATAATAGATTATAAAAAATCTCAGCTTTCCAAATTCAATACAGACCAAACAAAAATTCAAAGACGAAATTACAAAACTGTACATAAGATAGATCTGGACGTAACCCAATGGACACTAATCGAACTAAGCCGTATTATTAGAACTAAAACCACCTCTTGGCTATTATCAATAACGAATTAAACTTGATACAGGACTAGCTCGATAGACTTAAGCTAACGAAATTTAAAAGAGCAACTACTGAATTAGGAACAATCTGGAAGTGGATCGCGGAAAATTTCAACCACAACGATAAGGTTATCTTATAAAATAAAATAAATGTAAGGCGCGATAACCACTGAAGAGATCTAAGGCCGAGCTTCTCTTCCAATTTGCGTCGGGCTCCTTTTGATTTTCCCTACAAATCGGCCGGACGGGACCTACATGTTTTATGCCGACTCCGAACGGCATCTGCAAGGCAGATGTGTTTTCACTGCGACCCCGCTTAGAAAAATTGTCTTCTATTTGAAAACTCTTATTTCTAAAATTTTGATGTTGCTTTGCCCGGGGCATACGGTGTGGTAGGCGGAGCACGCTACCATCACACCACGGTGGCCGCCAGGTTATCTTAGAAAATTAAAATAACAACAACCAAGTATTAAAAAAATTAAGTACTTTTTGATAGAATGAACGAAATCACAGCACTTTTAATAAAATTTCGAAAGCCAGACATACAGATGATCACATTTAATTTTGCTATTGAAATGAAAAATAAATAAAAAATGATCAAAGTAGAAATTATTAATAGATTTTTGAAGATATTAAGTTAACAAAGCCAATATATGGAAAGAATAATTTTAGCATAATATAGAAGAATCTCTAGACATCGCAAGTATAACAATTACAACAAACGATACAATGCTATTTTATATAAAAAGATTACCAGTAACAAATGAAGATATTTGTGATTCACTTTTAATGAAACCTATAAAAATAGAAAAATGTATGTACATAATGAGGCGAGAATACTCCCCATCAGGGAGAGATGCGAGATGCTAGCAAACAGTTCCTGTTGAATACCCAGAAACCTGGGCATCCCAACAGACATCTGATTGATGAGCCAACACCGCCTATGGACTAAAGGAGTCATCTTCGTAAGCATTTTGAGGAAATACGGCACCTGAGAACTCAGCCGTATCAATAAAAAAAAAAACAGAGGCAGGTCCTTGGTGAACTCCACAAACAGGCGTCGGACCTTTATGCCAGGAATTTCCCGGTGAATCCAGTACTCAAAGAACAGTACTCAAAACTTACGGAAGAGGAACGCATACTCCCCAGGGAAACGCGAGTCACTCTGGCTCAACTTCGTTCTGGATACTGTAACAGGTTAAACTCTTACATATCCAGAATCAATCCCGACATACAAAATGTATGCCCCGCTTTCAATATGTCCCCACATGACACCAACCATCTCTTTAATTGTAATGTGGAACCAACGCCCTTGACACCCCTTTAATCATGGTCCACCCCTATTGAAACAGCAAGTTTCCTTGGACTCCCGTTAGAGGATATTGATGACAATTTGTGATCGGTAGCGGCTATTAGGTGGGGCGAAGTACTTCTACAAGAACAACAACAACAGAAAAACTTATTAATAAAATCCCTTATGGGGATATTGCAATTTGTAGTATGCGTATTATTTAGTATCATAAGTATTTACTATTTGTAGTAGTGGCAACGTATATTTTAGTATCATAAATATTTACTATGTTAGTAGTGGCAACACTGTAAATGAAAAGCTATATTCTACATTTCTACCTTACACATTCTGTTAAATATAATCCACAACAATTTGAATATTCTGTAAGCTGTAAGAAAAAGCTCTATGCTTGCAACTATAAAAGTGCTGCTCTCCAGTGATCGCTCTTACACTTTGCGCAATCACTTGAGAAGTAAGCATCTTAAAGTATTATTGTAAACCAGCGATGGGCATAACGGCTCGTATAAGCCTTTTGCTTATACGGGCACGCTTTGCACATTTAAGTGCTAGGTGACGGACGATCAAGTGCAGGTATGTGGGGCGAAGAACACAGGAAGAAAATAATATAAAAACACACATAAGATTGATAAAGATAGAATATTTGCCCATAGAGCTGCCACCGCTTTTATTATATTCAAATTATTAAGCGTTTTAGGATAAACTAGCCTTTACCGGCATCTTCGCTCGCACTAAAGGCCACAAATATGTAATCTCGCTTTGGTGATTCTCAACTCGAACTGAATTTTCAGTTGTAATTATAAAATTTCCTCTATGATTCAAATCATAATCATTGCACAATAGATCTGCACAAAGGTCGCAGTGCTTCCAGACCTATTAATGATTCAAATCATAAACAAAGCAAGTTTTAAAATTAGAAAAATGGTCGCCGTAAATCAAACACACATGCTCCAACAATTTTTGCAGCGGGGATTTAACGATATATGTATGTGAGCTGAAGAAATTTGAAAATTCCTCCATAATTTGAAATTTATAAAAAAAAGCAGTTATGTTTATAATAAAACTGGTAAAATTAGTCGTTGTTTATGCGATTGGTACTTTTTTTTATTTGTAAATTGATACATTTCTTTCTAGGCTCACGGCAGCACTGCCAACAAGTCTGAAAAGGGTTTCGTTTTCCCACGATTGTATACGAAGCGTGCATTAGTACGTTTTTCTACTACCACTTCCTATAATGCTACTACTTAAAAAATACTTTTTTAAATATTTTCATGTATATACTGCAAAATGAATCGGCTTGCATATAAATAAATGCATGTGAAGGCGAAATGAATGTCAATAATGCGCTGCTTAACATAAAGTCGACTTCAGTCTATGGTTATTCCGTTTTTCGTATTTCTTGCCAAACAATTATTTTTTTGTTTTCGTACTATTGTAACACAGTTTGGGAATTGGTTTTCGAGGTTGAGAGAGAATATTTTCATTTCAGTTTTTTAGTGTTTCCGCAACCTACCTGCGATGAATATGGTTTGAGACGAAGCGCACGATATTTCCAATGTATTTTTTACTCCCCTAACACCCCAAAACACACAAACGTCTCACCAAGCACTCGCTGGCACTGCAAATGATTTAAGAGCCGAAAATAGGCCCATCCCTGTTGTAAACAATTGACAAAATATATATATAACTGTTCAGCAATATTTAGTAGAACACTGACAAAGTGGTCGTTAATACTGTTGAGCAGTGATAACTACAATTAAAGTTATTTAGCAATATTTAGTTGAATACTGACGAAGTGGACGCTAATATATTGTTAATAATAATAATAATATTGATGAAACAATATCTAATATTTTGCTATTGTACAAATTATCAAATTTTAAGATTTTTGCTTTTTACTTTTGTCCACGAACCCTACCCGCATTCCAAATAAACAAAATACGTTGTGAATTTCAACAAATCCTTCTATGTTTATCTTTTTTTGGAATTCAAATATTATAATTGGCGCCCAACATCTTGGCAAACCTCTCGAGCAATTTAAATAATTATCACCGATGCGAAAGAATAGCAAAGAAAAATAATAATATGGCTCAGCTTAGCCCCGAACAGTTTGAGCAGTTTATGCAAACTTTTAGCCATTACAACACACAAAGTGGTTCGTTAAGTAATGCACTGTTCGCTATGCAGGTGAACGCGATTCCACAAAAGTTGAGGAGTATATTGCTACTGTAGGTACTTTTAAAGCTGTCGAAAAAATAATTGACGATGACGCTATCACTGGCATGCCCATGATTTTAGAGGGCGACGCTGCAGAATGGTGGCGCGGTGTACAGCAAAAGCCCAACACTTTTAATGATGCTGTGCGAATGTTGCGTGAAGATTTTTGCCCCCTCAAGCCCGACTGGCGAATTTATGCTGAAGTGATAGAAAGCAAAGAATCCAAGAACGAGCATACTGATTCGTTTATTCGAAGGAAACGTGGTCTTTTTTTCCAACTCTCTAATATGCCGAGTGTAACCGGCCAAATAGACCTTTTTTTGGTATGACTCATTTACAAATTAGGGACAGAGTTAGTCGAAAACGTATTAATACGTTCGATAATTTATTAACTGAGGCTAGAGAAGCAGAGATGATCTTGCGCGGTTTACTGCGAACGCCGATAAAGCTGTTGATAGTGTAGGTGGTCCCGTACGTTGTAGTTTTTGCTGTAAAAAAGGCCATTACACAGAAGTGTGCTGCAAAAGGAAGAAGGAAGGGGCTAAAACAGCGTAAACACAAGCAATTGCAAATTCTATAGTGACGAAGCCGGCGTTAGCTTGTAATGGATGCAGCGCACCAGGTGTTACACTCGCAAATTGCCCGAAATGTTCAAATAAACCATACACTAGCCATGGTTCGGTATGTTTTAATTCTCTAACTATTCCGATAGGAAGAACGATCCCAATCGCTAATGTACAATTGTTTGCTATGCCTGGACAAATTTATTTTGATAGCGGCGCTCGAACTAGTGTAGCTAGCGCAAACTTGAAGCGCCTAATGGATTTTATGGGGTGTATTTGCCGCAAACTTGAATACGAAATCACATTTGCCGACGGAAATACGAAACTTCAAAGATGTCTTACAACTAAATACGATATAGTAATTGGTGGGCGTAGCTTCAATATTCAATTCATGGTTTTACCTAATGCAGTTGGTAACAAAACATTAATTGGAACAGATTTCTTGGAACAAGCGGAAATCGTTTAAACGTGGGCCAAAGATATTGGTATTATGAAAGAAGCCCAATGCAACATTGTGATTTCGTTGATCCAATGCCACTCGAACTAAATTTTGTAGAACGTGTAAAAGTATGTTCACTTGTAACAAACCGTAAACCCGAGGAGGCAGCAGTCAAAGAGATTGACGAGCCAAAATTCTATTTATCTATCTATGGTCCTGATTTGCCAAACGGTTACTCACCGCATACTGTATAAAGTATTTTTAGAGATGCGATTCCACCCAACATGATTAGATCTGAAAGATCTAGGGAGAACAAATTGTTTACTGCTGTTGTTTATAATCAAAATATCACTGATAATGTTGATTTATTTTCAATTGATTTTAAACTTTTGAAATAAAATGATGGTTTGGGTCTGGAAGTGTCAGAGAAAATTTAACTCGAAAATATGCTTCAATCACACGTACAAGTTTTTAGTGGGTCCTGCGATCCGACGCCATATGTACAACATTTTATTGATACCGGCGAGCACGAGCCGATTGTTTCCCCGGCGTATAGATTATCATTTTCTAAGTTAAAGGAACTAAAAGCTGAGATTCATAAAATGCTCAAAAATGATGTTTTAGAAGAATGTGAGTCAGCGTGGTCAACAACAGGTGAATGTTGTTATGGTGCCTAAAAAAGATGGTGTTATTCATGTATGTGTAGACTATCGTAAACTAAAAGGGGATAACAAAGGCAGACCGATACCCATTGCCTCGAATGGATAACCTTTTACACGCTGCAAAAAGCACAAAATATATGACCACCATAGATCTTCAAAGTGGGTATTTCAAATCACAATTGCTGAAAGAGATATAGACAAAATGTGTCTTATTACGCCTTTTGGTACATTCTGATTTAAGAGAATGCCTTTTGGCCTACGTAACGCGCTGTCTATATTCCAGAGACTAATTGATAGATTCAAAGCAACGTTACCAAATATATATATTTTAGCTTATATTGGTGACATTATAATTTGCTCACCCTCATTCGCAGAACACTTAAATGACTTAAGGTGAGTATTCCAAAAATTGGAAAATTTCAAGCTGCGTATTAATTTTACCAAATGTCGCTTTTGTAGCGCCAGTGTTAAATACTTAGGCCATGTATTAACAACCGAAGGCATACAAGTTGACCCAGAAAATACTCTGGCGATTAAATAGGAAAGAACCTAGAAATATTGAAGAATTGATATCGTTTATACAAACGTGTTCTTGGTATCGGCGTTTCATTGACCGTTTTCTGAAATTGCTAAACCGCTTACGGAATTAAAGAAAAATGCTGTATGGAGGTGGGATACTACGCAAGTAAAAGCTTTTAACAAACTTAAACAATCACTCGTTTGCCCTCCCACTTTGAATCAAACCAAAGAATAATATCTCTTTCATCATCAAGGCAGATGCAATTGCTTATGCATTGGGAGCAGTTCTAATCCAGGGGGAGAAAGAATGCGAGCACCATATCGAATATGCAAGCCGTTTGTTGACAGCCGCTGAGAAAAACTACTCGACTACAGAGCGCGAAGCCCTCGCTATTGTATGGGCATGTTCCATGTTGTCAATACCTCCATGCGATATTTGCGCTTTTCAAGCCGATATCCCTCATAAAAAAGCTAATTAGCTGCGAGAAGAGCAACTAAAAGATAGTTACCTGAAAAACATTATCTATTCATTAAAAGAATCCAACGAAAAGGCCAACTTATGGTATACTCGTGGGTATTTTTAAACAATGGCGTGCTATATTGTTACGCAAATGAAGATTCGGATGATGCACAGCTCGTCGTACCTACTCACGAACACAATAGTATCCTTAAAACGTATCATGACGACAGCACAGCTGGCCACTACGGAGCTGAAAGGACAATAATACGTATTTTGAGTCGTTACTTCTCGCCAGGAATGAGAGCCAATTACTAAGTACGTAAGAAACTGCATTGAATGTCAGCGATGCAAATCAAGTAATATGAAGCCAATGGGTTTGCTTCAAACTACAAGTAGCAAAAAACGGTTCAAGTTGTGGCTGTAGATCTCTTTGTCCTTTACGAAAAACTGAGGATGGCTATTAATGGATCCTGATAGTAGATTATGTAGCCAGTCGATGGGTTGAATTATTCCCTTTAAAAGAAGCTACTGCCGAAAATTGCGCCAAACTATTGATTGATGACATTTTTTTAATATACGGAGTTCCTAGACGCCTTAAATAAGACAATGGAGTGCAGTTCGTGTCAGCAGTAATGCAGCAAATTGTTTACTGCATGGGAATTAACCAACATTTTACACCTGTCTATCACCCTGAAAGTAATCCAGTCGAACGGAAAAATAGAGACCTTAAGGCTCAACTAGCCATCATCGTCCGAAATGAGCACAAGGTATGGAACATAGGGTTGCCCGCTATATGATTTGCAACGAACTCAGCTAAGTGCCAATCTACAAGTTATACAGCAGCTTACCTCACTTTTGAAAGAGTTGCGCACCTTCGATGACGTAGATCATGATATACGCACTATAGTAGAAAATGAAAATTTCATTCCGCAAATCACAACATATTTGAAGAATATTGCAGAAAATTTTAAAATGGCCGAGGGGTAGAACCGAAGACCCAAGATCGCAACAAAACGCATGTAGATAAACACAGACAACCACAGGTTAAAATCGATGGGGGAGACGAAGTATTAGTTACAACAAATGTATTGAGTCAAGCGGGGAAGGGTACCACCACCAAATTCATACCACAACGTGATGGGCATTTATTGCAATACGTAAAATTGGTGCGACTATGTATGAAATCGGATCGAAAGTTGATCCAAAGTTGATCCAAAAGTACCACTTGGAACATACCACGCATCTGCCCTAACACTATAAAGGTACAAACGCAATCAGCAATATTTAGTAGAACACTGACAAAGTGGTCGCTAATATTGTTGAGCAGTGATAACTACAATTAAAGCTATATAGCAATATTTAGTTGGACACTGACAAAGTGAACGCTAATATATTGTTAGTAATAATGTTATTAATGAAACAATATCTAATATTTTGCTATTGTATAAATTATCCAATTTTTGTTTGGTTTTTGGTTTTTACCAAACCTACCCGCATTCCAAATAAACAAAATACGTTGTGAATTTCAACCAATCCCTCTGTTTATCTTTGTTTTGGAATTAAAATATTATAAATTTGTAATAATAATATAGTCTATGAAATTGAAAATAAATGCAAAGAAAATAATTTTTCTATTAGGTTTATTTTATCAATAAATAATGGCAAGTGATAACGGGTCGCCGCTGTAATTTTCTCGCATAATCGAGGCACAATTACTAATAAATGATTTATCTTGCTCAGCTGTAGCCATTTTTGGATTGCTAATGTTTAAATTGGACTAGCCGTTAAATTAAAATTTAAATCAGATTCTGAATTAGAATGAGAATTTGGAATTCGTGATGAACTGGTTGGAGTGTCAAATCCTAAAAAGTTTTCAAGCAAGGAATTTCTAGGCTTAGAGGATTATATTGTGGCATCTGAAGAATTAGAAAAACTATCGGAATCTGACATGTATAGGGGAGCGAGGCGAATAATATAATTAACGCTGTATTTTAGAAAAAAATATGTGAAATCTAATTTGAATGGAAGGGCATTAGATTAGAACAGTATCTGTTGAAAAATGATTTTACTGAGCTGTATGTATTTTTGAAGTCTTTCAGATTTTGGTTAGCGAATATTGAAAAAACTATAGTTTGTGAATTTTATTAAAATGACAGAAGTTTGTGAAAGCAATATTCAAAATTATTAACTTTACGCTTTTGTTGTCCGCACATCCAAACCCAAAGATTGGAATTAGCTGAAAAATTTCCATGCAAAACGGGAAGTGGGAATTGAAATTCACATGTAATTTAAAAGATGTTGAATATTGTTTATGAATATATTTATTGAAATGTAAGAAGCTAAGTTTTTAATTTTACAAAATGCAAAAAAATTTGAATTTGAAACGTACGGCAAAAATTATAATTATAATTGAATTTTTATTATTTAAATGTAAAATTAGAGAATGGCAAATGAATTTCTATAAAGCCTGAAACGTACGCAACGCGTTTATCAAAATTGTATGATTTTCCTTTATAGATACGGGCGCACCGCATCTTTTCAAACTGTTAATATAAATGTCCTCGGACGCATCGGGGTTAAAAAAAATTGTATATCATTATTCACGGACGCAGCTTTACTTACTTACTTAATTGGCGCTTAACCGTCTAAACGGTTATGGCCGTCCAAAAAGGCGCGCCAGTTGCTCCTTCGCTCCGCCAACCGGCGCCAATTGGTCACACAAAGGGAGTTTAAATCGTTTTCCACCTGGTCCTTCCAACGGAGTGGGGGCCGCCCTCTACCTCTGCTTCCATAGGCGGGTTCCGATAGAAACACTTTCTTGGCCGGAGCATCATCTTTCATTCGCATAACATGTCAGCGCAGCCGCTGCTTTTTAATTCGCTGGACTATGTTGATGTCTGCGTATAGCCCGTACAGCTCATCATTAAACCTTCTTCGGTACTCGCCATCGCCAACACGTAGAGGTCCATAAATTTTTCGTAGAACTTTTCTCTCGAACACAGACGCAGCGCTTTAAGGAAAAATTGTAATCATGTTTATAACTGTTTTTAGTCACGGACGCACCGCCTTATAGACAAATTGTAATCATATTTTTAACTCATTTTAACGCGGACGCACCGCTTTAAGAGAAAGTAAAAATTTTTTGTTTGTATTTTTTTGATGGAGCCCACTGTAGGGCAGAGTGGGACAAAAACTAATGAAAACTTTTATTGAAAATATTTTGAATTACGAAAATTTTTTTAATAACTCAAAAAACGAATGAAGTTTTTATGAAGTTTTGTTTTGTCCGACCCTGTCCCACAGTGCTTACCTATAATTTTACACATATACCTATGTATGTATATTTTAATAAATTTGTATGTATGTATATATTTTTATTTTTTTTTTGAATGTAATGTAAACAAATTTTTTTGTAATAAGTATGGTAAGTAATTTTTTGGAAAATTGGAAAATGAATATAATATAAAATGTATTTACATTTTAGTAAGTATGGAAAGTAGATGTCGAGAATTGAAAAAAGGTTAATATGATATGAAAAGAGTTTTTTTTTAATAAGTATGAACATTATGCATTATAAAATGAAAAATGAGTTTTAGTGCCATACCGAATGCCGCTACTGTACCGCTGCTCTGCTGCTGATGGTGTTGCTTTTTGCTGCGCACTTTGGATCTCTTCTTCTTGTGGTCCCGTTATGCAAGTGGCGTGGCTAGAGCCGTTTTTCACCAAAAAATTTTGCTGTAGTTTTCTGTACCGTGTAATGGTTCCGTTATGGAAGTGGCGTGGCTAATGGCGTTTCACACCAAAATTTATGATTTCTTTATTTTCGGTGTTATTTATTTTAAATGGTTTTATAATTTGTTAACTAAAGTATTTACTAATTTAAAAATTATGTGTATTTAATTAGCGAAACTTGCTCATACTGCTTTATACAATTGTTTTCTTATTGATATTAGAGAAAAATTGCAAAGTTTACAAGCGGCGATAGGTTATGTTTCTGAATTACACTTCTTCATCAGCTAGCTTCTCGGGAACTGAGTATTTAACTATAATCTTCAATATTCATACCCGTGTAAAGGCATATGTCTTTAACCGCTCAGCCATATGAATTCCTCCCTGCTCGATTTGAAATTGGTCCCTAAGTATTGCGTTTGTTGCTATTCCTTTTATTCATCATTTTAGGTACATATTAATTCTATATGCTGTTTAATCCTAATGGTGTGGAATGTTTTAGGCGCGCTTAGAAACATATCCTAGTAACCACCGCCGTTTGTAAATTTTGCAGTTTTTCTCTGATATCAATAACAAAACAATTGTATAAAGCAATATGAGGAAGTCTCGCTAATTAAATACAGATATAGTAATTGGTGGGCGTAGCTTCAATATTCAATTCATGGTTTTACCTAATGCAGTTGGTAACCAAACATTAATTGGAACAGATTTCTTGGAACAAGCGGAAATCGTTTTAAACGTGGGCCAAAGATATTGGTATTATGAAATAAACCCAATGCAACATTGTGATTTCGTTGATCCAATGCCACTCGAACTAAATATTGTAGAACGTGTAAAAGTGTGTTCACTTGTAACAAACCGTAAACCCGAGGAGGCAGCAGTCAAAGAGATTGACGAGCCAAAATTCTATTTATCTATCTAAATTTGAGTATTATGGTGCTGATTTGTCAAACGGTTACTCACCGCATACTGTATAAAGTATTTTTAGAGATGCGATTCCTCCCAACATGATTAGATCTGAAAGATCTAGGGAGAACAAATTGTTTACTGCTGTTGTTTATAATCAAAATATCACTGATAATGTTGATTTATTTTCAATTGATTTTAAACTTTTGAAAGAAAATGATGGTTTGGGTCTGGAAGTGTCAGGAAAAATTGAACTCGACAATATGCTTCAATCACACGTACAAGTTTTTAGTGGGTCCTGCGATCCGACGCCATATGCACAACATTTTATTGATACTGGCGATCACGAGCCGATTGTTTTCCCGGCGTATAGATCATCATTTTCTAAGTTAAAGGAACTAAAAACTGAGATTCATAAAATGCTCGAAAATGATGTTTTAGAAGAATGTGAGTCAGCGTGGTCTTCTCCTGTTGTTATGGTGCCAAAAAAAGATGGTGTTATTTATGTATGTGTAGACTATCGTAAACTAAACGGGATAACAAAGGCAGACCGATACCCATTGCCTCGAATGGATAACCTTTTACACGCTGCAAAAAGCACAAAATATATGACCACCTTAGACCTTCAAAGTGGGTATTTCAAATCGCAATTGCTGAAAGAGATATAGACAAAACGTGTCTTATTACGCCTTTTGGTACATTCTGATTTAAGAGAATGCCTTTTGGGCTACACAACGCGCTGTCTACATTCCAGAGACTAACTGATTGATTCAAAGCAACGTTACCAAATATATATATTTTAGCTTATATTGGTGACATTATAATTTGCGCACCCTCATTCGCAGAACACTTAAATGACTTAAGGTGAGTATTCCAAAAATTGGAAAAGTTCAAGCTGCGTATTAATTTTACCAAATGTCGTTTTTGTTGTGCCAGTGTTAAATATCTAGGCCATGTATTAACAACCGAAGGCATACAAGTTGACCCAGAAAATACTCTGGCGATTAAATAGGAAAGAACCTAGAAATATTAAAGAATTGATATCGTTTATACAAACGTGTTCTTGGTATCGGCGTTTCATTGACCGTTTTCTGAAAGTGCTAAACCGCTTACGAAATTAAAGGAAAATAATGCTATATGCAGGTGGAATACTACGCAAGTAAAAGCTTTTAACAAACTTAAACAATCACTCGTTTGCCCTCCCATTTTGAATCCAACCACAGAATAATATCTCTTTCATCATCAAGGCAGATGCAAGTGCTTATGCATTGGGAGCAGTTATAATCCAGGGGAGAAAGAATGCGAACACCCTATCGAATATGCAAGCCGATTGTTGACAGCCGCAGAGAAAAACTACTCGACTACAGAGCGCGAACCCTTCGCTATTGTATGGACATGTTCCAAATTAAGAGGCTATATAGAAGGAGCCGAAATTGTATTGGTGTCTGACCACAAGCTGAAAACCACTGAAATGGTTATTAACCATAAGATCACCGACAGGCCGCCTAGCAAGGTGGGCATTGCAAATACAGCAATACAGTTTTTAAATAGAATATACGCCAGGTAGAACGAATTCCGTTACCGACATGTTGTCAAGACCTCCATGCGATATTTGCCCTTTACAAGCCGATATCCCTCATAAAAAAGCTAATTAGCTGCGAGAAGAGCAACTAAAAGATAGTACCTGAAAAACATTATCTATTCATTAAAAGAATCCAACGAAAACGCCAACTTATGGTATACTCGTGGGTATGTTTTAAACAATGGCGTGCTATATTGTTACGCAAATGAAGATTCGGATGATGCACAGCTCGTCGTACCTAATCACGAGCACAATAGTATCCTTAAAACGTATCATGACGACAGCACAGCTGGCCACTACGGAGCTAAAAGGACAATAATACGTATTTTGAGTCGTTACTTCTGGCCAGGAATGATAGCCAATTACTAAGTACGTAAGAAACTGCATTGAATGTCAGCGATGCAAATCAAGTAATATGAAGCCAATGGGATTGCTTCAAACTACACGTAGCAAAAAACTGTTCGAAGTTGTGGCTGTAGATCTATTTGGTCCTTTACGAAAAACGGAGGATGGCTATTAATGGATCCTGATAGTAGATGATGTAGCCAGTCGATGGGTTGAATTTCTGCCTTTAAAAGAAGCTACTGCAACAAAACGCATGTAGATAAACACAGAGTAAAATCGATTGGGGTAAAATCGATTGGGGAAACGAAGTATTAGTTACAACGCATGTATTGAGTCAAACGGGGAAGGGTATCACCACCAAATTCATACCAAAGCGTGATGGGCATTTATTGTAATACGTAAAATTGGTGCGACTATGTATGAAATCGGATCCAAAGTTGATCCAAAAGTACCACTTGGAACATACCACGCATCTGCCCTAACACTATATAAAGGTACAAACGCAATCAGCAATATTTAGTAGAACACTGACAAAGTGGTCGCTAATATCGTTGAGCAGTGATAACTACAATTAAAGCTATTTAGCAATATTTAGTTGGACACTGACAAAGTGAACGCTAATATATTGTTAATAATAATGTTATTAATGAAACAATATCTAATATTTTGCTATTGTATAAATTATCCAATTTTTGTTTGGTTTTTGGTTTTTACCAAACCTACCCGCACTCCAAATAAACAAAATACGTTGTGAATTTCAACCAATCCCTCTGTTTTTCTTTGTTTTGGAATTAAAATGTTATAAATTTGTAATAATAATATAGTCTATGAAATTGAAAATAAAAGCAAAGAAAATAATTTTTCTATTAGGTATATTTTATCAATAAATAATGGCAAGTGATAACGGGTTGCCGCTGTAATTTTCTCGCATAATCGAGGCACAATTACTAATAAATGATTTATCTTGCTCAGCTGTAGCCATTTTTGGATTGCTAATCTTTAAATTGGACTAGACCTTAAATTAAAATTTGAATCAGATTCTGAATTAGAAAGAGAATTTGGAATTCGTGATGAACTGGTTGGAGTCTCAAATCCTAAAAAGTTTTCAAGGCTTAGGGGATTCTATTGTGGCATCTGAAGAATTAGAAAAACTATCGGAATCTGGCATGTATAGGGGAGTTAGGCGAATAATTTAATTAACGCTGTATTTTAGAAAAAAATATGTGAAATCTGATTTGAATGGAAGGGCATTAGATTAGAACAGTATATGTTGAAAAATGATTTTGCTGAGCTGTATGTATTTTTGAAGTCTTTCAGGTTTTGGTTAGCGAATATTGAAAAAACTATAGTTTGTGAATTTTATTGAAATGACAGAAGTTTGTGATTAGTTAATGAAAAGCAATATTCAAAATTATTAACTTTACGCTTTTGTTGTCCGCACATCCAAACCCAACGATTGGAATTAGCTGAAAAATGTCCATGCAAAAGGGGAAGTGGGAATTGGAATTCACATGTAATTTAAAAGATGTTGAATATTGTTTATGAATATATTTATTGAAATGTAAGAAGTTAAGTTTTTAATTTTACAAAATCTAAAAAAATTTGAATTTGAAATGTACGGGAAAAATTATAATTTTAATTGAATTTTTATTATTTAAATGCAAAATTTGAGAATGGCAAATAAATTTCTATAAAGCCTGAAACGGACGCAACGCTTTTATCAAAATTGTATGGTTTTCTTTTATAGATACGGGCGCACCGCATCTTGTCAAACTAATAATATAAATGTCCTCGGATGCACCGGGGTTAAAAAAATTGTATATCATTATTCACGGACGCAGCTTTACTTACTTAATCGGCGCTTAACCGTCTAAACGGTTTTGGCCGTCCAAAAAGGCGCGCCAGTTGCTCCTTCGCTCCGCCAACCGGCGCCAATTGGTCACACAAAGGGAGTTTAAATCGTTTTCCACCTGGTCCTTCCAACGGAGTGGGGCCCGCCTTCTGCCTCTGCTTCCATAGGCGGGTTCCGATAGAAACACTTTCTTGGCCGGAGCATCATCTTTCATGCGCATAACATGCCAGCGCAGCCGCTGCGTTTTAATTCGCTGGACTATGTTGATGTCTGCGTATGGCTCGTACAGCTCATCATTAAACTTTCTTCGGTACTCGCCATCGCCAACACGTAGAGGTCCATCAAATCTTTCGAAGAACTTTTCTCTCGAACACGGACGCAGCGCTTTAAGGAAAAATTGTAATCATGTTTATAACTGTTTTTATTCACGGACGCACCACCTTATAAAAAAATTGTAATCATATTTTTAACTGATTTTAACGCGGACGCACCGCTTTAAGAGAAAGTACAAATTTTTTGTTTGTATTTTTTTGATGGAGCCCACTGTAGGGCAGAGTGGGACAAAAACTAATGAAAACTTTTATTGAATATGTTTTGAATTACAACATTTTTTTTTAATAACTCAAAAAACGAATGAAGTTTTTATGAAGTTTTGTTTTGTCCGACCCTGTCCCACAGTGCTTACCTATAATTTTACACATATACCTATGTATATATATTTTAATAAATTTGTATGTATTGTATATATGTATATATTATTATTTTTTATATTGGGTTCCGATCGATTTGTAAACTTTTTTGTGTATTTTTAAGCTCGTTCGATCTAAATGGGTTGAGTGCAAATAAAACGAGTTATTTCACCTTACGGCCCAACGTTTCGCCAACTTTCCTTGGCATCTTCAGGGGCGGATCTATATTTTTAACAATAAAACATACCAAACAACAACAGTTAATGATTTAAAATAATCCCTAGAAGAACATATTTTCATACACCAATAAATTGAAAACATTCACTTACATTGGAATTTTAAACATTGAAGCTAAAATGCGAATTTAGACATTGATTGTTGTCATTAGACTAAAATACTGATTTTTACAATTAAAAACGATACCATATAATGTGGTACACTTGTCATACTAAAACTAACTAAATAATATTGAAGCTCATAAGCATAATAGGTAGCTAGCCGCGATACCGTCTGTGTCCTCTTTCTTGTTCATCGTTTTATCTCTGTTTTGCAAAATCCGTAAGCTCTCTAATGTGTATCGTGTTTTTTCTTTGGCTTCCTTGTCTATAATTTTCGCGTTTGCAAAATCAATCATATGCTTGTGTGCTGTTGCGTGTTGCGAGAGAGCTGTGTTTTGTTTTTGCTTCCTAATATCAGCTTCATATTCGGCTATTCGCGTGCCCAATGCCCGCTTAGTTGTGCCTATGTAAATTTTATTGCAATTTTCATCGTTGTTTCCTTTGCATTCTATTTTATAAACCACGTTGTTTTATTGTTCTATGTTGAGTGGGGTTTTTGTTTTTGTGAAGCAACTCGATAACATGTAGTTAGATCGGTAGGCTATTGTGATATTTTGCTGTTTAATTATGTCTTGTGCTAGATTTTCTGTTAGCCTGGGAATGTGAGTGACACTATGGTATTGCTTTGTTTCTTTATTGGTTGTTGTTGGTGATTGATTTGGGGTCTGTTGCATTTCATGTAATTTTTATTGTATTAGGTCCGATATGAGGTGGTTTGGATAATTATTTCTTTTCAGCGTCGTTCTTATTTTCTGTATATTAGCGTCATGAAATTGGCTATGGCTTATTGTCAAAACTTTGTTTATAAAATTTTTGGCAGTATTAATTTTGTATTTTCGTGGTTGCGCTGATAGGAAATTTATTAGGCGCCCAGAAGCTGATGGTTTGGATTACCAATCAAATATGAGGCCTTTATTAACTTTATGTATGCGTGCATCTAGGAAAGGAATGCTGTTGTTTTCTTCAATTTCCATAGTGAATTGAAGTCTGCCCTGGTATTGGTTTAATGTATTTAGTATTGAAGTTGCGTCGTTTCTTTTGATAATGGCAAGTATATCGTCCACATACTTCACCAAGAATTTAATGCTCTTGTGATGTTTGCTGAGCTCCGAGTATGTATTAGTTAGAAGATCGTCCATTATAATGTCTGCGATCGTGCGGGAAGGGGGTTACCCATAGGAATTCCGAAGGATTGTGAATATACTTTGTTATTGCATATAAAATAATTATTATCTTTTAAGCAAAATTCTAAAATATTTTGAAATTTGCTCCTAGGTAAGCTTGTGTGATGCTGGATTTTATCCCATTTTTTCATTATAATCTTAATGGAAAGGGCAGTCGGTATGTTTGTAAAAAGTGAGACAACATCAAAAGATACTAATACATCTTCTTCGCTTATATTCATATCTTTTGTTCTTTCTTTTAACTCAAATACGTTTTTTATGTTGTACTCTTCGAAAATTAATGTTTTTAGAATTTTTCTTATGTGCTTGGCTAATTGGTAGCACGGGACGCTAACTGAGCACGCAATGAGGTTTTGGTAGCCCATACAGTCTGGGGGCGGTTGCCGCTGAGCTAGGAAGTTGGTACTTCTCTTTTAGAGTTATGTATTTTCCTTTGTAAAGCTCGTCCACGATATTGTTGTTTCTTCTTTGTAGTGTATTTGTTGGGTCGGCTCTAATCACTTTATTCGTGTTCTTGTCGCCTAGTAACTGTTCAACCTTTTCATCATAGTCTCTTTTGTATAAGACGACGGTTCTGTTTCCTTTGTCCGCGTCTGTCACAATCACGTCTTCTTCGTGTAGTTTTAAAAATGCTTTAGTTTTGTTGTATGTTTCTGTTATAAATTTCTCGGCAGAATTGTGTTTTTAGTGTTTCTTAAATTGAAGTATTCTGTTGCTTAATTTGGTTCGGGCTATTTCTTTGTCGTTCTCGTTGTCCAGACCTTGAATTATTTGTTATACTTCGGCTATCAAATGTATGGATGAGAAGTTTTCCTCGTAGCTGGTAGCGTAAATTTTTTGCCCAGTGAGAGAAGCCACATTACTTCTTCGGGAAACTTTATGTTCGTTTTGTTGACGAACCAATCTCTATTGATTTCGATACGAAGTTTACGTATTTGTTCGTGTTTTAGGTTTTCTATTTTTGAGTTAATCGTTGTCTCTTTGGCTATCCCTATTTTTTGGCTTAAAAAGTTTTGTTTACCGACGAATGCATTGAGCTCTTCTTCGCTCAGTGTACGTTTTAGTTTTTGTTGTGCGTGAAAAATTGCATCTTTGGACGTTTTAATATTTATGTTTGTTTGTGTTATTTCTATGCTCAGTATTTTTAATAGGAAAACGTGTTTGGTTTTATCGATTTGCTTCCTTATTTTATCAGATGTTGTATTTATAGTTACGTTTTTGATTGTGTTTAATAAATGGCTTGGGATTAATTCGTACCTCTTACATTCTAGTAGAAATTTAAGTTGCTCCATGAGCTTCGCGAGTTTTATTTTATCTTTGCTTAAATGTTTAAGTGTCATGCAGATATGTTCCCCGTATTTGTATTTCATGTGTTTGTAATAGTTCCTCATTTTGTTTGGTGTTTTTGTTTTTTGTAGTTGATGTAAAGTTTATTGATATGTATGAGTTTGGATGCTTTCCGGCAGGCTTTCCGGCAGTAATAATTTTATATTGGGTTCCGATCGATTTGTAAACTTTTCTGTGTATTTTTAAGCTCGTTCGATCTAAATGGGTTGAGTGCAAATAATACGAGTTATTTCACCTTACGGCCCAACGTTTCGCCAACTTTCCTTGGCATCTTCAGGGGCGGATCTATATTTTTAACAATAAAACATACCAAACAACAACAATTAATGATTTAAAATAATGCCTAGAAAAACATATTTTCATACACTAATAAATTGAAAACATTCACTTACATTGGTATTTTAAACATTGAAGCTAAAATACGAATTTAGAAATTGATTGTTGTCATTAGACTAAAAAACTGATTTTTACAATTAAAAGCGATACCATCTAATAAGCATAATAGGTAGCTAGCCGCGATACCGTCTGTGTCCTCTTTCTTGTTCATCGTTTTATCTCTGTTTTGCAAAATCCGTAAGCTCTCTAATGTGTATCGTGTTTTTTCTTTGGCTTCCTTGTCTATAATTTTCGTGTTTGCAAAATCAATCATATGCTTGTGTGTTGTTGCGTGTTGCGAGAGAGCTGTGTTTTGTTTTTGCTTCCTAATATCAGCTTCATGTTCGGCTATTCGCGTGCCCAATGCGCTCTTAGGAAAAACTTCTCACCCATACATTTGATAGCCGAAGTAGAACAAATAATTCAAGGTCTGGACAACGAGAACGACAAAGAAATAGCCCGAACCAAATTAAGCAACAGAA
Source organism: Eurosta solidaginis (assembly GCF_040869045.1). NCBI lineage: Eukaryota > Metazoa > Arthropoda > Insecta > Diptera > Tephritidae > Eurosta > Eurosta solidaginis. The sequence continues at coordinate 164,975,238 of NC_090319.1, read as the reverse complement.
TACTTCAATTTATGAGACACATAAAACACAATTTTGCCGAGAAATTTATAACAGAAACATACAACAAAACTAAAGCATTTTTAAAACTACACGAAGAAGACGTGATTGTGACAGACGCGGACAAAGGAAACAGAACCGTCGTCTTATACAAAAGAGACTATGATGAAAAGGTTGAACAGTTACTAGGCGACAAGAAAACGTATAAAGTGATTAGAGCCGACCCAACAAATACACTACAAAGAAGAAACAACAATATCGTGGACGAGCTTTACAAAGGAAAATACATAACTCTAAAAGAGAAGTACCAACTTACTAGCTCAGCGGCAACCGCCCCTAGACTGTATGGGCTACCAAAAACTCATAAGCCAGACTTCCCCTTACGTCCCATTGCGTGCTCAGTTAGCGTCCCGTGCTACCAATTATCCAAGCACATAGGAAAAAATTCTAAAAACATTAATTTCCGAAGATTAAAACATAAAAAACGTATTTGAGTTACAATAAAGAACAAAAGATATGAATATAAGCGAAGAAGATGTATTAGTATCTTTTGATGTTGTCTCACTTTTTACAAACATACCGACTGCCCTTGCCATTAAGATTATAATGAAAAAATGGGATAAATTCCAGCATCACACAAGCATAACTAGGAGCAAATTTCAAAATATTTTAGAATTTTGCTTAAAAGATAATAATTATTTTATATGCAATAACAAAGTATATTCACAATCCTTCAGAATGCCTATGGGTAACCCCCTTTCCCCGACGATCGCAGACATTATAATGGACGATCTTCTTAGTAGCCATCGCCGTTTGTAAACTTTGCAATTTCTCTTTAATATAAATAATAAAACAATTGTATAAAACAATAAGAGCAAGTCTCGTTAATTAAATACAAATAATTTTTAAATTAGTAAATAGTTTAGTTAACAACCATATGATATGAAATGTGTTTTTTTTTTAATAAGTATGAAAATTATACATTAGAAAATGGAAAATGATTTTTAGCGCCATACCGAATGCCGCTTACTCTACCGCTGCTCTGCTGCTGATGGCTTTGTTTTTATCTGCGCTCTTTCCGATATTTTGGGTCCCTTCTTCTTGTGGTCCCGTTATGCAAGTGGCGTGGCTAGCGCCGTTTTTCATCAAACAATTTTGTTGTAATTTTATGTACCGTGTAATGGTTCCGTTATGGAAGTGGCGTGGCTAATGGCGTTTCACGCCAAAGTTTATAATTTTTTTATTTTCAGTGTAATTTATTTTAAATGGTTTTATAATTTGTTGACTAAACTATTTTCTAATTTAAAAGCTACGTGTATTTAATTAGCAAAACTTGCACATATTGCTTTATACCATTGTTTTGTTATTTATATTAGAGAAAAACTGCAAAGTTTACAAACGGCGATGGTTACTAGGACATGTCTCTGAATTTCACTTCTTCATCAGCTAGCTTCTCGGGAGCTGAGTATTGAACTCGAATATCCAACATTCATACCAGTTAAAAGGCAGATGCCTTTAACCACTTAGCCATATGAATGTCCCGCTGCTCGCTTTGCAATTGGTCTCTAAGTAATGCTTTTGTTTCTATTCCTTTTATTCACCATTTTAGATACATACTAATTCTATATGCTGTTTAATCCTAATGGTGTGGAATGTTTTAGGCGCGCTTAGAAACATGTCCTAGTAACCATCGACGTTTGCAAACTTTGCAGTTTTTTCTAATATCAATAACAAAACAATTTTATAAAGCAATATGAGGAAGTCTTGCTAATTAAATACATGTAGCTTTTAAATTAGAAAATAGTTTAGTCAACAAATTATAAAACCATTTAAAACAAATTACACTGAAAATAAAAAAATCATAAACTTTGGCGTGAAACGCCATTAGCCACGCCACTTCCATAACGGAACCATTACACGGTAGAGTTAAAAGCGGAAGCACTGCTAATAAAAAAGCAATGCTGTAAAAAATCCATTGTTACTAAGCTTTTAAGCGCCTAAAGCATTCCACACCATTAGGATTAAACAGCATATAGAATTAGTATGCATCTAAAATGGTGAATAAAAGGAATATCAACAAAGGCAATACTTAGAGACCAACTGCAAAGCGAGCAGCGGGGCATTCATATGGCTGAGTGGTTAAAGGCATCTGCCTTTATACTGGTATGAATGTTGGAGGTTCGAGTTCAATACTCAGATCCCTAGAAGCTAGCTGATGAAGAAGTGAAATTCAGAAACATGTCTTAGTAACAATCGCCGTTTATAAGCTTTGCAATTTTTCTTTAATATCAATATTTAAAAATTATAACTCATTGCGTCATATGTAATATTTTAATTGTTCTAATATTCAATAGTTGAAAATTAATAATCCATCATTAGTATTTTGTGTTTTATTATTCATTTTAAAAATAAAAAAAAAATTTTAAATGGTTTTATAATTTGTTCATTAAATTATTTGTTAAATATTATTTGAAAATACTAATTTATTTTTCTTAATTTCATATTTTATATACATAGATAATTGTTCTATTGTTCAATAGTTAATTTTTCATTGTTGGTTTTATATCGTATTTAATAAATACGATAATAACGTTCTTTATTTTTCAATAATTCTTTAACAACTAAAATTTATTTAGAGATAAACTATTTTTTTCATTTTGATGTTTTACAAAAAGATAATAAAAAAATTGTTTGATAAAATTAAAATAAACAAGTTGTTTTTTAACAAGTGCATGTCCTACATATTTCCCCCTCCAGACACTTTGTTTAACGATGAAGTCTCGATCTAAAGCGTACATGATGTGGAATACGACTTCTTACATGAGGGTGTATTGGAACACAAATCGTTCGAGGATCTTCACAAATATCAGTATTAAATACGAATGCTGGCTTGAGTCGATCAATTGATATTGATTTGGTACAATTATTAATATTGACGTTAACAACTTTATCATTTCTGTTCACAACTAGATATGGACCATCATACGGTGACTGAAGAGACTTTTTAAAAGCGTCGCGACGAACATATACATGAGTGCAAGTAGCAAGATCTTTGTGTACGAAAACAGAACGATTTGATTTATACGAAACTTCAATTGGACGCAGCGATTTCATTGAAGATTTCAATTGCTTGGCAAATTCATCGGAAGGAGATAAATCATTCTTACCGTCGAAAAAATCACAAGGAAACTTTAAGGAAGTTCCATAAACCAGCTCAGCAGGACTGGCATTTACATCTTCACGTAAACTTGATCGCAGTCCTAACAGCACAATTGGTAAAATTTCCATCCAGTTTTTAGTGTTGTGACACATTAAAGCAGTCTTCAGCGAATGATGCCACCGCTCAATCATACCGTTGGCATAAGGATGATACGACGTAGTGCGTATTCGTTGAGAACCAATAAGCTGTGCAAGTTCCTTAAAAAGATTGGATTCAAATTGACGACCTTGATCCGTTGTAATTTTTGAAAGAACTCCAAACCGAGACATCCACCCATGAAATAAAGCGTCTGCAACTGAATGGGCACTTATGCCAACTAAGGGAATTGCTTCCGGCCAACGAGTGAACCGATCAATGCAAATTAAAATGTACGAATACCCATGTGAGGAAGGCAATGGTCCAACAAGAGCAATGTTTATATGCGAGAAGCGTGAACTTGGGTTTTCATAACTACCTATCACACTATGATTATGACGATGAATTTTCGATCGCTGACAATTAGCACAAGCTTTTGACCATGTACTAATATCTTTTTTCAAATTCGGCCATATGAAACGCTGTAGAATTATTCTAGCTGTCGCACTAGCTCCTGGATGAGACATATTGTGAATAATATTAAAAATGTCTCTCCTAAAACCAAGTGGAATGTATGGTCTTGCATTGGATGTGGATATATCACAAAATATAAGTTTCGACGACAATGGAATTGTTATAGATTTAAAAATTAAAGACGAAGAGCTTGGATTCCCAATTAACTCTTTTAATTCTGTATCTTTTTCTTGAGCTTTTGCTAACTCTTCATAATTGATTAGATTCGGAGAATCAATAGTCGAAATTCGTGAGAGAGTATCTGCTATAACATTTTCATTTCCTTTGATATGACTTATGTCGGTGGAAAGTTGCGAGAGAAAATCTAGTTGACGAAACTGACGAGACGAAGCTTTTTTAAGTTTCTGTTTAAACGCAAAAGTAAGGGGTTTATGATCCGTGTAGATTATAAAATTACGACCCTCTAGCATATAGCGAAAATGCTTTACCGTAAGGTATGCCGCAAGAAGTTCTCTATCATAAGTACTGCAACGCTTCTGGGTGTCATTTAGCTTCAATGAATAGAATCCCAGAGGTTTCCAAACCTCATCACCTTTCTGTTGTAGAACACCACCAATTGCTTCATCAGATGCATCAACCATATCAGATATCGGTGCAGAATCTATAGGATGAGTCAACAGAGTACCTCGAAGCGATACATTTTTACATTTTTCAAACGCGGATTGAGCTTCAGGTGTCCATTCGATTTCAGATTTGTAATTCTTTTGATTACCTTTCTGATAAATAAGAAGTGGAATTTGCATCTCAGCCGCATGTGGCAAAAATCTGCGGTAAAAATTCAACATCGCAGTAAAACGTCGCACTTCCTTGACAGTTTTCGGTTGCGGAAAATTTATAATTGCATCAACTTTCTCAGGAATTGGCTGAATGCCTTGAGCAGACACTAAATGGCCAAGAAATGTTACTTTATCTTGTCTAAAATAACATTTCGCAACATTTACTGTTAGACCACATGACTGAAGGCGATTAAACAATTGCTCAAGATGAAATAAGTGTTGTTCAGAGGATTCAGAAGCAATTAAAACATCGTCGAGGTAAGGGAAACAAAAGTCTAGCCCTCGAAGAACCTCATGCATGAACCGCTGAAACGTTTGAGCGGCGTTACATAAGTCAAAAGTAATAAATCGGAACTCAAATAATCCGAAGGGGGTAATTATAGCCGTTTTTGAAACATCGGCAGGAGCAACCGGAATTTGATTGTAGGCATGAACTAAATCAATGGTAGAAAAAACTGTCTTTCCTGAGAGCCCATAAGGGAAATCATGGATATGCGGAATAAGATAACGATCAGGAAGAGTTTGAGCGTTAAGACGACGATAGTCTCCGCACGGACGCCACTGGCCAATTTTCTTTAATACCATATGTAAAGGACTTGACCAAGAACTTTTAGATGGGCAACAAAGTCCTTGGTCGACCATAAATTGAAACTCTCGCTTTGCAATTTCGAGTTTGTCCGGTGCTAAACGACGAGGCCTCGAAAATATCGGAGGACCTTTTGTCTCGATGACATGCTCAACACCATGAGAAACTTTTTTCTGATGCAACGAAGGATTCGTTAAATCCGGATATTTAGATAAAAGTTTATGATATATGTTTGAACTTACAAGTGTCTTTATCGCTGGTAACTCTCTTAATTCATATAACTTACCGGAAGAGCTCAGACCAGTTTCAAAATCTACCAAACAGCCTTTTTTCAAATCCACCAACAATCCAAAACGTTTCAAAAAATCTGCGCCAATTATAGGACTGCTAACATCAGCAATAATGAATTCCCAAGCAAAGGAGCGACGTAAACCAAAAGTTGGGGTTAAAAGTTGAGTACCAAATGTGTTGATAGCTGTACCATTAGCAGCAAAAAGTTTGTATTTGTCTTGCTTTTTGTTAGATATACCTGCTGATGGGAGAACCGAAACATCCGCTCCAGTGTCTATCAAAAACTTTTTGTTGGTGGACTTATCAAAGATATGTAAACGATTAATTGTAGAGTATCGGCCACTAGCTTCATCTAGTGACCGATTGGCGAGTTTCCCTGATGGTGTTGCTTGAATGAACACGGCTGTCGACAATTCCGAGCTTAAGACCTAAACCTACGATGGTAATAGCACCACTCGGTTGTATTAGCTGACTTAGTTGTGTAACGCCCATGCGAATTTGAGCGACTTCTGCGTCGGAAGCTTTGTTTTTGAAGATTGCTAATAGTTGTGCTCAAAGTTGTTATTTGTTGTTGAAGGTCCGATAGATTAGGGAACGATTGTATTGCTGCGACAGTTGATTGTTGTTGTGCTGAAATTGCTTGAATTTTATCTGCCATTACTGCAAGTTTATCCAACGTTTCAGAAGATGTTGCCAAAACAGCTTGCGTTTGCGAAGGTAGACGTTGTAGCCACAATGTTCGCAGAAAGTCTTCGGTAACTCCACCATGCGAGAGACCACGCATTCCCCGCAGAAGACAACTAGGTTTTTTTCCCCTACGTCCAAATCGTTCAACAACTTTTGCATTCTCTTCTCCTCGGAAATTGAAAAATGATCGATGAGACGTTGTTTAAGCTGCGTATATATATTCTGAGGTTATGCCAGAATAATATCGCTTACCTGACTTAATATATCAGATTATAATTCAGGAAGAATCGTGAAATATTTTGTTTTCTCCGACACAATTCCGTGATGTTCGAACTGTGCCTCGATTTGTGCAAACCATACCAATGGGTTTTCCTTCCAGAATTTCGAAATTCGTAGATGAATTCCTCCTTGTGAAAATGAATTCGAGTTGCTTGACGATGCCACAATCGTGTTGCTGATTGTGGATGGCGGATTCGTGTTTACTGTGGTTGATTGCTTGCTGTGATGAGGCGGCATTGTCTCCGGAGCGTGTATTCGGCATGATGCGTATGAATATGTTCACTGGTTCGGGGTCACCAATATATCGTTTTTAATAAATACGATAATAATGTTCTTTATTTTTCAATAATTCTTTAACAACTAAAATTTATTTAGAAAGAAAATATTTTTTTCATTTTGATGTTTTACAAAAAGATATATAAAAAAATTTTTTGTGTGTGTACAGTTTTATAAAATATGTTATTATTTCCAGAAATAAATAATATGTTAAAAAAATGTGTTTTGCTTTGGATACAAAAATATTTTTCGTTGATAATTTAAACCTTATAATTCAGAACCATTTTCAATTATTTTATATATAGACAATATTTCTTCTTAATACATCGGAACTAAAAAGATACATTGTTTAACAACTTTTGATCAAAAGGGTAAATTTTTTATCACTTTAAATCAAAAGGGTACTTTATTTTATCACCATTGATCAAACGAGTATCTTTTTATATATTTGAATTAAAAGGGCACTTTTTCTTATTTTATATATTAGCAGACCCGTCAGACGTTGCTCTGCCCTAAATTTGGTCTATCTGCATATATTTTAATATGCGTTTTCCTTCTAACTTTGCCCTCCCTCTTCACTTTTTATACTCAGTTGAGCAGAGCTCACAGAGTATATTAACTTTGATTGGATAACGGTTGGTTGTACAGGTATAAAGGAATCGAGATAGATATAGACTTCCATATATCAAAATCATCAGTATCAAAAAAAATTCGATTGAGCCATGTCCGTCCGCCCGTCTGTCCGTCCGTCTGTCCGTTAACACGATAACTTGAGTAAATTTTGAGGTATCTTGATGAAATTTGGTATGTAGGTTCCTGGGCGCTCATCTCAGATCGCTCTTTAAAATGAACGATATCGGACAATAACCACGCCCACTTCTTCGATATCGAAAATTTCGAAAAATCGAAAAAGTGAGATAATTCATTACCAAATACGGATTAAGCGATGAAACTTGGTAGGTGAGTTGAACTTATGACGCATAATAGAAACTAGTAAAATTTTGGACAATGGGCGTGGCACCGCCCACTTTTAAAAGAAGGTAATTTAGAAGTTTTGCAAGCTGTAATTTGGCAGTCGTTGAAGATATTATGATGAAATTTGGCAGGAACGTTACTCTTATTACTATATGTCCGCTTAGTAAAAATTAGCAAAATCGGAGAACGACCACGCCCCTTTTTTTTTAATTCAAATTTTAAAACAAAAGTTAATATCTTTACAGTATATAAATAAATTATGTCAACATTCAACTCCAGTAATGATATGCTGCAACAAAATACAAAAATAAAAGAAAATTTCAAAATGGGCGTGGCTCCGCCCTTTTTCATTTACTTTGTCTGGGATACTTCTAATGCCATAAGTCGAACAAAAATTTACCAATCCTTGTGAAATTTGGTAGAGGCTTAGATTCTAGGACGATGACTGTTTTCTGTGAAAAAGGGCGAAATCGGTTGAAGCCGCGCCCAGTTTTTATACACAGTCGACCGTCTGTCCTTCCGCTCGGCCGTTAACACGATAACTTGGTCAAAAATCGATGTATCTTTACTAAACTCAGTTCACGTACTTATCTGAACTCACTTTGTATTGGTTTAAAAATGGCCGAAATCCGACTATGACCACGCCCACTTGTCCGATATCGAAAATTACGAAAAATTAAAAAAATGCCATAATTATATACCAAATACGAAAAAAGGGACGAAACATGGTAATTGTATTGGTCTATTGACGCAAAATAAAGTTTTGCAGGGCGAAATCAAAAGCACTTGGAATCTTGGAAGGAATACTGTTCGTGGTATTACATATATAAATAAATTATCGGTACCAGACAGATGATGTTCTGGATCACCCTGGTCCACATTTTGGTCGATATCTCGAAAACGCCTTCACATATACAACTAAGGGCCACTCCCTTTTAAAACCCTCATTAATACCTTTAATTTGATACCCATATCGTAAAAACACATTCTAGAGTCACCCCTGGTCCACGCTTATGGCGATATCTCGAAAAGGCGTCCACATATAGAACTAGGGCCCACTCCTTTTTAAAATACTCATTCACATCTTTCATTTGATACCCATATAGTACAAACAAATTCTAGAGTCACCCCTGGTCCACCTTTATGGCGATATCTCGAAAAGGCGTCCACATATAGAACTAAGGCCCACGCCCTCTTAAAATACTCATTAACACCTTTCATTTGATACCCATATCGTACAAAATAAATTCTAGAGTCACCCCTGGTCCACCAATTATGGCGATATCTCGAAAAGGCGTCAACCCATAGAACTAAGGCCCACTCCCTTTTAAAACACTTATTAACACCTTTCGTTTGATACCCATATTGTACAAACGCATTCTAGAGTCAACCCTCCCTTTTAAAATTATCATTAACAAACACATTCCAGGGTTACCCTAGCTTCTTTTTACAACATGGTGATTTTCCCTTACTTTGTCTCCAGAGCTCTCAACTGAGTATGTAATGTTCGGTTACACCCGAACTTAGCCTTCCTTGCTTGTTATTAATCATTTTATTCACTCCTCCCTCCGTCTTTTTCACATCATCTATCTCTATCTTCGTCTCACTCTATCTCTTTCTCAGTCTCCTTCACTGTTGTTGTTATTGTAGCGATTAAGTTACTCCCCGAAGGCTTTGGGGAGTGTTATCGATGTGATGGTCCTTTGTCGGATACATATCCGATACGCTCCGGTAACACAGCACCATTAAGGCGCTGGCCCGACCATCTCGGGAACGATTTATATGGCCATATTAAACCTTCAGGCCATCCCTCCCTCCCCACCCCCAAGTTCCATGAGGAGCTTGGGGTCGCCAGGGCCTCGTCTGTTAGTGAAACGGGATTCGCCGCTCGAAGGTGAGGTTGCCAATTGGGTTGGAGAAGCTATATATTGCGCTACACAACCCCTTGAATCCCAGTCTCCTTCACTCGTTTCTCTTCTCGCAAATTCTTCGCATTCTTCTTCATTCCTTATTGCCAGTCCCAGAGGGTGGTATGTATTTTGCTCCAGTCCCATTCAGAGTCCCAGTCCCACTACGAGTCTCAGTCCCAATCCTAGTCCTAATCACAGTCCCAGTCCGTCTCTGGTCTACTTCTCGGAAAAAAGGATAGTAAATACCAATATAAACAAACTTATATACCAAATTTGAGGCAAATCTAATAGGACGTATGTAAATAGGTATGTGGGTATTATTAATTCATGTCTTAATTTCGGCTTCGCATGCATATTTATCAGTCTTGCCAGGTTGATGCGACTAAATCGAATATCAAAATGAAAACTACTTTAAAGCTGTCAGCAACAGCTTTCATTTGATATCCATATTACACACACATTCTAGGGTTATCCGGGTCCACGTTTTGGCCTATATCTCGAGACCCTAGTCACTCAACGGTATAAAAATTACTCTGTAATAAAGCACACATCAACAGCTTAAATTTTTTACCCATAATATAAAAACGCATCTTGATGTTATCTACCCTGATCCACGTTTCGGCCTATATCTCGGGACCTTAGTCACCCAGCGGTACAAAAATTACTTTGTAATAAAGCACACATCAAAAGCTTCAATTTTATATCCATATTGTAAAAACGCATCCTAGTGTTATCTACCCTGATCCACGTTTGGCCTATATCTCGAGACTTTAGTCACAAATAGGTATGAAAATGACCTTGTACTAAAGCACTCATCAACAGCTTTCATTTGTTATCCATATTGTATAACCCAGTTCCACGTTTTGGCCTATATCTCGAGAGCCTAGTCACCCAGGGGTACGAAAAATACCCCGTATCAAAGTACTCATAAACAGCTTCCATTTGATACCCCTATTGTACAAACACATCTCAGGATTACCCAGGTTCACGTTTTGATCTCAAGACTCTAGCCATAACGGGATAAAAAGTATCGCATGTCCGTCTCCTGGTTCTAAGCTACCTTTCCACTAATCTTGAGCCAAATCAGTTTATCCGTTCTTGAGTTATAAATAGTGTAACAAAAACCACTATCTATTATATATATACACATTAGAAACTTCAAAAATAACAGTATTTCTCCACTATCTAATGGATGCTATTATAAATATAAACCTTCCTCTTCAATCACTCTATTTGCTTAAAAACAAAAACCGCATCAAAACCCATTGCGTAGTTTTAAAGGTTTAAGCATTCAAAGGGACATAGGGACAGAAAAAGCAACTTTGTTTTATACTATTGTAACGAATTTAGTGAAACTCCGCTATTTTACACTTTCTACTAACGTTCGTATCACTAAATCGTTGAATAAATAACTCCGATATTCAATAATGCAAAATGGTCTTTATTAGACTACTTTGAAAGTACTTCACAATAACACTTATACTTCGCAACCAATAGCGTGCTTAAATCAAACTGATTACTGGCTAATATTGCTCTGCTTTTATACTCTCTGTTGCCTTGTCCAAATGTCTAGACGTTTTCTCTTCTAGAATCCTCTACTTGGTCACCAGCCATACGCGCGTGTATTTGTAGTGTGTAACCGTATGCGTGTGTATATGTGAGTACTACTTCGGCTGATGATGACATGCGTTTGTGAGTATCTCTTTGTTGCTGGTATGTATGTGTGTACATGATGATTAATGTGTTTATGTAGCTTGCTTTAAGGTTCTTGTTGTTGTGCATTTATTGAGTGATGTGAATATTCGTCACACTGCCCTCCACCTAAGTCTGATCGTCCCGATCAGACAAATCGTTCGATCTAACCGCTGCTAGTCTCTCCAAATGAACCACCTTCTGTTTCGTGGTTTCCCAATAGTTTGTATGCGGTAGATGGTATCACTGATGCTCTTCACAACTTTGTACGGGCCTTCCCAACTGTACCAAAATTTGGATGGAACACCTTTCCGCCCGTGAGGGTTGTATAGCAGCACCAAATCTCCCTCCAAGAAACCTTCCGAATTATTGCTCTTGTCAAACCTGTGTTTCATCTTACTAATCATTATTCTGGCCCGTTCCCTCACACTCTGTTGTTTGGCCAATGAACTACTTCGCAGAGCTTGATCTTGACGGATTGACTTTGCATCATCAGTATCGTCTTGACGGTTCCCAACATTAGTGCGCCCTGGCTTTAAACTATCCTCGCATTCTCTCTGTAAACTTCTTTCCTTCGTTTTAGTGCGTCCAATTGGGTTTGTCAATGCCAGTGTTCCTCTTACCGGTATCTTTGATTTTGCTTTGTTTGGCCCAATCGTTCCATAAACCTTTGCCCGATCTACTGCCTTTGACTTTGGTGGTCTTTGTCGATTTGCCTCCACCAGCACTCGCTTACCGCTGAACCCTTTCTCCAAACTGAAGTTGAGTGGTACACCCTGGTTCCCATAGAGTATATTCCTTCTTTGCATGCCGATCCTGATGTCATGGCCAACTAAGAAGTCCATTCCCAATATGACTTCATCAACGATCTCCGCCACAAGGAATTTGCGTAGAACAGTGACCTTTATAAGTAAGACCTCACATATCACTTCTCCCTGGACTTGGTTATACTCGCCAGTGGCCGTACGCAATCTTGCTCCAGGTAATGGCTTTACTCTCCTGTTGACCAAATCAGATCGGATTAAGGAATGAGATGCGCCCGCATCTACAGTCAGTACACGCTCTTTGCATTCCACATTTCCTTTGACGGTAAGACTACTCGATTTTCTTCCAATTTGCGAGATAGATATTGCAGTTTATTTAATAGCTGGGGCAAGTTATCGATCTTTATATCTGACTCGCTCTTGCTTATCTCCTCCAGCTTTGCGTTTACGACCAGCCAAGTTGTAACTACTAGGACCGGTGCTGCAATGACGTGCAATGTTACCAGGCTTCCCACATTTGAAGCATTTGATTACTCTATTACTCCGCTTTTGCAATCCTTTCAGCGTCTCCAATATTGTGTTCACCCAGTCTGGCCTTTCTACTTCTACACGGCGTGCTGTGAAAACTGGCTTACACAGAAGCGATGCTGTTTCCTGAGTCAATGCATGTGATACCGTTTCTGCAAATGTAGGCTTTGGGTTTGCGTATGTAGCTCGCTTTGTTTCGACGTTTCGTATGGTATTTATAAAGCTCTGAATCTTTACCCTTTCATTGTATTCCACGGGTGCCTACGCATTTGCCAAATGAGATAACCCTTCAACATCCGATGCAAATTCCTGCAAAGTCTAATTCGCCTTTTGGTACCGGTTTTGCAACTCAATTTGGTATATCTGTTTCCTATGCTCGCTTCCGTAACGTCTCTCGACAGCGACCATCAATGCTTCATAACTGTTCCGCTCATACCCTGTAATAGTCTGTAAGATTTCAGCTGCAGGCCCTTTCAATGAGCAGTGCAGCAACTTTATCTTTGGCATTCCAGTTGTTCACTGCTGACGTCTTCTCAAATTGAAGCTTGAATACCTGAAAAGGAACAGAGCCGTCAAAAGACGGAGTTGTTACCTTCGGATTGCTCGCTGGAACAGCTGGGCGATTAAATTGCAACTCCTGGATACGTCCTCTCAAAGCATCCAACTCGGCCTCGATTTTTTCCTCAATATGCAGTATTTTCTCGTCCATGCGCGCTTCGAGTTTTGATGATATACGCGCCTCTTGTGCTTCGAGTTGTATTTTTATGCGTGTTTCTTGTTCTTTCAGTTGTGTTTCCATCTTTGATGTTATGCGTGTCTCCTGCGATTCCAGTTGGGATGCCATATATATCTTCTGTTCTGCCAGTTGAGATGACATTTGCGACGACATTTCTGAAATGCGTGCCTCCTGTGCTTCAATCTTGGATGTTACTGTCGATGTTTGAGCAGATATGGCAGCCAAAATCGTGTTCAAGTCTGTGCTCGTAACTCTCTGCGATGTTTCATTTTTCTCTTCAATTTTTTTCTTGTCTCGTCCCCATCGGGATGAAAGACATCATCGTCCACATTAATTCTTTCCGACTCCGTTACCTCTCGTAGATGTTCTTGAATCGGAATTTATTCAACAATCCCACTTCTGACACCAATGGTAACGAATTAAGTGAAACTCCGCTTATTTTACACCTTATACTAACATTCGTATCGCTAAATTATTGAATAAATAATTCCAATATTCAATAATGCAAAATGGTCTTTATTAGACTACTACTAAAGTACTTCACAACAACACTTATACTTCGCGACCAATAGCGTGCTTAAATCAAACTGTATACTGACTAATAATATTGCTCTGCTTTTATACTCTCTGTTACCTTGTCCAAATGTCTAGACGTTTCCTCTTCTAGAATCCTCTACTTGGTCACCAGCCATACGCGCTGTATTTGTAGTGTGTAACCATATGCGTGTGTATATGTGAGTACTACTTTGTCTGATGATGACATGCGTTTGTGAGTATCTCTCTGCTGCTTGTATGTATGTGTGTACATGATGATTAACGTGTTTATGTAGCTTGCTTTAAGGTTTTTGTTGGTGTGCATTTATTTAGTGATGTGAATATTCGTCACACTATGCAGTGACTATCCTTTACCCGCGGCCCGACCGCAAGGAGAAAATAAAATATTTGAGCTATTCACGTTAGCCTGCCTATGAAGTTATATGTTTAAAAATTATTTTTGTCTAATGTATTTTATTTTTGTAATAGAGTTAAAAAAAGAACTAAATTAGCTGATAACCTGAAAGGCATGCTTACGTGAATAATACAATACAGTTTTTCGAATTAAAAAAATAAATTTTGTTTTTAAGTTAAATTAATTGATATGACAGGGGTGAAGGAATTATTATTCATAAAACAAAGGAGTGAAACTACAATTAGTTAAAACCAAAGAGAATTTTTTAGATGAAAATAGTGTTGCTTTTTAGGGTATTTTCGTGGTTATAATATTACAAAAAGTGTAATTATAGTTATAACAGTTCGTTACAGGATTCACTAAAAAAAGCAAAAATAGAACGAAAAAGCTGTGTTAGGTATGAAAGATAAAACATACCGAATTTTAATTACGAATAATTTGTATATAATCCATGGCGATAAAAGATCATAATTTAAAAAGGCATGTGTGCTGAACTACCGGTTTCAAACAGTCTTAAATGATCCCGGAAGGTTCCCAAAATAATACCAAAATTGTCCCGAAATGATCCCGATGGGATCTCGGACAAATCCCGAAAGCCATGCAGAAATGATCCCTGAGGGGTCCCCAAATGATACCGAGATAATCCCGAAATGACCCTGACGGGATCCCGGACGGATCCCGAAAACTATCCAGAATGGATGGATGGGGGACGGGGTCCCGAAATTCATACAGTAACGATCCCGTAAAAGTCCCGAAATTGCCTACACTGGGTCCCGAAAACCCTACAAGAAACGGCAAAGCGAAGAAACGAAAAGAAGGAAATGAAACAAAGGAATTAAAAAAATATAATATAAAAATATATAGGTTTATTTAAGAAGAAGAAACTGCATATTCGAAGATATATGAGGGTTAAAAATCGAATTGAAAATCAAAAAAATAAATATCTATAGATATAAAAATTTACAAATGTTAAATATTACCGAAAAGACCGGATTTTACCTGAACTTGAAAATGCTATTCTGGAACGCTGTCTCAACCGCTGTCGCCGTGACAATAGACTACCACTTTGCAGTTGAGCGCAGCGTTCACGAACCCTAACTTCGAAAGAGAACCACCGGTGGATTTCCAACAGCCGAGCAGCTTTGTGGCTAACAGCTGTAAATGAAGAAACAGCGGTGGTTCCCAACTTCGAAAGAGGACCACCGGTGGATTTCCAACAGCCGAGCAGCTTTGTGGCTAACAGCTGTAAATGAAGAAACGACAGTGGTTCCCAACTTCGAAAGAGGACCACCGGTGGATTTCCAACAGCCGAGCAGTTTTGTGGCTAACAGCTGTAAATGAAGAAACACCAGTTGTTCCCAACTATTGAAGGCGTTTGGCTTCAACATTGCCGCCGGCCTTACAATACGTGGCGGTTGCAACGAACAACTTAGAAGCTAAGCACTACATAAATTTCCAAACTAAAACTAAAACGATAACCATTAGGGGGTTGCTGTACCCGAAAGGACACCGGGGACGGATAGGACCCACGCGAAGGCGAAAGACGCGAAACGGTACCCATTAAGGGATCGCTGTGCCTTAAAGGACACATGGGCCAGAAAGGACCTAACCGAACATGGAATTCTGGGCTGTCGGATATCCTGGATAATTTACAATTTCTGTTTTAATTATTTTGTGATATATATCCGCCCCCCTAGAATCACGACAACGGCGGAAGATGTGTAAAACCCCTTGATCTACCAACGTCATTATGATAAATTTGTTACATGTGGCTTGGCTAAGATGGCGAGTCGGGGTCTTGAGCTCAAACTCCGCCATGACTCTTGCTGGCAATGTGAATCGAACATGCGAGTCGTTTGATGAGTTGATATAGGGCTCGCACATATCAATATGTGCAACCGGCACCGTCGGTATACCAAGACGGCGCACCAATGAAGTGCACGCTTTGCTCGTGACTGAGCAAGAGACGAGAAGAGCTCGGGTCAGGACCTTTCATTGCCCTATATGTAAATAAATGGCGAATGTTGGCAGAACCGCGATCGTTCCGGACAGCTGTGTGAGGATTGGGGGGAGTTCACGGCGAGAGATTGAACGAGTTTTGGAGTGTAGAAGCGAATGATGCTTCTCACCACAAACATTGCATGTTCCCGTGCTTTTGCAATTTTTTGTAATATTAGAATGCGATCAATAGCGATATAAAAGTACAAGACGTAGTCGGCGTTCAAAGCTTTCATCGATGAACTTTTTGCAAAATCGAAGAGGATGTGACAAAGAACAGACTCTGCATTTAAGCGTATTGTTTTACCTGACGTGGCCTGCGACGGTCTTTGCTGGTGTTGCTGTATCCATTGCTGCCTGCTCAATGCTTGCCGATGTCTCCGCTGGCGCCGCTGCATTGGGGGATGCGGTTGGTGAAAATTCAATAAGTGGTGCATCCATATTGTAAAGCTAAGAAACGAAAAGAGGTGATCAACGCTAAAAGCTAGTTTGGTAAAACAACTAACTTTCCAATGGGGCGCGTTATCATTCCCTTTTGGGTGCGAATGTCGGCCACTCGAACTCTTTTATCAGTCCCATGGTATATATTGGTGACCCTACCCATGCGTCATTCCCCAGGTGGAAGATTTTCATGGCGAACTACAACTATATAATCGACGGCAATATCTTTTTGAGGGGACTTCCATTTATGACGTTTGTGAAGTTCCTTTAAATATTCCTCCTTCCAGCGAAGCGAGTGTTGTTGACTAAGAGCCTTAAGTTTTTGCCACCGGTTAATTAGTGAAATTGAACTTGTTTCGATGGAGGGATCCGGCGGAGCGAGTATTGGCCCCCCTGTTATAAAAATGACCCGGAGTTAGAGCTGCACAATCAGCGGGGCCGTTGGAATTAGGTGATATCGGTCTTGAATTTAGACAGGCATCGATGCGACATAGAAGGGTCTGAAATTCTTCAAAGCTGAATTTCTGAGAAACAGCGGTACGACGAAATTGAAATTTTAAACTTTTAACTCCGGCTTCCCAGAGATCGCCCATATGAGTAGCGCCTTCCGGAAGAAAATACCAGGAGACTTCTTGAAGGCTATATAGGTTGCACACAGACTCTTGTGTTGTGGGAATGAATTTTTTAAAGTCTTTTTTAAGAACTTAAGAACCGTAGATGCGCCTACAAAGTTAGTTCCATTATCTTAAAAATTTTTTTTTTTTTCTTCTAGCAATGAACCTTGAAAATGCGCCTAGAAAGGTTTCTGTTGAAAGATCGCTGGCAGCTTCTAAGTGAATTGCTTTCGTAGAAAAGCATACAAAAATACAAACGTAACCTTTAGTCGTCTTGTAAGATCTTCCCGAAAAATGTTTTTTTTGTCGAATGCACCGGCTAAATCTACACCTGCATTTTCAAAGGGTCTAGAAAGTACCGTCCGTTCTTCCGGGAGAGCGGTCATAATTTGACATTTATTTTGTTTCCTGTGTATAACATATCGTTTACTATTATGAATGGCCGTCTTTATGAGATTTTTGGCTTTCGGAATCCAATATTGTTGGCGCAGTAACCGAAATACCAATTGATTTCCGCCATGAAGAGATCCCTTGTGAATAAGTTCTACTAACAACTTTGCGAAATAACAATTATAGGGCAAAATAATCGAACGCTTTTCGTCTTCAGACAACATCTGCAAATTTCTCAGTCCGACATTGGCTGGAATTACACCATGAATATCGAGGAATGGGTTTAAGAAGAGAATTTTACTCTTCGACGATATTGCAATTCTAGCGGTAAGATTCTTGTGTTACTCTGGAAAGTGAATCATCTGGGCAAGTATTATGAGCCGAACTCGAATCTTAGAAATTTTTTCTCCAGAAATACCTAGCGAGGGGTAAGAATGAAACCGTAGGGTATGCCGGTTAGTTCGATTGTAAAATCTAAGCACATATGCTAAGACGCGCAGTGCACGCGGAAGCGACGAAAATCTTTCTCAGCGGACATCCTGCTTCGACACTTGTGAACTATGTGCCTTTAATCCATTTCGATTTCTCCCACAAATTGGTAGTTTTCTAAAAATGCTTTCCATTTGGAAAGAGTTTGAGGAGATAAAGGCTTATCCCAGTGAGTACAATCAGACCACATTTGCTGCATAACTATTTCTGCTAGCACCACGATTGATGCAAGCCAACCTGCTGGGTCAAAAAGCTTCGCTATAAGAGACAATGCTTCGCGTTTCGTATACGTGTCCTGCAACGAGGGAACCCGAACTTTAAAGAATAATCGATCAGATTTAGCGTTCATCGAATTCCTAATGCTTTTGTCGTGCTTGTTTCGTCTAACTCTAAGCAGTTTTTGTCCAAGGGATGCTCTTTCGGAAGATTCCTCAGAATATCTTTCGAATTTGAGGGCCATTTCCTCAAGGACAAGCCAGCGCTGTCTAATGATTCGATGAGTTCATCGTGAGCTTGCACAGCTGTGGGTATATCGTGGAAACCTGCTAAGACGTCGTCTACATACTTTGAACTCGAACGAAGAACGAAGAATTTGAGCTGCTAAATGACGACAATCCTGGCAGTCTTGAGCTAGTTCGAGCAAAGTTCTAATTGCAAGTATGGCGAGCAATTTATCCCGAATATGACTGTTTTAAATTGGTAGTCTTGTATGCCACCTTGTGGGTCGTCCCTAAAAAGAATCATCTGATAAGGTCTGTGTTCAGGTTTGACCAGAATTTGACGATACATTTTCTGTATGTCGCTACTTAGAACGAACTTGTACAGCCGCCACCGAATTATAAGAAGAGTTAAAACCGATTGTAGAGCCGGGCCTACATGGAGAATATCATTTAACGAGACGCAATTCGAAGAGTTGTATGACGCGTTAAAAACTACTCCCAACATCTTCAGAACCACGTGATGTGGGAGGTAAAAGTGACTAGGTGAATGTTCGAAACTTGTAACTTCTACTTTCTCCATATGTCCCAAGTCAGACTTTGTCGTATTCTTCTTTCAACGACGGGTTTTTCAATAACCTAGCTTCATTTCGATGGAATTGCCACAACGCGATGGGCCGAGATGCACCTAGCTTTGCGCTCGTAGGATAAAAACTTTTAAACGGCAACGACAAGACATATCTACCATCCGGGTTTCGTATAGTCGTCTTCGAGTACAGCTCTTCACAAAACAAGTCTTCCGTTGACTGATGATTCTTTTTGGGTTTTTCTTTAACTCCCAGAATTTGCGAAGCTGACTATCTAAATTAGTATCTTCTCCTATCGAGATTTTGGTAACAAAGCAAGAGACGTGTGCAGTGTCCGATTCCCCAGTGACAATCCACCCGAACACGGTCTCTTGAGATAAAAGATTTTTATGAAAACTACGTTTCACGTCATCTAACATAACTTTAGGGTATAAATCTCCCCCCTATCAGAACATTTACTTTTGGCTGTTGGTTGAGAAGTGTTTCATCGATTGAAGCCGATGGCAAATTACCTGTAATTTGAGGTAATACGAATCCCGTGGCTTCTATGAAGAGGTTTGGGTCACGGGTTGAGCCCAAAACAAACGAGCAACTTTTTGCGGAATTGTTGAGAACCGTCTGGTTTAACCTGGAAATAAACACGTTTGTTTTTGAGAAAGGAAGCTTAAGAAGTTTTTGCAGTCGTCAGAAATAAACGACGCTTCAGCAGCAGAATCTATTAACGCTCGAGCTATGTATGTTGCGCCCAAATGGCAAATGTGAACCATGGCAGTTCCGAGAAGAGCTGAGGATAAACCTGACGATTTCAGATTATTCCCAGATAACGACAAATTTGTATTCGAAGAAGTGGATTGTATATTTGTGTGGAATGCTTGCGCCGCGGTTCCAGCTGTGGCTTCTTTAGAGGGTTGCGTGTTGGTAGACACCCTATGAAGTAGAGTGTGGTGCCTACTTTTGCACGTAGTGCAGGAATATTGAATTTTACAGTACTTTATTTAATGGCTTTTCGTAAGGCAATTTAGACAGCAGTTGTGCTTTTTTATTGCCGCGAACGTATCGTTTACGGAAACGGAGAGGAATTTGGTGCATAATCGAAGAGGATGGTGTTGCTTCGGACATAACACGCAGTTTGAATTTGAAACTTTTTTAGCAGAAGCTACTTTCTTTTGGCCCGCGTTGCTGGTCGAATGTGCCGATGATTTTTGAAGGGTGTTAGGCGACGACGATGTTGTAGAACATTTTACATCCATTATTGATTCCAAAGTCTTGTACCGTTGTGTGAGGAATGTGTCCATTTGATTCCATCTGGGTAGAGCCGCTTTGTCCTCTAAGGATTGTTCCCATAAACCGAGCGTTGCTTCCGGTAAGCGATTAGAACAATGGAAGATTACAAATGGATCCCAATTTTCCACGTTGACCTCGTGCATTTCAGTGGCTGATAAGCATCCATTAGTGCTCCGCTGAAATTCCTTTAACCGTCCTGTTCATGAATAATGTTTCTTCTTAGTTCGTATGGCTGGGTACACGGGTACCACAAGGCAGTTCATACGTGAGAACTACGAGTGGTACCTGGGTATCCCAGCCATGAGAACTAGTAATAAAAGACTAATTTTAGTAATAAAAAACTAATTTATTAAAAACCCATATTTATGAAAGTATATTTGAAAAAATTTTCTCTCCTTTTTATTGAAAACTTATTCCCATAGGATACCACAAAATTTTACCTTGTTTCTGTTTGTAGATTACGTAAAAACGTGAGAACTGCGAGTGGTACCTGGGTATCCCAGCCACGAGAACTAGTAATAAAAAACTAATTTATTAAAAAAGTCATCTTTATGAAATTATATTTGAAAAAATTTCCTCTCCTTTTTGTAGAAAACTTATTCCCACACGATGACACACAATTTTAACTCGTTTCTATTTGTAGATTATTTAAAAATGGCTTTTGAATATGCAAAAGGTACCCGGGTACCCATCTATGCACAGGACGGTTAACGCGTTTGCACTTTCGGTCTGAATGGCTGGAAGGGAGAAAAGTGCCTTTAGATCAGGGCTATTCAAAACTGAAAGTGCACCTGTTTTAGTGAGAGCGCAATGGTAGCGATGATCGGGCGGGTGAATTGGTTTTTGATTTAGTCACTTACTAGCAAGCAACGAGCTAACAACAAGCATATGTATCGCGCATAATTTTTCATACATATTTTGATACCGATTAGCCGATACCCACCACCGATGTTGCTACTCCAAGTGCCAAGCGACGACTAAAGCCGGAGTCATTGGTGCCGTATATCGTATCGCTGTATCCGTATCCCTAACGTAATCAGCTGTTTATCGTTACGACGGTAAACCAAAACCCAATTGGTTGGCTACGATACGGTTACGACCTTAGCGGCACCAATAATCGATTGCATTGATTCTCATAAGGTTGGTCGAATCAACTGTTATAAGGTTACCGATACGGTTACCGATAAAGCACCAATGTCTCCAGCTTAACTCAATTAACGACGACAGAGCGAATCATATGCGTATGAATTGAGAGGGCACAATTGTGCTATGAAATGAATAGCCCTGCTTAAATGGCTGTTGACCAGCACACTTTAAGTGTCAAATGAAATTGACTCTAAAACTGCTAGCTACCGCTAAGCACTCAAACTTTCAGAGTTGCTTTTTATATATAACCTTTGTCATTCTAAATGCTATTTCAACTGTTTTTTCTTTGTAATTTATAAACATATCTTTACCATTTTTATATTCTTATACTAGTATATTTTCATTATCTTTCTATAAAAAATGACTTGCATTTTCAAAAACTGTCAGGTAAAAAGCGAATTCGAACGTTTTGTCTCTTGCTGGCTTTGCGATGACCTCGCCCGTGGAAAGTGCGCGGGACTGACGGCTAGAGTTGTTGACACTGTCAGTGATGGGGAGAAGGGAGTACGTTGGTCGTGCATTAAATGCAGATTACCTGAAATTGACCTATTCAAACTGTTTAGAGAAACTCGAAATGCGTTTTCTGAAATTGCTAAAAAGTTTCCCATAATCACAGAAAAGTTCAGTCAATACGATAACTTGTTCAAGTCTTTCAAGTTTTGGATGAGTTACCGCGATATAATAAACACAAACGCTCTGAAGATTCACCTAACGCTTTGAACCTTAATCCTGCTCAGAACATTAATCTTCCGCAAGTGGAGCTCATAGACTTGGCTAATCCGCAAGCTGTGGTTCCATCCACTTCTAAGGCCGCGGAAAAAACATTAAGAGTCTCAAACTGTAACTTCTGAAACTATGACTTCTCAATCTGTGACTTCTTATTCAGAAGTACCGGCTAAGAAGCTGGTTGTAGCCCCGCTCAAAAAATCGATTTTTGTATCTCGCTTTGACAAAGACACTTCCGTTGAGGATATCAAGCCGTATGTTACTTCGAAAATTAAGGCTGACGGCGTGACTTTAAGGAAATTTAAATTTAATTACGAAAGAAACATTTCTTCATTTAGAATTGATGTCTACTCAAACGATTTTGATAAACTTTTGGACAGTGCATTTTGGCCGCCAGGGCCTTTTGTTCGCGAATTTGTGCATAAGACTATTGAGATTACTCAAAATGTAGCAAAAATTCCTCCTCAAAGTTCCGATCCAAAAAACTTAAGTTAACATCTTGCTTAAGCATTTACTATCAAAACGTTAGAGACTTAAATAAAAAATTAACTGATTTAATTTGAAAACCATTCACTGTAACTATAATATTATTGCTTTTACCGAAACATGACTGAAACCCAGTGCTTTAAATTCTGAAATTTTTTTGCGGTGAGTACCTGACCTATAGAAAAGACCGCTTAAATAGGACCGGAGGTGGTGTCTTGCAAGCTGTACATTCTTCAATTCCATCTGAAGATGTTAATTTACCCGAAGTTGATTCCATCGAGTTTAAATGCATCCGAATCTTACTATGCCAGGGTCATATTTACTTACCCGTTTGCTATATTCCTCAGTCTTCTGATCTATCAATGTACATGCACCATATTTCACTGTTACAAACAGTCAATTCGATGATAAAGCCCACGGAGTCAATGATTGTATTAGGCGACTTTAACCTGCCACATTTATCTTGGAATACCGTTGATCACAATATTGTCCCCGTATCATCCAAGATGCATAACCATGACTTTTTGGATGGAATTACTGATCCTTGCCTTAATCGGATCAACTTCTTTCAGGAAAATTCTTAGGCTTAGCATTTGTTGACAACATATCTTAATTCTCTATAAATCGGTGTGAACCTCTTGTTTTGCCAAAAGACGTTTACCATCCTTCTCTTGGGGGTGCTTTGTTTTTCCAAAACTAATTTTAACAATTTAAAGAGCTTTCTGAGATAACGTGGCCTCGATATAAAGAGGGTGTAGAGCATAACGTTTTACATTTTAACAATACCATTTATACTTTATTTGAAAAATATGTGCCCAAACACACATGCTTGTACACTGAACCAGTGCAAGCCTGGTTTACTAAAGAGCTAAAAGCTTTAAAAAATAAGAAATCACGTTTATTCAAATTATATAAGAAAACCGGTTTACATTCTGATTATACACAGTACGCTATTTTTCGTCATAAGTATTTTGAACTTAATAAAAAGTGTTATAACGCTTACATATGTAAAATTAAAAGAAACATTATTTGCAACCCGAAGTCCTTTTATTATTTCGTAAATTCTAAACGCAGAACTAACGGGTTTCCTTCTGCCATGAAGTTTAGAAATAGCATTTCCAGTGACAATCAAGAGATTGCAAACTTCTTCGCTAAATTCTTTCGCTCTAATTACTCTGCTGTGGTTGATTCATCCCCTGCAAATTATCCATATGAGCTCCATTCTAGTAACTAAATATATGCTCCACATTTGTTGCCTGAAGATGTTTTAATACATCAAAAGACCTTAAAAGAATCCTTCAAATATGGTCCCGATTTGATCCCAACATGCTTTATTTAAACATGTGCGGAATACATTTACCAGCCCCTTACTTATTTCTTTAACCTCTTTTTAAAAAATGGCTTTTTCCCGACGGCTTGGAAAGAAACTTTTCTTATCACACTCCATAAAAAAGGAAGCAAGTCGTCTATTGAAAACTAGCAAAGCTCTCCGCTATCCCTAAGCTTTTCGCAGCAATCGTTACTAATCACCTTACATTTTCGATTTCTACATTGGTAGATAGTGTTCAGCATGGCTTTTGTAGAGCCAAATCAACCACAACCAATTTTTTTGAATTTACAACTAATGGGTTTAGAAAAAGTCATCATAATGACGTTATATAAGTTAATACCTGCAGCCTAAAGCCAGCCGCTAAACTAGCGCATAAACAAAGTCAGCAAATTTGTCTCCTAGAGCTGACGATCAAAATAAGAAATCACTAGTGGCTAGCCAGCATTCGCTAATTACTGCGAATCTGCCATTCAACACCAACATGCAGCTGCATGGCGATTCGTATTAATATTCAGCAATCATAACAACTTCTTCGAATCGTGGCAGTGAATTCATGCAGATATCGTATTTCGAACATCTGCAAATTCCAGAACATCATCAGAAGCCAGTCACAGCGCGGCGTTCCTGGAACTCTTCCCAGCGGTGATACCAGCAGCGACTACGACGGTGGCGGCTGTAGGTTATGATTAAAAATCGAGTAGTTTGTAAGTTTAGTTTAGTTTTGAAACTCATCGTAAAAGCAAGTGCTTTCGGTTATTAAAATAAATTATACACTCTAAACCCCGAGTTATTAATTGGTATTTTTGTATTGGCGCCCGAAGTGGGCAGTAGCTGATATAAAATCGGGACATCCAGAAAGATACCAGGAAATAGAATTTTATTTTATAAATATGTATTTTAAGATGTAAGTAGAGTGAAAAAAATGTGTGAATAATGTTAAAATTAATATACGATAATTAAAAGAAAAACAAAGAAAAAAGAAAGGAAATTACAAATTGTGAATTTTGAGCAAATAAATGTTAAAAATATACGATAATTAAAAGAATAGGAAGGCGAGAAAAGTAAAAGAAATTACAAATTGTGAATTCCGAGTTAAATAATATTTAAAATATACGATAATTGAAAGAAAAAAAGAAAACTACGAGAACGAATTGTGAGCCTTGCACGGGACGTTGTGAAATTGTATGAGAATATTGATGTTTTATTTTGTGTTTCTAATATTTTCGTAGGCAAGTGATTTGCCAGGTTCATGAGTGATTGTGAATTGGCTGATTTGTTGGATAGGCTAAACAGGATAGTAGTTGATAAAAAAGGCTCGGTGGTGTTTGTGATCAGGGAGCTGTACAAAGGGAAAACTTTGAAGAGCGGCTGACTACGATTATTCAGCGCATAAGTGATGTAAAAATTACCGCAACTGAGGTAGAGGCATATAAGGAAATAGAGATAGTGCCCGGTAAACAGTGCGATAAACCCCTTGACATTGTGAAGTCCTTTCCCGACTTCGACGGCAAACAGGAGTGCTATGTTTCTTGGCGACAGGCAGCCCAGACAGCATACAAGATTTTTGGAAAATATGAAGGCAGTACTAAGCACTACCAAGCTGTTGCCATAATTAGAAGTAAGGTGAAAGGGTTGGCAGATATGGTACTGGCATCCTTCAACACGGTGTTAAACTTCAAGGCTATAGTCATTCGCCTTGATTTTACATACAATGACAAACGACCCATCTACCTGATCGAGCAGGAGATCTCAACCCTCCGCCAGGGAAGTTTAACGCTCCTGCAGTACTACGACGAGTTGAAAATAAATTAATTCTTCTCACAAACAAGACAATCATGAAATACGACAAGACCATTGCTGCGACCCTCAATGAATAATATAGGATGGACGCCTTGCGCGTGTTCATTTCAGATACTAAAAAACCTCTTTGCGATGTACTGTTTTCGGCTCGACCTAGTGTCCTTCCATCTGCTTTAGCGTTGGCTCAGGACGTGGAGTCAAATCACGAGCGATACTTATTGCGAGTACGTACGCTAGGAATTTGGAAGATAGAGCCCAAAGATTTGAAGGTAGGCAGCAGCATAGGGAAAATATTACTGGTGGAAGAGCCCCAGTCAAGGATATTTATCCCTCCCTCATTTAGTAGAAATCAGGGAACCACTAATAAGCCTCCACAAAAAATGGAGCCAGTGCAGCCAATGGAAGTAGACTATTCACTTCGCTATAGGCAAAGCACGCAACATCAACCCAACAATAGTGTTCCGCCTAGGAACTGGGTACCGCCTCGTGCAAATCAGTTTCAATCATATGATCAGGCTGCGAGAAGGCCGAATAATGGTTCTGATCGATTTATAGGACCAAAACAACAAAGAATCGACCACTTATCCTCAGGTCAAGATAGCGAAGGATATCGGGAGGTGGCAAATTCGGAGGCTGCAGCAGTGGACGACGATTTGTCTGATTCAGATCAAATAATTTTTTTAGAGAAAGCTCCCTGCTACCTTTCATCGAGAGGACAATTGCGGGGAGAAGAATTAAACTACTAATAGATACAGGGGCATCAAAGAATTATACCAAGCCTCTAAAAGAGCTTAAGAATATAATACCGGTCGAAAATCTGTTTTTAGTAAAGTCAGTACATGGCTTTAATGATGTTAGGGAAAAATGTGTGGTTAATTTGTTTGGCACAAAGAGTCCTTTTTTTCTCCCATGCTTTGAACTTTCGACGGAATAGTTGGGCTTGATCTGCTTACGCAGACAAATGCTACATTAGATTTTAAAAACAAAATAATAAAAACCAGTTCTAGCTCCGAGGAACTTAAATTCTTGAGGTGTGGTAACGTGAATGTCACACAAATGGAAGACATAGAAGCGTCGCAGGTTGTGAAAAACAAATTTCAAAAAATGATAAAAAATTTGATGGGGGTATTCTCGGACCCAAATGAAGCACTCTCCAACAATTCGAACATTGTCGCCACTATTCGCACCGAAATTGACGACCCGGTATATTCCAAGTTGTACCCATACCCTATAGGTGCCTCAGACTTCGTGAATGCGGAAATTCGTGACTTATTAAGAAATGGCATAATAAGGCCATCGCGATCACCATACAACAATCCAATCTAGGTTGTTGATAAAAAAGGAAAGGATGAGCACGGTAACACCAAAAAGCGTCTGGTTATAGATTTTAAGAAGCTAAATCAGAAAACCATCGACGACAAATATCCTATTCCTAATATTACAGTGATATTGTCGAATCTGGGAAGGGCCAAGTATTTCACAACGCTTGACCTTAAATCAGGCTTTCACCAAATAGCACTTGCAGACCAAGATCGAGAGAAGACCGCATTTTCGGTGGGTCATGGGAAGTACGAGTTCTGTAGACTCCCTTTCGGATTGAAGAATGCACTCAGCATTTTTCAGAGGGCCATCGACGACGTGCTTCGAGAACAGGTAGGGAAGTGTTGTTATGTTTACGTCGAAGACGTTATTATTTTTTCCGAAGACGAGGAGAAACACGTTGAGCATATTGAGTGGGTTATGAGAATGATGTACGGAGCTAATATGAAGTTATACCGTGAAAAATCTCAATTCTTTAAACAAAGTGTGGAGTACTTGGGCTTTGTGGTATCTAAGGACGGTACTAAGACGAGTCCTAGTAAGACCGAAGCAATTTGCAATTACGAACAGCCCTCAACTTTGTTCAATGTCAGGTCCTTGCTAGGGCTGGCAAGTTATTATAGATGTTTTATAAAGGATTTTGCTTCGATAGCAAGGCCTTTGACGGATATCCTTAAAGGTGAGAACGGTAAAGTTAAGTCTACACAATCGAAGAAAGTAAGGGTAAACTTGAATCCAGACCAGTTGCAAGCTTTTAGCAAATTAAACGAGGTGTTGGCGTTTGAAGACGTTATACTACCCTATCCAGATTTTAAGAAGCCTTTCGATCTAACGACGGACGCTTCATCAATGGGTATAGGGGACGTGTTGTCTCAGGGTGGAAAGCCAATAACTATGATTTCTAGAACCCTGAAGGATCGGGAACAGAATTTCGCAACTAAAAAACGAGAGTTGCTAGCAATTGTCTGGGGTATCAAGAGCCTTAGAAATTATCTTTACGGCGTTAGGAATCTGAAAATTTATACAGATCACCAGCCACTCACGTTTGCGGTTTCAGACCGGAATCCAAACGCCAAGATTATACGTTGGAAGGCTTTTATTGATGAACACAATGCACAGTTTTTTACAAACCCGGTAAGGAAAATTACGTTGCTGACGCACTGTCACGACAGAATATCCATGCCCTAGAGGAGGAAGGGCAGTCCGATTTGGCAATGTCATTGTCGCATACAATCGAATCAACAGAGAAACCACTCAATTGTTTGAGAAACAAAGTTGTTCTGGAGGAGGCAAATCTTGATTTGAGACGAAATTTCATATATTTCGGAAAGAAACTGGTCATGAAATTCATTTCACTAACAGAAGAACACTTGCTGACGAGATTAAGGTGGTTAAAAATCCAAACGTGGTAAATGTGTTATATTGCGACCTGCCAGCTTTGGCAAGCATTCAACACGAATTGGTTACATCTTTTCCTTCAACGAAATTTGGGCATTGTAAACGCATGGTGTCGGACATTGTCAACAAGGATGAACAAAGAGAGATAATTACCGCTGAACACAACCGTGCTCACAGAGCAGCTCAAGAAAACGTGAGGCAGGTCCTCTGTGACTACTACTTTCCAAAAATGACTAAGCTAGCAACCGAAATAGTTTCAAATTGTAAACTATGCAACAGGGCCAAATATGACAGACACCCCCGTAGGCAGGCACTAGTGGTAACCCCCACACCGTCCTATGCTAGAGAGATGCTACATATTGACATTTTATCCACAGACAAAAAGTACTTTCTCACTTGTTTTCTAAATTTTCGGTGGTACAGCACGTACCATCCCGCATTATTGTAGATTTGAAAGGCCCAATTCTTCAGCTAATGAACATATTTCTCCACAGACAAAAAGTACTTTCTCACTTGTTTTCTAAATTTACGGTGGTACAGCACGGACCATCCCCCATTATTGTAGATTTGAAAGGCCCAATTGTGCAGCTAATGAACATATTTCCGGGTACGAGGACTGTCTACTGCGATAATGAGGCATCGCTAAATTCCGAAACGATAAAATCTCTGTTAAAAAATCAGTTTGATGTCGATATTGTGAATGCGCCTCCGCTTCACAGTACCTATAATGGTCAGGTTGAGCGTTTCCACGGCATACTTGCAGAGATTGCGAGATGCCTAAAATTGGAGAAAAAAATTTACGAAACAATTGAGCCTATATTGTTGGCTACGTTCGAATATAATCGAACTATTCATTCTGTCACTGGCAAAAACCCATTGATGTGATTCACGCCACACTACAGGATATAAAATAAAAATGTAAGGCGCGATAACCTCCGAAGAGATCTAAGGCCGAGCTTCTCTTCCAATTTGCGTCGTGCTCCTCTTGATTTTCCCTACAAATTGGCCGGACGGGACCTACAAGTTTTAAGCCGACTCCGAACGGCATCTGCAAGGCAGATGGGTTTTCACTGAGAGCTTTTCATGGCAGAAATACACCCGGAGCGCTTGCCAAACACTGCCGAGGGGCGACCCCGCTTAGAAAAATTTTCTTTTAATTGAAAAACCTTATTTCTAAAATGTTGATGTTGCTTTGCCCGGGGTGCGAACCCAGGGCATACGTTGTGGTAGGCGGAGCACGCTACCATCACACCACGGTGGCCACAGATATGCGAAATGAAATAATGGATAGAATAGAGAAAGCCCAACAAACACTGCTGGAGAGAAATAACCCTTCCAGACAAAACAGAGTATTCGACGTGGGGGAGCGTGTATTGGCGAAAACCAATAAAAGATTAGGGAATAAGTTGACATCCCTCTACACAGAGGAAAAGGTAGAAACGGACTTGAGGACCACAGTCTGAATTGAAGGGAGGGTGGTAATTTAAAATTTTAATTTTAGGGTAACCAAGGTAGAACAATTTTCGTATTTTCTAGGATTCTTTCGGTGATACTTTTAATTGGGTCGACCACAGCAAAACCGACTGATTACTCGCACTCTAGTTACATACCTATTCAGGGCGGGATTGTAACTGTTTGGCAGGATGTTGACTTTCTTAAACACACAACAAATCTCAGGACTTATATGGAAATAGCCGAAGAAACAAAGGAACTAACGAAGCATTTTCCTGCATCTCACATGAGGATGTTTTTGGATTCGGACATCGAGCATATAAAAACACTTTTGGAAACATTAAGTACTCACCACAGGCAAGCACGGAGCATAAACATTTTAGGGACAGCTTTGAAAGTTATAGCAGGAAAACCAGATTTCGATGATTTTAAAAATTTAAAATTTCGACAACAAGAGCTAATTAATTCTGAAAATAGGCAAATGGAAATAAACACAGAAGTACAAAAAAAATAACGAGCTAACGGATACAGTGAACCTAATCACAAACAATGTTAAAGTTAAGAAGATTGACACTAATCATTTATACGAAACATTGCTCACCAGAAATAGAGTTTTAATTTCCGAAATTGAAATCTTGATTTCAGCAAGTATTGGCGTCATTAATCCCTCAATATTAAATTGAAGATGTAAAAAAGACAATTAACATGCACTCTACAAATACAACTATAACAGACTTAATGGAGGTATCTAGTATTAGGGCCCTGTTAGACAATAATTTTTTATATTTTTTAATAAAGTATCCAAAACTATATTAGTATGTAAGAGAGTCATCTTGTTTCCCGTTCGACACAACGAAACTGTCCTACACTTTGGTAACGACAACAACGTCGCTGACTGTGACAATCAGATTTTGGCTATTGGCAACTGTATTACAGCACTCACATCCACATTTTGCAAAAAGCTACAAAATACAACATGCGTACAACAATTACATACGGGAAGTGGGGCTCACTGCAGCACGCGCCCCAGCCATCTTGAGCCCGTTACATTTGTTGATGAAGGTTTCGTAGTTATCAACGACAATACCGCTGTGATCAAGTCAAATGATGGTTCTGAGAAAACCGTTACTGGTACTCACCTTATAACCCTTGAAGACGGGGTTCAAATCAATGGATCTCGCTTTAAGAACAAAAAAGGTATGTTGACGAAATTGCCAGGTTCTGCGATGACAACACTTGTCAATATTACCAACCATTAAGATATACTGAGCATACAATACCTTAAACGAATGAATCTACAGAACTTGGGGTACATTGAAAGAATGGAGATGAGAACCGTATTGTGGCCAATACTATCTGGCCTGGCTACTATTGCAATTTTGGTCTGTGGCTACTTCCTCCTCAAACTGCGGCAGAAGCAAAACAGGAAACGCCAAAACACGTTATCCAGGCTGTCATTGAAAGCCTTAAAAAGTCCGAGGACGGCCTTCATTTAGAAGGGGAGGAGTTAACACCTGCAGCCTAAGGCCAGCCGCTAAACTAGCGCATAAACAAAGTCAGCAAATTAGTCTCCTAGAGCTGGCGATCCAAATAAGAAATTCACTAGCGGCTAGCCAACATTCGCTAATTACTGCGAATCTGCACTTCAACACCAATATGTAGATGCATGGCGGTTGGTATTAATGTTCAGCAATCATAACAACTTCCTCGAATCGTGGGAGTGAATTCATGCAGATATCGTATTTCGAACATCTGCAAATTCCACAACGTCATAACAAGCCAGTCACAGCGCGGCGTTCTTTGAACTCTTCCCAGCGGCGATACCAGCAGCGACTGCGACGGTGGCGGCTGTAGGTTAGGATTAAAAATCGAGTAGTTTGTAAGTTTAGATTATTTTTGAAACTCACCGAAAAGGCAAGTGCTTTCGGTTATTAAAATAAATTATACACTCTAAGCCTCGAGTTTTTAATTGATATTTTTTAATTTATACGCAAATTTCAGCCAATCATTCGACAGGTGGCCGCCGTGGTGTGATGTTAGCGTGCTCCGCCTACCTCACCGTATGCCCTGAGTTCACACCCCGGGCAAAGCAACATCAAACAAATTTTATAAATAAGGTTTTTCAATTAGAAGAAAATTTTGCTCTGTGGGGTCGCCCCTCGGCAGTGTTTGGCAAGCGCTCCGAGTGTATTTCTGCCATGAAAAGCTCTCAGTGAAAACTCATCTGCTTTGCAGATGCCGCTCGGAGTCGGCATAAAACATGTAGGTCCCGTCCGGCCAATTTGTATGGAAAATCAAGAGGAGCACAACGCAAATTGAAAGCGAAGCTCAGCCTTAGATCTTTTCGGAGGTTATCACGCCTTACCTTTGTTTATTTATTCGACAAAGTACGCCACTCAGCTCTCTCGTGCTGGTCGCCTTGTCGCTGACGAGGGGGCTTAAACGACTGCATGAGGAATCTCTCTATTAGATAACCTCAGACGGTGGTGAACTAAGAGGAAAGCCTCTCGTGGCTGGCAATAGTGTTATTGTAAACAGATCTCAACAGTTTACGTCTCCTACGACTGTAAGCGATGGGAGGATTGCCGCACCAGCGCCACCCCAATCCAAGGTGTTGAGGTACCGTGCCGATGGATGAATGGTCAGCGGGTGGGTTAATACAATTGTTGATCCCGAACGGTCCCCTCCGACACCCAGGCAATGTCGGTTGTATAAGTGCCTTCTCCACGCATAACGGCTCTGCGGACGAGTGACCAACCTTTTCCGGCTTACTCGTGCGACCAACATGAACCAAAAAGCAAATCATCAAACAAACAAAAAAAAAACAAAAACTCGGACGAAACGACAATGGACACAAACGACTCTACAACGGACGTTACGCTGACGGTCCCCTCCGACGCCCGGGCAAGGTCGGTTGTATAAGTACCTTCACCACGCATACCGGCTCTGCGGACGAATGACCAACCTTTTCCGGCTTACTCGTGCGACCAACATGAACCTAAAGGCAAATCATCAAACAAACAAAAAAAACAAAAACTCGGACGAAACGACAATGGACACAAACGATTCTACAACGGACGTTACGCTGACGAAGACGGAGACGGCGACGACGATAAGGACAATGACTACGGACATTATTTCTCACAGAGCCCCGTTGCCACATGCGACGGAGTCTGAAGAGGAGACGCTTCTCGCCTCCATTCAGGAGATGATTACCAGATCTCTTCGGAGGTTATCGCGCCTTACATTTTTTTTTTTTATTTAAACCTGTCAAAGGCACAGCACGCCTACATGATGGGAAGATCTACGGAGACCGCCCCCATTAGCTAATGGGTTTTGTGAAAAGATCACTACACTACAAATAATTCAAACTAGCAGCTTTCCTAGATATAGAAGGCGCCTTCAACAACATCGAAACCGGCACAATTGGGAAAGCCCTGCAAAGGGCCGGAGTTGACACCCACATTTGTGGATGGACACAATCAATGCTGGAAAACAGAAACATAAAAACGGATATGGGCTCAGTGACAATGATCCGCAAAGTGGGTAGACGTACACCCCAAGGCGGGGTACTCTCGGTACTACTCTGGGTCATTGCACTGAACGAGATACTACTCGAACTCGACAAGAATGTTGTTAAGGCAGTACCATACGCAGACGACGTGGTCATTGCAGTCTCGAGGGCTTTTCCCTCCGCGCTAAGTGACATCCTTCAGGGTGCGCTAAGCAGGCTACACACCTGGGCGGCATCGTGCGGGCTCAACATCAACCCTAGCAAAACAGAACTGATACTATTCAGTAACAGAACGAAAATACCACCATTTCGACTGCCCTCACTAGATGGTACGGAACTCTCGCTCTCAACTAGAGTTAAGTACCTAGGTGTCGTAATAGACAACAAGTCAAATTGGAAAACCAATATCGAAAAAAGAGTAGAGAAGGCGTATATCGCATACTCCTCGTGCAAGAGATTAGTCAGCAGAAATTGGGGACTGAAGCCAAAACTCATGATGTGGCTCTATACGACGGTCATAAGGTCCATCCTGACGTACGGAGCCATAGCATGGTGGCCTGCCCTGAATACAACACTAAAAAACTAGACAAAATACAAAGGGCAGCATGCGCAGGGGTAACACGTTCACTTAGATCGTGCCCGACGGACGCACATAATGTGTTATACTTAACCTGCTGCCACTGGCCCTCCACATCAGATATACAGCAATCAGCTCAGCCATCAGGCTAAGGGAATCTAGATGCTGGACAGAAAAACGATATGGCCACAGTGACATCCTAACAAGGCTCGCCGATGTGGATTCGATAACAGATTACCTCTCAAAAACACTGATCTTCGAGAGAAATTACAAGGTGCGGATACCCTCTAGAACGGATTGGTCGGCCGACAAAGTTGGCAGGGAGGGGGTCACCTCACTCTTTACACAGACGGATCCAAAATGGACTGTGGCGTCCCCATCCGCCTTCCAAACACAGCTAGCATCTTCCGAGCAGAGCTGCAAGGAATAGAGAGGGCCTGGCATCTTCCTGCTGCAGAACCGGATAGACGGTGAGGTAGTCATATACTCCGACAGTCAAGCGGCGCTAAAAGCGTTAGAATCACCGTACACATCCTGAAAAGCCGTCGATAACTGTAAGATTCGGATGGGTACCCGGCCACAGAAACATTGACGGCAACGGATAAGCAGATGAAATAGCAAAGGCGGGAGCATCGTTAGACATCACGGAAGCAGTCGCGGTGCATCGACCACTCACATCAATTAAAAGAGACATTCTCACCTATCTTAGGAAAATAGCAATCCGTGATTGGTACTCTACGGTTACCTGTAGAATCACCAAACTTATCTGGCCAGAGTACAACCAGAAAAGAACCGATGACCTACTAAATAGGTCTAGGCAGGAAATATACAGAATCACGGCCACTATTACAGGGCACTGTCCGTTTGGCCGCACGCGAGTGGAATGGGTATCCCCTACAATGAGAGGTGTGGAAGCTGTAGACAGGAGGGTGCCGAGGAATCGGTTACTCACTTCCTCTGCGAGTGCCCATCTCTCGCGAACTTTCGGTCCCGAACTCTAGGCAACTATGTGTTTCCCGATTTAAGGGCGGTGTCAAACTGCCGCATCAAGGACATCAGTAGGTTTATAGTGTTAACCAAGTGGTTTGAGTAAAGTAATACGCAGGGTACATCAGCCAACATATAATTGGTTCCAGAAGAAAGTGCATAAAAAAAAACTCGCTGGATCTCCTCCTTTCTTTGCGGTAGAACTCAAAGATTCATTTTTAAAAACATTTGTTCGAATGTCATCGATGTTCCTTCCGGTGTTCTTCAGGGCAGCCATTTCGGCCCTATTCTGTTTTTGCTCTTTATAAACGATATTTCCACAACTATAAAATATTCTAAAATTTTAATGTATGCCGACGACGTAAAACTTTTTAAGTCATACGCGTCGGTTGAAGAACGTTCTGTACTCCTGGCGGATTTAAATTGTTTATTTACTTGGTTTAATGCGGATTTTATGCCGCTCAACATAGAAAAATGTAAATTCGTGTGTTTTTCACGTGACAACGTACAGCCAGCTTCTTACACAATTAATTGCCAAACTCTGGAAAGCGTTGATATTTTTGTCGACTTGGCAGTTACAATGAATTGCAAACTTGGTTTCAACCCTCATATTAATGCCACAGTCAATAAAGCGAGAGGAGTTTTAGCATTTGTGAAAAGATGGGCAAAAGAGTTTAATATTCCTTACGTTACAAAAACCATTTTTACATCATTGGTGAGGACGATATTAGAATATGGATCGATAATTTGGAATCCGCGTTATCAAGTTCACGTGGATAGATCAGAATCAATTCAAAAACAGTTTTTACTTTTCGCCTTGAGAAATCTTTAATGGGGCTCTTCGTATAATCTTCCTCCTTACACTAATTGGTTAAAACTAATAAGTCTTCCTACCCTTGCAAGTCGTGGAGAAATGCTAGGTGTACCATTTATGGTTAGACTTGAAAATTGTTCGATTTCAAGCCCATTCCTTTTGTGCGAAGTAAACTTGAATGTCCCATGCCGAGCTTCAAGGCATTATAAACCTATAATTCTTAAACAATGCAGAAGAAATTTCCAACTAAACGAACCTTTTCTATGTTTGTGTGAAGATTATAACTCTCACTCGAGAATTATTAATGTTTCGGGCTAGCTCTTTGCCATAAAAAAACGGCTCTACCTTCTCTTAGAAATTAAAAAATTATATTTAATTTTAATCTTTTGTATTTGTGAATCTTTATTTCTCAGCTGATGATTTTCTCTGTAGCTGAGCGGTTTTAGATCTCGGCGATTAAGAAGGCACTGCCCCTCAAAGACTCGGTAAATTTTAAATAAAACATAAATACGAATTAGGATACAAAAAAATTTCTTAGTGGAAAAAAACGGCACTAGCCAGGCCACCATCATAACGGCAAACCACCGTCCATAAAAAAAAGAATGGCGGAAAACGAGTGACGCCATCAGCAACAGCAAGTGCAACAGCAGAACAGCAAGTGCAGCAGCAGAACAGCAGGCGCAGCAGCAGAACATACAGGAAGCGGTAAATCGAGCCCAGCAGCAATTGGTATGGTATGCTAAAACATTTTTATACTCAGCTGAGCAGAGCTCACAGAGTATATTAGTTTGGTTCGCATAACGGTACCCCGTAACGGCATAAACTAATATAGATAGATATAGACTTATCTATATCAAAATGATCTGGGCAAAACAAGAAATTAATTTAGCCGTGTCCGTCCGTCCGTCTGTCTGTGAACAGGATAACTTGAATAAATTTTGAGGTATCTTAATGAAATTTTGTATGTAGTTTCCTGGGCACTCATCTCAGATCGCTATTTAAAATGAACGAAATCGGACTATAACCACGCCCATTTTTTCGGCATCGAAAATTTCGAACAAAAAGAAAGTGCGATAACTCATTACCAAAGAGGGATAAAGTGATAAAACTTGGTATATGGGTTGACCTTATGACGCAGAATAGAAAATTTGTAAAATTTTGTAAAATGGGAGTGGCACCGCCCACTTTTAAAAGAAGGTAATGCAAAAGTTTTGCAAGCTGTAATTTGGCAGTCGTTGAAGATATCGTGATGAAATTTGGCAGGAACATTACTCCTATTACTATATATGTATTTGTCAAATACAAATCGGATGACGAAATCGGATGACGAACACGCCCACTTAAAAAAAAAATTGAAAGACAAATTTTAACAAAAAATTTAATATCTTTACAGCATAAAGTAAATTATATCAAAATTCAACTCCAGTAATGATATGGTGCAACAAAATACACAAATAGAAGAAAATTTCAAAATGGGCGTGGCTACGCGCTTTTTCATTTAATTTGTCTAGAATACCTTAAATGCCATAAGTCGAACAAAAATTCACCAACCCATTTGAAATTTGGTAAGGGCATTGCTTTTACGGTGATAACTGTTTTCTGTGAAAATGGGCGAATTCGGTTGAAGCCACGCCCACTTTTTATACACAGTCGACCGCCTGTCCTTCCGCTCGGCCTTTAACACGATAACTTGAACAAAAATCGATATATCTTTACTAAACTTAGTTCACCTACTTACATGAACTCACTTTATCTTGGTATTAAAAATGGGCGAAATCCGACTATAACCACGTCCACTTTTATTTTTATTTATTTATTTTATTTATTTACCAACATTTACAGGGTAAGACCAGATATGGTCTTTTAGAAGTACTTCAACTAGGTTATTAAACGTAAAGCAGTGCAAATATGTATATCCTAACTTAAATCTAAGTAACAAATTTAGAATAAATCAAACCTTAACGAAAGAAAACATAGTTAAGATCAAAGTGAGAAAAGGGGAAAGAAAAGAGAAGCAGGGATCTTAAACACCCTTACAATGTTTTTGCATTGTTTTTATACAGCTTTGAAGTACTTGAGTATTACATGCTGTAGTTGAATCTATTCAGTCCAGCCGTCACATCATCTGGGATTGAATTCCATAATTTAACCGCGTTAATGAAAAATATTCTAGATGAAGTTAAGTAATTATGCGTACGACCAGACTCTGATGTCTCAGTGATCTCACTGGTCTCAACTTTTCAAATAAGTAATTTGGTGTCCTCCACAATAATAATTTGTATATAAAGATACAATTCCTGGCGGCCAGATAATTTTCAAGGCTGCACCCAAGAATTTTCGTTCGCCAGGTAGATATGTGATCGTATCTTACTTACTTACTTAATTGGCGCTTAACCGTCTAAACGGTTATGGCCGTCCAACAAGGCGCGCCAGTCGCTCCTTCGCTCCGCCAACCGGCGCCAATTGGTCACACCAAGGGAGTTTAAATCGTTTTCCACCTGGTCCTTCCAACGGAGTGGGGGCCGCCCTCTACCTCTGCTTCCATAGGCGGGTTCCGATAGAAACACTTTCTTGGCCGGAGCATCATCTTTCATTCGCATAACATGGCCTAGCCAGCGCAGCCGCTGCGTTTTAATTCGCTGGACTATGTTGATGTCTGCGTATAGCTCGTACAGCTCATCATTAAATCTTCTTCGGTACTCGCCATCGCCAACGCGTAGAGGTCCATAAATCTTTCGAAGAACTTTTCTCTCGAACACTCCCAAAGCCGCTTCATCTGCTGTTGTCATGGTCCATGCTTCTGCCCCATATAACAGGACGGGTACGATAAGTGACTTGTAGAGTATGATTTTCGTTCGCCGAGAGAGGACTTTACTTTTCAATTGCCTACCTAGTCCAAAGTAGCATTTATTGGCAAGATTGATTCTTCGCTGGATTTCAGTGCAGATGTTGTTGCTAATGTTGATGCTGGTTCCCAAATAAACGAAGTCTTTTACTATTTCGAAATTATGGCTGCCAACAGTAGCGTGGTTGCCAAGGCGCATATGCGCTGACTCTTTGCTCGATGACAGCAGGTACTTCGTTTTGTCCTCATTCACCATCAAACCCATCTTTACCGCTTCTTTTTCCAGCTTGGATTAAGCAGACCTAACAGCGCGGGTGTTTAGGCCGATGATATCAATGTCATCAGCATATGCCAGTAATTGCACGCTTTTATAGTATATTGTTCCAGCGCGGTTAAGTTCTGCAGCTAGTATAATTTTCTCCAGCATCAAATTAAAGAAATCGCACGATAGGGGGTCACCCTGTCTGAAACCTCGTTTAGTTTCGAACGGCTCGGAGAGGTCCTTCCCAATTCTGACTGAGCTGATGGTGTTGCTCAACGTCATTTTGCACAGCCGTATAAGTTTTGCGGGGAAACCAAATTCAGACATAGCGGCATATAGGCAGCTCCTTTTCGTGCTGTCGAAGGCGGCTTTAAAGTCGACGAAGAGGTGATGTGTGTCGATTCTCTTTTCACGGGTTTTTTCCAAGATTTGGCGCATTGTGAAAATCTGGTCGATGGTAGATTTACCAGGTCTGAAGCCGCACTGATAAGGTCCAATCAGCCGGTTCACGGTGGGCTTCAATCTTTCGCACAATACACTTGAAAGGACCTTATATGCGATACTAAGAAGGCTGATTCCACGATAGTTGGTGCATTTTGCAGTATCCCCCTTCTTGTGGACTGGGCAAAGAACACTTAGATTCCAACCGTCGGGCATGCTTTCGTCCGCCCATATTTTGCTAAGAAGCTGCTGCATGCGCCTTACCAACTCCTCGCCGCCGAACTTGAATAGCTCCGCAGGCAATCCATCAGCGCCCACGGCCTTGTTGTTTTTCAATCTGGTTATTGCTATTCTAACTTCGTCATAATCGGGCGGGGGGACATATATTCCATCATCATCGATTGCGGGATCGGGTTCTTCATCTCTGCGCGGTGAATTGCTGCCTCCATTTAGGAGAGCAGAGAAGTGTTCCCTCCATAATCTAAGCACTCTCTGGACATCAGTTACAAGGTCGCCGTTTTCATTCCTACAGGAGTTTGCCCCGGTCTTAAAACCTTCCGTCTGTCGCCGTATTTTTTGGTAGAATTTTCGGGCGTTATTCCTGGTGGCTAGCAGCTCAAGCTCCTCGCACTCACGCCTTTCTGCTTCTGCTTTTTTCTTCCTGAAAAGGCGTCTCGCTTCCCTTTTCAACTCACGATAGCGTTCACACACTCCTCTTGTCGCGCTCGCTTTTAACGTAGCCCTGTAGGCAGCGTCTTTTCTTTCGGTTGCAACGCGGCATTCTTCATCATACCAGTTGTTTTTTCGTGGCCGCCGGTAACCAATTTCTTCCTCGGCGGCAGTATGAAGTGCTTTGGAGATATGCTCCCACTGCTCCTGTATTCCGTCAGGATGAGTTGTGCCCTCAGAGAGCAGGTGTGAGAGTCGAGTTGCGAAATCATGTGATCGTATCTACCAATCCCATAAACGTATCTCGTAGCATTGTTAAAGGGTACAGCAACCTTGTTGTATGACACTGAGTCCATTTTACCATATACTATATTAGCGTACGTTATAAGCGGCATAATTAACTGCAACACAAGTTTTCGCCTGGTTTCAACGGGTGTGAATGGGGCCGAGACTATTAACTTCCATAATATGGCATAAACATTGGTAACCACCTTGTTGACATGGTCACTACAAGTAAGTTTACAGTTCAAAATAAAACCCAGACTTTTTACTCTCTCAACAAATTTAAGTGGACTAGTTCC
Source organism: Eurosta solidaginis (assembly GCF_040869045.1). NCBI lineage: Eukaryota > Metazoa > Arthropoda > Insecta > Diptera > Tephritidae > Eurosta > Eurosta solidaginis. The sequence goes on along the minus strand of NC_090319.1, from coordinate 164,934,375 downwards.
AATATACATTGCAGGAAGGTCAATATTATATACAACACTATGACATATAGGCAAAACATAAGACTGGGATGCATTCAAACTCAACGAATTTTCACTAGCCCAAACAGAGATTGCAGACAAATTATTATTAATTTTGAAACATAAATCTTCAAAAAGACCGATACGACTTGACAAATATAATTGCATGTCATCGGAATATGCATGAATATTGACATACTGGCACAAATCAAAAATATCATTCACAAAGAGACTAAACAGAAGTGGACCAAGGACCGACCCTTTCGGTACGCCGGCATACACAGGTTTAGACTGCGGCAAAGAATTTCCTGATTTAACTTTCTGCGTTCTATCCTTAAGATAATAAGCTTAATAAGCTTGACTGAGCTATCCTCAAATCCGAAGTAATACTTCAGCTTCGTACATACCTTCTTATGATTCACAGAATCAAATGCTTTGGAGAAATCCAGTAAACAAAGAAGTGTTAGGTGCCAGTATCAAAACTAGTTCTTATATCATCCAATACTTTAACCATTGCTGTAGAGCAGCTGTGCTTTGGTATGAAGTCAGCTTGCAACGGACTGAGTAATTTATTTTGCTGGATAAAGTTAGAAATTTGTGCTGCCATTAAATTTTCTCATATCTTCGAAAATGTAGGCAGTATGCTGATAGGCCTATAATCACCTGCACAGGTAGCATTAGTTTTTTTGCAATAGGAAGTATAATTGCTTTCTTCCACATCGTGGGAAAACATGAAGAGGTGAAGCAGAAATTTATGATGTGTGTAAGCGGACCTAGTACAAACTCCATTACGATCTTAATAAATCTTAGAGAGATTCCATCCTCCCCCATTCGATTTTATACTTAATAAAGACTTCAAAACATCAACCTCGCCAATTGTATCAAATTGAAATTTGTTATCAGGGCCGACATAGGAGGAGTAATCTTTTATCACACTTAGTAGTGCCCTTGCGATGTATTTTAAACCTTTTTAATTTTCTCCACTGCTCCTTGGATGGAAGTAAGGGATCTAGCTTTGATTTACTGTACCTACACTTTGCCTGCCTGATAATAGCTGTTGTTTCATTTCGCACTTCTTTGTATCGACACCAGGAAATATTTGTCCTATTTTTACGCCACTTACCATACTATTTTTGACGTTGCCGATCGAACTCTCGAATTGTACCAGGGACACGAACTGTTAATAACACTTGCACAACGAATAGGCACATGCACATTAAACAATGTGGTCAAGTTATTATTAATAAAATCTAGCTTGGTATCAACCGTGTCAAGAAACCAACAGTCAGTCCAATCAACACCACATATATCGGAATACAAAGCATTAACATTCAACGATTTAAAATCACGAAACACAAATGTACAGTCTAAATCAGAACGGTTCATTTTAACATCTATAGTACATAAAATCAAATCATGGTCAGAAACAAAGGATATTTGCTCAAATTTTAAGACGTGATAGGATCACAAGTTACAAAATAATCAAGAAGACTGGGTACAGAATTATTGTCAAATCTCGTCGGGTTAGCACTATTGAAAACGCATAGACCTGCTGTTGCAAGCTGGTCAAGTAGCTTACTACTGTAGGAATCATTAACAAGTAGGTTCACATTAAAATCACCACAAATCAAAATACGTTCATAATCAATTACAAATTCGGACAAATCAATAAAAAATGATTGTAATGAAAATTTTTTTGGGGTTGTAAAAACATATTACAATAATTTTATTTACTCCATCAGACAGCTCAATGAAAATATATTCAACATCAAAGGAATTAGAAGTTCTCTAGATTTGAAGGTTTTTTTACAGTAAACTGCAACTCCCCCCTCCTTTTTTGTACCTACGATCATTCCGAAATAGATTGTACCCATTAATCGAAAAGTTGAGATCAGGAATCTCACTGCAGAACCATGTTTCAGAAACACAAATCACATCCACCCCAGAATCCTCAAAAACATACCTAAAAAAATCAAGTTTGTCATGGCTAAGGCTACGTGCATTAAAATGTACTGCATTGAAGCCACGATTTTGCTTACAAAAAAATATCAATCAAAATTCTTTCATTTTCATTAGCGCCAGGGAGAGATCTATGGAATGACCCCATACACATAAAGCTGAACCAAAACAGAACGAACCAAAAGCAGACAAGCAACACGCGTGTGTGTACAAAAGACCATGGCAAAAACAGTGGGGGAATGACAAGATAAAGAAAGACAAACAATTAAACACATGATTGCAAAATAGAGCGAAAAACGGTAGTGACAACAATTGCATTGTATGACAAAACAGTACATAGCATGTGAAACAAAAACGTGGTTATAATTTACGTAGCGTACATAGACTATCGCTGACAAGGGCAAGCACACACACAAATAAAGTTTGTATGTAAAATATACACAACCACAAGGAAGCAATATGTGGTACTCTCAGAGTGATGCTCATTTGTCCACTCTTTGCAATAACAATGTTAACAGCACGGGGAGTGAGAGAGTCGCGCGCATAGCACATACATGAAAATCATAATTCAACAGACTTCCATGCAATCAAGTACACACAAATCTCATTGAACAGATATTGTTTGTGAGAGCAATGCTGCTTTGCCCTGCTACGCTATGTAAGTATAACTGACCCTTTAAACCAAGCGTAGGCAGATTTGTAAATGCAAGTGTATAGGTAAGTGAGAGCCCGTTGATCGCGCGAACCAATTGGTTTTCGTGTCAGTCACTTGTTAGACAGCAACTTACAAACACTTCAATTTTTTTGATACGCAATATGTAAAGCGAACAAATTTTTATGCTAACCAAAAAAATTATACGTACATTCATGCATATTTTTAACATTTGCGCGCAAACATGCGATAGCCACACACGATGTTACTACACCAGTAGTTCAGCGACGATTAGATCATTTGGTAAGCAAAGAGCGCAACCTGTCTGTGTGAAGAGCGTAAACTGTTTGTCTGATCAATTGATCTATGAAACGCCGATGGATGCTTTAATGGCATCGGCATTTAGTGTCACAATTGTGCACACTCAATTCACACGTATTCTTATTCTCTTTAGTTTACTGATCACTGAGCAGTTGGCGCAGCAACATCGATTGTGTGCGTCGCTCGCAAGGTTGACGAATGTTATTAGCAAGCAACAAACAAATATCTTTTGTTAATTTTTTCAATGCGCACAAGTGAAAAATATTTAATGTTTACCAACCCTTTTGCGCAAATACGATGTATTTAATTGTATAAACTGTTTGCTTCCCATTGTGCGCATTAAAAATATAATAACAAACGATCTTGTCTTGTTGCTTGCTAATAAGCGAATGAACTAAGCAAACCGATGCATCAAGTGATGTGCGCGATTATCGCGCTCTCACTAACACATCTGCATTTCCAATTCGTCGATGCCTGCTTTAAACATATGATAGGATGAGAGTACAGGAGGACAGTAGGATATTTGAAAAGGAAGATAAGAGAAAAAATAAAGAGAATATATTATATCAGATACACTTAATATTAATCATAATCAGGTGCCTGCAGCAACAACACGCTCAATACTCTCGATATCAGTCACCTTGACAGTTTTACAATTTGGACGTACACGAACATACACATATCCACGAATTGAGAAAGCAGGAACGAGCTATTTCTCTCTTCTCAACTGCATTGCAAAATGGATTAGCTCACGATTGTTTTTGGTAAGGCGCTCATGTATGTGTATTCTCCCGTCCGAATTTATTCGTAAATCACGATGCATTAGTGGACGCTTATTCTCTTTGCAAAAACGAGCCACTGCTTTGTAGACCGATCATCATAATAGCTCAGTCGTACAATGACAGATGCAGGTGTTTTGCTGTTGTTTTTGTTAGGCACACGAAAGGCTGAGGAAATAGGCAATGCTGGCACCTTCAATGATTGGCACATTTTGTTAACAGTGCCCTTAATGTTGTCACCATCACTGAAGGGGAGCCCATTAATCATTATGTCACTGGAGACAGATTTTTTTTGGCATTCATTTAACTTCTTTTTTAGCAGCATAATTTCCTTTCGCAGTTGTTCATTGCATTCAACTTGAGCTTCTGCTTTAACATTTCAGCAATAAGGCGCTCTTCAGAACTGTTCAGTCGATCTGCAATCTCTTCAATAATGGCCGTTCTCTGCATCTCCAATTTGTCTTCAATAAGCTCAATCTGATCTGCCGACTGCACTCGCATTTTTGTTGGAAGTAAATATCACTTGGCGCGAAGCTCTAGTATGGGCATCTTCGATAAATTTGTTGCTTGTTATATTGTTTGCAATTAGGAAAAATTAAATAATTATACACAAAGAGCAGAATAGCTTCGTATCGAGTGATTGAGTAAAAACAATTAAAATCAATACGGAAAGCCCGCAAACGCCAAAAAAGCAAGTACAATGACAAAATAGATAACTAAATAGACAATAACTGCAGCGCACCGAAAAACACGTCTACTCACGTTGAAGACACATATTTTTCGATATCGAAAATTTCGAAAAATGAAAGAAGTGCCATAATTCTTTACCAAATACGAAAAGAGGCATGAAACATGGCGATTGGATTGGTTTTTTGACGCAAGGTATACATAACACCTGACACCTACCATATTAAGTAAAAAAAATGAAAGTTCTGCAGGGCGAAATCAAAAGCCCTTGGAAGCATGGCAGGAATAATGTTCGTGGTATTACATATATAAATAAATTAGCGGTACCCGACAGATGATGTTCTGGGTCACCCTGGTCCGCATTTTGTTCGATATCTCAAAAACGCCTTCACATATGCGACTAGGGGCCACTCCCTTTTAAAACCCTCATTAATACCTTGAATTTGATACCCATTTCGTACAAACACATTCTAGAGTCACTCCTGGTCCACCCTTATGGTGATATCTCGAAAAAGCATCCACCTATAGAACTAAGGCCCACTTTCTTTTAAAGTACTCATGAACACCTTTCATTTGATACCCATATCGTACAAACACATTCTAGAGTCACTCCTGGTCCACCCTTATGGTGATATTTCGAAAAGGCATCCACTTATAGGACTAAGGCCCACTTTCTTTTAAAATACTCATGAACGCCTTTCATTTGATACCCATATCGTACAAGCATATTCTAGAGTCACACCTGGTCCACCTTTATGGCGATATCGCTAAAAGGCGTCCACCTATAGAACTAAGGCCCACTCCCTTTTAAAATACTTATTACCACCTTTCGTTTGATACCCATATCGTACAAACACATTCTAGAGTCACCCAAGTCCACTGTTGGCCTCGCAGAACGCTCGGTGCGCGGAGATCCAATATAATTGAAAAGAAAAGAAAACGCAAATAATTTCAATATTAGTATTTTATAATAATTGATTTATTATTTGTTAAGCGGGTACAATATTTTACCTTTGGTATGTGGCGTGACAGCAGCAGTTGACCGTCTTCCTTCGTGGTTGAAATTGAACAGAAAATGGAAAGTGATCTCCGTGTTGTCGAACCGGAAGATCGTGCGGGAGTTTTCCAAGGGATATTTGTTATCCGATGGAAAGCTCAGTTACCCCCCTGCAAAAAATGCGATTAGTCTAGGATGAGTCCGGGATGAGTCGCAAGGGAGTATGCGACCAATGCCAGTTTTGATCTCTTTGTATGAGTTCAACTGTTCCCTTTTGTTTGAGCATGTCCTATGAAGAGACTAATTGTACCCATTTATACCCGAAAGGGATCGATGGGATCAATCCCCTTTGTACCCATATGGGAACATAAGAGAGTAGTCGCTTTTAGGTCCAATAAGGACTCAAATATGGACCAGTCGCATTTTTACCCCAATGGTAGTAAAATGATACTCACCGATGTAATCCATTTAAAAATAAAACAAAAAACAAAATTTTTTTAGTTTCATTTCCGGTTTATATTGAAATAAGCAAGTTGAAAAATTGAATCTTTTATAATTTGTATATTACTCAGGTACTACGTTAATGCTATTCATTAAAACAATTCACAAGCATTTTGTTAATTAGAAATAACTTAAGTTTCAAACTTTTTTCATACATTAGTTGATCAGACTTTTAATAATAGATGGCTTTATTTATTTTTAAATTATATTAATATATTACTTCATCACATTTTTAGTTAGTTTATTTCATTCATTATTTTTATACCTTTCATGAACATGAAATGGTATATTAACTTTGGTCCGATGTTTGTAACGTTGAGAAATATAGAAGATAGACTCACCATTAAGTATACCGAAATAATCAGGTTGAAGAGCTGAGTTGATTTAGCCATGTCCGTCTGTCCGTCTGTCTGTTTGTATGCAAACTAGTCCCTCAATTTTTGAGATATCTTGATAAAATTTGGTGAGCGGGTGTATTTGGGTGTCCCATTAGACATTTGTCGGAACCGACCGGATTGGACCACTATAGCATATATCCTCCATACAACTGATTTTTCAGAAAAAGAGGATTTTTGTAAAATCTTACCCAATTTAACAGATTGAAGCTTCAAACTTCACCATATACCTTCGTATATTGCAGGTATTGTTGCCTGAAAAAATTGATGAGATCGGTCGTATATATAGTATATATCCCCCACAACCGATTGTTCAGATAAGGAAATTTTTCGTAATTACTGCCCTATTTTAAGAGCTAGAGGCTTCAAATTTCAACGAATGCTTACGTATATAGCATATATTGTTGTCTGAAAAAATCATAAAGATCGGTGGTATATATAGTATATATATGGTGGTATATATAGTATATATATATAGTATATTTATATATATATTTTCGCAAAATTTAGTCCCATTTTAACAGCTAGAAGCTTCAAATTTCACAGAATACTTACGTATATAGCATACATTGTTGTCTGGAAAAATCATAGAGATCGGTTGTATAAGTTATTAGTTCTCTAGTGAGAAACTAAAAAAATATAATTTTATGACGACTCGAAGTCGTTGTACTTTATTTCATCATAGCAACTTAATTACTAACTTTACAATATGTTTCTTACTTCTACTTATCGTATGAAGTCACGTTGGTTGGCAGGTGATTCCTCTTGTTGTTGTTGTCGCTTTATTTACTTCCTCATTTCCAATGAATAGTAATGCACGGTCAGCTATTGAGTAATTGCGCGTGTGACCTTCTTTTAGGTCGCATGCTTACGCAGCATTACATACCGCTATCGTATGGAGAGTTACATATGCTTACGCAGCATTGCATACTGTTTTCGTATGGATAGTTACATATTTATATGTGGGCAGTTTTGGAGCCCAATTTCAGAGTATGTGGCGTTAACTCCTCCCCCTTTAAAGTATGCAGCGTCCTCGTTGGATGGCATTTCATTTGTAGGTACAGTGGGGGTTTCCTTTGAACTGCTAGTATTGACTTGAATGTTTATTCTCATTTTCTTCTTAGAGTTTAATTTTTTGGCAATCATGGTGGCCAATAGGATGATCAGCGATAACGTGATTATCGAAGAGCATGTGAAAATGCTTATTTTGTATTTCAAGTTGACATCATCTATTTTTTGGATGTTCGCTATATTGAGCTCTTTCAAATATTGTAAGGAAAGAACTTCCTCGAGATTCGCTGTAACATTTGTCGATTTGACTATTGCTGGTAAGGGCTTCGCAAACAGTTGATTTTTATTAACGAAATGTTTGCCTTCAATTTATAAGCTTGAATTATCATATTTGATCAAAAATGTACCATTCAGATTGATTTCTTTGTTGTCTATTTTTAGGGGTCCATTGTAACTATTGATAAATAATAATCCGGGCATTATTTCTTCTATCGTGGGCATATGGTGACTATTTATTAGGGTGCAGTTGGATGAATATCCTTTTAAAAGGTTTGGTATGCAGGTGGTTAACGTGATTTCTTTTATGCTATCTTGCTTACATAAAATTAAATTGTTTATATTCTTACAACTATCTCTTACACCAAATATTTGCTTATTACAAATTATTAAATTTTCATATTCAAGTTTAATTGCTTTATAGCCTTGTTTTACAGCTTTGGCTTTTATTAATTTACAAGATTTTTTGCTGGTTAAAGGGAATTTTACAATATAAATAATGGAAGATAAGTTTGATGCAATTTTAACATCGCTAATTAAATTTAAATAGGGCATGTTTTGTTTTTCTAGTGCTTCTTCAATTACAATTAATTCTTCGTTAGATAATATGAATGAGTTTGTAATTCCTGCTTTTCCCCATTGTATTGAATAATCTATGTTTATTAATTCTTCTTTAATGAATTGCAATTTCCTTTCAATATTTTTTTCTATTTCTAATTTAAGAGCATCGGCCGATTTCATTTCGCTTAAAATTGTATTTGAAATATGAGTTAAATTATTTATTCTTTCTAAAATAGATTTATTTATTACTACTTGTTGGTTATTATTACTCGCTATATTGGTTACTTTATCGGTTAGTATTTTAAAATCTTCGTGGTCAGGGGATCCAGCAAGCCATTTCCAGGCTGTGCCAAGTGGTTCGATGGCTCTTTTGGTTTTCTTGGGTCTCAGTTGGTATAGGAGGGATCGGATGGATTTCTCCTCTTGGGAAAGGAACGGGTGACTTCGGCTTTTCCTAGTTATGTCATGTTCTATTGTGGCGTGTATGTCGTCGAGTAGGGAGTCGTACTGGTCGAGGTCAATAGTGTGTATTAGTCGAAATGTTCCAATTTGAACTTTCGCGGTTCCTGTGTCTATCGTTACTATGGGACTGGTCGTATAGTCCAAAATTTGGGTTTCCGCATTGCAGGTGGCAAATAGGATCCTGCAAAAGAAGATTGTGATTTACTTTTTGATATGGCTTTTATGAACGGTGCGGCCAGATTGTGTCAAAATTGTGTTGCCTTGGTCTTCTAGTACTGTTTCCTTTTTATATCGGGGTGTTAGTTTGTTTCCTAGTCTTTTGTTTATTTTTACATAAACAACGTCGTTATTGCTGTATGTCCTGAACTCGGTCCTATCTTTATTATGAAGTCGCAAGTCTTTTTCCTGTTTATTTTTAAGATTATGGATATTTTCTTCTCTGTCCAATGTCATTGGGTTTGGTCCTACTGTTCTTCCGAAAAATACTTCTACTGGTTTACGTTTGGTAGTGGAATGAATGGAATAGTTATATTTAATATGGCTCTATTAAGAAGGTCCTTAAAGTCGGTGTGGGTGTTTTCTGCTTTAGTGCAACGCATCACGTCGGTAAGTGTGGAATGGAATCGTTCTATTTGCCCGTTTATAGAACTTTTGTATGGAGGAGTTTTAAATATTTCGATACCGTATTCGTTTTCTAACATAAATGTTATAGGGGCTGCGTTTAGGGATTTTTCGTTGTCCATAACGATATTTTCTGGGATTCCGAATGTTGTCAAGAGATTTCTTAAGGGGGCCTTTATGTCTTCCGTTGCTCTGGAGCGCACGATTTTTGCTTGTGCGTATTTGGAAAATTTATCCATGGCCGTTAGCACTACTTTGTTGTTAGTATGGTATAGGTCTATATGAACTATATGACCTGGGTAATTAGGAATGGGAGTTGGTTTCAGGATAGGATTTACTGGATGTCTCTCATACTTATTTTCTAAGCAAATTTTGCACTGTTTTGCAATTCTTTTTATTTTGGCGTTCATTTGTGGGAAGTAACATCTTTCTAAGAGTTGGGCTTTATTTTCGGTGGGATTGCGATGAGCTCTATTATGCTCGTTGATAATTTCCGTTTCCTGTTCTAATTCATTTGTAACGTCTCTAATGAATTTTCGGGTATAACGTACTTTGTACTTGCTAAAATGAATTTGGCAAATTGTTTGTATTTTCCCTAAAATGTTGTCTTCGGTTTTTATGCAATTTGTTACTGTAGGGTTGCGATATCTTTTCAACAATGTGGTAAGAGTTTCTTCTGTAGGGTCTCTTTCAATAATAATATGTCTATGGTAAGTGGGAAAAGGTAATTTAAATTGGTATGAAGAGGTTTCGCCAGTAGAGATAAAAATTTGATTTTTAAATGCATTGATAGGTGCGTCTGTATACGGTATTAAATTTTGGGCTGAACTTTCGTCACTATGTTGGGTTGCAGACAAAGAATTTATTTGTTGTGGTGGTCGAGAAAGTGCTTCTGCGACAATATTGGTACTGCCAGGTTTGTATTTTATCTCATAGTTGTATTCTTCCAATATTGATTTCCATCTTTTTAGTTTACTGTTAGTATTTCTATTACTGAGTGAGTATGTCAAAGGTTGATGGTCTGTAAAAATTTTTATTGTGGTTGAACCATACAAATAATTTCTAAAGGTTTTTAAAGCCCATATTATGGCTAAAAGTTCCTTTTCGTTAGTTGCGTAGTTTTCCTCGGTCCCCGTCAATGTTCTGGAGATGAACATTATGGGTTTACCACCTTGCTCTAGGACTGCTCCTATGGCGTGGTTTGATGCGTCGGTTGTCAAGTGAAATTCTTTTTCGAAGTCGGGGTATTGTAACATAACGTCAGAGGATGCTAGTGAATTTTTTAATTTATTAAACGCTTCCATTGCGTTATTGTCGAGAGAAATTTTTATTTTAGCTGAAAGATTTTTGGACATGCGTCCCTCCTCGCCTCTCAAAAGTACCGTTAGGGGCTTGGCGAGTTTTGCGTAGTCTTTAATGAAGCGTCGGTAATAACCGGAAAGTCCTAGAAAGGATCGAAGTTCTTTTATAGTTTGAGGCGGTGGAAAGTCTAGACTTGCTTTCACTTTTGCTGGGTTTGTTTTTATGCCATTTTTGGAGACAACAAATCCCAAAAACTCAACCCCTTCTTTGAGAAATTCACATTTATCAAGTTGGATTTTCATATTAGCATCTTGTAGGGTCCTGAAAATTGTTTCCACGTTTTTCAAATGAGAGTCTTCGTCTTTTCCGAAAATTATGATATCGTCTATGTAGACAAAGCATATTTTTCCGATGTAGTCTCTAAGAATATCATCTAATGCTCGTTGGAATATGGAAGGCGCATTTTTAAGGCCGAAAGGTAGTCTGGTAAATTCGTATTTACCATTATTGACTGAAAAAGCTGTTTTTGCGATATCGGATTGAACTAAAGGGATCTGATGAAAGCCACTTTTCAAGTCGAGAACTGTAAAGAATTTGTTCTTTCCGAGTTGTGAAAGAACTTCATTGGTGTCTGGGATTGGGTAGCGGTCGGGTATTGTGATTGAATTTAGTTTGCGGTAGTCTATTACCATCCTGTATTTCTTTATGCCAGATGCGTCAGCTTTCTTTGGCACTATCCAGATGGGAGAATTGTATGGGGATCGAGAGGGTGTAATTATCCCATCCTCAAGTAATTTTGATATTTGCTTTTCTACCTCGTCCTTAAGGGACATTGGGTATGGGTAGTATCTGGAATATACCGGATCTTGGTTTGTAGTTCTTATTTCGGCTTTTACCGCGGTGGTGTACGTTAATTTTTCATCCGGGTCAGAAAAAAGTTGTGGGTATGAGTAGCATAAATTTCGGAGTTTTCCCGTTTGTTCATCCGTAAGATGGTCTGTTCTTATTTCGATATTGTATACTGATTTTGATTTTTGTTGTTTAATGGCTATTTTCCTATTGTTTTTTATTAGCATGTGATTTTTTGAAGTAAAAATTACGGCTTCTAATTGTTTTAGGCTGTCGTTACCGAGAATACCGTGAAATGATTTAAGTGTGGGTAATATAAAAAATTTAAGGTTCTCGTCTTTTAAACCGAAAATGTTAATAAAGGTATGGTGAGTTATCTTAACGTTTCCTCCTACTGAGGTTGCATAAAAAATTTCCTCGTTGGGAATACGTTTTTTCGCGAGATTTGGTTGAATGTAGTTTTTATTTGAACCCGTGTCAATTAAGAAATTTAGAACTTTCCCGCTACTGTCCTTGCATTGGAAATATGGTAGCGTGGAATTCGTTAGCCTAAAAAATGAATGTCGGAGAATTCGTATGAGTTTTCTTGAGGGAGGCTGTCAATGGTGTTGTTATCGTGTGCAGTGTATTGGTTGTAGTAATCCTGGAATGTCTGTTCATCTGGTTCGTCAGGTTGCTGTCCTAAGTCCGTTTCTGTTGTTTCTATGTTATTTACCCTATTTTGTTGGAAAGGTTGCCGCATTTGATTGGAAGGAGGTGTGGGCCGTTTTCCGGCAAGGAAGTTATTGGTCGGTCTATTCATGTAGTTCACGTTCTTTGTCCTGAGAGATTCGTCTATGTCCATTGGGACTGGGGGTTTTGTTTGGGTGGGTCTTGGTGGAGGATTGTTGAACTGGTTGGATCTAGGGGGTTGTTGCAGAGCGTAGTTGGGAGTTTGAATGTTCGGATTCTTTACGTATTGTTGGTATTGGGGGAATTGTTGGTATTGAGAAAATTGTTGGTATTGGGGAAATTGTTGGGAAGCTCGGGTAAAGGTAGGAATTGCTTGAGGTAGATGGGCAAGGTGCGGGTAGAATGGCTGATTATTGTTCTTTCTTGGTGGAAGTGCGGGCCGTTGCTGATATGGTATCTCGAAAATCGGTGGTGGTATTGCGGGCCGTTTAGGCAAGCCGTATTGTTGGCTGTTGGCATGTGCTGCCCTGAAATTTTGATTCTCTAACTTGATGCACAAATGCAATGCTTCAGGCAGATCAGCCGGCTCTTTCATGCCGAGAAGTCTCGATAGATCGCCTGATAGTCCTCTGACAAAGGTGTCTAGCGCCTTGTCACGGTATGTGTGTGTGAGGACAATCATGCACTCTTCGCTGATTTCCATGCAGGCTATTTTATTTAATATTAGTGAGAGGTGTGAATAAACCTCACCATAAAATTCTTGCACAGATTTCCGACCTTGTATTAAGCAGGTCATTTGATATTCGAGTGTGCTAAGATCTCTTTTGTCCGCGTAGTGCACGGTAAGGCATCGGGAAATAGCCTTCCAGTTAAGGGGGGTATTGTAGGACTCTAGTGCTGCGTCAGCACTGCCTACGATTTTATTACGAATTACACTAAGGATGCCGAAATATTTCGGTGAGCCTGCGCATGGCTCATAAATCCTTAATATTCGTTCAACACTTTTCTTCCAGCTGCTGAACTCAGCTGGGTTTCCACGATGGTGGTCCTGCAGGGGGCGATGGTGGTCCTGCAGGGGGTGCATTAATATTCCCTAGCACAGGCGGTCTCATCAAATTATTATGAGCCATTTTAATTGTTTTTTTTTTTTATTTTTTTATTTTATACTTTTCGCTAGCTATGTGATGTTTTTGTGGATTTAGTTTAACAATCTCTGGAGGGTCCCTTTTGTGGTGAATCGCAGAGTTGTTTTATTATTATCCTAAAGGTTATTTTTATTTTATAGGCTGTACGAGCCTGTTGTTCATGAGAAGTAATAAATATCGAGGAGAAAAAAAAAAAATTCACTAAAAAAAAATTTTTTTTTGGTAAAATTTCGAGAAAAAATTATTGAAGGAATTTAAGAAAAAGGGGTTAAACTTTTATTATATTTTCACTTTTGAAATTTGCACTTATTAAAAGGATTGTACCTGTTATCTTAAAGTTACACAATTTTACTTAAATACCTAATTATAATTTTTTTTTTTGTTTTGCGTGTTTTTTTCCTAAATTTGCATTTATAAAAATTTTCTTAAAAGTTTAAAAAATTTTTACTTAGATACTTCAATTATTATTTATTTTTCTTTGTTTGTTAAATTTGCACTTAAAGTTTCACTAAATTTCACTTATTATCTAATTTGTTCTTACATTAATAATCCCGCGGCGAACAAGGCTGGTAGTCCTTTTTGCATCTCGCTACTATTGGCAGTCTCGCTGGCTTCTTCTGCGGGTTGGTGGCTGTGTTCTTCAGAGCTTTACCACCGGGTTTCCTGTCCAGTGCGTTGGGGCGCATCTTTAGGGCCACTTAGTTTCCAGCTAGGATGTTCGTTGTGTTGGGCGCTTCTTTAGAGCCACTTTTTTTTGTCACACGAAACGCGAGGCACTCACTACTTGAGGGCCTTTTTACTACTTGCGGAAACTTACGCGACTGGGCCGTTGGACGCCAGTTATTAACCGTTGAGCGCCAGTTATTAGTTCTCTAGTGAGAAACTAAAAAAATATAATTTTATGACGACTCGAAGTCGTTGTACTTTATTTCATCATGGCAACTTAATTACTGACTTTACAATATGTTTCTTACTTCTACTTATCGTATGAAGTCACGTTGGTTGGCAGGTGATTCCTCTTGTTGTTGTTGTCGCTTTATTTACTTCCTCATTTCCAATGAATAGTAATGCACGGTCAGCTATTGAGTAATTGCGCGTGTGACCTACTTTTAGGTCGCATGCTTACGCAGCATTGCATACCGCTATCGTATGGAGAGTTACATATGCTTACGCAGCATTGCATACTGTTTTCGTATGGATAGTTACATATTTATATGTGGGCAGTTTTGGAGCCCAATTTCAGAGTATGTGGCGTAAACTTATATATAGTATATATCTCACACAACCGATTGTTCAGATAAGAAACTTTTCGCAATTTCTACCCCATTTTAACAGCTATAGGCTTCAAATTTCACCGATTGCTTACGTATATAGCATATATTGTTGTCTGAAAAAATCATAGAGATCGGTTGTATATATAGTATATATCTTATACAACCGATTGTTCAGATAAGAAACTTTTCGCAATTTCTACCCCATTTTAACAGCTATAAGCTTCAAATTTCACCGATTGCTTACGTATATATCATATATTGTTGTCTGAAAAAATCATAGAGATCGGTTGTATATATAGTATATATCTCATACAACCGATTGTTCAGATAAGAAACTTTTCGCAATTTCTACCCCCTTTTTAACAGCTATAAGCTTCAAATTTCACCGATTGCTTACGTATATAGTATGTATTGTTGTGTCAAAAAATCATAGAGATCGGTGATATATATAATATATATATGATGGTATATATAGTATATATATATAGTACATATATATTTTTTTTGCGATTTCGGCCTCATTTTAACAGCTATAAGCTTCAAATTTCACCAAATGCTTACGTGTGTAGCATATATTGATGTCTGAAAAAATCATTGAGATCGGTGGTATACATAGTATATATCTCATACAACCGATTGTTCAGATAAGAAACTTTGCGCAATTTCTGCCCCGTTTTAACAGCTAGAAGCTTCAAATTTCACAAAATGCTTACGTATATAGTATACATTGTTGTCTGAAAAAATCATAGAGATCGGTGGTATATATATTATATACTTCATATAAACTGTCATTTTTGCCCCTTTTTTACGGCTAGAAGCTTCAAAATTCATCAAATTTCATCAAATAGTTACGTTTACGTCATATATTTTTGAAAGACGTGATTCGTAGTCATAGTTTTTACATGCAGACCACAAAAAACCTGAAACTTTGCATCCTCACACAAAGTACCTACCTGTTTTTTATTTTATATTTATCTTAAAAATCGTTAAGGTATGTAATCTGTTCACTATATATTTTTTATCTTATACATCCGATTATTCGGAGATTACGAGCTGGATAAGATTGTTGTTCAGCCCCATTCATGAAAGGTATGAAGTCTTCGGCACAGCCGAAGACAGTCCCGTTTTTACTTGTTATTTATTTATTTTATTTATTTATTTATTTAACAACATTTACAGGGTAAGACCAGATATGGTCTTTTAGAAGTACTTCAACTAGGTTATTAAACGTAAAACAGTGCAAATATGTATATCCTAACTTAAATCTAAGTAACAAAATTTGAATAAATCAAACCTTAACGAAAGAAAATATAGTTAAGATCAAAGTGAGAAAAGGGGAAAGAAAAGAGAAGCAGGGATCTTAAACACCCTTACAATGTTTTTGCATTGTTTTTATACAGCTTTGAAGTACTTGAGTATTACATGCTGTAGTTGAATCTATTTAGTCTAGCCTGCACATCATCTGGGATTGAATTCCATAATTTAACCGCGTTAATGAAAAATATTCTAGATGAAGTTAAGTAATTATGCGATGGTACGACCGGACTCTGATGTCTCAGTGATCTCACTGGTCTCAACTTTTCGAATAAGTAATTTGGTGTCTTCCACAATAATAATTTGTATATAAAGATACAATTCCTGGCGGCCAGATAATTTTCAAGGCTGCACCCAAGAATTTTCGTTCGCCAGGCAGATATGTGATCGTATCTATCAATCCCGTAAACGTATCTCGTAGCATTGTTAAAGGGTACAGCAACCTTGTTGTATGACACTGAGTCCATTTTACCATATACTATATCAGCGTACGTTATGAGCGGCATAATTAACTGCAACACAAGTTTTCGCCTGGTTTCAACGGGTGTGAATGGGGCCGAGACTATTAACTTCCATAATATGGCATAAACATTGGTAACCACCTTGTTGACATGGTCACTACAAGTAAGTTTACAGTTCACAATAAAACCCAGACTTTTTACTCTCTCAACAAATTTAAGTGGACTAGTTCCAATATACAATGCAGGAAGGTCAATATTATATACAACACTATGACATATAGGCAAAACATAAGACTTGAATGCATTCAAACTCAACGAATTTTCACTAGCCCAAACAGAGATTGCAAACAAATTATTATTAATTTTGAAACATAAATCTTCAAAAAGACCGATACCACTTGACAAATATAATTGCATGTCATCGGTGTTTAGGCAGGATGCCTAACTTTTTCCGCATCTGTCTGCGATCGCCCCAATGCAACCCTGCGAATCGATACTCGATACTCGAATTAATTTGTAACCACCCACACCATCACCGCCACATGCATGTGAATGCATGTACATGTACTTGTATGTGTGTTTTTTTGTCAGCACTCATGCATATGCATGTCGGGGTTGATGTAAGGGTGCCTTTCCCCTCCAAAACGGAGGATTTTGCGGGTCAACGGTTGTAGCTCGCTATACAACCGGCCTCTTGGATTTCAACAGCCGTACAGCACCCATCTGCCGCCAACGATCTCTGCCGTTTTATATTCAGGTAATATTGTACCCAAATTATTTTTACTTTTATCTAATAAAGTCCACCCATTATAACGAGGAAAATCCTCTTGTGTTTTCTCTTATTTCATTGGAGTGAACTGCCACCCGAGACCGACCCTTGTGCGCCTACCCACTGCCGGTTTACGACGCACTCAGGCCGAACATTTGGTCCATCTTCACCAGGAATTTGGAATACAGTACCTATATACAGTCCACATCACAAGATACCATAGCTGACCGCACACACTTCAGAATTCCTAACATAAAAAGTTAGCCGGAGAATTTTTGCCACAACCACAAAAAGTCTATTATTTCATACCAGCGTGCAAAAACACTGAGAGATCAAGCCATCTTGCCACATCAGCGACAGTATAAGAATCACCAAAAAGTTCAAAGTAAGTGCAATATTTCTTGCCACATTTTTTTTCGTTTAAAAAAAAAATAATAAATAAGAAAGTGCGAAAAATCGATTTAAAGTGCCATACGTGATTATAATTAACCGCGAAAAGTGTGAAAAAACTGTGTAGTGCCAAAAAGGAAAATAAGTGCAAACGTGTTGCATTAACATCGTTTAAGATTCCTTGTGACTATCTGGCCTGCCCCCCACCAGCAGTAAGGCTCTCCGGACACAGCACAAGGAAGAGGTACACATAACCTCACTTTCACATAAAATTTCACGCCATTCTATTTAAATTTTCTTTTTGTATCACATTATTTTCACTAATTTCTCTAATTAATCTTGTTACACAGTTTTTGTTCCTTGTTGCATAAGATTTATTTCACGGTTTCACACTTTTCGTCGAGTTTATATCAACGCGCGCACTTATTTCATAATAAAATTGAAGGTTGAAGTGGCGAGTGGCCCCTCCTTTAGTTTACACAGTACACATCGGTGTTGCTACCCCCTGCTCTCTGTTTTAAGGCACACATAATCTGCAAAGTCAGACAAAAATAAACAAATTAAAAGTAGTAACTAAAATTTTGCGTAATTTTAATAGTTGTTGGTTGGGTGATTCGCTCAGGTTTTTCAAGTTTTATATCCCTTGGCTAATTTGCTCTCCACCTTTCATCCATGAACATGGATTATTACATTAGATTGGCCGATCGAATAATCGAATTCCATGCCGATTTTAATGATATCAATGCGGCTCTGCACACTGTACACACTCTGGCAATACAGCAAAAGGAGTTGCAAGCCAAGTGGGAAAAAGCAGAGAACGCCCTAGAGGAGTTGCTTGGCTCTGACACGCTCGACGCAAAGAAAATTGCAGCGGTCAAGATCAAGCATAAAGCGGCATATGCCGTATTCCTGAGATGCATGTAGAACATGGCTGAAATTCAAACTAAATCGAAGGAGGAAAAAGATAGGGCAGTCAAACCTGGGGGAGAACGCGCGCGCGAACACAGTATCCGCCTGCCAGCTTGCGATACTGAGGTATTCAAGGGCGACTACCTATCTTGTCCAACGTTTCGTGACCTGTTCACGGCCATCTACAAAAACAACAGTCGCCTAAGCCCGGTAGAAAAGTTGTTCCACCTTAACCAAAAAACCCAAGGTGAAGCAAAAGACATTGTCAAGAAATGTCCCTTGACAAATGAAGGCTTCGAAACAGCCTGGAAAAACCTATGTGAGAAATACGAGAAGCGGATTCTCGTAAACTCACAACTACAAATTTTGTTTAATCTAAAAAAGATAGATAGCGAGTGCGGCAGCTCAATCAAAACCTTACAGCGCGACATAAATAATTGTTTAGCATCTTTAAAAACACATCAGATTGACGTTTCAAATTGGGATGCGATTATTACTTATTTATGTTCGAAAAAATTACCTGAGAATACGTTGACTCTATGGGAGCAGAGCATTGACCACAACACGGACATATCCAAGTGGGAGGATATGGACAAATTCTTGTCAAATCGTTTCCAGACGACACTTGAAACCGTGTCTGGTTTTACAGGGAATGCCACTTCTAAAGTGCAAAAATCAAATGCGTCGCGCCAGTCGACAGAAACCCCCACAAAAAGACTTGGTGCTTTTCAAACAAAAGTAACCAAGCAAACAACAAAATCAATATGTAAAATGTGCAAATCTACGGAGCACAGATTACGCAACTGTTCACGTTTTTGCGATTTAAACCCGGTAGCAAGGATTAAATTCGTCAAATCCACAAATGGCTGCCTGAATTATTTATCCCAAGGACACACAGTGACGAGGTGCACCAGTTCATACAACTGTTCCAAATGCCACTCTCGTCACAACACGCTCCTGCATGCGGACACACTTCAGCAACCAGCGGTGCGCAACCCGTTCAAAGATGCGGATAATACCCCATCAACTTCGGTACAGGCACGGAAAAGACAGGAATCGGGACAACCACCTTCTTCTACGAACCAGAATGTCAAATCCTGCCATGCCAATTCCAGCACAGGTGTGCTCTTAGGAAATGCTCGCGTACACATTCACCATAATGGTACCGACTTCTCCGCGCGGGCATTAATTGATTTTGGGTCTGAATGTTCCTTTATAACTGAAAGACTGAAACGCAGAATCAATTTTCCAGCGAGGAAAATGCATGCCCATGTTTCAGGCATCACAAATGCGGTGTCAGCTCAGGTGAAAGAAGCATCCAACATCGAATTACGTTCACCAGTGGATCCCTTCTTCAGCCTGACTACACCCGTACTAGTTCTAGCGAAACTCACTGGGAATCTTCCATCCTGCCATATCAACGCAATGACTATGCAGGCATTCCCAGACTTGGTTTTGGCAGACAAGAGGTTCTAGGTCAACGAAGACGTAGACCTCATACTTGGCGGAGACATATATCCCCAAATTATAATGAACGGTATAAAAAAGAATGTGCTAAACACACTCTTAGCCCAAGAGACAGTGTTCGGTTGGATACTAACCGGTCGTATCGAAGCACCGAATCCAACGAAGAGCATCATGTCCTTCTACAACGAAGTTGCGTTAGACAATCAATTAAAGGCTTTCTGGGAGGTAGAAAATCTACCCAAAAATAAAATATTGAATGAAGAGGAAAGGTACTGCGAACAATTATTTAAGGAAACAACGAAACGGAAGATGGAAGATACACCGTATCATTACCATTCAGGCAGGATTACCCTAATAACATTAATTTAGGACCGTCCCTGAAACGCGCATGCTCTCAATTCTTCCGGAATGAGGGGCGGCTAATAAAAAAACCCAGATTTAGGTAAAGAATATGTTCGAGTGTTGTCAGAATATGAAACGCTCGGACATATGAAAAAATTAAAAAAGAATATCCCATCCGACGATTCGGATCATTACTTCCTGCCCCACCACGCCGCTATTAAAGCAGAAACTACCACTACAAAGGTACCCGTAGTATTTAATGCCTCGACCCCTACGGCCAACGGTAATAGCTTAAATGATATTCTACTCCCAGGCCCAGTTCTACAAGCCGATCTACCCATCCTTATCTTACGTTGGAGAGTATACCGTTTCGTCTTCAATAGCGACATCGAAAAGATGTATCGACAAATTTGGGTGAACGAAAATCACACCAAATTTCAACGCATTGTATATCGCACTTCCCCGAATGACCCTATTAGTCTCTACGAATTAAAGACGGTTACCTTCGGAGTGAATTGCGCTCCATACCTCGCGATAAGAACGCTTCTCCAACTAGCAGACGACGTCTCAAATTCACACCCTACAGCGGCTAGCATACTGCGAGAATAAATGTATGTAGATGACGTATTAGCGGGTGGACATACGATCACATGGACTATTAAAGCCAGATATGAAATTCGTCAAGTCCTACACTCAGCGGGCTTTCCACTTCGCAAATGGACATCCAATTCAGATGACATTCTAAGGGACATCCCCAAAGCAGACCTGCTCAGTGAAAACTTCCTGGCCTTCGAAGATACCAGTTCAGTTAAAGCATTAGGAATTCGGTGGAATGCCCTCTCCGATTTATTTAATTTTAAAGTAGGGACGCTGGACAACACGGAAAACATTACAAAGAGAGCGATACTATCAGCAATCGCCAAACTTTTCGATCCATTAGGGTGGCTGGCACCAATGGTCATTGTGGCAAAAATACTCATACAGAGTATTTGGTTAGAAGGCACCGCTTGGGACGAACCAGTATCTCCCAGTACGCTGGAACGATGGAAAACCTTCACCGACCAATACCATGAGATCGATAAAATAAGGATACCTAGATGCGTCAACTTTTCTCCAGGAATCGACATCGAGATCCATGGATTTTGTGATTCATCCGAGAAGGCTTATGCAGCAGCCGTTTACATGCGCGTCAAAACGGATGATAACGTCTGCACAAACCTGCTTCTAGCCAAAACCCGAGTAGCCCCAGTGAAAACCCTTTCTATTCCACGGTTGGAGCTTTGCGGAGCCGTGCTGTTAGCGGAAATCACCGAATCAATTTTCAGGAACCTCAAGTTGGGACCAGTGAAAGTGCACCTTTGGACAGATTCAACTATCGTCCTCGCATGGATAAGGAAACCGCCGTGTTCCTGGTCCACTTTCGTCGCACATCGGATCACCAGGATCATCGACATGGTCGGAAATAAGGATTGGTTGCATGTAAACTCAGAATCTAACCCAGCAGATTTAGGTATCAGGGGATTACCTGCGTCTGAATTGGTCAACAATTCGTTGTGGTGGCAGGGACCTTCTTAGCTGCAAGAAGACACTTCCCAATGGCCAGCACAAGAAAGTGACTACATCACCTCCGTAGAGGAAAAGAGGGCGAAGACCTGCGCAACAACAACAGTAAATACCACCGATGTTCTCCAACGCTTTTCAGACCTACCTAGGGCTTTACGGGTGCTCTCATACGTTATGAGGTTCTACCGAAGAACTCACCCCAAAACAAAAAAATCATTTCAGGTAAAGACACCTTTAATGTCCCCTGATGAGATCAAATCACTAACCCAACTCTTAATTAAAATCTATCAGAAACAACACTACAGTTCCGAATATAGTGATTTAAAGGCCGGAAAACCCATTGCAGGGAAAAGTGCCATACTCTTACTTAATCCCTATCTAGACCAACATGGCATCATTCGGGTAGGAGGGCGACTCGGGGCGTCAAAGGACTTAGCCTTTAATGAACGCCACCCAATCCTCCCCCCATACAACTGCCGGTTATCCCGTCTGACAGTCCTAATGTTTCATCAACAAAGTCTGCATGGGGAAAACCAACTCATGTTACGTCTGATACGCACCTAATACTGGATACCTAACATCAAAACCATGATTAGGGCAACCATTAATAATTGCAAAGTTTGCACTATACACCGATAGCGTGTTCAGACCCAACTTATGGGTATTCTCCCTTGCGAACGCACGACTTTCAGCCGTGCATTCACGAATACTGGAGTCGACTTCGCCGGACCCTTCGACATCAAAAGTTACCGCGGTAGAGGGTGTCGACTATCCAAAGCTATGTCTGCCTTTTCGTGTGTTTTTCCACACGAGCGATTCATATGGAGGCCACTACTGACCTCAGCACCCCATCATTTCTTGCGGCTTTTGCCCGTTTTATATATAGACGTGGATGTCCCAAAAACGTCTACTCCGACAACGGTACAAACTTTGTCGGAGCCTCACGATCCCTACGACCGGAATTTAAAACTTTCATTTCACAAGCCCGAGACAATGCTGTCTCGAAGTACAGCCACCAGTCACTCACTTGGCATTTCATCCCTGCGGGCGCTCCCCACATGGGAGGGCTGTGGGAGGCTGGAGTGAAAAGCTTCAAAAGCTACTTCAAAAAGATAGCCTCACCACACAAGTTCACATTCGAGGAATTCCATACACTCTTGTGCCGCATCGAGGCATGCCTAAACTCGCGGCCGCTCAGCCCGGCATCCAATTACCCAACGGACCTTGAGCCGCTTACCCCAGGTCATTTACAGAGCCGGATGCTAGTGAGAGCCCTGCCCCGATGATCAATCGGTGGCAGAAACTCAAAGCCCTCCATCACACTTTCTGCAAGCGATGGAAAACCGAATATCTCACCGAGATCCAGAAGCGATACAAGTGGAAACATCCACAACCTAATCCAAAACCCGGAGACCTA
Organism: Eurosta solidaginis; assembly: GCF_040869045.1. Classification (NCBI taxonomy): domain Eukaryota; kingdom Metazoa; phylum Arthropoda; class Insecta; order Diptera; family Tephritidae; genus Eurosta; species Eurosta solidaginis. The sequence goes on along the minus strand of NC_090319.1, from coordinate 164,911,261 downwards.
GTTGTTATCAAAGAGGACAACCTCCAACCCAACGAGTGGAGAATGGGGAGAATCGTCAACACACACCCAGGTTCTGATAACCGTGTGCGTGTTGTTGACGTTCATACAAACAAGGGACAAATAACTAGACCAATTACGAAATTGGTACTCCTACCGTCCCACGACAAGGAGGATTAAATGTAAGGGACCGAATCCCGCCTTCCAGAACCCCAAAAAACCAAAATCCTATTTCCCTCGGCTACCTAAAATCAGAGGCCCACGGTTGGTGATAGCATAGAAAGCCTATTAAGGAACCCGCGTCTTTGTGTCTCTCTATCCCTAAGCCTGCGTTTCTCCCGAGCCATATATTATAATCAACCCCCCGGTCTCGTGATGGTGCGAGTCTACCGGAGGGGAATTCCAAAACGTACTACGCGATGGCAATGGGGAAAGGGAGCGCGGGACATAAAGACGCGTTCAGCCACGCGCCGTGATGCCCCGCTATCCCTAAGCTTGTGTCTCTCCCGAGGCCCGAATTATAATCAACCCCCGGTCTCGTGATGGTGCGAGTCTACCGGAGGGCGATCCTACATCTTCTCTTTTTTTTTGTTCTCTACCCCCGGTCTCGTGTCGAGTCTACCGGAGGGAATCCTACACCTGACTACTGGTGGGCAATGAGTAAAGGGAGCGAGACACAAGAGAACGCGGGAGAGCTTACCAAAAACTCGCAAACAAAAAACATTTTTTTTTCTAAGTTTTTTCCAACAAGACTAGCCGGGGCCCCCTGACCAGAAAATTCCCAAATTCACTCGCTCACCCCGAGCGAGGACACAAGAAAGGAGGATACCAGAAACGCCCTAACGCAGATTCACTATCTGCCAAAACCACAAAGGCCTTCGGCCCATTATCTTTAGATTTTCAAAAAGCAAACCCACAATTCACTCGCCCCCCTGAGCGAGGACAGCAGAACCCTAACGCAGTACCGATCTGCCATAGCATATACTATTACTCGGCCACAGGCACGAGGCCAACTGAACCCAGCGACACCTAGTAAAATCAAAAAAAATCAGTAATAACCAGCTCGGCATACACCGATTAAGCTATCTTAGTAAAAGATCAAAATCATACTCACCCTCGTTTCCTTATCGTCCTCGAAATTCCGGTAACCGGTATCTGCTGAACTTTAGCTGCGACACCCCCTTCTTCAATTGACGGCATTCAGTCGTATGCTATCCTGCCCTGTGACTGGTGTTTTGTGAGGATATTGAGTCTCCGACTCGCAACAACGGCATTGCTCTAACCTAGCTCAAGTCTCCCTCCTAATCTTATTATAGAGCATGAACGATTCTGAAAAAGGTGCGCTCAACCTCTAGCGAGGACCCTGCTCATGTCCCCACCTTGCTGGAAATAAATTAAAACCCCATCTCTCGGTTGACGCAGAGCCAGGAGGCTTTCGCTATCTCTTGGGCCGCTATTTGGTCACCAAAACAAAACTTAAGTTCAATGAAGCCGCGTTCGGGAAAAAATATGTTTATTTCAGATCAAAATAAATTTCAGATGCTGCTTGTCAGTAAGACAATTAATTAAAACTTAGATCTATTGTCGCGATCTTTCAAAATCCAAAACACATATCACATTCAACTTTTGTACTTAATCGGTCATTACAAAAAAAAAAAAAAAAACGGGGGATCACGAAGCTACCCTATTCGGCCAGGTCGCCGCTTGTTGAGGTGACAGCCTCGTCATCATCCCAGGTGAGCCGCGCCTGGTAAAAGGCGATCACTATCTGCGGACAGATGACGTTGGCCTCTTTAGCCGGCACCCATTCGGCCTCTCGCATCCCTCTCCACCTCATTAACAGCATCAGCTGACCGTCCAAAATCGTCACCCCTACAACCTCCATAGGTTCCAATCCTCGCTCAAACCCCGTTTTCCGCTTACCTAAAAATTAATTACTTAATCAATTAATTGACTGGCGGAGTGACTGAGCGTTACTTACGCTCCATGCTTTCGTCGTCAACGACCCGCCAATACGCTCCTGATAGTATACGCTCGGCTCGTGCAAGATTCCCAAATCCAATGTATCTACCTGTTTCGAAAAAATAAAAAAAATAAAAAAGGTATTTATTCCACCACCTGCTCATCGCGCAAAGGGACTGTCAAGTACGTCTCAATGCTTCAAACAGGGCATGGGTTCGGATTATCCAAACAAAAAAAAACCTATGTCCAATACCATTGCGACTACTTTCCGATGCTGAGCTGCATGGACACATATCCGGGCAATGGGCACCAGGGGGTGCAATAGGTTCACCGTAAACAAAAAATTGAAAAGAAAAAAAAAATTCCCTGACCTTGAGCAGTATCCGTACCCCTTACCACTGGTGGGGGGAAGTACCAGACTTACAAAAGGTCGTAGAAATCGGGAGTGTATATCACTAGGAGGATATTTCCCGTACCTCGAGCAGAATCTGACACCCCTTACCACTGGTGGGGGAAGTGCCAGACTTGAACGAGGTTTTTTTCTTAAAAAAAAAACAAAAAAAAAAAAAAAAAACCAAACTACTACTTTCGTTTTTTTTTCAATTACTTCACGCAGTATCCGCTACCCCTTACCACTGGTGGGGAGAAGTAGCAGACTGACGCAAAGTTTCCCCCGAAGCAAATTCCATGTGGACAGTAATCCACTTAGTTTTAGAATCGCCCTTATACCGAGAGGGCCAAGGTGGGCGGGGTGCCCGGTCGGGAGAATGCTAGCTGTGAGGCACTTGTTTAACCGATTTATCTGGTGCCTCATTCAATTATAGAAGTTCTATTCACCATCTAATAGATACCGCTTTATCCATTAGCATCTACCTCTTCAAATGACATTACACTTAAAATATTCGCTAAAGCCAAGGAAATATACATATCACTAAGAAGATAAAACGGGCCACAAATCCCCATAAGATGATGCTTGGAGGGGACTGCTCGCCTTTTTGCAGCATATCAAACCACTTTGTATGCATGCTGTCCAAGTGAACCGTCAATTGCTTTCTCCTTTCATTCTCGGAATAACTCTTCAAATGCGCTTCAAGACCGCCAGTTACTTGCGTGGACATACCGGATATACCTATTTATGTGTATATATATACCACCCGACCAGTCCATGAGATCCCCTTCGTTTCACATATTTTTAATATTGTTAAAAGCTATACGCTTTAACAGACGATTTTCAGTAGTATTGTGAAGTTTTCAATAGAACAGTAACAATCGGCCACCATTGGCGGTATCGAAAATGCGCAATAAAATACCATCATCGCGTGCTGTTGCTAGACGTATGAAATCACCGCAGGAGGTACACGTTCAGTATTTGCTACATCAACAATTTAAACATGACCAATGCGCCTTCTCGGAAAGGCCAACAGACCGTGGTGGGCATGAGGACACGAGACACACAATCTTTGCGGATTTACGCTTGTCTCAAAGGCATGCAACTCTCGAGGTTGGTATATGCAAGTAAACTTCGCTAAGTTCAACCAATAACGAACGTCAGCATACCTGTCTCAATTGCCTCTTCCTTTTTAGATAAATAGAGATTTCTACAATTATTTCATATGAACAACCCTCTCCATCTGTCCATGCGAAGAGACAAACTACGTATAACTGCATTAAACAGAGCATGAAAAAAAAAATCAACTGTCCAATGCCAATCTGCACTGACACATAACGCTGGACCTAAGAGCTGTGTCAGCAAAACCACATTCAAAGCGCATGACTAGTGAATGCAAAAATGCAATACCTAAAGCACATCTTACTTTCGCTCAGTGCAGTTACAGGAAAGCAGAGCCTCCTATTTACTGTGTATAGTTATATGTACAACGTATTATAGGGGTATATTATATGTTATATGTCCCACGGACATTGTACGTGGAAATGTTATGTTGTAACATTCAAACGTTGCACTAAGATTCCACCTTTAGAATGACTTCAAAGCATAAAAGCAGTGAAAGTCAAAAATTTTCTCCGAAAGAAAGAATAAAAAGGCTGAAAATTGCATTCTACGGCTTTTTTGATTTACAAGATATGAAGGCAGTTCGAGTTTAATTTCGAGCTCCTAGAAGAATTATGTACCCAAAATAACATGGAATTGCACCACCACAAAGTCACTTAATTATAGGGGATACTCATAAATCTTTGTTGTGTACTAAATAAGATATGGACGGTAGTATAAAACTCTCATCCCTTTTTTTCAGTTTTCCGCATCTTCTCCTCGTCTCAGTTAGGTAGCAACAAACGCAACATGCTTCCACCTATGTATACACTGTGTTAAACTAATACATGTCTTTGTTCAGTAGCACGCAAATAAAATTTCGCATAAATTTTCCAAGCACGAATAAATGCATTTGTTGAGCGCAATTGACGTGGACATTATGGTTGGGGGCTCGCTGTCAAACGCAGTCCCAACTTGCGCATATACTGTGTTTTACATCTTCGAGTTGATTGCATAGAAGCTAGATATGTGTATAATAATATAGTTAGTAATATTTACTAACTGCGCTACACCCATCCATACATTTACCACACCACATCATTTTGCCGAGGTTGTCTGGGGAGTAGTAAAATACAAAGCTCCAGAATCGCCTGCTAACATAATCAATTAATACGAAAATATTTATCTCCTCAACATTTATTTAATAAAGCGTTACGCGTAGCCGTTAGTAGCAAACCAATGCGAACAAATAGCATGATCACCGTTGCAACGTAAGCACCTTTTGCCACATTGTTACACTAACTGTAACTAACGGACTGCTGTAGCGAGACAATGCAAAACCCGCTGGGTTTGCGTACACATATTGTTGCAACATGCTATTCTAAAGCAATGGCAGAAGAGCAGATATTTCGAAAATTATCTCGGTTGATTTTAAACTACATTTACTGCGGATTCAACGCCATAACTAACCCCAAAAGAATTTACATAAACACTGTACATGCAGCAAAGAATTTACTCCACTTGCGTCATACCTTCAGTCACAATGGAAGCCGATTTAATCTCGAACACCAGCGGAATTTCAATAGGCCACTTCGTCGAGCAAACTATGTTTCCAAGCGTTAGGTTCGCACCGTTCTCCAGTCAATGGCTGAGCTGCGCGTATAACGCAGCGACGTTCACAACGTAACCTGCCAATGGTCACCAGATAACTTATTTGTTAGCCGAACATTCTTAGTATAATTGTATGTTGCGTACCTACCCAATCTAACGTCACAAATTTTGAAATGTAATCAGCTCCGGCAGCCTGGCAGAATTCCCCGTTGAAAACCAGTTTTCGCTCCCAATGTACCTAAATAAAAGGAAAGATAATTACTGCACAATTGATTCACAAAATTTCACACTGGTACTCACCTTTTTTTTCTTTTCTTAATTGCCGATCCGTCGTCATCCACGCGCCACAAAGAAAGAAAAGGCAACGGCACAAAATCGTAAGATGCCATCCCGTTGTCCCAATTCATGGGAATTTCCATTCAATACACGCGTTTGTGTATGATTTTTCGTTCCTTTTGTCTTCTGCCGGCCGTTACAAGTATACATACCTGTATGCTCGTATGTTTGCCTATTTTGGGTTTCTGCACACAATACATTTAGTGCTGCGCAAATGTACAAGCTACCTGCTCGTAAAACTCTGAGAAAACTCGCAAAGCACAAAATCGGGATCGGCCCTTTCTCCTTTTCTGTGTTTTCTGGTTCTTCCCGTTTTTACATTCGTTTCCCATAGTTTATGGGTTCGTCTTGTTGGGTCGGGGGCAGGAATTGTTGTTTGTCAACAACAAACATCGAAATGAACAAGCCCTGAAATGAGAATCGAACTATCGAAATGAACAAGTCCCGAAATGAGAATCGAACTATCGAAATGACCAAGTCCCGAAATGGGGAAAAACAAATTTTATACGGCACTAGTGCGCCAGTTAGCATGACAAAAATACAAAATGTATACATTCGCATGCTACAAATTCACCACATCAGCTCTATCAAAAAAGAAAAGAAACATGCAACAGGGTGGTACATTGGTACGTAACTTTTAGCATAATGGTACGTGCATATAGAATGCGTCGCGAAACGCTTCGCAAATCTGGAAATTCATGTCAGGCGACAGCAAATAACACAAATCTGCTTGGTGAAATGGTATTTAATATTCATTTTTAAACCACCTAGAATTTTCAACCCCTTCATATCAGCACATGCTGTTGGTGGATTTTCGAATTTAATTTCGATTTTCGCTATTCGTCATGAGCTTTCGCCCAGAATTAAATGCATGCTTTCGTTGGCTTTTCACGCTTCTTTGAAAAGAAAATTCTTCGCTTCCAAGCACCGCAAGACAGTGATAAGGGTGAATCGCTCCACGCAATGATAAAATGTGTACTGACTACCTTAAATACGCCATGATTTGGGTGGGTGGCTTGGAATCACGTCCGTTCCAACCGCCCACGCCCCGCAATCTTGCTGGTTTTGTTGAAATGCATAAGCTGCTCGAAATCACAGCACTAACTACCTTGCAAAAACGCTCTCGTCATTCCACGTCATCTGACTAGTCATTTTACGGTGATAGGTTATATTCGTAGTCACATTTGCATGGGCGTGGGTAGGTTTGTGACCAAGTGTTTTGTAGGGTAATAATATAATACACAACTGACGAAATACATGCGCTGCAGCGAAAACACGCATCACCCAACCAACATCACGGCCACTCGCCCTGGCACATCCATAAAATGCCACAGTCGACCTGAGAGCGACACGACACGCTATACGCTGGAACGGAGACCTCGGCCTCTTCGTCCAGCCCAGAAAAACCTCCAAACCCTCGAGTCTGGAACGGAGACCTCTGCCTCTTCGTGCAACCAACAAAAAAAAACCGCAAATCTGGAATGGAGACCTCGGCCTCTCCATCCGGAACGACAAAAACCAAAGAATAACAAAAAATGGTGCCACTCTGGAACGGAGACCTCGGCCTCTTCGTCCAGCCTTACCGGCCATCGACTATACGCATATTACATTCTGAATTTCCATATTTATGTATAATTCAACGGCAAGAAATATTCACTTATAACTGTTCATAACCGCTAATTTTTTCATCTTAGCTCAGGTGGCATGCGAAGCAAGTCGGAAAGGATTCCCGGCAATTTGCGTCGTCAGACGAACTCCTAATTTAGATTAAGTTTTGTGTGTAAGTCTTATATTCATTTTTCTCGTTTCAGCGGAGGTCATTGGCGGAAAACGATGTTGCGTAGCGCAAGGGGGGCCGGCATGTTTAGGCAGGATGCCTAAATTTTTCCGCATTTGTCTGCGATCCCCCCAATGCTACCCTGCGAATCGATACTCGAATTAATTTGTAACCACCCACACCATCACCGCCACATGCATGTGAATGCATGTAAATGTACGTGTATGTGTGTTTTTTTGTCAGCACTCATGCATGTGCATGTCGGGGTTGATGTGTGGGTGCCTTTCCCCTCCAAAACGGAGGATTTTGCGGGTCAACGGTTGTAGCTCGCTATACAACCGGCCTCTTGGATTTCAACAGCCGTACAGCACGCATCTGCCGCCAACGATCTCTACCGTTTTATATTCAGGTAATATTGTACCCAAATTATTTTTACTTTTATCTAATAAAGTCCACCCATTATAACGAGGAAAATCCTCTTGTGTTTTCTCTTATTTCATTGGAGTGAACTGCCACCCGAGACCGACCCTTGTGCGCCTACCCACTGCCGGTTTACGATGCACTCAGGCCGAACAATCGGCATATGCATGAATATTGACATACTGGCACAAATCAAAAATATCATTCACAAAGAGACTAAATAGAAGTGGACCAAGGACCGACCCTTTCGGTACGCCGGCATACACAAGTTTAGACTGCGGCAAAGAATTTCCTGATTTAACTTTCTGCGTTCTATCCTTAAGATAATAAGCTTAATAAGCTTGACTGAGCTATCCTCAAATCCGAAGTAATACTTCAGCTTCGTACATACCTTCTTATGATTCACAGAATCAAATGCTTTGGAGAAATCCAGTAAACAAAGAAGTGTTAGGTCGCCAGTATCAAAACTAGTTCTTATATCATCCAATACTTTAACCATTGCTGTAGAGCAGCTGTGCTTTGGTCTGAAGTCAGCTTGCAACGGACTGAGTAATTTATTTTGCTGGATAAAGTTAGAAATTTGTGCTGCCATTAAATTTTCTGATACCTTCGAAAATGTAGGCAGTATGCTGATAGGCCTATAATCACCTGCACAGGTAGCATTAGTTTTTTTTTGCAATAGGAAGTATAATTGCTTTCTTCCACATCGTGGGAAAATATGAAGAGGTGAAGCAGAAATTTATGATGTGTGTAAGCGGACCTAGTACAAACTCCATTACGATCTTAATAAATCTTAGAGAGATTCCATCCTCCCCCATTCGATTTTATACTTAATAAAGACTTCAAAACATCAACCTCGCCAATTGTATCAAATTGAAATTTGTTATCAGGGCCGACATAGGAGGAGTAATCTTTTAGCAGGGCTGGAGTATTGACGTCATTGTTAGCGCTAACAAAAAAGACATTTAGTTCATCCACATCTATATCACACTTAGTAGTGCCCTTGCGATGTATTTTAAACCTTTTTAATTTTCTCCACTGCTCCTTGGATGGAAGTAAGGGATCTAGCTTTGATTTACTGTACCTACACTTTGCCTGCCTGATAATAGCTATTGTTTCATTTCGCACTACTTTGTATCGACCCCAGGAAATATTTGTCCTATTTTTACGCCACTTACCATACTATTTTTGACGTTGCCGATCGAACTCTCGAATTGTACCAGGGACACGAACTGTTAATAACACTTGCACAACGAATAGGCACATGCACATTAAACAATGTGGTCAAGTTATTATTAATAAAATCTAGCTTGGTATCAACCGTGTCAAGAAACCAACAGTCAGTCCAATCAACACCACTTATATCGGAATACAAAGCATTAACATTCAACGATTTAAAATCACGAAACACAAATGTACAGTCTAAATCAGAACGGTTCATTTTAACATCTATAGTACATAAAATCAAATCATGGTCAGAAACAAAGGATATTTGCTCAAATTTTAAGACGTGATAGGATCACAAGTTACAAAATAATCAAGAAGACTGGGTACAGAATTATTGTCAAATCTCGTCGGGTTAGCACTATTGAAAACGCATAGACCTGCTGTTGCAAGCTGGTCAAGTAGCTTACTACTGTAGGAATCATTAACAAGTAGGTTCACATTAAAATCACCACAAATCAAAATACGTTCATAATCAATTACAAATTCGGACAAATCAATAAAAAATGATTCTAATGAAAATTTTTTTGGGGTTGTAAAAACATATTACAATAATTTTATTTACTCCATCAGACAGCTCAATGAAAATATATTCAACATCAAAGGAATTAGAAGTTCTCTAGATTTGAAGGTTTTTTTACAGTAAACTGCAACTCCCCCCTCCTTTTTTGTACCTACGATCATTCCGAAATAGATTGTACCCATTAATCGAAAAGTTGAGATCAGGAATCTCACTGCAGAACCATGTTTCAGAAACACAAATCACATCCACCCCAGATTCCTCAAAAACATACCTAAAAAAAATCAAGTTTGTCATGGCTAAGGCTACGTGCATTAAAATGTACTGCATTGAAGCCACGATTTTGCTTACAAAAAAATATCAATCAAAATTCTTTCATTTTCATTAGCGCCAGGGAGAGATCTATGGAATGACCCCATACACATAAAGCTGAACCAAAACAGAACGAACCAAAAGCAGACAAGCAACACGCGTGTGTGTACAAAAGACCATGGCAAAAACAGTGGGGGAATGGCAAGATAAAGAAAGACAAACAATTAAACACATGATTGCAAAATAGAGCGAAAAACGGTAGTGACAACAATTAAGGGTCAATTATACTTACAGTGCATTGCATGACAAAACAGCACATAGCATGTGAAACAAAAACGTGGTTATACTTTACGTAGCGTACATAGACTACCGCTGACAAGGGCAAGCACACACACAAATAAAGTTTGTATGTAAAATATACACAACCACAAGGAAGCAATATGTAGTACTCTCAGAGCGATGCTCATTTGTCCACTCTTTGCAATAACAATGTTAACAGCATGGGGAGTGAGAGAGTCGCGCGCATAGCACATACATGAAAATCATAATTCAACAGACTTCCATGCAATGCAATTCACTACATAGTCGAATCAAGTACACACAAATCTCATTGAACAGATATTGTTTGTGAGAGCAATGTTGCTGTGCCCTGCTACGCTATGTAAGTATAACTGACCCTTTAAACCAAGCGTAGGCAGATTTGTAAATGCAAGTGTATAGGTAAGTGAGAGCCCGTTGATCGCGCGAACCAATTGGTTTTCGTGTCAGTCATTTGTTAGACAGCAACTAACAAACACTTCAATTTTTTTGATACGCAATATGCAAAGCGAACAAATTTTTATGCTAACCAAAAAAATTATACGTACATTCATGCATATTTTTAACATTTGTGCGCAAACATGCGATAGCCACACACGATGTTACTACACCACTAGTTCAGCGACGACTAGATCATTTGGTAAGCAAAGAGCGCAACCTGTCTGTGTGAAGAGCGTAACCTGTTTGTCTGATCAATTGATCCATTAAACGCCGATGGATGCTTTAATGGCATCGGCATTTAGTGGAACAATTGTGCACACTCAATTCACACGTATTCTTATTCTCTTTAGTTTACTGATCACTGAGCAGTTGGCGCAGCACCGTCGATTGTGTGCGTCGCTCGCAAGGTTGACGAATGTTATTAGCAAGCAACAAACAAATATCTTTTGTTAATTTTTTCAATGCGCACAAGTGAAAAATATTTAATGTTTACCAACCCTTTTGCGCAAATACGATGTATTTAATTGTATAAACCTTTTGCTTCCCATTGTGCGCATTAAAAATATAATAACAAACGATCTTGTCTTGTTGCTTGCTAATAAGCGAATAAACTAAGCAAACCGATGCATCAAGTGATGTGCGCGATTATCGCGCTCTCACTAACACATCTGCATTTCCAATTTGTCGATGCCTGCTTTAAACATATGATAGGATGAGAGTGCAGGAGGACAGTAAGATGTTTGAAAAGGAAGATAAGAGAAAAAATAAAGAGAATATATTATATCAGATACACTTAATATTAATCATACCTAATCAGGGGTCTGCAGCAACAACACGCTCAATACTCTCGATATCAGTCACCTTGACAGTTTTACAATTTGGACGTACACGAACATACACATATCCACGAATTGAGAAAGCAGGAACGAGCTATTTCTCTCTTCTCAACTGCATTGCAAAATGGATTAGCTCACGATTGTTTTTGGTAAGGCACTCATGTATGTGTATTTTCCCGTCCGAATTTATTCGTAAATCTCGATGCATTAGTGGACGCTTATTCACTTTTGCAAAAACGAGCCACTGCTTTGTATACCGATCATCAGAAGAGCTCAGTCGTACAATGACAGATGCAGGTATTTTGCTGTTGTTTTTGTTAGGCACACGAAAGGCTGAGGAAATGGGCAATGCTGGCACCTTCAATGATTGGCACATTTTGTTAACAGTGCCCTTAATGTTGTCACCATCACTGAAGGGGAGCCCATTAATCATTATGTCACTGGAGACAGATTTTTTTTACATTCATTTAACTACTTTTTTAGCAGCATAATTTCGTTTCGCAGTTGTTCATTGCATTCAACTTGAGCTTCTGCTTTAACATTTCAGCCATAAGCCGCTCTTCAGAACTTTTCAGTCGATCTGCAATCTCTTTAATAATGGCCGTTCTCTGCATCTCCAATTTGTCTTCAATAAGCTCAATCTGATCTGCCGACTGCACTCGCATTTTTGTTGGAAGTAAATATCACTTGGCGCGAAGCTCTAGTATGGGCATCTTCGATAAATTTGTTGCTTGTTATATTGTTTGCAATTAGGAAAAATTAAATAATTATACACAAAGAGCAGAATAGCTTCGTATCGAGTGATTGAGTAAAAACAATTAAAATCAATACGCAAAGCCCGCAAACTCCAAAAAAGCAAGTACAATGACAAAATAGATAACTAAATAGACAATAACTGCAGCGCACCGAAAAACACGTCTACTCGCGTTGAAGACACATATTATTCGATATCGGAAATTTCGAAAAATGAAAGAAGTGCCATAATTCTATACCAAATACGAAAAGGGGTATGAAACATGGCGATTGGATTGGTTTTTTGACGCAAGGTATACATAACACCTGACACCTACCATATTAAGTAAAAAAAATGACAGTTCTGTAGGGCGAAATCAAAAGCCCTTGGAAGCATGGCAGGAATAATGTTCGTGGTATTACATATATAAATAAAGTAGCGGTACCCGACATATGATGTTCTGGGTCACCCTGGTCCGCATTTTGTTCGATATCTCAAAAACGCCTTCACATATACGACTAGGGGCCACTCCCTTTTAAAACCCTCATTAATACCTTGAATTTGATACCCATTTCGTACAAACACATTCTAGAGTCACCCCTGCTCCACCCTTATGGTGATATCTCGAAAAGGCATCCACCTATAGAACTAAGGCCCATTTTCTTTTAAAGTACTCGTGAACACCTTTCATTTGATACCCATATCGTACAAACACATTCTAGAGTCACTCCTGGTCCACCCTTATGGTGATATCTCGAAAAGGCATCCACCTATAGGACTAAGGCCCACTTTCTTTTAAAATACTCATGAACGCCTTTCATTTGATACCCATATCGTGCAAGCATATTCTAGAGTCACACCTGGTCCACCTTTATGGCGATATCGCGAAAAGGCGTCCACCTATAGAACTAAGGCCCACTCCCTTTTAAAATACTTATTACCACCTTTCATTTGATACCCGTATCGTACAAACACATTCTAGAGTAACCCCTGGTGCACCTTTATGGCGATATCTCGAAAAGGCATCCACCTGTAGAACTAAGACCCACTCCCTTTTAAAATACTCACTAACACCTTTCAATTGATACCCATATCGTACAAACACATTCTAGAGTCACCCAAGTCCACTGTTGGCCTCGCAGAACGCTCGGTGCGCGGAGATCCAATATAATTGAAAAGAAAAGAAAACGCAAATAATTTCAATATTAGTATTTTATAATAATTGATTTATTATTTGTTAAGTGGGTACAATATTTTACCTTTGGTATGTGGCGTGACAGCAGCAGTTGACCTTCTTACTTCGTGGTTGAAATTGAACAGAAAATGGAAAGTGATTTCCGTGTTGTCGAACCGGAAGATCGTGCGGGGGTTTTCCAAGGGATATTTGTTATCCTGTGGAAATCTCAGTTACCCGTGTTAGTGTTGCATATATGTGAACATACATGAATGTGTATGCATGTGGGTGTGCAGTACATGAAAGTATGTATGAATGTATTTGCACTAATAAATTATGCATTAGAGTGGCCGTGTTTGCAGTATAAAAATATTTAGGTCCTGACCTAAGCATGCCGGCCAGCCCCCTTGCGGTAAGCAACATCTTGAAATGAAGGAAGGTCATGCTGAAGCGGTCACGCGCACCTATTACTTAAAACTAGATACAATATGTTTGTATTATTGAATGAAAATTTGTTGGCTGATCACGTCCGGACTTGTTTGCATATAGTAGCCGCTGTAGGAAAAAGAAGCGGAAAACAAGAACGGGTTATAATTCAAAGCACATTATACAGTATACATATTTGGACTGTATTTATTTGTATTTATCTGTTTTGTGTTCCGAGACTTTTCGTAGTCTGGACGTCTCCGTTCCAGATTTCGACGAATGTAAATTAATTTTGCATCTGGACAAAGAACCCAAGTCTCTGTTCCAGATTTTGACTTTATGAGGTTAAATGTTATATCCAGACGAAAAGGACGCGTCTCCGTGCCAGATTGGATTTATTTTGTTAGATTATGTGACAATTAATTTTCCATCTGGACAAAGAGGCCAAGTCTCTGTTCCGGATTTTAACTTTATGAGGTTAAATGTTATATCCAGACGAAGAGGACGTGTCTCCGTGGCATATTCGATTTTTTTGTTATATTATATTTAAATTTAAATTTTCTGTTTTATTTAAAAAAATTAATTTTGTTTGGGTGGCGAACGCTGAATGGCATATGTATATGATACTTGGCTTGGATATCATAAGTGGTTTCAGGCTCTGGATCAGGGACTGATATCAGTCTTAGACCGGCCATAGTGACGAATGTCACGCGTGATTAGTTATCACGTCCTGCACGAGGTGCCCCTGCTTCTACTGATAATGGCGGATCTAGAGAGGACAAATCGATAAAACCCGCACCCCCTGAGTCATTGTGCCGAGCTCAGAGGAGGGAGGACTCTTTAATAGTCAAGATAGGTACACAACGGTGACGAACTGGACTGTTTTAGGGCTTTGATTTCACATTACATTTTGACTTGATGACTTTGGGCTGGTAGGTGCGGTATTCTGCCACTTTAGTAAGTCGGGGTGAAACCCTACCGAAATGGCTGGTAGGCTAATGCTGCACCTGCCCACGTCCCGTTAAAACCGTGGCGGGCCTCAAGGTACGTTCCGCTCCGTCGCCGTTAAGTTGGTCGCGTAGGTGCGGTTGAAGATTTTCCCGCTTCGCGTCCGGTCTGGCCCTGAACGCATTACTCATAAGGTAATGCGTCAACCTTCGCGTGGCCTCCCTGCGTAGCATAGATAACCACGAGACCGTTAAAGGGCGACTACACAATCGGCTCCAGATAGTGGCCTTGAGGGGGGACTTTTTTAGAATGGAGAAGACTAATACGAATCCGCCAAGGATGGGGTGCGGAAGAAGAGCGCTTTTGATGGAAATCCGTCAAATCAATCTTCAGCACTCTAAGGCGGCTTCCGCAAATTTGGTGCTCTGCCTTGAAAAAGGCGGAGTGGATATAGTCCTTGTCCAGGAGCCGTGGCTGAGTAGTAACGGCAGTAAGATTTCTGGATTAAGGACTGGAAAATTCAACACCTTGGTGCATGGGGAGGCAAGTAGGCCTAGATCCTGTGTGCTTGTTAAAAAAGAGATTAAAGCTTTTATTCTCTCTAATTTCAGCAATGCTGACGTAACCACGGTCTGCCTCGAGCGAAGAAGTAATGAAATGTGGGTGGTCTCAGCGTACATGTCCCACGGGGACGTAGAGGGGCCACCACCTGCGATACTGGGTGAAATCACCGCTGAAGCAAGGCGGAGAGGTGTTGGCGTGATCATCGGTGCCGATGCTAATGCCCATCATAGCATTTGGGGAAGCTCGGATACCAACACTAGAGGTGAGTCTTTATTTACTTTTATTGTAGAGAACTGGAAGGTCGGATATCTGGATGGAGGGTTCTCAACGAGCACTCCTTCTCTGATCACCGATATATTCAGTTCTCAGTGAACGAAGAACGTCCCGGTAAAATATCTTTTAGGAACCCTAAAAGTACTAACTGGGACTTGTATTGTAGGAAGCTGGGAGAGCTACTGCCTGCGGTGCCTATCATTAGTTCGGGCCTGTCCGAATCTGAGATAGACGTTCTGGTGGAAAACTTCACCTCGGCAAGCAATAGCGCCTTTCAGCTGTCCTGCCCATTGAAAACTTACAGGGGGAAGGGCAATCCGCCCTGGTGGTCGGATTCTCTTGACGACCTAAGAGCGTCCAGTCGGCGGCTCTTCAACAGAGCCAGGAGGAGTAAATTACCCTCGGACTGGGAGCTCTATAAAGTGAGTCTGGGGATTTATAAATATGAAATAAGGATAGCCAAGCGAGATGCATGGCGAAGCTTCTGCGAAAACGTAGAAGGCTGCAATGAATTCGCGAGA
Source organism: Eurosta solidaginis (assembly GCF_040869045.1). Lineage (NCBI taxonomy): Eukaryota > Metazoa > Arthropoda > Insecta > Diptera > Tephritidae > Eurosta > Eurosta solidaginis. The sequence continues at coordinate 164,895,379 of NC_090319.1, read as the reverse complement.
TTTAGAAAAATACTCTCTAGGAACCCCGCTCCTATGGGGTATCTGAGAGATGATGGTGGGCACTGGTCGATGAGTAGCGAGGAGTCCCTAAGGCTTTTACTGGACAATCATTTTCCCGATGTCCCAGTTGCGCAGGGATCTTCGCCTGCATGGTCGGCGGTCGTTGGCCATGCAGAAGTGCCTGCCATTCCAATACGGGAAAGTCAAATAACCTGGGCTATAGGGTCGTTCAAGCCCTATAAGTCTCCGAGCCCGGATGGAATCATTCCTGCGCAGCTTCAAAGGTCTTTGGAGATTTCCTGCCGCTGGTTGGCCATCATATATACTAACTGCCTCAGGCTTAACTATATCCCGAAGTCTTGGCACACGGTTAGGGTTATTTTCATTCCGAAGGCCGGCAGAAGCTCTAATGTATCACCTAAGGATTTCAGGCCAATCAGTCTCTTGTCGTTTCTTCTTAAGACGTTTGAGGGGTTGATTGACCTGTACCTACGGGAAAGGATACCTCGGGGGTTACTGTCGGCTTCACAGCATGCGTACTGCAAGGGCAGATCGACGGAAACGGCTCTCCATTCGATTGTAAAGCAAATAGAGGGGTCCCTAGAACACAAAGAGTATACTCTGGGTGCCTTTTTAGACATCGAGGGAGCTTTTAACAATGTCTTACCGGGAGCAATCGAAAGAGCTATGGTGGGTTTATGAGTCGAGGCGGCTCTGGTTGAATTTATTAGCAAACTTCTATGCGGCAGAATTGTCGCAGCGGAGTGGGGTGGGGCCATAATTAAGAGGAAGGTGTGCAGGGGCACGTCACAGGGGGGTGTTCTATCTCCTCTCCTCTGGGTTGTGGTAGTCAACGAGCTTCTTGTGGAGCTGGAAGCCAATGGTTGTCGGGTGGTTGCCTATGCAGATGACCTCGCTATCCTAGTCAGAGGCAAATTTCTGGGCACCCTGCGCGATGTTCTGCAGGGCTACCTGGATACTGTGGCTAGGTGGGCTGAGTCATGTGGGTTGGCGGTCAACCCGGGAAAAACGGAATTGGTCCTTTTCACAAGGAGATATAAGATGCCCGATTTCAGAACGCCCTCGATTGGAGGGGTACCGTTGGTACTTTCTGATAGGGTTAAATATTTGGGGATTGTTTTGGACAAGAAACTGTCCTGGAGACCCAATGTGGAAGATCGGGCCAGGAAGGCCGCCATTGCCTTGTACTGCTGCAGAGGAGCTATCGGAAAGAGATGGGGACTCTCGCCAAGAATAGTACACTGGCTTTATGATATGGTGGTCAAACCGATTCTGCTATATGGGGTGCTGGTCTGGTGGAAAGCACTGGACACGGTGAGCACCTCCAAAATGTTAGTGTCAGTGCAACGGACGGCGCTGATCGGTATCAGTGGCGCTCTCAGAACAACTCCTACCTTGGCACTGAACGTCATGCTGAACATATACCCAGTAGATATTGCGGGAAAGGCGGCCGCGGCAAGGTCGTTGGTCAGGCTTCGTGATATGGGATATAGACTTTCTGACCGTGGACACTCTAGCCTTCTTACCAGTTTCGACTTCATCCCGGACAGAACGGACTACAGTATGCCGATAACTACTCCCTATACAACCTTCACCCAAGTTATTCCAGAGAGAGAGGATTGGGGAAGTGGAATTATCTGGGGCATGGGACCGGTTAACTTGTTCACGGATGGGTCAAAGCTGGATGGAAAGGTTGGTGGGGGGGTCTTTTGTCAAGAGCTAAATTTAAGCCGCAAGTTTAAGTTGGCTGATCACTGCAGTGTATTCCAAGCGGAAATTGCTGCGATTAAGGATGCGGTGGATGGAATGCTATCCAGTGCTACCACGGTTAGGGAATTTAACATCTACTCTGGGTCCCAGGCCATAGTGATATCCCGGGTAACTGTCAAGCGGATCTCTTAGCCCGCATCGGTACAACTGAACCGGATGAAGATGGCTGTAGGGATTTCGGGATCCCGCTGGCCACCTGTGGATTGCTCCTCCATAGCTGGGCCTCGAATCAGCTCAGCAAACGTTGGGCGGATACCACGTCTTGCAGGGTAGCAAGATCTCTCTGGCCAAAAGTGGATGGCAGGAGGTCTGCTGAAATAATTGGGTTCACTAAGGCTCACCTATTAATGGTCATTGGGGTTTTGACGGGGCACTGTCCCATGGGTATCCATGCGGTACGTCTCAATATACTGGAAACTCCATCCTGCTGCAGCTGTATGGAGGATGATGAGGTGGAATCACTTTATGCTTGATTGTCCAGCTTTTGCCAGAACTAGGCGAAAGTACTTCGGTCGCGACTCACTTGGATCTCCCGAGGATATATCCAAAGTTGAGATCGGTATCATTCGGAGCTTTATCGTTGCTACCCAACGATTCTCTAAGTAGCTAGATCTAAGTCACCGTTATTTTTGGTGTATGTGGTATCACAACGGACCTTCGTGTTGTCCAAGTGAGCTATCCTTATCAGGGCAGCTACCACCTAACCTATCCTATCCTATCCTATTGGCCCTCTGACAGGCGCTTATAGCAGATTCACCATGTGCAGGGAGCTGCATATGGGTTGTCCAAAGTTCGTGCAGTGATGCATTTGCAATAGCGAAAAAGAATGACATCGTAAGCGCACAACTGTTTATCAACGGGTTATTGATCACTTTCTAAATGCTCCCTGAGTACATCCTATCTCTTCTTTATATTAAATTTCGTGTTTCTGCATTGGAGTCATACGTAGAAAATGAATTAATTACACTTGCGAGTGATCAGTTCATAATTTTTACTGAATACAATAAATAAAAATTTATATATTCGAATCTGTCCGAAAATTTATAATTTGGTTTTTATTTTTGTGATTTAATTTGTCAAAAAGTTTCGCATTTTCCAATTAAATTTGTGGATTTCGGTAAAAATATTGTAGTTTAAAAATTTTTGTTTGCGAAAAAATTCAAAATTTTCGAGTTTCAAATGATTTTCTTGCAATTCGTACTTATTTTGCAATATTTTCCAATAAAGTATTCGTGAAATCAGTAATTACAAACAGTGAAACAAAAAAAAATTGGAACGGATCATGTTCCACTAAAACACCCATATTGGTGTGAAAAAAATGTCGGCTATGGCAATACCATACCGCATAGATGAAATGTCATGTAATTGACAAAAGCGAAATGTAATTACATAGTAACATGCCGGTAAGTAAACATAGAGGAAATTTGTAATTTACATTAATTGTATGATTTAACTAACTTGTATTTACTTTTCTTTTCAGATTATGCCAATTAAATCATGTCCCTGTGTGTAAATATGTATTTACACTAAGCTGAATGTAACACCCAAGAAGGTTTTTATGTTGTAGTGTTACCGGTCGCTGCACAGGCAGCAACAACAAAGAGTAGGCAAGAAAAAACTTTAAGGACTAATTAATGGAGTGCGTCCATCAGGTTTGCATATTTTAATTGATTAGGAAATCCGGAATTAAATGCTTTGTGCAGAATTGTGTTATTTTGAGTGACAAATAAGTATTGTTTTTGGTTCATTTGCTGTCTCTCACAATTCCCTACAAAAAATGTTGTAAGTTATTATGAGAAATAATAAACAGCAATTAAACTCTAAAAATATTATTTTCGATTCCGGTTTAAAATAAATATGTAAATTTGTTTGCAATTTCAATTCTACGCATTATTAATACTCTGAACGAGGGGTGGGTTTATACTTGATTGCATGTGAGGTTTATACCTACTTGCGAATTTGGTTTTTAATGAAAAATAATGGAATTTAATAAGAAAAAAATGCTTATGTATTGTTGTTGTCCAATTACACCAACTTGACGTGAAATTTTGTCAAGATGTTGTAGTTGTATCTTGTAATTGAAACATTATTAAAAACGTTTGTATTTAGGTACATTTGAGGAAGAAAATAAAGATGGTCGATTTTTGAAATGAAAATGGCGAATTGAATTTATTTTCATTTTCTAAATTCTGATTTTCGATTAATTTTAATTTTATGCCGATAATTCGAAGTGACATTACATATTTTAAAGAAGTGGAATGTCCTAATTTAAGGATCGGTTTGGTCATCGGTGTATACCTCTCCACTTGTTTCATTGGCTGGTGGAAGTAGAACCAGTTTGGCCAAGGGCCTTGTAATTTGACCTTTTTCAGTCGTGATATCGACAACTCGTACAAGGTCGCCTGGTCCCGGGTGGAGTTTGACCACTCTTTCAAGTCTCCATTCGTTTGGAGCTATATTGTCGTCTTTCACGACGACGAAATCCCCTCTTTTGATGGTTGCTTTCGGGTGTTTCCATTTAACCCGTTTATGCATTTCTAAGAGATATTTTCTTTTCCATCTTTTGCAAAAGGTTTGATGCAAATCTTTTAATTTATGCCACCTATTGACTATGGAGGCAGGATTCTCATTGGAATCTATTTCTGGAGGAGCGAGAAGATGTCCGCCTACCAGGAAATGACCAGGGGTTAAGGGTTCTAAGTCAGTCGATTCGTTCGACGCTGGACTTAATGGTCGCGAGGTGAGGCAAGCCTCTATTCGACAAAGTAGAGTTGTGAATTCGTCGAAGGTATATTTATCCCTACCTGCCACTTTTCGAAAGTGGCTTTTGAAACTTTTTACTCCTGCTTCCCACAGACCTCCCATATGAGGAGAGGCAGTAGGGATGAAATGCCATTGCAGACGTTGATGAGTATATTTAGACAATGCTTTTTCATGCGAATCGGCTGTAAATGCCCTAAACTTAGATCTAAGTGATCGTGAGGCCCCGACAAAGTTAGTCCCATTTTCGGAATAGATATTTTTCGGACATCCTCGCCTGGCGATAAATCTGGAAAATGCCGCCAGAAAGGATTGGGTGCTAAGGTCGGTTGTGGCTTAAAAATGTATGGCTTTGGTAGTAAAGCAGACGAACAGACAGACATAACCTTTCGAAATTCGACACCCTCTACCTCTATAACTTTTTATGTCGAATGGTCATGCAAAATCTACCCCTGAATTATAAATGGTAGGGAAAATGTGGTACGTTCCTTGGGAAGGTTACCATAAGTTGGGTTTGTATCCATTTTTTATAGATTGTGCAGACCTTACAATTGTGAATGGTGGATTTTATCATATTTTTAACCCTAGGAATCCAGTATGGGGTCCTAATAAGCCTAAACATTAGTTGATTTTCTCCATGTGAAGGGATTTCATGGATAAACTAAACTAAAAGGCGAGAAAATTTGCATGTGTAAGGTAGGATTATTGGATGGCGTTCATTGTATGGTAGGTCTAGAGCCGCGCGGATGCGACCACCAGTCCTTATAATGCCATACTTGTCTAAGAAAGGGCGAAGTGCTTCCGGTTTTACAATCTACTAGCCTGCCTGATTTCAGATTTTTGTATTCTGTGGGATAAAACTGTTGTTGCGACATCTTAACTAAGCGTTACGTAGCGATTTCGATTTCATCTTATGAAACCAGATACGACGTTTTATTAAAATAATCTTTTGTCTTTGGATGAGTTCTTTCGAGAAATCCCAAGACATAATATATCACCCTTAAGGCTCTGGGTAGGTTCGAAAATCTATCCAGAATATCAAAATCCATTTCGGTCGTTACTGCATGTGCTTGCACTCGTTTCTCCTCGATTGTTGTGCTGTAAGTTATATCTTGTATAGGCCATTTTGAGATGTCTTCTTGTAACCAAGAAGGTCCCTGTCACCACAAGGAATTGTTGACCAGTGCTAGGAGTCCTCTGCTAGCCATATCTGCTGTATTTGATCCCGAATCCACATGACGCCAATTATCCTTTCCGACCTTTTCGACGATTTTCGTGATACGGTGTGCTACGAAAGTTGGCCACGAACAAGGGGGCTTTCGTATCCAAGCCAGTACAATCGTGGAATCGGTCCATAAATAGGTTTTTGGGTTCCTAAATTGAGATTTGCTGCTAATGTTTCCATCATTTCGGCGAGTAGCACGGCTCCACATAATTCCAATCGGGTAAGAGAGATAGTTTCTACAGGAGCTACTTTAGTTTTCGCCAATAGCAAATTGATTTGGACTTGGTCGTTTGACTCGACGCGGAGGTATATTGCCGCAGCATACGCTTTCTCCGATGCATGGCGGAAACCGTGTATTTCCACATTGTTGGTTGGAGAAAACTGTGTCCAGCGCGGTATCCGAATGTTGTAAATTTTGGGATAATTTTCCATAAAAATTTTCCAATATTCGGTAGTAGTTGGTGATACTTCCTCATCCCACTTTGTGCCGTCAAGCCAAATGTTTTGCATAATGATTTTGGCTACGATGACTATTGGAGCAAGCCATCCTAACGGGTCGCAAAGTTTTGCAATTGATGATAAAATCGTTCCTTTTGTCAAAATCTCATAATTTTCCATGGGCTTTGCGATGAAGTAAAATTCATCCTTAATGGCATTCCACCTGATTCCCAGTGCCTTCACTGAACTTGCGTCTTCGAATTTCAGGAAATCTTTGTTAAGGAGATGTTGTTTAGGGATATCCATAAGTATTTGGTCGGAATTGGCTGTCCATTTTCTTAGTGGAAAGCCAGCTGGTTGCAATGCTTCAGATATTTGATCTCTGGCAGTAATTGCTGATGGGATGCAGCGTCCACCAGCAATAATATCATCCACATACATGTATTCTCTTAGTATTGTGGGTGCAATTGGAAAGGTGACTTCGACGTCCTTTGCCAATTGTAAAAGTGTCCTTATTGCTAGATAAGGAGCACAGTTAACCCCGAATGTCACAGTCTTTAGTTCGTAAAGGCTGACAGGGCTTTCAGAGCTAGTACGGAATACTATGCGCTGGTATTTGGTTTGGTGAGGTTGTACCATAATTTGTCGGTACATTTTCTCGATATCGCTGTTGAAGACATATTTGTAAAGTCTCCAGCGAAGTATAAGAATAGTTAGGTCAGCTTGGAGCGTAGGACCTGTAAACAAAACGCCGTTCAGACTTACTCCGTTTGCGGTCGGACTAGATGCGTTAAAAACAACGCGAACTTTCGTGGTGGTACTTTCTTCCTTGATGACGGCGTCATGGGGTAGAAAATAGTGGTCAGAGGAGTCTGGTGGCACACAGCTGTTGATCCTTGATATATGTCCTATTTCCTCGTATTCGGTCACAACTCGATTGTACTCCGTTTGCTAAGTAGGATTTTTCGCGAGGCGTGTCTCGTTCCGGAAGAACTGAGAGCATGCTCTTTTAAGAGAAGGCCCTAGGGATATATTGGAATGAAATTCTCGTTTAAAAGGTAATGGGACTGTGTATTTCCCGGTATTATCCCTAGTGGTGATACTTCCTCGCAGTATTGTTCGTCCGCATTAAAGCGTTTCTTTTCATTATGAGGTTCAGGGGTTTTAGTATTTTGGGGCTTAAAACTTTTCGAAGTTTTATTACCTCTGTGACCAGACAGGTTTTCTAACGCATGAAATCTATCGGATATGAATTTATTCATGTCCTCTCATTTTGCTGTACCCGTTTTGTTCCCTAAAGACTGTTCCCAAAGTGAAAGGCTGGTTTCGGGCAGTTTTTCTGCGCACAGGTACACAAAAAATGCATCCCATAAATCTATCTTATGTCCTTTTAATGCATTCATGCAATTTTTTAATTTTAATTGTAAATCTTTAATAGATTTACCGCAATCCGTTTCAATACGTTTTATTCCGAAGACAATGTCGAGCTGAGCCTTAACTAAACTACGCATGTTTTCATACCTTTCAGTGGGGTTCTTCTGCGCTATTTCAAACCCTTTATTTGTGACAGGTGCGTTGCTAACAATTTCGGTGGCCTTTCCCTTTGTTTTCTGACTGAGGTAATATAGTTTCTCAGTCGGGTAAATATCGTCGTTCGAAATGTAAATGGTCGTAAACATATCTCGGAATATTGGCCAAGACAAATAGTCACCATTGAAGACTTCGTTATCACATAGAGGGAGGCGAAGATGGTGTTTGCGATCAGTCTGTTTTTTTGAGCAGGCTGGTCAATTTTCTCTGTTTCTGCTTTATTAAGGGTCTCTGTCTGAGCCGACATAGCAGACATACATTTAAAATAACTAGCCATAGAAAGCTTATGCTTCTTTTTTATGGCTTTAATTGCTTCTTTGGACAAACCCGCGGAGATTAACGCGACATAAGCGTTTTTGGTTTCTACGCACATATTTTTTAACTCTTATTGTTGAAAAGAAAGAGTGTGTTTATCGAGATCAGTCACGTTACCGATATCTGATTCGAATTCGACAATTGCCTCAGCAAAAAGTATGTATGCATCAATTTTTACTTATGATATGTATACAGATAGAAATCCCGAAGATTTAATGTATACTTTTGAATTAAAAACCTTTTGCTGCCCCCTCTGCTGAGCTAGTGTTATGTAATTAAGTACCGAAGTAAGGTAGAAACCCTCAGTTGCGTTTTGATCGGTGGTAGAAACCCACCGACTCGTATACCTAGCAAAGTGCTACCGCAAGTAAGGTAGAAACCCTCAGTTGCGTTTTGATCGGTGGTAGAAACCCCCCGACTCGTATACCTAGCTAAGTGCTACCGCAAGTAAGGTAGAAACCCTCAGTTGCGTTTTGATCGGTGGTAGAAACCCACCGACTCGTATACCTAGCAAAGTGTTCACGCATTTAAGGTGAAAACCCTCAATTGCTTAATAATAGGTGTTAAAATTCCGCCGACTCGTATAACTAGCTAAGCTACTGAAAAGAGAGCTAGGGAAAAGAGGGCAATAAAGGCAAAAGCAGACTAAAATGCAATGCGCTCTTTTTAAATTTTCACTACATATTTCTTTGAGCGTAATTTTGTATGCGCCGATTCGCCACCCACACAGATATAATGGTTATTTTTTTACAAAAAAAAAAACCTGGACTTCGTTGTGTAGTCCAATATATGTTAAGCCGCAAAAAATAAGGCAAAGTGTAAAAAATAATAAGCGACAAATAAGCAGTTAAAATTATTAGTAAATTTTTTGTTGGGTATCTGAACCAAAGTGAAGTGCTGTTGTTTTTGTTGAAAATTAACAAACAACGAAACTAGAAAGAATGTATGGTTATGTGAAACCGAAAATAGTGCAGTTTAAGTTAATATTAAAATTGTTTCCACTAAAAATTCTGCACTGTTACCTTAAGCTGTGTCAGCAGAACCTTACCGCAGGGGGGATAATGCTGATAGACAAAAGGCCCTTTTACATTTAATTCACTTAAAAAAAATTGTGCGCTGTAAATTATAACCACGTACCTTGATTGTTGTTGCGGCTATCTGTGCTTGGTGGTGGTTTTTGTGGAAATTTGTATAAAATCTCGAAGGTCTTGTTGTGTTGTGCCCAAAAAATTTCGAAGGTCTTGTTTTGCCTTTTCTGTGATGTGGACTGTATATGTAGATCAAGTTCTGGTGGCTTGTAAAAAATCTCAGGGTGAGAAAGGACCAAATGTTGGCCTCGCAGAACGCTCTGTGCGCGGAGGTTCAATATAACTGAAAAGAAAAGAAAACGCAAATAATTTCAATATTAGTATTTTATAATAATTGATTTATTAATTGTTAAGTGGGTACAATATTTTACCTTTGGTATGTGGCGTGACAACAGCAGTTGACCTTCTTCCTTCGTGGTTGAAATTGAACAGAAAATGGAAAGTGATCTCCGTGTTGTCGAACCGGAGATCGTGCGGGGGTTTTCCAAGGGATATTTGTTATCCGATGGAAAACTCAGTTACCCGTGTTAGTGTTGCATATATGTGAACATACATGATTGTGTATGCATGTGGGTGTGCAGTACATGAAAGTATGTATGAATGTATTTGCACTAATAAATTATGTATTAGGGTGGCATTGTTTGCAGTATAAAAATATTTAGGTCCTGACCTAAACATCCATCTTCATGGCGAAATCTCGAAAAGGCGTCCACCTATAGAACTAAGGCCCACTCCCTTTTAAAATACTCACTAACACCTTTCATTTGATACCCATATCGTACAAACACATTCTAGAGTCACCCCGGTCCACCTTTATGGCGATATCTCGAAATGGCATCCACCTATAGAACTAAGGCCCGCTCCCTTTTAAAATACTCATTAACCCCTTTCATTTGATACCGATATCGTACTAACACATTCTAGAGTCATCTCTGGTCCACCTTTATTGTGATATCTCGAAAAGGCGTCCACCTAAAGAACTAAGGCCCACTCCCTTTTAAAATACTCGTTACCACTTTTCATTTGATACCGATATCGTACAAACACATTCTAGAGTCACACCTGGTCCACCTTTATGGCGATATCTCGAGAGGGCGTCCACGTATAGAACTAAGGCCCACTCCCTTTTAAAATACTCGTTACCACCTTTCATTTGATACCGATATCGTACAAACACATTCTAGAGTCACACCTGGTCCACCTTTATGGCGATATCTCGAGAGGGCGTCCACCTATAGAACTAAGGCCCACTCCCTTTTAAAATACTCATTAACACCTTCCATTTGATACCCACAGGGGCGTAGCGACTGGATCATTTGATTTTTTACGTAGTTACAATTCAAATATTTGATGTTTTTATGTCTATGCTAATACATTTTTTTATAATTCTGCTACGTTTTACTTTATTGGTGATATTATATTTTTAATATACAAGCATATTTATGTACGAAGTGAACACTTATATTTTAATCATATTCTGTTTCATAATAATTCTGCAATTTATGAAATATACAAATGTATCTACATGTTAACTTTTACTATAATTTCATACAGAAGTTTCTTAGCAAATTTGCCTAACGACCATCTATATACATATCAGACAACAGCAAAAATCGAACACAACAACCTTCGGTTACATTCGGCAACATGATCGTGTTCAATGATCCAACTTGCTTAAACGAATATAATCGACATTGATTTAAAATCAACCAACTTATTGCATGCGTGAATATAATCAATTCATGCGTTTGCTCGTTTGCCTCAACTGCGATTACATTCATCGGAATGAAAAGGCAAATATGCAAACTCCATGCGTCTGAATAATTGCATGATTCTTCTGCTCTTACGTCACGGCGACAATCTACATATAAACATTGCTTACGGTTCTGTTTGTTTGCCGAACTAAAGGATACTAATTCTCGTGCTTTGATTTTATTCTCCACATTTAAATAATGTTAAATTTATAGCATTTTTTTGAAGTATACATTTCCTATTTTGAAATATAATACAAATTTGACATTATTTTCCATGTAGAAAACACATTATTATAATGTAATATCTACATTTTTTTTCATATCAAAAACACATTTCAAAAATGTAAAATTCAAATTATTTGATAAATGAAAAAATAATGTATTTTTCACATTTTAAAATGTAAAAAACACATTAGTTCGATCAGTTTCTTTCTTTTGAATTTTATATACGTATACGTTAGATCTCATGCATAGGCTCAAAAAGCATGATTTCTACTTATTCCTGAAGGAGGTTCTTCGGTTTTTTTTTTTATCAATTTATCTATGATTAATATTACAGGAATGCGATCCTGCAACGAACGAGAGATCTTTTTCAACTCTTAGGCTGATTAAAAACTATTTGAGAAACACGATGAGTGAAAATCGATTTAATGGCTGTGCATCACTAAGCATCCATCGTGATCAAGTTGTTACCGCTGATGAAGTTTTAGATGAAATGGCAAAGAAAAGCCGGCGCACAGTGTTTCGTGTAGAATAAGCTAGCTGGACAAGAACAAAGTTCTTATTCTTATTTTTGCTTTTTTTAAATATTTTTTCTCATATATATTGAGTAATTGAAGTAAGAAGGCAGGAGTGGCCGTAAAATGCATTGATTAATTTGCAAAATTCTTGTTGAATATTAAGCTTCATATTTCTTTTAAGTGAACACTTTTATATAATTTTTTTGATGGATTCTAAGCTCGAAGGTAAGTAAAATTTTTTAATAATAATTCTTTCGCAATTAGAGTATTTTCAATATATTTAACATTCCGTTATTAAGAAGAAAAGGTATTTTTTCTCTATATTTTTAAATTTAGGGACAAAAAAGTTACATACATCCGCCGACATCCGAGCTAAATTTCACATAGGTTATAGTCGCAAGTATTCTCTAATAGTCCAAAGAAAAAACCATTGCGAATTCTTTGCACATCCCATTGATCACCCTGTCGGAAAATCAAAAACACAAAGCAGTTTAGTTATAACCGTACCAAGAACGGAGTTTTTTGACATTTGGGTTCAACATTCGAAGGAAACCAGATATAAAGAATTATTGAGTTTTGTTGTACTTAAGTACGATTTAAGCGAAGCAGCCGAGTATTCGATAAAAAGTTTATGCTTACAAATATCGGCATATTCGTCGAAGCTGGATCAAAAGTGGAACACTTCTGGAAGACATAAGGAGCGATTTTTTAATAAAAACTCCGAGTGGCTTTCGGGTCCAGACTTCACATTTACAATAACGGTGGATTCAAAGTTGCCATCAGACCAACCAACCACTTCTTCAGGTAACACCGGCCCCGGAAGACGAATGAAGGACTTCGTTAGCTGCAGTGAAAAAACCAAACGGCGTCGAGTGGATGACCTCTTGCAATCTAGAAGTCCTGGTGAGTTTCTTTATGCGGCAGAAGTATCAACGCGTATGTCCGGCAACAGAAATGTTGCTAACATTATAAAAAAATCACAGGAAACCACTCAAATATCCGGCAAAAAGATGACATGTGAGCCAGATGCAAGATGCTTGAGCAATGTAGAAGCTTTAGCATACTACGTAGATACCAAGTCGACGACTCATGGGTACAAAACGACTCGGAAGTGGAGCATCAAGGCAAGCCATAAGGTTTATCCATCATTCTATAGTCTAAGAAAAGCTAAGGAAGAATGCTATCTAAATGAAATTGATGTGGGTGAAACACGTGCGGAAATTAAAGTCCAGTCCGTATTAGATAAAACTGTTGAGCGTTTAGTTTTAACAAATCAAGAAGTTTTTGTTAGTTTATTACCTACAAACTTGACGTATACTTTAATCAGCAAGTGGGGTTGCGATGGAAACTCTGGCCATAGCACATATAAGCAAAAGTTTACATGCAGTTCTGACACTGATGAATTTTTGTTTATATTTTCCTTCGTTCCTCTTCAATTACAGGATGAAAAAGGTAACATTTTTTGGCAGAATCTTCGACCTTCTTCTACCATGTATTGTCGTCCAATTAAATTTATTTTTTCTAAAGAAACAAAAGATTTTATTGTTTTTGAAACGAATAAAGTTGTAAATGCGTTGTTGCCAACAAAGTACATGCTCGAAGAATACGAAGTTTCCGTAAATCACAATATGCTTCTAACAATGATTGACGGAAAAGTTTGCAATGATTTGACTGAAACTTCTTCCGCACAAAAGTGTTATATTTATGGTGCCACTCCAAAAGATATGAATAATGAGTTCCGGGACTTTACGCCTAACCGAGATAATCTTGATTTTGGTTTGTCTACTCTCCATGCATGGATAAGATGTTTTGAATGCTTGCTTCATATAAGTTATCGCCTCGAAGTAAAAAAGTGGCAGCTTAGGAATGAGGCAGATAAAGAGAGTGTAAAGCTGCGTTCCAACGAAATCCAGAATAAATTTAAAAGTGTACTTGGATTGATAGTAGATAAACCAAAACCAGGTTTCGGCAATACCAATGAAGGCAACACTGCTCATAGGTTTTTCGAAAATTCTGAGGCTAGTGCTGAGATTACGGGATTGGATGTAACGCTCATCAAAAGATTCGACACTCTCCTTCGCGCATTAGCATCTGGGTACAATATAAATATCCAAAGATTTGAAAAATTTGCGGTCGAGACTAAAAAACTATACATAGATCTCTATCCATGGTTTAATATGCCTGTTACAGTTCATAAAATCTTAGTGCATAGTACTGATATTATAAAATCAGCAATTTTACCTATTGGTCAACTTTCTGAGGAAGCACAGGAAGCCCGTAACAAAGATTTGAGACGATTCAGGGATGATAACACACAAAAGCAGTCGCGTGAAGCCACGAATAAAGATCTTATGAATATGTTGCTTATAACATCGGATCCTTTAGTTAACAGTTTTAGGGAGATACCTAAGAAAAAATTTAAAACTCTGACTTCAGAAGTCTTAAATTTACTATCCCCCGATAATGTTGAGGAGTCAATAAATACCCCAATTGTTTCAAGCTTTCACAGTAGTGTTGCTGATGCTCATGACTATTCCACAAGTGACTCATCGAATGAAAGTGATGATAGCGAATAATAACATAATTATAAAAGATAACCTACCCTATAACTTTTTGTTGGATCAGGTTTTTTTTAATTTAAATCTATCGTCTTTTCTACTTTGTATTATACTTTACTTTATGTTTTTGTAATAAGTTATTTTCACATAATTAATTTAATTATTTACATTGTTGTTATTATTATTGTAATTCACTTTTACATTCCTGACTGGTACTATAAAATAATTTTGTAAAAATTGTAGAGCCAGGATAAATACTCAAATAAATACAAAATATGTATGTACATATGTACAGTCACTCACATAAATAAGTAGACACCCCTCTTTGGACAATTCTCAAAATCTTCGCTTTCGTAAATTTATTTTTACTAATTTCACATAAGAAAATTTGTCACGATCTATAACAAAAACTAAATTATATTTATAAAATGTTTGAAAAATTCGACGAATTTTCATAACAAATTTTAGTTTTTTTTTTCGAAATTTTTTAGAGTATTGAGATTTGTAGTCCATTCAATTTAAGTACAATAAAGTGTTATTCTTAAGCCCTTTAAATTTTTTTGGATCTATGTCACTTATTCACATTAGTTACTGTATGTGAAATAAGCAAATGTATGCATATGAAGTAAAATTTTGGAAAAAAATAAAAAAAAGAACATATGCCTGAAAAAAATGACGTAGTTGTAATAAATGACTGCATATGAAACGGAAAATCTCATAAAATAATTTTGTCCAGCTATCTTGTTCTACACGAAACACTGTGCGACGCATGCGCTTGAGTTTTTAATGTAACCTTTTTCATATCATATTCTAAATACACGTACTTTAATGTTAAAGCTAAAGACAACTTTTTTTTATTTATTTAGCTGAAAAAAAAAAAAAAATTTTGTTTGAAGCCCACCACCAAGGCAATTTTCTGGCTACGCCCCTGGATATCCATATCGTACAAGAACATTCTAGAGTCACCCCTGCTCCACCTTTATGGCGATATCTAGAAAAGGCATCCACCTATAGACCTAAAGCCCACTCCCTTTTAAAATACTCATTACCACCTTTCATTTGATACCCATATCGTACAAACACGTTGTAGAGTCACCCCTGGTCCACCTTTATGGTGATATCTGGAAAAGGCATCCACCTATAGAACTAAGGCCCACTTCCTTTTAAAATACTCATGAACACCTTTCATTTGATACCCATATCGTACAAGAACATTCTAGAGTCACCCCTGGTCCACCTTTCGAGCGATATATCGAAAAGGCGTACACCTATAGAACTATGGCCCACTCCCTTTTAAAATACTCTTTAATACCTTCCATTTGATACCCATGTCATACAAACACATTCCAGGGTTACCCTAGGTTCATTTTCCTACATGGCGATTTTCCCTTATTTTGTTTCCAAAGCTCTCAGCTGAATATGTAATGTTCGGTTACACTCGAATTTAGCCTTCCTTACTTTTTCATTATTCACATTATTTTAAAATCATATTTTTCAATTTTGACTTTTGCACAAAAATTACTTCTATTAAAATGAAAACACATTTTATATTATATTCACTATTTCACTTTAATGACATTCACTCTTGATGCTTATTAAAATGTAAATATATTTTACATTATATTCAAAGTATGTTTGAGCTCTAGGCCAATATATACATATGTTTATTAAAATACAGCAAATGTGTTTAAACAATGTATATTTATTTGTCGAATGGTTTGTCTTGCCAAAATATTTCGACTTCAATCTGAAGTCATCTTCAGGAACTTATGACTGCACCTGGTAGTCATAAGTTCCTGAAGATGACTTCAGATTGAAGTCGAAATATTTTGGCAAGACAAACCATTCGACAAATAAATATACATTGTTTAAACACATTTGCTGTATTTTAATAAACATATGTATATATTGGCCTAGAGCTCAAACATACTTTGAATATATTAACTAAAAGGCCGGAATACAAGAAATTAAATATTTTACATTATATTATTTTTTTTTTCAATTTTCAACTAATATTTTTCATAACTATTACAAAATTTACAAAAATATTTTAATTAATAAATTAAATTACCTGCAAAAAAATTAATTAAAACTCACATACTCGTACATCTAGGTATATGTGTAAGATTATAGGCAGGTACTGTGGGAAAGGTCGGACAAAAACAGAAAATTTTTAAGCATCATTAATTGCTTTATTGGTTCTTTTGTTTTAGTCCCACTCGGTGGGATCCATCAAAAAAAATATACAAAAAAAAAATTTTTTACTTTTTCTTAAGCGGTGCGTCCGCGTTAAAAATATGATAACAATTTTCCTTTAAAGCGGTGCGTCCGTGTATAAATATTTCATAAATTTGTTAAATCCCGGTGCGTACAAAAACAGAAATTTTGTTTAAGCATCATTAATTTCTTTATTGGTTTTTGGCTTTTATAACATTTGCCGAAATTAAATAAATGTTCAGTAAAAGTTCTTTGGTTTTAGTCGCACTCTGCGGGCTCCATCAAAAAAAAGTATACAAAAAACAAAAATTTTTTTTATTTTTTCTTAAGCGGTGCGTCCGCGTTAAAAATATGATTACAATTTTTCTTTAAAGCGGTGCGTCCTTGTATAAATATGACATACATTTTTTTAATCCCGGTGTGTCCGAGGACATTTATATTACAAATTTGCGGTGCGCCCGTATCTATAAAAATAAAACCATACAACTATGATAAAAGCGGTGCGTCCGTTTCAGGCCTTATATAAAATTATTTTCCATTCTCTAATTTTTGCATTTAGATAATAAAAATTAAATTAAAATTATAATTTTTGCCATACGTTTCAAATTCAAATTTTTTTTTAGATTTTGTTCAATTGAAAACTTAACTTCTTACATTCCAATAAATATATTCAAACAATATTTAACATCTTTTAAATTGCATGTGCATCCCAATTCCTACCTCCCCTTTTGCATGGAAAATTTTCAGCTAATTCCAATCATTGGGTTTGGATTTGCGGACAACAAGAGCGTAAAGTAAATAATTTTGAATATTTCTTTTCATTAACTAATAACTAACCTTTCATTAACTGATAACTAACAATTCACTAACTAAATTTGTTTCAATAAGCATTCGCTGACCAATTTTATGATTATAAAACCTAAAAGCTTTCAGAAATACATACAGCTAATCAAGATCATTTGTCCAACAAATACTGGTATAATATAATACCCTTCCATTCAAATTAGATTTCACATATTTTTTTCTAAAATACAGCGTTAGCTAAATTTTTCGCCTCACTTCCCTATGCATGTCAGATTCCGATAGTTCTTCTAATTCTTCAGATGCCACAATAGAATCTCCTAAGCCTAGATGTTCCTTGCTTGAAGACTTTTTAGGACTTGACACTCAAACCAATTCATCACAAATTCCAACTTCTCATTCTAATTCAGACTCTGATTCAAATTTTAATTTAACGTCTAGTCCAATTTAAACACTAGCAATCCAAAAATTGCTACAGCTGGGCAAAAGGAATCATTTATTAGTACTTGTGCATCGATTATGCGAGACAATTACGGCGGCGACCCGTTATCACGTGCCTCGTTTATTGAAATTGACCTAATAGAAGAATTGTCCGATGCAACTGTGACCACTACTTTTACAGCATTTATAAAATCAAAGCTCGAAGGAAAAGCTCGCGAGCCCTACCAACGCATATAGAACCAGTCAGACAAATTTAAGAAGCGTTATGTAGTAAAATTGAGCCAGAAAAATCTAAAGTTGTCGCGGGTAAAATTGCAGCCTTAAGAGTAACCAACAAGAATTTTTCAGAATTTTCCAAGCAGGTAAAACAGCTTTGTGACTCGCTAGAGTGCTCCCTAATCATTGAAAATATGACGCAGGCAAAAGCCCATGAGATGGCGGTTGAGCAAAACATTAGCGTTTGTAGATTAAATAGTTGGTCAGATATGGTGAAATCAATCCTTGCGCCAACAACCTTCAAAGATTAAGAGGACGTTGTAGCAAAAACGAATATAGAGCAAGAATCGGATATTAAATGGCGGCAGGTGTTAGCGTTTCGGTCACGTCCGATAAGATATGTATAGTAATTTCCGTAGAAATTCTGAGGCAACAGTAATTTCAGATATAACAACAATAGTAAATTTCGATTTAACGGTAACGCAAATAGGCAACACAGTAATTCAAATTTTGGAAGTAACAGTTATAACAGAGGCAATAATCGCAACTATAACAGTCCAACAATAACAATAACAATCGGTCCATAAATAACAGAAACTCCAATAATCGCGAACACTGAGGGAGCAGGAGCAATTCGACTAAATACTTCTCAATCCATATATTGTCTAAATTTAAATTTGTGTCGCTTGTAGCGATTGTAACAAATTTAGGGAAACTCCGCTTATTTTACACCTTCTACTAACGTTCGTATCACTAAATTGTTGAATAAATAACTCCAATATTCAATAGGGCAAAACGGTCTTTATTAGACTACTTTGAAATTACTTCAGAGTTATACCTCGCAACGAAAGCGCGCTTAAATAAAACTGTTTTCTGACTACTCAGTTTGCGCTCTTTTATACCCTCTGCTGCTTCATTCGCATATTTCTACTACAGTCTAGACGTTTCGCCTGCTAGAACTGCTGCACATATCTCCTACTTAGCTATATACATGTATATTTGTAGTTTATGCGTTTCTCATAATCATATGCGTGTGTATGTGTAGCAACTTTCGGCTAGAACTGTGTGCGCGGCTACAACTTTTCGTGCCTTATGTATATGGGTGTAAATGATGATTGATGTGTTTATGTACACAGTGTGGCTCGCTTCAATGTTTTTGTGTTGGAAGTTTATTACTAGTGATGGTAATATTCGTCGCACTACCCTCCACTTAAGTCTCCCGATTCAACCGCTGCTAGCCTCTCCAACTGAACCACCCTTCTATTTCATGGTTTCCCAATTGCTTGTATGCGGTAGATGGTATCACTGATCCTCTTCACAACTTTGTAAGGGCCTTCCCAACTGCACCAAAATTTTGATGGAACTCCTTTCTGGCAGTAAGGGTTGTATATCAGTACCAAATCTCCCTCCAAGAAACCTTACGAATTATTGTTTTTGTCAAACCTGTGTTTCACCTTACTACTCATTACCCTTGCTCGTTGTTTGGCCAATGAACTACTTCGTAGAGCTTGCGCTTGACGGATTGGCTTCGCATAATCAGTATTGTCTGACGTTTCACAACAGTAGTGCGCCCTGGCTTGAAACTACCCTCGCATTCTTTCTGGAAAATTCTTTCGTTCGTTTTAGTGCGTCCATTAGGGTTTTTCTCGCAGGCTCCTTCGGTTTTGATTTGTTTGGCCCATTCGTTCCATCAACCCTTGCCCGATCTGCTGCCTTTGACTTTTGTGGTTTTTGTCGAATATCTTTCACCAGCGCTCGCTTACTGTTGAACCCTTTTTCCAAACTGAAGTAAAGTGGCACATCCTTGTTCTTATACTGCATATCGATCCTGATATCATAGTCAACCAAAAAATCCACTTCCAATATGGCTTCATCAACGATCTCTGCCACAACGAATTAAGACTTCACACACCACTTCTCCCTGGACTTGGTTATACTCCCCAGTAATCGTACGCAATCTTGCTCCAGGTAATGGCTTTACTCTCCTGTTGATCAAATCAGATCGGATTAAAGAATGAGATGCGCCCGTGTCTACAGTCAGTACACGCTCCTTTCCATCCACACTTCCTTTGACGGTAAGACTGTGCGATTTCCTTCCAGTTTGCGAGATAGGTAGCACACGACATTCAATAGCTGGGGAAGTTCCAGATCTTTACATCTAACTTGCTCTTGCTTATCTCCTCCAGCTTTGCATTTACGACCAGCCATGTTGGAACTACCATGACCGGTTCTGCAATGACGTGCAATATGAATTGGGTTACCGCACTTGAAACACTTCATAACTCCGTCATTTTTCTGTTGTAATCCCTTCAGTGCTTCCAAAATTGTGTCTACCTAATCTGGCCTTTCCACTTCCACGCGATGAGCTTTGTTTGCGGACTCACTCAAAAGTGACGCTGTTTCCTGAGTCAGTGCATGGGATACCGTTTCAGCAAATGTTGGCTCTGGGTTCGCATATGTAGCTCTTTTCGTTTCGATATCCCGTATTGCATTTATAAAACTCTGAATTTTAACCCTCTCGGTGTATTCCACGGGTGCGTCTGCATTGGCGAGAAGAGCCAAATACTTTTCATCTTTAGATCTTTTTCCTGGTTTTCACCAATTACCCCTTCATCCTAAATCTAGGGGCGTAACTTCTTTCAGTACAGACCGAGGAACTTTTCGTTGGAAAGTTTTACCTTTCGGGTTAAATATAGCACCAAAATCTTTTTCTAGTATGATGTCAATAGCATTACTTTCGTTCCGAAGTAACTTTCTTGGGCCACAAATGTACATCAAAAGGTTTGCTGTCAGGTGATTCAAGAAAAGACGCTATTAAAAAGTATACTAAGCCAAAAGACAAAGATGCGGTTAGGCGATTTGTCGCATTTGCAAATTACCACAGGCGATTTATACCCTATTTTGCGTCTCTGGCAGCGCCTTTAAATCGGAGAAAAGTTGAATTTGGTTGGGATGAAGCATGCGAAAACGGTTTCGAAAAACGAAAACTTGCATTAATGTCTCCTCAACTTCTACAATACCCTGACTTTACAAAAGAGTTTATAATTATAGTAGATGCTTCTAAGAGTGGGTGTGATTCTATATTGAGTCAACAGCATCGTGATAACGATTTACTAATTTGTTTTGCGTCAAAATCTTTTAATAAAGCCGAACAGAAAAAATCAATTATCGGATTAGAACTGCTAGCAATACATTTCGCTATAAAGCATTTTCGTCCATATGTTTACGGTACAAACTTCACAGTAAAATCCGATCATAGACCACTAGTTTATCTTTTTAACATGAAAGACTCTTCATCTAAACTTTCTAGAATTCGATTAGAACTGTCAGAATATAAATTCACAATTGAATATATAAAAGGTAAATATAACGTTGTGGCTGATGCTCTTTCACGCATTAATATAGATGAAATAAAAGAATCTACAAAGCATGTTTTAGCAGTCCAAACGCGATCACAGACTACGCAAACGGAGTTACAAAATAAAGACGATAATTTAACTGAAACTTATTACGAAACGCCTAAAGTACAAGTTTACGACAAATTTTCATTAAATTTTTCAAAAAAGATACCGCGAATAAAGTCGATTATACAATTTAATAAAAAATAATGAGATCTCCAATATACAAATTTATGCGCATTTAAAACATAAAAAACTATACCTACGTAATTTTTTGAATGCTAACGGGAAAACAAATTTAGATGAGTTATTTTCGAGGCATGAAAAAGCAGCCGGCAGTCACAATATTAAGCAGTTAGAATGGCCAAAAAAATATACATTTTTCAATAAATTTTCAATTACGAATTTTTAGCGGTAATAAAATTTTAAAATCCTTAAAAATAATATTGACAGATCCTGTAGAAACTGTAATAGAAACAGAGCAAAAACAAAAACTAATGACATATATCATGAGGATCCTTTGTTAGGCGGTCAGTGCGGTACGAAACGATTATATGCCAAATTAAAAACAAAATACTATTGGAAAAATATGACAAGAGACATTGCGAAATTTGTAAAAATTGCAATAAATGCCTTTTAAATAAAGTAAAACCAAAAAAAAGGAAAATCTTCTATTGACTCCAACGTCCTGCAAACCCTTTGACATAGTAATTGTCGATACAATAGGTCCACTTCCGGAATCCAAATATGGTAACAAGTTCGCTATTAATATGATTTGTGTCTTTTCTAAATACCTGGTAACAGTGGCTGTACCAGATAAATCGCCAAAAACTATTGCCTGTGCTATTTTTGAAACCTTTATATTAACATATGGTACAATGAAAGCTATTAGATCCGATTTAGGAACGGAATACAAAAACGAATTATTCTCTGAATTGACAAAACTTTTAAAGATTGATCATGATTTCTCAACAGCTTACCACCATGAAACTGTTGCCTACTGTTGAAAGAAATCGTAGAGTCTTTTAACGAATACTTACGCGCATATCTAAACGAAACGTATTCATATTGGGATACATATTTAAAATACTTCACATTTTTACACAATATTACAAGTAGTTCGGTTTTTGATAATAAATTTACTCCGTTTGATTTAATATTTGGCAGAAAAACTACCATGCCCCATGAATTGCAAAAAGAACAAATTGATCCAATCTTAACGTAGAAAATTACACAAAAGAGCTTAAGTTTAGAATGCAATAATCCCATAACATGGCAAAATATTTGATTAATAAACATAAAACTAGAAATAAAAATTTATACGATAAAATGGCTAAGCCTTTAGAAATTAAAGTTAATGATAGAGTTTTAGTAGAAACAGAACCTAGAAATAAACATAAAAATATATATCAAGGTCCCTACATAGTAAAAATTATTGATGGACCAAATATAACTATTTGTGATAGAAGTAATCAGAATGAAAAAATTTTACATAAAAATTGAGTACAAAAAAATAATTAAATTCATAGTCTGTACTTTTTATCTATAAATTTTACCAAATAATACGTAAAATTATTCTAAGAACTCGCCAATGACGGCCGAATGAAACAAAATTTCTAATGTTTATTTTTTTGATACACGCGTATTCTAATAAATAGAAATTAACTTAGAGTATACTATAAGCATAAAAAAAAACAACCCGGCTCACTTCAATCCAAAACCACCTTAAAATTATTATTTTACATATTTCATTTCCAATTTTAATTCTGTATAAAGCCTAAAGAAGAATGTAGCAAGAAATTCTTCTTTTCCAAAGGGGGATGATGTAGTGTCAGCGTCGCGTTACATATAACTAGCTGGCAACTCCCCAAATATAAAAATGTAAGATGCAACTATGCATCACTGAAAATGATGCGAATAACGTTATCGACTCCATCATGAATATTGTTGCTAAGCAACCTGAGTTAACAGGTGCTTAGCGACAGAATCGAGTTAGCGGGAGTTTCAGTTTGAAATGAACCGGCCGCCGCGTAAGTTGTAATAAAAATCTACATAAAATCTATAAAAATCTATATACATACGCACTTAGCATAACAGTAAACATTAAACAAAAGCTAAGTGACAATAAAAGAAAAAAAAAGTGTTAGAGAACTAATTAGAATTAAGTGTTAAAGAACTAATCAGAAATAAAAGTGTCGAAGAACTAAAAGTTTAAATAAAAAGAAAACTATATTTAAAAACTAAACGATTTTTTATTAATTTAAAAAAGAAACGAAACACAAAGGATTAAAGGAAAAGTGCGTGCGCGTGCTCTGTGTGTGTGCGCGCAGAACATTTTTGCAACCTCCATAAAATGAATCTTCTATAAACCTTTCCTCGAAATTGAAATAAGAGAACGCTACGTAGCTTTAAATGTGTATTTATTGGAATATAATAGTATGTAGGTTATTGTACACATTAAGGCACTAGTTTTAATAGTTCAAAAAATATATATATTCCGCCAAAATATGCGTGTGTATCCAGTGAAAATTATGGTGATGTGTGAAGTGAGAACATAGCCCGAACTTTATTTTACAAACTATGCCGCGATCCACTGAGTTGGAACTTTATTGTACAAACTATGCCGCGTCCCGATGAATTGGAACTTTACCCATCAGATCAACTACAAATCGGGAAGCTTGATTGGTGATGGGTAGTCAATTGTAATGAAAAGATTAATGTTGTTCGATGCGTATTGTACAAATGAAATTGTAGAAAGGCTACTTAAGAACAAAATAGCTGATTCAAGAAAGAAATATCATCTCCTTAGTAAAAATGCCATTGCACCAAGGTTGACTGGCCTCCCAAAGATTCACAAAGAAAGAGTTCCGCTAAGACCTATATGTTCGTATGTAAATTCCCCGTCCTACGAGTTATGTAAATTTGTTGTGAACGTCCTCAAAAATGAAACAAAAGGTTCAAAATACAATGTAAAAGACGCGATTGAGTTCAAGAACAAAATTGACCACACGTATATATATGACGTTGAAAGCGTGGTTTCATTCGATGTTGTATCCCGTAAGATCATACCTTACAAATTATAGCGTCTAAGTGGAATTTGATACAAAACCACACTACGCTGGCCTAAGATTTGTTTATGGGAGTAGTACGTTCTTATATAAAGGATAACATGTATTTCAAAGTTAATAACAAATTTTACGAACAACGCTCTAGAATGCCTATAGGGTCACCGGCATCACCGATTATAGCAGATATAGTGATGGGAGGGTTTCTAACGAAATTTGAAGAAGGCTCACCTCATAAACCCCGTTTACTTACCAAATATGTGGAAAACTTGTTAGCTGTTGTCAAAATGAACTCTGCAGACGATATGCTTAACACCTTTAACGGTTATATAAGGTCCATAAAATTTACATGTCAGGTCGAAGAGGATGGACTACTACAATTTTTTGATGTATTAGTTAGAAGAAAATACAACCAGCTCTCCCTTGATTGGTACAAAAAACTCACAGCGTCAGGCAGATTGATTAATTTCTACTCAAACCACAATAAATAGACAATCAGTGACGTAATCTGCCATGACAAAAATATAGAATTTATTAAAAGATGCTTACAGACAATGGCGGTCCCATACTCTTAATAAACGGCTATATACGATATTACTACGCAAAAGCGTAATAAAGAAATAACTTTACTGCATTAATAAGAGAAAACATATAAAGGCTCCAAATACAATGTAAATTATTGAATTCAAGAATAAAATTGAACACACGGATATACATGAATATGAGAGCATACCGGTAGATCATGCCTTACAAATTATGGCGTCTAAGTGTAATGTGATACAAAACCACACTACGCCGACTAAAAACTTGTTTATTGGACTAGTACGTTCTTGTATAAAAGATAACGTGAATTTCAAAGTTAATAATAAATTTTACGAACAACACTCTGGAACGCCTATTGGGTCACCGGCATCACCGATTATAGCAGACATAATGATGGAAGATCTGATAACGAAATTTGAAGAAGTCTCACCTCATAAGCCAAAATGTGGACGACTTGTTTGCTATTGCCAAAACGAACGGTGTAGACGATATGCTTAACACCTTAAACGGTTATATAAGGTCCATAAAATTTACATGTGAGGTCGAAAAGAATGAACAGCTACCATTTCTAGATGTGTTAGACAGGTACAAAAACCCGCAGCGTCAGGCAGATTGATTAATTTCTACTCAAAATACAATAAATAGACAATAATTAACACAGCCAAAAACTTTATTCGAAAAGTTCTCCCCATCGGTGACGTAATCTACCATGACAAACATTTAGAAATTATTAAAAAGGTACTTACAGACAATGGCTTTCCGATACACCTAATAAATGGCTATACACGATATTACTACGCAAAAGCCAACAGAGAGAAAATAATGGACGACAACGATAAGATATATAAGACTGCTACATATATTTCCGGGCTCTCGAGCAGAATAAAATATTCAAATATATATGACCACGAGCGAGTGCAATTAACTTCTATATACAACAATACAATGCAAAAAATCTTCAGTAATACAAGGGGCAAGATCGAAAATACCAGAAATTCGTAATATACAAAATTCCATGCAAAGGTGACGGGTCCCACGTATGCAGGAAAATATATGTGGGCACTACAAAATCTAAATTAAAGACAAGGATTTCCGCGCATAAATGAAACGTAAAAAATAGGGATCACGCCTCTGCTTATAGAAAACTAATAAGCAACAACATGTCCGAAGTCAACGTATAATTGTTTGTATAATATATTGTTTACAATTCCGGTTTTTAATTGTTTACTTACTTTTTGTGTATTTATGTATATTTTTCAAATTATTATTCAATTATTATTTTGGTTTTATTGGGAGAAACTGAAAAGAAGGAAACATTTACTGGCTTATTGCGATGGTACCATTTCGGCCCAATGGTTAGTCGATTGTGATTTCACCAGTTTGACCGCGGTTCGATCCCCGTTGAAACCTGTTGAAATAAATAAACAAAACGAAATTGCCTGAGGATGATGACGTGGCGGTTTTCGAAATGGTACCGCAATATGCCAATAAATGTTTCATTCTTTTCAGTTTTCCCAATAAAACCAAAATAGTAATTGAATAACAATTATTATTTACCGGTGTTAAGCTCATTAATTCTTAAAAATTTTAAGTAAAATTGAACAGTCCATTAAAAATACAGACATATGACAAATATATCTATATATATAAAAAGAAGTGTACATTTTGATTGTCACTCCATAACTCGAGAACGGATAGAAAGATTGCCATGAAATTTTTAGGAAAGATACAGGAAGGAGAGATGAGGGTTAGTTGATTTTGAAATCCCAAATCGGTTTACCCATTCTTGAGTTATGATTTTTTTTTAGAAAAAATTCAAAATTTGAAAATTTGGTATATAAATTTGCCTATATTAGTATTTACGATCCTTTTTTCCGGGAAGTTAACCATAGACATACTGGGATTGGTTTTAGAACTAGGACCGGGACTGAGACTCGGAGTGGGACTGGGACTGGAACAAAATACATACCACCCTCTGGGACAGGCAATAAGGGATGAAGAATAATGAGAAGAAGGTGGGAGAAGAGAAAAGAGAGAAGTAGAAGGATACTGAGAACGAAATAGAATGAGATGAATATGGAGATAGATGAAGCGAAAAACACGGAAGGAGGAGTAAATAAAAGGATCAGTAAAAAGTGAAGAGGGGTGGGGGAGGGCAGAGTGAGACGGAAAAACTTATTAACAAATGCAGATAGGCCGAATTTAGGGCAGAACAACGTCTGCCAGGTCTGCTAGTGTTTTGTATAAAAATCATTCGGTGATTTCATTTCATATACTTTGTCTGGCCTCGTGCTCGACAATTTGTTCAATATTACCCTTGAAGGACGATAAACAAACAATAATAATTATGGAACGGAGAGCACACCGTAAAAACAAACACATGCAAAATATAAAAAGATTTGAATAACAATTATGGTACGGAGACCAAAAAGTTATGAAACGGTACCAAAATAGCGCACAGCAACTATCTAAACTACGGCAGTCAACCAAGTTTCTTTTGAGATGCAGAAAAAGCGCAATTATACCTCAATTTATTAGCAATGCCACAGAGAATATTTCCTACGTTCTCAACGTTAACATAAAGGAAAAGAGATTACCGAGGAAGTTAGTAAATGCAACTGGAGCATATTTGACGAGTGTGGAGAAAAAACTGTTAAATCGTTTAATCAAAACGAAGCATGAGGTACGACAACTGAAAGAAAGGAGGCAAATATCATAGAAAATAAATTGTAACGAAAATTAGATAGAGAAGATTCGACCGCAATTTTCGAGAGTGAGAAAGTTATAAAAGATAACCTAGGAACGAAAATTAAGAAAACGCAAACACAAATAAATTCGAGAGACTTAAGGGCTTACAAAAACAATCATTTCATATTGGAAACGTACCGGGAGGTTTCACAATACGACACAGATTTAAAACTAACTTTTTACATATTTTTCATTTCTTTGCAGATATCAATTTTAATTCTCTGTTTAAAAGTTGCACTGTGGTGCTAATATTAGCAAACTCATTTATTCAAAACATTACAACAAATTAATAAAGCCTAAAGAATAATGGCAAGAGTGATCACCTTACCAAATTCGTCTTTTCCAAAGCGGGATGATGTAGTGTCATATTAAATTGAAGCTGGCAACTCCCCTATGGAAAAGTGCAAGATGCAAACATGCATCAGATGCAATATGCATTACTGAAAATGTTGGAGTCGAATAACGCGGAGAATTTCGGATTGCTTGAATCTCCCGTTATTCGACTCCATCATGGATATGGTTACTAGGCAACCTAAAAACAGGTGCCTAGTTTCAGAGTTGCTTTAGTGACATTTTTTTTAGTTAGAAATGAACCGACGACTTAACTGCATACGTGAAAGCAAAAGTAAAATTAATCAATCTAAGGCTAAGTGACAAAAAGAATCAAGTGTAACAAAGGAACTAAAAAAGTTTAAATAAAAGACGATACGTATACATTTAAAAAGCATATAAGTTTTATTTAGCTAAAAATTAAAAAGACTATAGAGATGAGCAGAAAATAAATAAAAAAGAAAGTGCGTGCGTATAGCAGTGAGTGCGCGTGCGCCGAAAACATTTGCAGGTTCCAAAATGGAACCCTTATATCGTAAAGATATAATACATATAGCATACTACCTATAGCAATACCGTCCCAACACTACGTTGATGCAAGCCAGCAGAATGCGTTTTAGTTACAAATCAACATATCCCATCAGTAGAAAGTATATCTTCTGGTATGCTACTACTTAACCACTATCAACGCAGTACAGAAATCGATAATCAAGTTAATCTTACATGATCGTATACAAAACAGTATCACAATTCTACAGCGCAAATCATTAGACAAAAGTACTCTTTTAAGGAGATATTAACTAGCAAACCACCACTTGCAATTCTGCAGTCAAACGTGCCATCAAATATAGCAATAATTAACTTGTTTACCCAAAGGACTTAAGATCAATTATTGGTTAAAATGGAAATAATCCAGACGCTGGATCAGCTAAAATACCGGAATTGTGATCGACATCCGCAATTAGATTCCTCTTCTGTGAGTTCCGTGTATTTTTCTTAAAGTACTGTATTCGCCGGCAATTCCCGGCATAGAAATCCGACGCCTGTTGTTGCTTCATACGGCTGTGTTCTCATAATGTGCAGTGTGCTTGAACTATTAAAGAAAAATATCTAATTTTATAAAATTAATATTTTCAAAATTTTCCTTACTTGCGATGGTGAGTTATCGGTACACAAATTTCATGTTCAATTGGCGATCACTTTTTTATTTAAAAGAGCATTTTCTCTTTGCTGTTTAAATTTCTAAGAGTAACTCTGCAATTCAACTCTAATAGCTCGAATTTGGCAATAACAACAAATAGGCGTAAAATCAATGTAAAAGAGCTGTGACGCTTCAATTAACGGTAAATTCTTGATATACTTTTAAACAATATTCTATAATAACGTCACGCCATACACAGGCTATTTAGTCTTATTATATCTGCGCTGGCGATTGTAGATGCAAAAAGTTTTGTGTTTTAATAAAAGTTGACAAAGTTTACAAATTAAATTAAAAATCGCGCCATTTAAGCAAGTAATTACTTTCATATTGAGCTTCAAAGTTTCGTAACGTCACGCCATATAGTAAGTAATTTTCCCCGATAGGTTCTGATTTCCAATTCAATCATGTCTTATGCAGATGGATTCTTCGAGTAACGGTAAAAAATACTCAAGGTGATATAGGGAAAAACTAAAAAAACTAAAAGACAACAAGCATTTCGCTTGAGAAAGAAGTATGAATGTGCTATAAAAGATAAACCAGAACCCAATCAGCCCTATAAGTGCAAGCAAACAATACGAACGGCATTAAAAAAAGCCAAAACTGCTTTGCTGGCCAACCAAAAGAAAAGAAGCTATGTTGTTGACTTGTTATATAAAAAATCATGGTACATTATCATTGAAATCTGCAATACAAGAAAAAAAAAACAGTTTGTCGTAGACTTTTACTCAAGATATGATATTAGTGTCCAGGCCGCTGGTAGAAAGGAGACTTTGATTGTCCATGGGGAAATAGTGGCCAAGCGTTTTTTGTTGCTTTCTGTTGCTGAGTCGTACGGTCTCTACAAATTGGAGAAAAATATTAAATTCGTTAGCAAGTCTGCATTTTACGAAATGCGACCAAAACAGGTGCAACTATCATGTAAGATAGCACGTAATATGTGTGTTTGTAAGCATCATGCCAACTTTCCATTTGATTTGGAAAGCAGTGCGGATGTTATAAAATCTTTTTTGTCCAACTTTGAAAATTTTCTCAAATCTGCTTGTTGTAACATTGAAAATGATAAATGTATGATGAATAAATGCAAAAATTGCATTCAGGATGTTAGCTGCCGGCAAGTTACTATTTCACTTGCGTTGCTTGGCTATTTGGTTTAGTAAAATGGTATGCTATAATCAGTGACAAACTCACTCACAATAAATTCGATGTGTGCTGTTTTTTAACAAAACTAGACATAATCAAAAAAGAACATGAGCAATTTCAAAATATTTATATTTTTTCGGATGGCAGTAGCTCTCAGTTTAAAAATAAGTTTACTGCGCGAAACCTGCCAGATTTTGTTTTTGAATTTGGTTGCAAAGTTGTACAGTGGAACTATTTTGCAACTTCTCATGGAAAAGTGCGGTCGATGGGGTAGGAGCAACGATAAAACGAAAAGTTTGGCAGGTGAAAAAAATGAAAAATATAATTTTGGATACTGCAGTTTCTTTTTACCAATGTGCTCGAAATGATATCTTTGGAGTTAACTTAACTTACATTCCCACACAGCAAATAGAAGAGTTTTCTGTTTTGCTAATAGAAAAGTAGAATGAGTTGCCGAAAATTTCTGGAATACATAAAATTCATCATTTATCAAGCAGCGAAGACAGGCAAATAAAAGCAGACGAGACTGCGTTTTCACATAAAAGTGCCGTATAATAATAAAATAAACTTTTAAAACGTTATTACTTATTTAAAATATTTTTGAATAAAAAAATACATATTTTTAAATAAAATTCCTTTATTTTTACATGTCAAATGTTATGTGCATAATTATTTGGTTTATTTTTTCAAAACAACAAAATTACAGCACTAACCCCAATTGAATGTCTCCATACCTCCCTTCAATTTGGAATTTCTACAAAAAATTTTAAAATTGGAAAATTGGTATATCAACAAAGAAAATTTTAATGGATTTGATTTCAGTAACATAACGCCAGGTAACGTCACGCCAAATACTTTGTCTGGTAAAAAAAAAACCGAAGAGATTTTTTTAATATAAGAAATTGGAATATTAACCTGAAATATTTAAATATCATGACAAGAAGTTTCACGCGAATAGTTCTACCCAATTCGAAGAATAATGCCTTTTCAAAATTGAAGCCAAAGGCGACTTCCGTTTTTTGTAACGTCACGCCAGCCCATTTATTACCTTATATAATTTAGTATTTTTAATCAATTTCCGTAACTTTTTTACTAAAATACAGTCCCCTTTATTACAATGCAACTATTTAGAAAAAATTTTACGAAATGTTAAGTAAAGCATTTTTTTTTAACATTAAGTCATACAAGTGTCACGTCACGCCAGTTTAGAAATACCCATATCCTCATAGTGCTTACGGGGATGACCCCTTAAGCACTTGGGAGATGTGACCTCATCAATCAGATGTATGTTGGGATTTCCAGGTTTCTGGGTATTCAACAGAAACAGTTTGTTCAGCAATTCATTTCTCTCCCTAAAGGGGAGTACTCTCGCCTCATTGTGTAGTTGGTGTTCTGTACCCCAAGTGCTGCCGGCAAGAGATAGGGTTAGGTTAGGTTAGAGTGGCTGCCTCCGCTGTCCGAGCGGAGACTCACGTAGGCCGTTGTGGCGCGTTGTGCTACCACGTGGGGGCCCCTATTTCCTGTTACCCTACTTTCGAAGAAGAAGAAAGTTTAGACCCCAGTGAGGCTAAACCAGCGCGTTTGCCTAATGAAACGCAAGATGTCGTTTGGGTTTATAGATTCAAGCTCCGCAAGGCACCCAAAAGAGTGTCTGTGGAGGCATTGGTACCTGGTTTTTGACAGTGCGGGACAGTGGCACAGATAGTGCTCAACGCTTTCTACCTCCTCCTCGTCCCTACAGCTGCGGCAGAAGTCATTTGTCTGCAGGCCCATGTAGGCACCGTGAGTGCCCATGAGACAGTGACCTGTAAGAAGGACCACTAGTGGCCTTATAGAGATACGGTTTAACAATATCACCGATCGCGATCTCTTTTCATCCAGCTTAGGCCAGATGTGCTTGGATATACTACATGTAGGTTCCCTCGCCCATCTGGCGTTTGCCTGATCCGTGAAAAGAGATCGCAGGTGGTATTTGCAAGTGTTTAGAGGAGGGCTGGCTCAACCAGTGGAGGTTATTGTTTGCAAGTTGGTGCCTTCCCTAGCTAGCTCATCCGCGGCGCAGTTTCCTGAGATGTCACAGTGGCCAGGAACCCATATTATGCTTAGGTTGCAATTTTCAGCTAGTTTGTTAAGGGTTTCTCTGCGCTTCAATGCCACTAGTGACGAGGTGTTACTGCATTGCAGGGATTTTATGGCAGCTTGGCTGTCAGAGAAAATTGAATTATAATTGGTTACCTGCAGGTTAGCAAGATAGAGGGCTGCTTCCCAGATAGCTATGAGTTCAGCCTGAAAAACACTGCAGTGATCGGGTAGGCGAAAGCTCTCGCTTAGATTGAGCTTCTCCGAGAATATTCCGCTGCCGACTCTGTTGTTTAGTTTAGAGCCATCTGTAAAAACGGAGATTTCGTGTGATCCCGGATCCACGCCGTTTGCCCACTCGTTCCTCTCTGGGATTCTTGTGGAAAATTTGTTGTCCCAGCAAGGGGTCGATGTTGTATGGTCCAATTTCAAGAAGGTTTCGGGGACTTGCTTCAGGATCCGGGTGTGACCAAACCTGCAGTCCCTCCATGGTTCGATAGCGTTGAGCCTTGCCGCGTTGCAGGAGGCACAGTATCTACCATAAAGATCAGTTGGGAGAAGGAATAATATGGTTTCAAGAGCTTTGGTGGGAGTGGAGGGAAGGGCATCGCTGGTGAGCATTACCACCATCCTCTGCACTCTCGCTACTTTACTCTTGTTAGATTCGATATCGAGTGCCGTCCACCATACGGTGACGGCGTAGAAGAGAATGGGTCTCACCACTGCCGTATAGATCCAATGGACTGTGCGTGGCTGGAGACCACACCTTTTTCCGATTGCCGACTTACAAGCGTACAGAGCCATTGTGGCTTTCCTGGATCGTTCCTCCACATTTCGCTTCCAGTCAAGCTTCCTGTCTAGAATAACTCCGAGATATTTAACCTCGGTAGAGAGTTTGATTTCCTTCTCGTTTAGGGGCGGGAGGGTAAATTCCAGTATACTGCGTTTGCGGGTAAAAAGCACCATCTCAGTTTTTTCACTGATGATGCTGAGTCCGCATTCCATAGACTAAGTGTTTGTTAGATTAAGAGCATTTTGCAAGAGTTCGCCAAGCACCGGAATGTGTTTGCCGGTAACTGTCAAGGCTATGTAGTCGGCGTAAAGTTGGCCTTAGCCACCTCGCTGAAGGTTTTGGTCAGTGCAGGGGGAGTAGAGGTCAAAGGCCGGTGCGTTTTGGGATCGCTCGAGGCATTTCCCATAGACCTTTATCTCTTAAGGGCCGGCATCTTCGGGTCAGAAGGTAGTTTGGTGGCAGAAGAGGAAGGAGGGATGGGGTTGTTGTTGCTGCTATTCTTGGAAGCAATAATCTTCCTGGCCCAGGCCAGAAAACTTTTTTGCTCTGCCGTCAACTTGTCGCTGGGAGAGTTGCCAAGTTTCTCAACGATTTTGACGACATTGCGAATGTTCCGCTGGTTGCGGACCGAAGTCGAGGTTCGCTTATTTGCCTTGGAACCCTCAAGGGGTTCAGCCGGTTTGCGAGGTAGCTTTGCAGCGGTGGATGCAGTACTTTTGTCCGTGGAGGATTTAGTGCTGTTACCAGCCACCTGCTGACAAGAGGTGACCGGTACGAGCGTGGGACGGGCTTCCTGTGCTTGCTCAGTCGGACGTTGCTTTCCCTCTTTGGGGCTAGCTTTACCGGCTGCTGCGGAATTGGACTTGCCCTCAAGGGGTTTACTTCTTCCGCTAGCTTGCACAGGTGGCCGAAGATTTGTTTGTTGCCATGAAGGCGTGGTCGGCGCCGTCTGTGCGGTTCCCGACGAATTGTGGACTTTTTTAATGCCTAGTCGAAGGGCAGCATCTTTACCCGTGCAGGGATCCCAGGCCAAGTTTTTTTTGTTCATTTTACATCTGGTTGGTTCGTCAGCTGCCTACTAAGGTGAGACCGTTCGGCAGCCTGAAGTTAAGGGATAGGGGAAACAATGCGGTCGACTGCGGTAGAGCCCCATACCGCAGCAAGTCGCCGTTACTCCCGGAGGTGGACCGGTATCCGGGAGGCTCCGTAAGAATACAGTCGGATGCCTCTGACTGCAAACCATCCAATGGGCACGGAATCGCATAACACCCTGGATTAGGGGTGGACCACCTTTTCAACTGGGCGTGGTCCAGTTCCCGCCTTGAGGCCACGTTTAAAAACCATTTCCATATGCCTGAGCAATTAAGGAGCTGGGGCACTAATGGAACTGATTCCTAAACTTAGCTAGCACTCCCCTGGAAGGA
Organism: Eurosta solidaginis; assembly: GCF_040869045.1. Taxonomy (NCBI): domain Eukaryota; kingdom Metazoa; phylum Arthropoda; class Insecta; order Diptera; family Tephritidae; genus Eurosta; species Eurosta solidaginis. The sequence continues at coordinate 164,860,724 of NC_090319.1, read as the reverse complement.
GAAACTGTTGTGCATATTACCAGCCGGCACCCTCTGGGAGGGTTCAGCCCAAGGATTTGTGCCAGGCAAGAGATAAAAAGATTTTATTACGGCTCCGGATTTTAGGTACAAAATTTTCGGGTGTAAGACAGTCGATATCGTAATGCCATCGACGTGGATGTCCAATATGGTCGACATTTGCTGTGTCCATGTTGTAAATAAGGTCGCCGATGATTTGGTCGGTGACAATGTTAGGTTTCTCGAGGCGATCAGGGAGACAGCTGTTTATTTTATTACAAAGCTCATCGATGTGTGGACCTTGGGCTGTGACCATTATTGTGCAGTCATCGGCGTAGGGAACGATAGTGAATGCTTTTGGTGGTGAATGTAGTTTCGATATGTAGAAGTTAAACAGAAATGGGGATAGGACATCACCCTGTGGTACTCCTTGTTTCATTCTTCTGAGTTTAGATGTTATGTTCCTGAATTGCACCGATGCTTGCCGACCAGACGGATAATGTCCACCTTTTGAGACTTGGATCTTTCCAAGTCTTGCAGTGACGTGTCGTGATAGGTCTACCGCAACGACTAGTGTCCTATGGTGGGGTTTTTGACTTAATCCGCAATTTATTTGCGTGTTTTGTAACTTTTGAAAGCGATGATAATGATTGGCAAGACGCCAATTTGCAGTGAAATAGGGAAGCAGAATGGCTTCTAGTGTCTTGGCTACTGGCGATAGGAGAGATATCGGACGATAAGAATCTTCTATTTTAGCTGGTTTACCAGGATTTAATAGCGGAACCACCCTGGCCATTTTCTATTTTTCAGGGATGACTAAGGCGGAAAGGGATAGGTTAAACACACGCGCCAGATAACTAAATCCTCTTTGCCTAGATTTTAAGCATCGGTATGGCTATGACGTCTGGGCCTACTGATTTAGATGGTTTAGCATGAACGATGCCATCTTCAACCCCTTTTGCGGTGATGGTAATTGGGGACCGCTGTGTTTATGCTTGTGTGCGCGTCTGTTGGCCCGCCGTCTGGCTTTGTCAACCGTTAGGTTAGGTTGAACTGATCGGTCAATAAAGAGCTCACATAGACTGAATGTGTCCATAGTGTTACCAGAATTTGTTTGTTTATAGAACAACTCCGTCCTGTTAGCAAATACTAACAGTTTTCTAGGACCCAGATTAATCGCTGCCTCAAGATCTGGCAACTCTGCCGCCCCTAATTGCTGGAGCCTTGACCTGGCGAGCGCAGGACATGCACACAGAACGTGCTCAACCGTTTCTTCCTGCACTTGCTGTTACTGACGAGGCCTAACTTATAAGCATGTGACGCCAGAAGTCAGTGTCCAGTCAGTAAGCCCATCGTAAGCCTTAAGTCTTCTCTCTTCAGAGATATGAACGACTTTGTAAGTCTAATATCGGCTTTGCACATGATCTTAGACAGTTTGCATCCCCGCGCTTTTGTCCACGCCTTTCCTGCTTGATGGATCATATGCGCCTCCTGTCTCCTTTTGATTTCTCCCAAACGAATTGGGACGTCTATCGTCGACTCAGCGAGTGTTGCACCCTCCTTTGCCAACTGATCGACCTTTTCGTTACCTTCTATCCCTTTATGACCGGAAACCCAGTAAAGATGTATGGTCCGGCCTGAGCGAGGTTTTTGCAATGCTTCTTTGCATTCCAGAACACTTCTTGACGAAGTACTGTGTGAGATTATTGCCTTAGTCGCAGCCTGACTATCAATATATAAATTGACGCGACTGCAGGTTAAGCATGCTTCCTCCAGAATTTCTGCTGCTTTCTTCACTGCTATAATTTCCGATTGAAAAACGCTGCTGTAATCTGGCAGCCTGTAGGATCTATTTATTTCTGGGTCGACACAGTAAACAGCAGACCCAACTCCTTCCATTAATTTGGAACCATCCGTATACACGTGTATACCACGTTCTGCCATTTCTGCACCCTGGCACCAAACCTCCGCCTCAGTTGTGGCACCAATACCCCTTTTTAATCTCAGGCACGGGACCATATATTCCGCTTGCCCGATATTAGATGGCGCTATACTGATGTGGCCATAAGGCCTGCACTCAAGCCGCCCCGAGTCCTTAAGCCTTGTTGCCGTGGCTAACGCGATGTTTTTGGCCATTAGGTCTGAAGGGGGGATGTGTAGTATGACATACAATGCTGCTGTCGGGAAAGTTTGTAAGGCTCCCTTTATGCTAATCATTGATATTCTGTATACCCTCTCAAGTTGTTTGGTATACGTACTTTTTTGTCTGGCTGTCCACCAAACAAGAACCCAATAGTAAAGTATGGGTTTGACAATTGCCGCAAATACTCAATAGAGTTTGGGTGATAGGACCCACGTGCATCCTAGCATCCTCTTGCATGCATAGAGTGCCGCGGAGGCTTTCTTCGCTCTCTCTTCCACATGGAGTTTACATGACAACTTACTATATAGTATAACTCCTAGATGCCTTGTGCTATATATTTCTTGCAGGCTTAGTCCAATTAGGGACCTTATACTTCCAAGTAAATATTACCAGATCGGGGTTTTCCGCATAGGCGGTTAACCCGAATCCAGATGACCAGGCATGTACATCCCGAAGTGCCTGATCCATCAGAGAGCTGAGTGTTGTTAGACATCTTCCGCTTATGTTGACAGAAACGTCATCTGCATATGCCGTATGCTTGACTGGTCCTCCTTCGAACAGCGTAAGCAATTGGTTTATAACCAGCGTCCACAGCATTGGTGATAAAACCCCACCCTGAGGCGTTCCTCTGTATAAAGATTTCGTTGCCTCGCACAGACCCCATTGCGATGTGATCATTCTGCAGCTTAACAAGGAGCCGATTCAATTTTCTAAAGCTGGATGAACTTCAATCGAGTTGAGACTGTCCATGAGTGCTCTTTTCGAGACATTGTTGAAAGCAATGTCCAGAAAAACTCCTTGGGCAAATTCCTGGTGTTCCAAGGCCTTCTCTTTATTCATAACCACTCTATGCAATGCAATATCCACTGACTTGCATTTGGCGTAAGCATGTTGTGCTGAAGATAATAATTCCTCGATCATTTTTGATTTTATATACACATCTAATAATCTCTCTAGGGTTTTGAGTAGAAAAGATTCCAAACTAATAGGCGTGTACTCTTTCAGGTGCAGATGACTGGCTTTTCCCGCTTTCGGTATGAAGACTACTCGAGCTGTTTTCCGATCCAAGATTACTCTTAGCCATTCTATAATGGTTCCACATTCCATCTGAAGCATAGCAGGGAATATCTCATCTGGGCCTGGCGATTTGAACATATCAGACCTTTTTATTTCCCATTAAATTATGGTCTTTGTCACCAATCCTGGTACCTCTCCGTATTACGACTGTAGACGTGGTTACATAACACTCCCGCATCGTCTCCTGATGGGAGGTTTGTGTTAAGTTGCGCCCCAAGGGACTCCTCACTACTGTGTGACCATTCCCCGTCGTCCTTTTTTATCAGTTCCTGGACTGCATCTCCTTTAGATAGCACTTTCCTCAGACTCCGGGTTCCCTGGATCATTCTATGTCGGCACAGAAACTCTTCCTTGAAACCCGCTTTGACCTATTGATTTCACTTTCATAGATCCTCAACAGATCTCTGTGTTCGTCCCAACACTCCTTGCTTTCCGCAACTTTTGCCAGCTTAAAAATCTTTTACCTGCCCTCTAAGAAGACTTAGCTCCTTACTCCACCATGGTGGCTTTGCTTTCCCTTTCAATCTTCCCAGAGGACAAGCTCTGTTTTACGCAGCTGTCAGCGCCTTTGATAAGAAGTTGTTGCACTCCTGTTGTTGTTGTTGTTGTTGTTGTTGTTGTATAAACGATAAAGACACTCCCCGAAGGCTTGCACCATTAAGGTACTAGCTCGACTATCTCGGGAACGATTTATATGACCCCATTAAACCTTTTGGCCATCCCGCCCTTCCCAGCCCTAGTTCCAAGAGGAACTTGGGGTCCCCAGAGCCTCGGCTGTTAATGAAACCTGATTCGCCACGGGTAGATGAGGTTGACAATTGCGCTGGCAACCCCTTGAGAGGGTTGCGCTACACAACCCCTTGAATCAGCTTGGTATTTTGGTCGCCTCTTACGACGGGCATACTATATATATATATATATATATATATATATTCTAAGCCACCTAACCCACTGGCGGTCTGTCACCTCCCAGTTGAAAACTCGGCCACATTCCTTAATTGCAGTAATCAAAATTGCTTCTGAATTGTTGCACTCCTCCAACTCCTCTACGGTGGCAACTTCTTTTGGCCGCCCCAGTCTTCCTGATACATCTTTCTGAAATTTGAAAATTTGCTTCAGGAAGGACTAGATTTGGCGAAAGATTTGGAAGGTTTTCTCCAAATGGATCAAAATGCTTTCACGGAGGACAACAATATAGAAATTCTATTTGACCAACACGATGATACTATGGATATAAGTTATTTAGAAGATGAATTTTTTGAAGAAATAATTGAGCCCATAACATCATATGATGAGACTTTAAAACTTGTTGCGCGCTTGAAACAATTTGCAAAAAATTACTATTTAGCTTTTCAGCACATTAGAAATATCGAGAGTCACTTTGAAAATGAACATTTTAAATTAAAGCAATCAATGTTTAGGCAATCGAGCATTACCCAATTTTTTTAATAAAACTAGTATTGAAACGTAAAGACTTGTACAACTTATTTAATCGATATATGTATATGTATTTATATGTAATACTAAAGTATGCAAATATTCTTTACTTTCAAAAATTTCTTAAATAAACTATGTACAATAAAATTTATATCTGTGGTATACATTTTGTGACTTCATCCCTTATAAACGGACATCTCTCATAGCCGGAAAAATACTCTGCGACGGTGAGTGTCCGGTTATAAGAAATTTCACTGTATATGATACAGAGAAACACTTGGCAATAACAGCAGGAAGAGAGAATTTCTTAGTATGCCTATACCATTGCGACGAACATACTTCGCGTACGGTGTACCAAAGACAATAGTTATCGACTCTGAAAATTCTCTAACTTCAGCCTCAATTCAATTCATGGTTGAAGATAAACTCGCCACTTTTTAGAACACCGCCATATACAAGCACAATTAACGGACAGGTAGAAGGTCTCACTCTACCCTTTACGCCTTCAGACAGAAAGAATCCATCGCTCATTCCAAGAGCTCCTAGATCGATGCGCGTACGAACACCATAACTCTTTAGACTCCGCAACTAAAAACGAACATTAGAGATATTTTTTGATATACGAGTTTAAATAAACCCAAAACATGACGACGAAAATTCAAGACAGGAAAACATAGAAATCTGTCTAAAAGGACAGGCAAAATATAGAAATCTGTCTATAAGGACAGGCAAAATATTTAGAAGTTCATAACTAAACCTATAATCCTGGAGAGGTAATTTACGTCAGGATAAATAAACGACTATGATCAAAACTTAACAGCTAGATATAGAAAATAAATAGTTAAAGAAGTAATCACTGAAAAAAGACGAACTGTACATAAAAGTAATATAAAGACTTAACTAAACGTTAGACAATTTTGTATCCCTCTTCTTTTGCAGACTTCTCGTGCACTGGGTGTACGCATACTTTAAAATAATAGATTATACAAACTCTCAGCTTTCCAAATTCAATACAGACCAAACATAAATTCAAAGACGAAATTACAAAACTGTACATAAGATAGATCTGGACGTATGCCAATGGACACTAATCGAACTAAGCCGTATTATTAGAACTAAAACCACCTCTTGGCTATTATCAATAACGAATTAAACTTGATTCAGGACTAGCTCGATAGACTTAAGCTAACGAAATTTAAAAGAGCAATTACTGAATTAGGAACAATCTGGAAATGGATCGCGGAAAATTTTAACCACAACGACAAGGTTATCTTATAAAATAAAATAAATGTAAGGCGCGATAACCTCTGAAGAGATCTAAGGCCGAGCTTCTCTTCCAATTTGCGTCGTGCTCCTATTGATTTTCCCTACAAATCGGCCGGACGGGACCTACATGTTTTATGCCGACTCCGAACGGCATCTGCAAGGCAGATGAGTTTTCACTGAGAGCTTTTCATGGCAGGAATACACCCGGAGCGCTTGCCAAACACTGCCGAGGGGCGACCCCGCTTAGAAAAATTGTCTTCTATTTGAAAAATCTTATTTCTAAAATTTTGATGTTGCTTTGCCCGGGGTGTGAACCCAGGGCATACGGTGTGGTAGGCGGAGCACGCTACCATCACACCACGGTGGCCGCCAGGATATCTTAGAAAATTAAAATAACAACAACCAAGTATTAAAAAAATTAAGTACTTTTTGATAGAATGAACGAAATCACAGTACTTTTAATAAAATTTCGAAAGCCAGACATACAGATGATCACATTTAATTTTGCTATTGAAATGAAAAATAAATAAAACATTATCAAAGTAGAAATTATTAATAGATTTTTGAAGATATTAAGCTAACAAAGCCAATATATGGAAATAATAATTTTAGCATAAGTAATATAGAAGAATCTCTAGACATCGCAAGTATAACAATTACAACAAACGATACAATGCTATTTTATATAAAAAGATTACCAGTAACAAATGAAGATATTTGTGATTCACTTTTAATGAAACCTATAAAAATAGAAAAATGTATGTACATAATGAGGCGAGAATACTCCCCATCAGGGAGAGATGTGAGATGCTAGCAAACAGTTCCTGTTGAATACCCAGAAACCTGGGCATCACAACAGACATCTGATTGATGAGCCAACACCGCCTAGGGACTTAAGGAGTCATCTTCGTAAGCATTTTGAGGAAATACGGCACCTGAGAACTCAGCCGTATGAATAAAAAAAAAAACAGAAGCAGGTCCTTTATGCCAGGAATTGCCAGGTGAATCCAGTACTCAAAGAACAGTACCCAAAACTTGCGGAAGAGGAACGCATACTCCCCAGGGAAACGCGAGTCACTCTGGCTCAACTTCGTTCTGGATACTGTAACAGGTTAAACTCTTACATATCCAGAATCTATCCCGACAACATTTTGTATGCCCCGCTTGCAATATGTCCCCACATGACACCAACCATATCTTTAATTGTAATGTGGAACCAACGCCTTTAGCACCCCTTTAATCATGGTCCACCCCTATTGAAACAGCAAGTTTCATTGGACTCCCGTTAGAGGATATTGATGACAATTTGTGATCGGTAGCAGCTATTAGGTGGGGCGAAGTACTGCTACAACAACAACAACAACAGAAAAAGTTATTAATAAAATCCCTTATGGGGATATTGTAATTTGTAGTATGCGTATTATTTAGTATCATAAGTATTTACTATTTGTAGTAGTGGCAACGTATATTTTAGTATCATAAATATTTACTATGTTAGTAGTGGCAACACTGTAAATGAAAAGCTATATTCTACATTTCTACCTTATACATTCTGTTAAACATAATCCACAACAATTTGAATATTCTGTAAACTGTAAGAAAAAGCTCTATGCTTGCAACTATAAAAGCGCTGCTCTCCAGTGATCGCTCTTACACTTTGCGCAATCACTTGAGAAGTAAGCATCTTAAAGTATTATTGTAAACCAGCGATGGGCAAAACGGCTCGTATAAGCCTTTTGCTCATACGGGCACGCTTTGCACATTTAAGTGCTAGGTGAGGGACGATCAAGTGCAGGTATGTGGGGCGAAGAACACAGGAAGAGAATAATATACAAACACACATAAGATTGATAAAGATAGAATATTTGCCCATAGAGCTGCCACCGCTTTTATTATATTCAAATTATTAAGCGTTTTAGGATAAACTAGCCTTTACCGGCGTCTTCGCTCGCACTAAAGGCCACAAATATGTAATCTCGCTTTTGTGATTCACAACTCGAACTGAATTTTCAGTTGTAATTTTCAAATTTCCTTTATGATTCAAATCATAATCATTGCACAATAGATCTGCACAAAGGTCGCAGTGCTTCCAGACCTATTAATGATTCAAATCATAAACAAAGCAAGTTTTAAAATTAGAAAAATGGTCGCCGTAAATTAAACACACATGCTCCAACAATTTTTGCAGAGGGGATTTACGATATATGTATGTGAGCTGAAGAAATTTGAAAATTCCTCCATAATTTGAAATTTATAAAAAAAAGCAGTTATGTTTATAATAAAACTGGTAAAATTAGTCGTTGTTTATGCGATTGGTACTTTTTTTTTATTTGTAAATTGATACATTTCGTTCTAGGCTCACGGCAGCACTGCCAATAAGTCTGAAAAGGGTTTCGTTTTCCCACGATTGTATACGAAGCGTGCATTAGTACGTTTTTCTACTACTACTTCCTCTAATGCTACTACTTAAAAAATACTTTTTTAAATATTTTTATGTATATATTGCAAAATGAATCGGCTTGCATATAAATAAATGCATGTGAAGGCGAAATGAATGTCAATAATGCGCTGCTTAACAAAGTCGACTTCAGTCTATGGTTATTCCGTTTTTCGTATTTCTTGCCAAAAAATTATTTTTTTGTTTTCGTACTATTGTAAGACAGTTTGGGAATTGGTTTTCGAGGTTGAGAGAGAATATTTTCATTTCAGTTTTTTAGTGTTTCCGCAACCTACCTGCGATGAATATCGTTTGAGACGAAGCGTACGATATTTCCAATGTATTTTTTACTCCCCTAACACCTTAAAACACACAAACGTCTCACCAAGCACTCGCTGGCACTGCAACTGATTTAAGAGCCGAAAATAGGCCCATCCCTGTGGTAAACAATTAGTTGGACATTGACAAAATGGCCGCTAATATTGTTATCAATAATATTTATATATATAACTGTTCAGCAATATTTAGTAGAACACTGACAAAGTGGTCGCTAATACTGTTGAGCAGTGATAACTACAATTAAAGTTATTTAGCAATATTTAGTTGAACACTGAAGAAGTGGACGCTAATATATTATTAATAATAATAATAATATTAATGAAACAATATCTAATATTTTGCTATTGTACAAATGATCAAATTTTAAGATTTTTTGTTTTTACTTTTGTCCACGAACCCTACCCGCATTCCAAATAAACAAAATACGTTGTGAATTTCAACAAATCCTTCTATGTTTATCTTTTTTTGGAATTAAAATATTATAATTGGCGCCTAACATCGTGGCAAACCCCTCGAGCAATTTAAATAATTATCACCGAAGCGAAAGAATAGCAAAGAAAAATAATAATATGGCTCAGCTTAGCCCCGAACAGTATGAGCAGTTTATGCAAACTTTTAGCCATTACAACACACAAAGTGGTTCGTTAAGTAATTGCACTGCTCGTTATGCAGGTGAACGCGATTCCACAAAAGCTGAGGAGTATATTGCTGCTGTAGGTACTTTTAAAGCTGTCGAAAAAATAAGTGACGATGACGCTATCACTGGCATGCCCATGATTTTAGAGGGCGACGCTGCAGAATGGTGGCGCGGTGTACAGCAAAAGCCCAACACTTTTAATGATGCTGTGCGAATGTTGCGTGAAGATTTTTGCCCCCTCAAGCCCGACTGGCGAATTTATGCAGAAGTTATAGAAAGCAAACAAGCCAAGAACGAGCATACTGATTCGTTTATTCGAAGGAAACGTGGTCTTTTTTCCCAACTCTCTAATGTGCCTAGTGTAACCGGCCAAATAGACCTTTTTTTGGTATGACTCATTTACAAATTAGGGACAGAGTTAGTCGAAAACGTATTAATACGTTCGATAATTTACTAACTGAGGCTAGAGAAGCAGAGATGATCTTGCGCGGTTTACTGCGAACGCCGATAAAGCTGTTAATAGTATAGGTGGTCAAGTACGTTGTAGTTTTTGCTGTAAAAAAGGCCATTACACAGAAGTGTGCTGCAAAAGGAAAAAGGAAGGGGCTAAAACAGCGCAAACACAAGCAATTGAAAATTCTATAGTGACGAAGCCGGCGTTAGCTCGTAATGGATGCAGCGCACCAGGTGTTACACTCGCAAATTGCCCAAAATGTTCAAATAAACCATACACTAGCCATGGTTCGGTAAGTTTTAATTCTCTAACTATTCCGATAAGAAGAACGATCCCAATCGCTAATGTACAATTGTTTGCTATGTCTGGACAAATTTATTTTGATAGCGGCGCTCGAACTAGTGTAGCTAGCGCAAACTTGAAGCGCCTAATGGGTTTTATGGGGTGTATTTACCGCAAACTTGAATACGAAATCACATGTGCCGACGGAAATACGAAACTTCAAAGATGTCTTACAACTAAATGCGATATAGTAATTGGTGGGCGTAGCTTCAATATTCAATTCATGGTTTTACCTAATGCAGTTGGTAACAAAACATTAATTGGAACAGATTTCTTGGAACAAGCGGAAATCGTTTAAACGTGGGCCAAAGATATTGGTATTATGAAAGAAACCCAATGCAACATTGTGATTTCGTTGATCCAATGCCACTCGAACTAAATATTGTAGAACGTGTAAAAGTATGTTCACTTGTAACAAAACGTAAACCCGAGGAGGCAGCAGTCAAAGAGATTGACTAGCCAAAATTCTATTTATCTATCTAAATTTGAGTATTATGGTCCTGATTTGCCAAACAGTTACTCACCGCATACTGTAAAAAGTATTTTTGGAGATGCGATTCCTCCCAACATGATTAGATCTGAAAGATCTAGGGAGAACAAATTGTTTACTGCTGTTGTTTATAATCAAAACATCACTGATAATGTTGATTTATTTTCAATTGATTTTAAACTTTTGAAAGAAAATGATGGTTTGGGTCTGGAAGTGTCAGAGAAAATTGAACTCGACAATATTCTTCAATCGCACGTACAAGTTAAGTTTTTAGTTGGTCCTGCGATCCGACGCCATATGTACAACATTTTATTGATACTGGCGAGCACGAGCCGATTGTTTCCCCGGCGTATAAATTATCATTTTCTAAGTTAAAGGAACTGAAAACTGAGATTCATAAAATGCTCGAAAATGATGTTTTAGAAGAATGTGAGTCAGCGTGGTCAACAACAGGTGAATGTTGTTATGGTGCCTAAAAAAGATGGTGTTATTCATGTATGTGTATACTATCGTAAACTAAACGGGATAACAAAGGCAGACCGATACCCATTGCCTCGAATGTATAACCTTTTACACGCTGCAAAAAGCACAAAATATATGACCACCTTAGACCTTCAAAGTGGGTATTTCAAATCGCAATTGCTGAAAGAGATATAGACAATACGTGTCTTATTACGCCTTTTGGTACATTCTGATTTAAGAGAATGCCTTTTGGCCTACGCAACGCGCTGTCTACATTCCAGAGACTAATTGATAGATTCAAAGCAACGTTACCAAATATATATATTTTACCTTATATTGGTGACATTATAATTTGCTCACCCTCATTCGCAGAACACTTAAATGACTTAAGGTGAGTATTCCAAAAATTGGAAAAGTTCAAGCTGCGTATTAATTTTACCAAATGTCGTTTTTGTTGCGCCAGTGTTAAATACTTAGGCCACGTATTAACAACCGAAGGCATACAAGTTGACCCAGAAAAGACTCTGGCGATTAAATAGGAAAGAACCTAGAAATATTAAAGAATTGATATCGTTTATACAAACGTGTTCTTGGTATCGGCGTTTCATTGACCGTTTTCTGAAATTGCTAAACCGCTTACAGAATTAAAGAAAAATGCTATATGGAGGTGGGATACTACGCAAGTAAAAGCTTTTAACAAACTTAAACAATCACTCGTTTGCCCTCCCACTTTGAATCAAACCAAAGAATAATATCTCTTTCATCATCAAGGCAGATGCAAGTGCTTATGCATTGAGAGCAGTTCTAATCCAGGGGGAGAAAGAATGCGAACACCCTATCGAATATGCAAGCCGATTGTTGACAGCCGCTGAGAAAAACGACTCGACTACAGAGCGCGAAGCCCTCGCTATTGTATGGACATGTTCCAAATTAAGAGGCTATATAGAAGGAGCCGAAATTGTATTGGTGTCTGACCACAAACCGATGAAATGGTTATTAACCATAAGATCACCGACAGGCCGCCTAGCAAGGTGGGCATTGCAAATACAGCAATACAATTTTTATATAGAATATACGCCTGTAAAACGAATTCCGTTACCGACATGTTGTCAAGACCTCCATGCGATATTTGCGCTTTTCAAGCCGATATCCCTCATAAAAAAGCTAATTAGCTGCGAGAAGAGCAACTAAAAGATAGTTACCTGAAAAACATTATCTATTCATTAAAAGAATTTTTAAATAATGGCGTGCTATATTGTTACGCAAATGAAGATTCGGATGATGCACAGCTCGTCGTACCTACTCACGAACGCAATAGTATCCTTAAAACGTATCATGACGACAGAACAGCTGGCCACTACGGAGCTGAAAGGACAATAATACCAGAAACGATATAATACAGAGACATTGCATAGACGAAAAATCGTGTGAGGCAAGCTTCACAAAATTCTAGTAGGTCACATTCACCACTTACCACAGCAGAATTTGTTAAACTACCACTGTCTGTATTTGTTATTTAATAATTATTTGTACACTTTTTATTCAGCTAATGTGTTCAGAATTTTAACTTTTACTCACTAAAACTCCAATCAGTGTATTCCTGTGCTTAAATTATGGTAAAAATTGTGTTAAAGTTTTTGGTGTGGTGAAAGTGACCTACTAGAATTTTGTTACACTCCGCTGCTTTCCACTGAAGTTCGGCGCATGCAATATCTTTATATTCCAAAATTTTTGATAATACGTATTTTGAGTTGTTACTTCTCGCCAGGAATGAGAGCCAATTACTAAGTACGTAAGAAACTGCATTGATTGTCAGCGATGCAAATCAAGTAATATGAAGCCAATGGGATTGCTTCCAACTACAAGTAGCAAAAAACGTTTCGAAGTTGTGGCTGTAGATCTCTTTGGTCCTTTACGAAAAACTGAGGATGGCTATTAATGGATCCTGATAGTAGATGATGTAGCCAGTCGATCGGTTGAATTATTCCCTTTAAAAGAAGCTACTGCCAAAAATTGCGCCAAACTATTGATTGATGACATTTTTTTAATATACGGAGTTCCTAGACGCCTTAAATCAGACAATGGAGTGCAGTTCGTGTCAGCAGTAATGCAGCAAATAGTTTACTGCATGGGAATTAACCAACATTTTACACCTGTCTATCACCCTGAAAGTAATCCAGTCGAACGGAAAAATAGAGACCTTAAGGCTCAACTAGCCATCATCGTCCGAAATGAGCACAAGGTATGGAACATAGGGTTGCCCGCTATATGATTTGCAACGAACTCAGCTAAGTGCCAATCTACAAGTTATACAGCAGCTTACCTCACTTTTGAAAGAGTTGCGCACCTTCGATGACGTAGATCATGATATACGCACTATAGTAGAAAATGAAAATTTCATTCCGCAAATCACAACATATTTGAAGAATATTGCAGAAAATTTTAAAATGGCCGAGGGGTAGAACCGAAGACCCAAGATCGCAACAAAACGCATGTAGATAAACACAGACAACCACAGGGTAAAATCGATGGGGGAGACGAAGTATTAGTTACAACAAATGTATTGAGTCAAGCGGGGAAGGGTACCACCACCAAATTCATACCAAACCGTGATGGGCATTTATTGCAATACGTAAAATTGGTGCGACTATGTATGAAATCGGATCGAAAGTTGATCCAAAGTTGATCCAAAAGTACCACTTGGAACATACCACGCATCTGCCCTAACACTATAAAGGTACAAACGCAATCAGCAATATTTAGTAGAACACTGACAAAGTGGTCGCTAATATTGTTGAGCAGTGATAACTACAATTAAAGCTATATAGCAATATTTAGTTGGACACTGATAAAGTGAACGCTAATATATTGTTAATAATAATGTTATTAATGAAACAATATCTAATATTTTGCTATTGTATAAATTATCCAATTTTTGTTTGGTTTTTGGTTTTTACCAAACCTACCCGCATTCCAAATAAACAAAATACGTTGTGAATTTCAACCAATCCCTCTGTTTATCTTTGTTTTGGAATTAAAATATTATAAATTTGTAATAATAATATAGTCTATGAAATTGAAAATAAATGCAAAGAAAATAATTTTTCTATTAGGTCTATTTTATCAATAAATAATGGCAAGTGATAACGGGTCGCCGCTGTAATTTTCTCGCATAATCGAGGCACAATTACTAATAAATGATTTCTCTTGCTCAGCTGTAGCCATTTTTGGATTGCTAATGTTTAAATTGGACTAGCCGTTAAATTAAAATTTGAATCAGATTCTGAATTAGAATGAGAATTTGGAATTCGTGATGAACTGGTTGGAGTGTCAAATCCTAAAAAGTTTTCAAGCAAGGAATTTCTAGGCTTAGAGGATTTTATTTTGGCATCTGAAGAATTAGAAAAACTATCGGAATCTGACATGTATAGGGGAGTGAGGCGAATAATTTAATTAACGCTTTATTTTAGAAAAAAAATATGTGAAATCTAATTTGAATGGAAGGGCATTAGATCAGAACAATATCTGTTGAAAAGTGATTTTACTGAGCTGTATGTATTTTTGAAGTCTTTCAGATTTTGGTTAACGAATATTTAAAAACTATAGTTTGTGAATTTTATTAAAATGACAGAAGTTTGTGATTAGTTAATGAAAAGCAATATTCAAAATTATTAACTTTACGCTTTTGTTGTCCGCACATCCAAACCCAACGATTGGAATTAGCTGAAAAATTTCCATGCAAAACGGGAAGTGGGAATTGGAATTCACATGTAATTTAAAAGATGTTGAATATTGTTTATGAATATATTTGTTGAAATGTATGAAGCTAAGTTTTTAATTTTACAAAATGTAAAAAAATTTGAATTTGAAACGTACGGCAAAAATTATAATTATAATTGAATTTTTATTATTTAAATGCAAAATTAGAGAAAATGGCAAATGAATTTCTATAAAGCCTGAAACGGACGCAACGCGTTTATCAAAATTGTATGATTTTCCTTTATAGATACGGGCGCACCGCATCTTTTCAAACTGTTAATATAAATGCCCTCGGACGCATCGGGATTAAAAAAATTTTATATCATTCATTATTCACGGACGCAGCTTTACTTACTTACTTAATTGGCGCTTAACCGTCTAAACGGTTATGGCCGTCCAAAACGGCGCGCCAGTTGCTCCTTCGCTCCGCCAACCGGCGCCAATTGGTCACACAAAGGGAGTTTAAATCGTTTTCCACCTGGTCCTTCCAACGGAGTGGGGGCCGCCCTCTACCTCTGCTTCCATAGGCGGGTTCCGATAGAAACACTTTCTTGGCCGGAGCATCAACTTTCATTCGCATAACATGCCAGCGCAGCCGCTGCTTTTTAATTCGCTGGACTATGTTGATGTCTGCGTATAGCCCGTACAGCTCATCATTAAACCTTCTTCGGTACTCGCCATCGCCAACGCGTAGAGGTCCATAAATCTTTCGAAGAACTTTTCTCTCGAACACAGACGTAGCGCTTTAAGGAAAAATTGTAATCATGTTTATAACTGTTTTTATTCACGGATGCACCGCCTTATAGACAAATTGTAATCATATTTTTAACTGATTTTAACGCGGACGCACCGCTTTAAGAGAAAGTACAAATTTTTTGTTTGTATTTTTTTGATGGAACCCACTGTGGGGCAGAGTGGGACAAAAACTAATGAAAACTTTTATTGAAAATATTTTGAATTACGAAAATTTTTTTAATAACTCAAAAAGCGAATGAAGTTTTGTTTTGTCCTGCTTACCTTTTTTTTTTTTTTTTTTTTTTTTTTTGTTTTGCGGGTAGGCTGAAAAATGCCTAATGCACCATAATTGCTGCCGTCGCAGCAACCGTGTGTCCGTAGACTAAAAAACAGCCCCATTCTGGAACCGTCGCCTACCCCGTCACCACTTTCGCATTACTTCAGGGTGGCGTTCCATATTTCTCATTTTTTAAGCGCCTACTGTTGTCCCTGCGTCCAGGTTCCCGCTATTTGCTCTGAGTGTCCATTTAATCGCCACTGTTTCGCATGCGCATTTCTCTGCGCTCCCTCTCAGCATCCATCAGGCGTGTCATTACTATAAATGCCATTTTGCTCACTGCAGTCCAGCATTCTTTCCTGCTGCACATATGTGAAACTAAATTTCTCGTGGTAGGTTCCTCCCCAAAGACTCCATGCAAGGTGAGTCTTTCTTCGTGGAAACGGGGGCAGTAGAACATGACGTGTTCTGCGTTTTCTAACTCTGTGGTACACATTGGGCAATGAGGATCTTCCTCTATCCTACGCTTCCATAAATACTCTTTGAAACCGCCATGTCCACTCATTATCTGCGTGAGATGGTAGTTCAGTTCGCCGTGCTTCCGCTCATTCCATTGAGCTACGTTCCAAACTAGTGTGAAAGTCCAACGCCCTTTACTCGAGGCCTCCCACCGTTCTTGCCACTTAGCTATTGTTTGTGTCCTTGCTCTTTTCTTGTCTTCTTCAGATGGTCGCTCGATATTAGTGTTATACAGATCGGCCATTTCGCTTGCCAGTAAGTCCACTGGGATTTTCCGGGTTAGAACCAGGATCGCGTCGTCGGACACCGTCCGATAAGCACTTGATATTCTTAAAGAAGCAAGTCGGTACGTTGCTAATATATATTTTTGATGGGTCTGTTTAGATCCATACCACACTGGTGCTGCGTATAGTATTATTGAGCCGGTTACTGTGGACAATAGCTGACGTATAGCTTCGCTCGGACCACCAATGTAAGGCATTATTCGCATAAGTGATCCATTAACTTTGGTAATTTTCTCCCCCACCGCTCTGAAGTGCTCTTTGAAAGTTAACTTAGAGTCAATGTGCACTCCTAAGTATTTTAAGGAATCCTTTGAGGTGATTTGATGATCCCCGACAGTTAAGACTAACTCGTTCGCCGACCGTTTGGAGCTTACTAATACCACTTCCGTCTTTTGGCTAGCCAACTCCAGTCCTGTATTGGTCAGCCATTCCTTTATTCTTGCTACGGCGTCATTACATAATGCTTGAAGCAGGTCCAGTTTCTTGGCCACTACTACCACTGCAATATCATCAGCATATCCCACAATTTGCGTGTTTTCTGGTAGATCAATCATTACCACCCCGTCATACATTACATTCCAAAGCGTTGGACCGAGAACAGATCCCTGTGGGACGCCTCCTGTGACTTTGTACTCTTTAGCTCCTTGATCCGTGTCAAAAAGAAGTACTCTGTCTTTAAGATAGCTACCTATAATTCTAAGTAAGTAAGCTGGAGTGCCGAAGCTTTGCAGCGCTGCCATTATCTGCATCCAGTTCGCAGTGTTAAAAGCATTCTTGATGTCCAACGCAATCAGTGCACATAACTTCCTTTTATTTTGGCCTCCAGAGATAGCTTCTCTAGCTATATTGACGACTGTTTGTATTGCATCTACGGTGGATCTTGATTTGCGAAATCCATATTGACTATTCGATAAGCCACCTGGTCTTTCTAGAGTCAGCTGTAGGCGCTCACTAAATATACGCTCGAAAATCTTCCCTAGGGAATCCAGCATACAAAGTGGCCTATATGAGGATGGTTGGTCCGGCTGTTTACCACGTTTCAGCAATAGGACAAGTCTTTGTCGTTTCCACGGGCGAGGGAACACGCCTTCTTGCATACAGGCATTAAAAAGATCAGTAAATAATGTAGCCCTAGTTGTAATCGCGGCTTTAAGGGCTATGTTTGGTACTTCGTCGGGTCCTGGGGATTTGTTATCAGCAACTCTTTTTGCAGCGTCCAGCACCTCTTGCTCTGTAATTTGCGGAATTTCCGTACTTTCTAGATCCTCGCTTGGATAAGTCCAGCGATCTTGCGCCGGGAAAAGTGTTTCATCAATAACATTCATCAGTATCGGGCACGTAGGTTGCTGTGATATCGGTCCTTTAACTTTGGCCATCACAGTTCTGTAGGCTGATCCCCAAGGATCTAGGTCGACATTATCCAGCAGTTCCCTAAAGCATAACTTCTTGCTCTTTTTTATGGCATTTTTAAGTGCCTTTCTTTGTGCGACATAGGTGCTGTGTAGCTCTGCATATCGTGGTGATGAGCGTGCCCTCTGCGCTATTCTTCGTGCTTTGTGGCATTTTCTACGCTCTTCCGCAATTTCGTCATTCCACCAATATACCGGAGTGCGCTGTGCTTTTCCGCGACTTCTGGGCATGGCAGCATCACATGCCATACATAGCAACTTAGTGATTTGAACCGACTGGTCTTCCGCGTGCGATTCTCGTACTATGGCGTCCTTCCAGATAATGTCAAATATTTGTGGGTCGAAAAGGTGCTGTTTCCATTTCCTACTTTGTCGATGTCTTGCTGCTACCGTTCGCGGAGTTTCGAGCAGCTCTACGCTAATAGCTTTATGGTCGCTGTGAGTGTAGACGTTGCTTATGGACCATTTTGCTCGTCTTCCTATTTCGCTGCTAGCGAAGGTGAGATCTATAATGGATCGTCTGGTACCTGTATCGAAGGTATATATCCCTGGTTCATTTAGGAGTTCTAGCCTCAAAGAAGCAAGACTTTCGAGGAGAACTCTCCCTCTTTCGTTGGTTCGTCTACTTCCTCACACAGATGACCATGCATTGAAGTCTCCACACACTAAAAGCGGGTGTTTACCTCGTGCTTCAATGGTGATCGCGTATATCATGTCTTCGAACTCGGCGATGGTCATGCTCGGAGGGGCATAGCAACTGAAGACGTATATACCGTTGATTTTTGCCCACGTGAATCCTGCTACCGTTGGCGTCATAATTTCCTGTGGGAGAAATTTCCCTGGTGCCCAAATTGAGGCTTTCTCTGCTGAATCTGAGAGCCAACCCTGCTCCTGGCGATTTCTGTATTGTTCAGAGATTACCACTATGTCATATCCTCCTTCATAGACTGTTTGGGATAATAGCTCTTGGGCTGCCTCGCAATGGTTTAAATTGAGCTGCAATACCCTCATGAGACAGTAATTTTGTTGCCCTCTCGTTGTGGGCATTTAAAACTGCCTGCTGAATGTTGTCCCCCACATAGCGCGCATTTCGGTGCATTTTCGCAACTTGCAGCCTTATTACCTTCCTGGCCACATTTCCTGCATAGGCTAGACCTATCTACAGTCTCCTTACATTTCTGAGCTATATGCCCGTAGCCCCAGCACCAATAACAGCGTTTTTCTTGCTTGAGCTCTCTAATTCGGCAGGAAACCCATCCTACCCGGATTCTTTGCGTATTAAGAACCGTCTTGGAATCATCCGCTGTAAGGCTTATAAGTGCCGACTTCGTGCCACTGTACCCTGTGCGTATGCTTTTTATGGCAGCCACATCTGGAAGTTTGATGTTGCATTGCTGGTGGAGGGCGTTGCAAATCTCCTCGGGCGTAGTAATCTCATCGAGATCTCTGCACTGTAGCGTGACCATTTGGGACTTTGTTATAACCTTAGGCGAGTCCTTTAGTACCGCTTCAATTTCTGCTTGGTACGCGCTTGTTTTCCCATCTTGCGATTTTTTCAGCTCTAGTAACAGCTCTCCTTTCGCCGTTCTTCTAATCGTTTTGACGTCATCACCCAGGGATTTTAATTCGTCGCATCTTCTCACTTTACGCAATATGTCGGCGTACGTCGCATCCCCCGCCTTGGAAATGATGATTGCAACCGGCCTAGCCATAAGTGATTTTTTCTTGCTCTTCTTTTTGGCTAACTGCCACTCTCCCGTCTTTTGGGCTGCAGTTTCCTCTTTCCGCTCCGTCTTCTCTTGCGTTTCTTGCCGTCGTTTGTGACCACCCACGTGCCCTGGTAAGACATCTTTTAGAGTAGTAGTGGGTTTTACCACGTTGTTCTCCTTGGTCGAGTACGAATTATTCCTCGGTCGCTTTCCTGGGGGTGATGGACTTCTATCCTTGGCGCATTCGCTTGCACGCAATTTTTGTTCTAAATTCTTTACCTCTAGGGCCGACTCGATGTACAGCACTTTTATTACGGAGGCCAAGCGCTTGATTTCCGCGTGTATATTATTACGCCCTATGAAGAACTGCATCAAGTCCTCAATCGCCTTGCCTAGCTTGGTCATCTTTTTTTCTCCAGGGGGGTTTTGCTGATTTAACGCAGCTGACGCCTGCTTAATTAGCTCACTTAATAATGGTGTGCCCGTTTGAGCCTTGCTGTCGGAGTTCTTTTTGCAAAGCTTCGGTGTAGCACCCGGCGACAACGCTCCTTGCTTGCTTTCGGCCTCCGCTCCTTTGGGGTTCGTTACCACTTGCGACGAAATGTTAAGGCCCCCAGCCGATGGGCCACGCCCTTCTGGAGAGCGGGCTAGCTTCCTTCCTACAAATGGATTGAACGCCATTTGATTCTCCTGTGTTTGGTTTTTTATTTTAGTATTGTTGTTGCTCATCATTTATTTAATTGGGTCCCCACTTGAGGCCGCTATCTTGGTCCGAGTGTGCAGTTACCTATATAGATGCCGTGGTTGTCTATGCGAAGGCAGGGAGGCCACGTGAAGGTTGACGCAGTCCCTCATGAAGACTGCGTTCAGAGCCAGATCAGTATTAATCGGGAGGATCTCAACCGAACCTGCACCACCAACTTAATGATGACGGACTTTGAACGTACCCCAAGGCCTGCCAAGGTTTTAACGGAACGGAGACGAATGGAACATTAACCGGAAAGTCATTTCGACGGTGTGTCAAGCCGCGTACTGAGATTTCCGAATGCCATATTCGCCAGCCCTTAACAAACATATCCGAGTCGTTGATTCCAGTATACCTTAATTAAGACCTTACTGGGCTCAGTCTTAATGTGACAATCACCTTAAATTTACAAATAATTTACCTCTTTACCTTCCTGAGTGTGTATCCCACGTCGTATAGTTGCCTCCCTATCTTGGGTAGGTATTCCCTCGAAGCAACCCCGCACTAGGCTGTGGATGCTTAATTCAGGGCGGCATCTACTCGCCCTGCCACTGGAGGTTCTCAGGGTGCTTTAGGCCTTTTAAGCCAAACCCTCTTCACCAGCCGCTCTTGGTCGAGGGCTGCTTATTTGATATTCGCAGCTAACCTAATTAATAGGCCGTTCACTGTCCGCCAGCAGTGACCCCCTTGGCCTGAACTCAGCCACACAGTGCTTACCTATAATTTTACACATATACCTATGTATGTATATTTTAATAAATTTGTATGTATATATATATTTTTTTTTTTAATATAATGTAAACAAATTTTTTTGTAATAAGTATGGTAAGTTATTTTTTGGAAAATTGGAAAATGAATATAATATAAAATGTATTTACATTTTAGTAAGTATGGAAAGTAGATGTCGAGAATTGAAAAAAGGTTAATATGATATGAAATGTGTTTTTTTTTTAATAAGTATGAACATTATGCATTATAAAATAAAAAATGATTTTTAGTGCCATACCGAATGCCGCTACTGTACCGCTGCTCTGCTGCTGATGGTGTTGCTTTTTGCTGCGCACTTTGGGTCTCTTCTTCTTGGTGTCCCGCTATGCAAGTGGCATGGCTAGTGCCGTTTTTCACCAAAAAATTTTGCTGTAGTTTTCTGTACCGTGTAATGGTTCCGTTATGGAAGTGGCGTGGCTAATGGTGTTCCACACCAAAGTTTATGATTTTTTTTTATTTTCTGTGTTATTTATTTCAAATGGTTTTATAATTTGTTAACTAAACTATTTACTAATTTAAAAATTATGTGTATTTAATTAGCGAAACTTGCTCATACTGCTTTATACAATTGTTTTCTTATTGATATTTGATTTGATCATGATAGTAGATGATGTAGCCAGTCGATGGGTTGAATTATTGCCTTTAAAAGAAGATACTGCAACAAAACGCATGTAGAGAAACACAGACAACCACAGGGTAAAATCGATGGGGGAGACGAAGTATTAGTTACAACGCATGTATTGAGTCAAACGGGGAAGGGTATCACCACCAAATTCATACCAAAACGTGATGGGCATTTATTGTAATACGTAAAATTAGTGCGACTATGTATGAAATCAGATCCAACGTTGATCCAAAAGTACCACTTGCAACATACCACGCATCTGCCCTAACACTATATAAAGGTACAAACCCAATCAGCAATATTTAGTAGAACACTGACAAAGTGGTCGCTAATATTGTTGAGCAGTGATAACTACAATTAAAGCTATATAGCAATATTTAGTTGGACACTGACAAAGTGAACGCTAATATATTGTTAATAATAATGTTATTAATGAAACAATATCTAATATTTTGCTATTGTATAAATTATCCAATTTTTGTTTGGTTTTTGGTTTTTACCAAACCTACCCGCATTCCAAATAAACAAAATACGTTGTGAATTTCAACCAATCCTTCTGTTTATCTTTGTTTTGGAATTAAAACATTATAAATTTGTAATAATAATATAGTCTATGAAATTGAAAATAATTGCAAAGAAAATAATTTTTCTATTAGGTCTATTTTATCAATAAATAATGGCAAGTGATAACGGGTCGCCGCTGTAATTTCCTCGCATAATCGAGGCACAATTACTAATAAATGATTTCTCTTGCTCAGCTGTAGCCATTTTTGGATTGCTAATGTTTAAATTGGACTAGCCGGTAAATTAAAATTTGAATCAGATTCTGAATTAGAATGAGAATTTGGAATTCGTGATGAACTGGTTGGAGTGTCAAATCCTAAAAAGTTTTCAAGGCTTAGGGGATTCTATTGTGGCATCTGAAGAATTAGAAAAACTATCGGAATCTGACATGTATAGGGGAGTGAGGCGAATAATTTAATTAACGCTGTATTTTAGAAAAAAATATGTGAAATCTAATTTGATCAGAACAGTATCTGTTGAAATATGATTTTATTGAGCTGTATGTATTTTTGAAGTCTTTCAGATTTTGGTTAGCGAATATTGAAAAAACTATAGTTTGTGAATTTTATTAAAATGACAGAAGTTTGTGATTAGTTAATGAAAAGTACAAATTTTTTGTTTGTATTTTTTTGATGGAGCCCACTGTAGGGCAGAGTGGGACAAAAACTAATGAAAACTTTTATTGAAAATGTTTTGAATTACGAAAATTTTTTTAATAACTCAAAAAGCGAATGAAGTTTTTATGAAGTTTTGTTTTGTCCGACCTTGTCCCACAGTGCTTACCTATAATTTTACACATGTACCTATGTATGTATATTTTAATAAATTTGTATGTATGTATATATTTTTTTTTGAATATAATGTAAACAAATTTTTTTGTAATAAGTATGGTAAGTAATTTTTTGGAAAATTGGAAAATGAATATAATATAAAATGTATTTACATTTTAGTAAGTATGGAAAGTAGATGTCGAGAATTGAAAAAAGTTAATATGATATGAAATGTGTTTTTTTTTTAATAAGTATGAACATTATGCATTATAAAATGAAAAATGATTTTTAGTGCCATACCGAATGCCGCTACTGTACCGCTGCTCTGCTGCTGATGGTGTTGCTTTTTGCTGCGCACTTTGGGTCTCTTCTTCTTGGTGTCCCGTTATGCAAGTGGCGTGGCTAGTGCCGTTTTTCACCAAAAAATTTTGCTGTAGTTTTCTGTACCGTGTGATGATTCCGTTATGGAAGTGGTGTGGCTAATGGCGTTTCACACCAAAATTTATGATTTTTTTTATTTTCGGTGTTATTTATTTTAAATGGTTTTATAATTTGTTAACTAAACTATTTACTTATTTAAAAATTATGTGTATTTAATTAGCGAAACTTGCTCATACTGCTTTATACAATTGTTTTCTTATTGATATTAGAGAAAAATTGCAAAGTTTACAAGCGGCTAGCTTCTCGGGAACTGAGTATTTAACTATAATCTTCAACATTCATACCAGTGTAAAGGCATATGTCTTTAACCGCTCAGCCATATGAATTCCTCGCTGCTCGATTTGCAATTGGTCCCTAAGTATTGCGTTTGATGCTATTCCTTTTATTCATCATTTTAGGTACATATTAATTCTATATGCTGTTTGATCTTATTGGTGTGGAATGTTTTAGGCGCGCTTAGAAACATGTCCTAGTAACCATCGCCGTTTGTAAATTTTGCAGTTTTTCTCTGATATCAATAACAAAACAATTGTATAAAGCAATATTAGGAAGTCTCGCTAATTAAATACAGATGATAGCTAGCGCAAACTTGAAGCGCCTAATGGATTTTATGGGGTGTATTTACCGCAAACTTGAATGCGAAATCACACTTGCCGACGGAAATGCGAAACTTCAAAGATGTCTTACAACTAAATGCGATATAATAATTGGTGGGCGTAGCTTCAATATTCAATTCATGGTTTTACCTAATGCAGTTGGTAACAAAACACTAATTGGAACAGATTTCTTGGAACAAGCGGAAATCGTTTTAAACGTGGGCCAAAGATATTGGTATTATGAAAGAAACCCAATGCAACATTGTGATTTCGTTGATCCAATGCCACTCGAACTAAATATTGTAGAACGTGTAAAAGTATGTTCACTTGTAACAAACCGTAAACCCGAGGAGGCAGCAGTCAAAGAGATTGACGAGCCAAAATTCTATTTATCTATCTAAATTTGAGTATTATGGTCCTGATTTGCCAAACGGTTACTCACCGCATACTGTATAAAGTATTTTAAGAGATGCGATTCCACCCAACATGATTAGATCTGAAAGATCTAGGGAGAACAAATTGTTTACTGCTGTTGTTTATAATCAAAACATCACTGATAATATTGGTTTATTTTCAATTGATTTTAAACTTTTGAAAAAAATGATGGTTTGGGTCTGGAAGTGTCAGGAAAAATTGAACTCGACAATATGCTTCAATCACACGTACAAGTTTTTAGTGGGTCCTGCGATCCGACGCCATATGCACAACATTTTATTGATACTGGCGATCACGAGCCGATTGTTTTCCCGGCGTATAGATTATCATTTTCTAAGTTAAAAGAACTAAAAACTGAGATTCATAAAATGCTCGAAAATGATGTTTTAGAAGAATGTGAGTCAGCGTGGTCTTCACCTGTTGTTATGGTGCCTAAAAAAGATGTGTTATTCATGTATGTGTAGACTATCGTAAACTAAACGGGATAACAAAGGCAGACCGATACCCATTGCCTCGAATGGATAACCTTTTACACGCTGCAAAAAGCACAAAATATATGACCACCTTAGACCTTCAAAGTGGGTATTTCAAATCGCAATTGCTGAAAGAGATATAGACAAAACGTGTCTTATTACGCCTTTTGGTACATTCTGATTTAAGAGAATGCCTTTTGGCCTACGCAACGCGCTGTCTACATTCCAGAGACTAATTGATAGATTCAAAGCAACGTTACCAAATATATATATTTTAGCTTATATTGGTGACATTATAATTTGCTCACCCGCATTCGCAGAACACTTAAATGACTTAAGGTGAGTATTCCAAAAATTGGAAAAGTTCAAGCTGCGTATTAATTTTACCAAATGTCGTTTTTGTTGCGCCAGTGTTAAATACTTAGGCCATGTATTAACAACCGAAGGCATACAAGTTGACCCAGAAAAGACTCTGGCGATTAAATAGGAAAGAACCTAGAAATATTAAAGAATTGATATCGTTTATACAAACGTGTTCTTGGTATCGGCGTTTCATTTACCGTTTTCTGAAATTGCTAAACCGCTTACGGAATTAAAGAAAAATGCTATATGGAGGTGGGATACTACGCAAGTAAAAGCTTTTAACAAACTTAAACAATCACTCGTTTGCCCTCCCATTTTGAATCCAACCACAGAATAATATCTCTTTCATCATCAAGGCAGATGCAAGTGCTTATGCATTGGGAGCAGTTCTAATCCAGGGGGAGAAAGAATGCGAACACCCTATCGAATATGCAAGCCGATTGTTGACAGCCGCAGAGAAAAACTACTCGACTACAGAGCGCGAAGCCTTCGATATTGTATGGGCATGTTCCAAATTAAGCGGCTATATAGAAGCAGCCGAAATTGTATTGGTGTCTGACCACAAACCGCTGAAATTGTTATTAACCATAAGATCACCGACAGGCCGCCTAGTAAGGTGGGCATTGCAAATACAGCAATACAATTTTTAAATAGAATATACGCCAGGTAGAACGAATTCCGTTACCGACATGTTGTCAAGACCTCCATGCGATATTTGCCCTTTTCAAGCCGATATCCCTCATAAAAAAGCTAATTAGCTGCGAGAAGAGCAACTAAAAGATAGATACCTGAAAAACATTATCTATTCATTAAAAGAATCCAACGAAAACGCCAACTTATGGTATACTCGTGGGTATGTTTTAAACAATGGCGTGCTATATTGTTACGCAAATGAAGATTCGGATGATGCACAGCTCGTCGTACCTAATCACGAGCGCAATAGTATCCTCAAAACGTATCATGACGACAGCACAGCTGGCCAGAACGAAGCCGAAAGGACAATAATACGTATTTTGAGTCGTTACTTCTGGCCAGGAATGAGAGCAAATTACTAAGTACGTAAGAAACTGCATTGAATGTCAACGATGCAAATCAAGTAATATGAAGCCAATGGGATTGCTTCAAACTACAAGTAGCAAAAAACGGTTCGAAGTTGTGGCTGTAGATCTATTTGGTCCTTTACGAAAAACGGAGGATGGCTATTAATGGATCCTGATAGTAGATGACGTAGCCAGTCGATCGGTTGAATTATTCCCTTTAAAAGAAGCTACTGTAACAAAACGCATGTAGATAAACACAGACAAACACAGGGTAAAATCGATGGGGAGACGAAGTATTAGTTACAACGCATGTATTGAGTCAAACGGGGAAGGGTATCACCACCAAATTCATACCAAAACGTGATGGGCATTTATTGTAATACGTAAAATTAGTGCGACTATGTATGAAATCGGATCCAAAGTTGATCCAAAAGTACCACTTGCAACATACCACGCATCTGCCCTAACACTATATAAAGGTACAAACGCAATCAGCAATATTTAGTAGAACACTGACAAAGTGGTCGCTAATATTGCTGAGCAGTGATAACTACAATTAAAGCTATATAGCAATATTTAGTTGGACACTGACAAAGTGAACGCTAATATATTGTTAATAATAATGTTATTAATGAAACAATATCTAATATTTTGCTATTGTATAAATTATCCAATTTTTGTTTGGTTTTTGGTTTTTACCAAACCTACCCGCATTCCAAATAAACAAAATACGTTGTGAATTTCAACCAATCCCTCTGTTTATCTTTGTTTTGGAATTAAAATATTATAAATTTGTAATAATAATATAGTCTATGAAATTGAAAATAAATGCAAAGAAAATAATTTTTCTATTAGGTCTATTTTATCAATAAATAATGGCAAGTGATAACCGGTCTCCGCTGTAATTTTCTCGCATAATCGAGGCACAATTACTAATAAATGATTTCTCTTGCTCAGCTGTAGCCATTTTTGGATTGCTAATGTTTAAATTGGGCTAGCCGTTAAATTAAAATTTGAATCAGATTCTGAATTAGAAAGAGAATTTGGAATTCGTGATGAACTGGTTGGAGTGTCAAATCCTAAAAAGTTTTCAAGGCTTAGGGGATTCTATTGTGGCATCTGAAGAATTAGAAAAACTATCGGAATCTGACATGATATGAGTGAGGCGCATAATTTAATTAACGCTGTATTTTAGAAAAAAATATGTGAAATCTGATTTGAATGGAAGGGCATTAGATTCGAACAGTATCTGTTGAAAAATGATTTTACTGAGCTGTATGTATTTTTGAAGTCTTTCAGATTTTGGTTAGCGAATATTGAAAAAACTATAGTTTGTGAATTTTATTGAAATTACAGAAGTTTGTGATTAGTTAATGAAAAGCAATATTCAAAATTATTAACTTTACGCTTTTGTTGTCCGCACATCCAAACCCAACGATTGGAATTAGCTGAAAAATTTCCATGCAAAACGGGAAGTTGGAATTGGAATTCACATGTAATTTAAAAGATGTTGAATATTGTTTATGAATATATTTATTGAAATGTAAGAAGTTAAGTTTTTAATTTTACAAAATGTAAAAAAATTTGAATTTGAAACGTGCGGGAAAAATTATAATTTTGATTGAATTTTTATTATTTAAATGCAAAATTAGAGAATGGCAAATAAATTTCTATAATGCCTGAAACGGACGCAACGCTTTTATCAAAATTGTATGGTTTTCTTTTATAGATACGGGCGCACCGCATCTTTTAAAACTTAATATAAATGTCCTCGGACGCACCGGGGTTAAAAAAATTGTATATCATTATTCTCGGACGCAGCTTTACTTACTTAATCGGCGCTTAACCGTGTAAACGGTTATGGCCGTCCAAAAAGGCGCGCCAGTTGCTCCTTCGCTCCGCCAACCGGCGCCAATTGGTCACACAAAGGGAGTTTAAATCGTTTTCCACCTGCTCCTTCCAACGGAGTGGGGGTCGCCCTCTACCTCTGCTTCCATAGGCGGGTTCCGATAGAAACACTTTCTTGGCCGGAGCATCATCTTTCATTCGCATAAAATGCCAGCGCAGCCGCTGCGTTTTAATTCGCTGGACTATGTTGATGTCTGCGTATAGCTCGTACAGCTCATCATTAAACCTTCTTCGGTACTCGCCATCGCCAACGCGTAGAGGTCCATAAATCTTTCGAAGAACTTTTCTCTCGAACACGAACGCAGCGCTTTAAGGAAAAATTGTAATCATGTTTATAACTGTTTTTATTATAAAAAAATTGTAATCATATTTTTAACTGATTTTAACGCGGACGCACCGCTTTAAGAGAAAGTACAAATTTTTTGTTTGTATTTTTTTGATGGAGCCCACTGTAGGGCAGAGTGGGACAAAAACTAATGAAAACTTTTATTGAAAATGTTTTGAATTACGAAAATTTTTTTAATAACTCAAAAAACGAATGAAGTTTTTATGAAGTTTTGTTTTGTCCGACCCTGTCCAACAGTGCTTACCTATAATTTTACACATATACCTATGTATATATATTTTAATAAATTTGTATGTATTGTATGTATGTATACATTATTATTATTTTTTTTTTGAATATAATGCAAAAAAATTTTTTTGTAATAAGTATGGTAAGTAATTTTTTGGAAAATTGTAAAATGAATATAATATACAATGTATTTACATTTTATTAAGTATGGAAAATAGATGTCGAGAATTGAAAAAAGGTTAATATGATATGAAATGTGTTTTTTTTTAATAAGTATGAACATTATGCATTATAAAATGAAAAATGATTTTTAGCGCCATACCGAATGCCGCTACTGTACCGCTGCTCTGCTGCTGATGGTGCTGCTTTTTGCTGCGCACTTTCCGATATTTTGGGTCTCTTCTTCTTGGTGTCCCGTTATGCAAGTGGCGTGGCTAGTGCCTACTCGCATTCCAAATAAACAAAATACGTTGTGAATTTCAGCCAATCCCTCTGTTTATCTTTGTTTTGGAATTAAAATAATGTAAATTTGTAATAATAATATAGTCTATGAAATTGAAAATAAATGCAAAGAAAATAATTTTTCTATTAGGTCTATTTTATCAATAAATAATGGCAAGTGATAACGGGTCGCCGCTGTAATTTTCTCGTATAATCCAGGCACAATTACTAATAAATGATTTCTCTTGCTCAGCTGTAGCCCTTTTTGGATTGCTAATGTTTAAATTGGACTAGCCGTTAAATTAAAATTTGAATCAGATTCTGAATTAGAATGAGAATTTGGAATTCGTGATGAACTGGTTGGAGTGTCAAATCCTAAAAAGTTTTCAAGCAAGGAATTTCTAGGCTTAGAGGATTCTATTGTGGCATCTGAAGAATTAGAAAAACTATAGGAATCTGACATGTATAGGGGAGTGAGGCGAATAATCTAATTAACGCTGTATTTTAGAAACCGCACATCCAAACCCAACGATTGGAATTAGCTGAAAAATTTCCATGCAAAACGGGAAGTGGGAATTGGAATTCACATGTAATTTAAAAGATGTTGAATATTGTTTATGAATATATTTACTGAAATGTAAGAAGCTAAGTTTTTAATTTTACAAAATGTAAAACAATTTGAATTTGAAACGTACGGCAAAAATTATGATTATAATTGAATTTTTATTATTTAAATGCAAAATTAGAGAATGGCAAATGAATTTCTATAAAGCCTGAAACGGACGGAAAATTTTTTTAATAACTCAAAAAACGAATGAAGTTTTTATGAAGTTTTGTTTTGTCCGACCCTGTCCCACAGTGCTTACCTATAATTTTACACATATACCTATGTATGTATATTTTAATAAATTTGTATGTACTGTATGTATGTATATATTATTATTGAATATAATGCAAAAAAATTTTTTTTGTAATAAGTATGGTAAGTAATTTTTTGGAAAATTGGAAAATGAATATAATATAAAATGTATTTACATTTTAGTAAGTATGGAAAGTAGATGTCGAGAATTGAGAAAAGGTTAATATTATATGAAATGTGTTTTTTTTAATAAGTATGAACATTATGCATTATAAAATGAAAAATAATTTTTAGCGCCATACCGAATGCCGCTACTGTACCGCTGCTCTGCTGCTGATGGTGCTGCTTTTTGGTGCGCACTTTCCGATATTTTGGGTCTCTTCTTCTTGATGTCCCGTTATGCAAGTGGCGTGGCTAGTGCCGTTTTTCACCAAAAAATTTTGTTGTAGTTTTCTGTACCGTGTAATGGTTCCGTTATGGAAGTGGCGTGGCTAATGGCGTTTCATTTTCGGTGTTATTTATTTTAAATGGTTTTATAATTTGTTAACTAAACTATTTACAAATTTAAAAATTATGTGTATTTAATTAGCGAAACTTGCTCATACTGCTTTATACAATTGCTTTCTTATTGATATTAGAGAAAAATTGCAAAGTTTACAAGCGGCGATAGGTTATGTTTCTGAATTTCACTTCTTCATCAGCTAGCTTCTCGGGAACTGAGTATTTAACTATAATCTTCAACATTCATACCAGTGTAAAGGCATATGCCTTTAACCGCTCAGCCATGTGAATGCCTCGCTGCTCGATTTGCAATTGGTCTCTAAGTAATGCTTTTGTTTCTATTCCTTTTATTCACCATGTTAGATAAATACTAATTCTATATGCTGTTTAATCCTAATGGTGTGGAATGTTTTAGGCGCTTAAAAGCTTAGTAACAATGGATTTTTACCGCATTGCTTTTTTATTAGCAGTGCTTCCGCTGTTATCTATTATATCAATGTTATCATCTGTATTTAATTAGCGAGACTTCCTCATATTGCTTTATACAATTGTTTTGTTATTGATATTAGAGAAAAACTGCAAAGTTTACAAACGGCGATGGTTACTAGGACATGTTTCTGAATTTAACTTCTTCATCAGCTAGCGTCTCGTGAACTGAGTATTTAACTATAAACTTCAACATTCATACCAGTGTAAAGGCATATGCCTTTAACCGCTCAGCCATGTGAATGCCTCGCTGCTCGATTTGCAATTGGTATCTAAGTATTGCGTTTGTTGCTATTCCTTTGTTCACCATTTTATGTACATATTAATTATATATGCTGTTTAATCCTAATGGTGTGGAATGTTTTAGGCGCGCTTGGAAACATGTCCTAGTAACCATCGCCTTTTTTAAACTTTGCAGTTTTTCTCTAATATCAATAACAAAACAATTGTATAAAGCAATATGATGAAGTCTCGCTAATTAAATACAGATGATAACATTGATACAATAGTTAACAGCGGAAGCACTGTTAATAAAAAAAAGCAATGCTGTAAAAATCCATTGTTACTAAGCTTTTAAGCGCCTAAAACATTCCACACCATTAGGATTAAACAGCATATAGAATTAGCATGTATCTAAAATGGTGAATAAAAGGAATAGAAACAAAGGCAATAATTAGAGACCAATTGAAATGCGAGCAGCGGGGCATTCATATGGCTGAGTGATTAAAGGCATCTGCCTTTATACTGGTATGAATGTCGAAGATTCGAGTTCAATACTCAGCTCCCGAGAAGCTAGCTGATGAAGAAGTGAAATTCAGAAACATGTCCTAGTAGCCATCGCCGTTTGTAAACTTTGCAATTTCTCATTAATATAAATAATAAAACAATTGTATAAAACAATATGAGCAAGTCTCGTTAATTAAATGCACATAATTTTTAAATTAGTAAATAGTTTAGTTAACAACCATACGATATGAAATGTGTTTTTTTTTAATAAGTATGAAAATTATTCATTATAAAATGGAAAATGATTTTTAGCGCCATACCGAATGCCGCTTACTCTACCGCTGCTCTGCTGCTGATGGCGTTGTTTTTATCTGCGCACTTTCCGATATTTTGGGTCTCTTCTTCTTGTGGTCCCGTTATGCAAGTGGCGTGGCTAGCGCCGTTTTTCATCAAACAGTTTTGTTGTAATTTTATGTACCGTGTAATGGTTCCGTTATGGAAGTGGCGTGGCTAAAGGCGTTTCACGCCAAAGTTTATGATTTTTTTATTTTCAGTGTAATTTATTTTAAATGGTTTTATAATTTGT
This sequence comes from Eurosta solidaginis, assembly GCF_040869045.1. Taxonomy (NCBI): domain Eukaryota; kingdom Metazoa; phylum Arthropoda; class Insecta; order Diptera; family Tephritidae; genus Eurosta; species Eurosta solidaginis. The sequence goes on along the minus strand of NC_090319.1, from coordinate 164,828,050 downwards.
TGATTTAACTATTTTCTAATTTAAAAGCTACGTGTATTTAATTAGCGAAACTTGCTCATATTTCTTTATACCATTGTTTTGTTATTGATATTAGAGAAAAATTGCAAAGTTTACAAACGGCGATGGTTACTAGGACATGTCTCTGAATTTCACTTCTTCATCAGCTAGCTTCTCGGGAGCTGAGTATTGAACTCGAAAATCCAACATTCATTCCAGTTAAAAGGCAGATGCCTTTAACCACTCAGCCATATGGATGTCCCGTTGCTCGCTTTGCAATTGGTCTCTAAGTAATGCTTTTGTTTCTATTCCTTTTATTCACCATGTTAGATACATACTAATTCTATATGCTGTTTAATCCTAATGGTGTGGAATGTTTTAGGCGCGCTTAGAAACATGTCCTAGTAACCATCGACGTTTGCAAACTTTGCAGTTTTTTTCTAATATCAATAACAAAACAATTTTATAAAGCAATATGAGGAAGTCTTGCTAATTAAATACACGTAGCTTTTAAATTAGAAAATAGTTTAGTCAACAAATTATAAAACCATTTAAAATAAATTACACTGAAAATAAAAAAATCATAAACTTTGGCGTGAAACGCCATTAGCCACGCCACTTCCATAACGGAACCATTACACGGTAGAGTTAAAAGCGGAAGCACTGCTAATAAAAAAGCAATGCTGTAAAAATCCATTGTTACTAAGCTTTTAAGCGCCTAAAACATTCCACACCATTAGGATTAAACAGCATATAGAATTAGTATGTATCTAAAATGGTGAATAAAAGGAATATCAACAAAGGCAATACTTAGAGACCAATTACAAAGCGAGCAGCGGGGCATTCATATGGCTGAGCGGTTAAAGGCATCTGCCTTTATACTGGTATGAATGTTGGAGGTTCGAGTTCAATACTCATATCCCGAGAAGCTAGCTGATGAAGAAGTGAAATTCAGAAACATGTCTTAGTAACCATCGCCGTTTATAAGCTTTGCAATTTTTCTTTAATATCAATATTTAAAAATTATAACTCATTACGTCATATGTAATATTTTAATTGTTTTATAATTTGTTCATTAAATTATTTGTTAAATATTATTTCAAAATACTAATTTATTTTTCTTAATTTCATATCTTATATACATAGATAATTGTTCTATTGTTCAATAGTTAATTTTTCATTGTTGGTTTTATATCGTATTTAATAAATACGATAATAACGTTCTTTATTTTTCAATAATTCTTTAACAACTAAAATTTATTTAGAGAGAAACTATTTTTTTCATTTTGATGTTTTACAAAAAGATATATAAAAAAATTGTTTGATAAAATTAAAATATACAAGTTGTTTTTTAACAAGTGCATGTCCTACATATTTCCCCCTCCAGACACTTTGTTTAACGATGAAGTCTCGATCTAAAGCGTACATGATGTGGAATACGACTTCTTACATGAGGGTGTATTGGAACACAAATCGTTCGAAGATCTTCACAAATATCAGTATTAAATACGAATGCTGGCTTGAGTCGATCAATTGATATTGATTTGGTACAATTATTAATATTGACGTTAACAACTTTATCATTTCTGCTCACAACTAGATATGGACCATCATACGGTGACTGAAGAGACTTTTTAACAGCGTCGCGACGAGCATATACATGAGTGCAAGTAGCAAGATCTTTGTGTACGAAAACAGAACGATTTGATTTATACGAAACTTCAATTGGATGCAGCGATTTCATTGAAATTTCAATTGCTTGACAAATTCATCGGAAGGAGACAAATCATTCTTACCGTCGAAAAAATCACAAGGAAACTTTAATGAAGTTCCATAAACCAGCTCAGCAGGACTGGCATTTACATCTTCACGTAAACTTAATCGCAGTCCTAACAGCACAATTGGTAAAATTTCCATCCAGTTTTTAGTGTTGTGACACATTAAAGCAGTCTTCAGCGAATGATGCCACCGCTCAATCATACCGTTGGCATAAGGATGATACGACGTAGTGCGTATTCGTTGAGAACCAATAAGCTGTGCAAGTTCCTTAAAAAGATTGGATTCAAATTGACGACCTTGATCCGTTGTAATTTTTGAAAGAACTCCAAACCGAGATATCCACCCATGAAATAAAGCGTCTGCAACTGAATGGGCACTTATGTCAACTAAGGGAATTGCTTCCGGCCAACGAGTGAACCGATCAATGCAAGTTAAAATGTACGAATATCCATGTGAGGAAGGCAATGGTCCAACAAGATCAATGTTAATATGCGAGAAGCGTGAACTTGGGTTTTCATAACTACCTATCACACTATGATTATGACGATGAATTTTTGATCGCTGACAATTAGCACAAGCTTTTGACCATGTCCTAATATCTTTTTTCAAATTCGGCCAAATGAAACGCTGTAGAATTATTCTAGCTGTCGCACTAGCTCCTGGATGAGACATATTGTGAATAATATTAAAAATGTCTCTCCTAAAACCAAGTGGAATGTATGGTCTTGCATTGGATGTGGATATATCACAAAATATAGGTTTCGACGACGATGGAATTGTTATAGATTTAAAAATTAAAGAAGAAGAGCTTGGATTCCCAATTAAATCTTTTAATTCTGTATCTTTTTCTTGAGCTTTTGCTAACTCTTCATAATTGATTAGATTCGGAGAATCAATAGTCGAAATTCGTGAGAAAGTATCTGCTATAACATTTTCATTTCCTTTGATATGACTTATGTCGGTGGAAAGTTGCCAGAGAAAATCTAGTTGACGAAACTGACGAGGCGAAGCTTTTTAGGTTTCTGTTTAAACGCAAAAGTAAGGGGTTTATGACCCGTATAGATTATAAAATTACGACCCTCTAGCATATAGCGAAAATGCTTTACCGTAAGGTATGCCGCAAGAAGTTCTCTATCATAAGTACTGCAACGTTTCTGGGTGTCATTTAGCTTCAATGAATAGAATCCCAGAGGTTTCCAAACCTCATCAACTTTCTGTTGTAGAACACGACCAATTGCTTCAGATGCATCAACCATAACAGATATCAGTGCAGAATCTATAGGATGAGTCAACAGAGTACCTCGAGGCGATTCATTTTTACATTTTTCAAACGTGGATTGAGCTTCAGGTGTCCATTCGATTTCAGATTTGTCATTCTTCTTATTACCTTTCTGATAAATAAGAAGTGGAATTTGCATCTCAGCCGCATGTGGCAAAAATCTGCGGTAAAAATTCAACATCGCAGTAAAACGTCGCACTTCCGTGACAGTTTTCGGTTGCGGAAAGTTTATAATTGCATCAACTTTCTCAGGAATTGGCTGAATGCCTTGAGCAGACACTAAATGGCCGAGAAATGTTACTTTATCTTGTCCAAAATGGCATTTCGCAACATTTACTGTTAGACCGTATGACTGAAGGCGATTAAATAATTGCTCAAGATGAAATAAGTGTTGTTCAGAGGATTCAGAAGCAATTAAAACATCGTCGAGGTAAGGGAAACAAAAGTCTAGCCCTCGAAGAACCTCATGCATGAACCGCTGAAACGTTTGAGCGGCGTTACATATGTCAAAAGTAATAAATCGGAACTCAAATAATCCGAACGGGGTAATTATAGCCGTTTTTGAAACATCGGCAGGAGCAACCGGAATTTGATTGTAGGCATGAACTAAATCAATGGTAGAAAAAACTGTCTTTCCTGAGAGCCCATAAGCGAGATCATGGATATGCGGAATGGGACAACGATCAGGAAGAGTTTGAGCGTTAAGACGACGATAGTCTCCGGACGGACGCCACTAGCCATTTTTCTTTAATACCATATGTAAAGGACTTGACCAAGAACTTTTAGATGGGCAACAAAGTCCTTGATCGACCATAAATTGAAACTCTCGCTTTGCAATTTCGAGTTTGTCCGGTGCTAAACGACGAGGCCTCGAAAATATCGGAGGACCTTTTGTCTCGATGACATGCTCAACACCATGAGGAACTTTTTTTTGATGCAACGAAGGATTCGTTAAATCCGGATATTTAGATAAAAGTTTATGATATATTGTTGAACTTACAAGTGTCTTTATCGCTGGTAACTCTCTTAATTCATATAACTTACTGGAAGAGCTCAGACCAATTTCACAATCTACCAAACAGCCTTTTTTCAAATCCACCAACAATCCAAAATGTTTCAAAAAATCTGGGCCATCAGCAATAATGAATTCCCAAGCAAAGGAGCGACGCAAACCAAAAGTTGGGGTTAAAAGTTGAGTACCAAATGTGTTGATAGCTGTACCATTAGCAGCAAAAAGTTTGTATTTGTCTTGCTTTTTGTTAGATATACCTACTGATGTGAGAACCGACACATCCGCTCCAGTGTCTATCAAAAACTTTTTGTTGGTGGACTTATCAAAGATATGTAAACGATTAATTGTAGAGTATCGGCCACTAGCTTCATCTAGTGACCGATCGGCGAGTTTCCCTGATGGTGTTGCTTGAATGAACACGGCTGCGTCGAAAGCTTTGGTTTTGAAGATTGCTAATAGCTGTGCTCAAAGTTGTTATTTGTTGTTGAAGATCCGATAGATTAGGGAACGATTGTATTGCTGCGAAAGTTGATTGTTGTTGAAATTGCTTGAATTTTATCTGCCATTACTGCAAGTTTATCCAACGTTTCAGATAATGTTGCCAAAACAGCTTGCGTTTGCGAAGGTAGACGTTGTAGCCACAATGTTCGCAGAAAGTCTTCGGTAACTCCACCATGCGAGAGACCACGCATTTCCCGCAGAAGACAACTAGGTTTTTTTTCCCCTACGTCCAAATCGTTCAACAACTTTTGGATTCTCTTCTCCTCGGAAATTGAAAAATGATCGATGAGACGTTGTTTAAGCTGCGTATATATATTCTGAGGTTGTGCAAGAATAATATCGCTTACCTGACTTAATATATCAGATTATAATTCAGGAAGAATCGTGAAATATTTTGTTTTCTCAGATACAATTCCGTGATGTTCGAACTGTGCCTCGATTTGTGCAAACCATACCAATTGGTTTTCCTTCCAGAATTTCGGAATTCGTAGATGAATTCCTCCTTGTGAAAATGAATTCGAGTTGCTTGACGATGCCACAATCGTGTTGCTGATTGTGGATGGCGGATTCGTGTTTACTGTGGTTGATTGCTTGCTGTTATGAGGCGGCATTGTCTCCGGAGCGTGTATTCGGCATGATGCGTATGAATATGTTCACTGGTTCGGGGTCACCAATATATCGCATTTAATAAATACGATAATAATGTTCTTTATTTTTCAATAATTCTTTAACAACTAAAATTTATTTAGAGAGAAAATATTTTTTTCATTTTGATGTTTTACAAAAAGATATATAAAAAAATTGTTTGATAAAATTAAAATAAACAAGTTGTTTTTTAACAAGTGCATGTCCTACAGTTTTATAAAATATGTTATTATTTCCAGAAATAAATAATATGTTAAAAAATGTGTTTTGGTTTGGATACAAAAATATTTTTCGTTGATAATTTAAACCTTATAATTCAGAACCATTTTCAATTATTTTAGATATAGCCAAAATTTCTTCTTAATACATCCGAACTAAAAAGATACATTGTTTAACAGCTTTTGATCAAAAGGGTAAATTTTTTATCGCTTTAAATCAAAAGGGTACTTTATTTTATCACCATGGATCAAACGAGTATCTTTTTATATATTTGAATTAAAAGGGCACTTTTTCTTATTTTATATTTTAGCAGACCCGTCAGACGTTGCTCTGCCCTAAATTTGGTCTATCTGCATATATTTTAATAAGCGTTTTCCTTCTAACTTTGCCCTCCCTCTTCACTTTTTATTAATCATTTTATTCACTCCTCGCTCCGTGTTTTTCACATCATCTATCTCTATCTTCGTCTCACTCTATCTCTTTCTCAGTCTCCTTCTCCTTCACTCGTTTCTCTTCTCTCAAATTCTTCGCATTCTTCTTCATTCCTTATTGCCAGTCCCAGAGGGTGGTATGTATTTTGTTCCAGTCCCACTCAGAGTCCCAGTCCCACTACGAGTCTCAGTCCCGATCCTAGTCCTAATCCCAGTCCCAGTCCGTCTCTGGTCTACTTCTCGGAAAAAAGGATAGTAAATACCAATATAAACAAACTTATATACCAAATTTGAGGCAAATCTAATAGGACGTATGTAAATAGGTATGTGAGTATTATTAACTCATGTCTTAATTTCTGCTTCGCATGCATATTTATCAGTTTTGCCAGGTTGATGCGACTAAATCGAATATCAAAATGAAAATTACTTTAAAGCTGTCAGCAACAGCTTTCATTTGATATCCATATTACACACACATTCTAGGGTTATCCGGGTCCACGTTTTGACCTATATCTCGAGACACTAGTCACTCAACGGTATAAAAATTACTCTGTAATAAAGCACAAATCAACAGCTTCAATTTTTTACCCATAATGTAAAAACGCATCTTAATGTTATCTACCCTGATCCACGTTTCGGCCTACATCTCGAGACCTTAGTCACCCAGCGGTACAAAAATTACTTTGTACTAAAGCAAACATCAAAAGCTTCAATTTTATATCCATATTGTAAAAACGCATCCTAGTGTTATCTACCCTGATCCACGTTTGGCCTATATCTCGAGACTTTAGTCACAAATAGGTATGAAAATGACCTTGTACTAAAGCACTCATCAACAGCTTTCATTTGTTATCCATATTGTATAATACATACTGGGGGTACCCAGTTCCACGTTTTGGCCTATATCTCGAGAGCCTAGTCACCCAGGGGTACGAAAAATACCCCGTATAAAAGTACTCATAAACAGCTTCCATTTGATACCCCTATTGTACAAACACATCTCAGGATTACTCAGGTTCACGTTTTGATCTCAAGACTCTAGCCATAACGGGATAAAAAGTATCCAATGTCCGTCTCCTGGTTCTAAGCTACCTTTCCACTAATCTTGAGCCAAATCAGTTTATCCGTTCTTGAGTTATAAATAGTGAAACAAACACCACTATTTTTTATATATATACACATTAGAAACTTCAAAAATAACAGTATTTCTCCACTATCTAATGGATGCTATTATACATATAAACCTTCCTCTTCAATCACTCTATTTGCTTAAAAACAAAAACCGCATCAAAATCCATTGCGTAGTTTTAAAGGTTTAAGCATTCAAAGGGACATAGGGACAGAAAAAGCGACTATGTTTTATACTATTGTAACGAATTTAGTGAAACTCCGCTATTTTACACCTTCTACTAACGTTCGTATCGCTAAATTATTGAATAAATAATTCCAATATTCAATAATGCAAAATGGTCTTTGTTTAGGCCACAGGCCTAAATATATCTCCCCCCCCCCTCGTAACATAATTTTCTTCGTTTACTACCACCCACATATGCTTGTGATTACTAATACACACAGGCATGTGTGAGTGGTAGTACGCATGTATCTTAGATTTTTACCGCTGTGAGCCCGCGGTATAGCAACTTTGTTGCCGGGAAACCCAACGAAGGAGCTGTATCTCGGGTTCATCGGCTCATGTCGCAAAGAGGCTCGTCCTCTTTTGATCCAGCAGCCAGCAAAGGAACACGTAATCGCCCGTTCACGTAAGTTGTCAAATTCATAAAATAATTTCCGAAAATATCTTTAACATTTTCATTTTCACAATATCTGTTAATAAATTTCCTTAACACTTATTGTATTTATACATATTGAATAAAAAACACTGTGAATTCCCTTGTATTAATACGAAACCATTTTGGTGTTTTTATTTTCTTCCTTTTTTTTCGCCTTAACCTAATCTTTAACAAATACGTGGGTGCGCGCCGTTGCCACAACGCATTTGTTCATGGTCCTTACCACGCCGGTAAGAAGAGCCAATCACCAATAACTACAGTCCACTCCACTCCCTAGGCAATTAAATCGAGGAAGAAGAGATTTACGATAGTGATAATATATTCATCAGCAATTGGCATACACAAACAGATTTGAGCGACATCCAACCTCCAAACAACATCAACAACACCGACAATCCACAAAAAGTCAATCTACTAATCCGGATCAGCAATTTATTGAAAGGTACGTGGTTTGAAAATATTCCGTGCTAGGTAGGGTTTTCCTTTTCACTTTTAATAAAATTTCACAAAATAAAATTACAAATTACAAAGTGACCTTTTTATATGTAATAGTGCAAGTGATTTTGTTTTTTTTTTTTTTTCTTCGTGAAGTGAGAAGTTTTTACTTTGTGCAAAAATAGAAAAAGGTGCTTAACGCAGTTATTTAAAGTTTGTGCAACACGCCTTGTGACTATCCGGAACAATCCCCCACCAGCGGTAAGATTTTCCGGACACAGCTCAAGGTAGCACAACACTGCTCTAAAGGGTTAACATAACCTCAAACACCGATTTGCGTCACTTTTCATTTCACCTTTGCAGGATTTATCAAAAAAAAAAAAAATTCATTTAATCCACTGCACAAAATTCGATTTGGTAAGGTTACTTTTTCAGAAACCTGTAAATTTATTTTAGGCGCACATTGAAGTAAATAAAATTTTCTTCCACATAAAAATCGCTTGCACTTATTTACACGGGCAATACGTTTGCAATTTAGTTTGGTGCTATAGTACAAAGTGTACTTAGTTACATACACATATATTGTTGTTGTTGTTTGGGTGGCCAAAAGGCTTATTTCCTGTTCAATTTTTTAAAAATTGAATTATTTTTATTTTTCACTTGCGGCAATACACAAATCAGTTTTTGACTGATCTAATTTTTTGTGATACAAAAGATCACAGCCCTTGGTTAAATTACCAAAAAGTCCATAACGAACGTTCATACATTTCTTTATCTTTTCACTAACACCACTTTCTTCACTAGCCATTACTTATTGGCTTACACAATTCGTTAACACAGCTGCATTAGCACTTTCTTTTAACAATTACGTGGGTGCGCGCCGTTGCCACCACGCAATTGGACATTCTCTCAAACTACTAGCTTTCTTGCAAGCTTCGAGGCCACTTCACCGAGAAATCTCTCTCGAATACATTCCTTCATTCCAGTTCATTTTCAATCAGTACTCTCTGCAAAGGCAATTAATTTATTAATATTTCGATAAATTTTCATTTAATAATGGATACCTATATACGCCAAGCAGAGGCAGTGACTGAGTTTGAAAATGACTATCATGATATGTCACCTTCAGACCATACAAAACACACCCTCTTAGTCCAAAAGGAGGAGTTGAAATCGCTATGGGAGAAGGCGAAGCAGACATATGAGGAACTCTTGAGCTCCTCAGAACTGGAGGCAAAAGAGTTGTCGGCCATCAAAAAGAAGCACAAAATTGCATACTTCAGCTTTCTCAAGTGCCAGGCAGCGATGGCTGAACTTTCGGAAAAACTTGAGAAAGCCGAAAAGAAAGAAGAAAGCTCAGGAGACAGGGAATATCGCGTGCGCCTGCCACCGTGTGATACGGACGTTTTCAAAGGAGATTACCTTTCTTGGCCTTCATTTAGAGACATGTTCACTGCTATATATATACGTAACAAAAACCTAGAAGCAGTAGAAAAATTATATTATTTAAACCAAAAGACTCAAGGTTAGGCCAAAGAGATAGTTGGGCGATGCCCTTTAACGAAAGACGGTTTCGAAACAGCGTGGAAAAATCTTTGTGATAGATACGAAAATAAACGTATCTTAGTAAACGCCCAATTAAAAATTCTTTTTAGTTTGAAAGCAGTTGAGAGTGAATGCGGTAGCTCTATAAAGAAACTGCAACGTGAAATAAATAATTGCATCTCGGCGCTCCAATGTCATCATATAGACATATCAAACTGGGATGCAATTATAACATATCTATGTTCCACAAAACTGCCAGAAACCACACTGGCACTCTGGGAACAAACAATTGAAAACAAAACGGAAATTTCAAAATGGGCTGATATGTATAGATTCTTATCCAATCTTAGAAACCGTGACTGATCTGAGAGGGGATACAGCTTCCAAAACCTCAAAGCCACAAGTATCTCGTTCGACAACAGATACATCGGCTAAAAAATTTGGTTCCTATCAGGCAAGTGCAAGTGTAGCCAAACCTACGTGTAAGATGTGCAAAAGTCCTGCACATCGAATTTCAAAGTGTGAAAAGTTCTTACGTTTAACACCCAATAAACGGTTTGAACAAATTAAGAGCAGCCGTGGGTGTATAAACTGCCTTTCTGCTGGCCATTCGGTGACAAAGTGCACCAGCCAAATGAACTGTGCCACATGTCATTTAAGACATCATACGCTGCTTCATATTTCGAATCAGCCAAAACCAACAAATACTTCTGACACTATCGGAGCATCTACCTCACGGGAAGCTCAAATACGACGCAATGTTGAAAGAGAAAACGCTCCGATTAATAATGTGAACTCATGTTTCGCAAACACAAATAAAGGGGTATTACTAGGGACAGCTCAGGTCAAGATTCATTTTAATGGTGTTGACTATTCGGCGAGAGCCCTAATAGACTCGGGATCTGAATGTTCATTCATTACCGAGAAACTAAAGCGCAGAATTAATCTGCCATCCAAACACCTGCATGCCCAAGTTTCGGGCATCAATAATACAATGTCTGCACAAGTAAAAGAAGCGTGCAACATACAACTGCGGTCACCAACCGACCCATTAATCGAGATCAATACGATCATGCTGGTTTTACCACAACTGACAGGGAATCTTCCAACTTGCCGAATAAATGCAATGACTAGGCAAGCATTCCCTGACTTAGTACTGGCTGACAAACGATTCTTTGTCAATGAGCCAGTCGATCTAATTCTGGGCGGAGACATATACCCCCAAATTATGTTAGGCGGCATTAGGAAAGATGTGCTAAACACATTAATAGCACAGGAAACGGTGTTCGGCTGGATTCTGACAGGCCGGACAGATGCGGTTGATACAAATAAAACCCTAGTTTCATATTTTAACGAGGTCACGTTAGACAAACAACTGGCGGCTTTCTGGGAGATAGAGGAAATTCCAAAGAAGAGGAGCATCAATAACGATGACACTTACTGCGAGGAGCTATACAAATCCACAACAGTTCGGAACAACGATGGCAAATACGTAGTCTCGTTACCCTTTAGGAAAGAGTTTAACTTAGGCCCCTCATTAAGAAGTGCGTGCTCTCAATTCTATCGCAACGAGACACGACTTGCGAAAAACCCAGTCCTTCAAACGGAATACAATAGAGTTGTATCCGAATATGAAACTTTAGGGCACATGAAACAAATAGGCAATATTTCGCCAGACTCAAATGACTGTTATTTCCTACCTCACCATGCTGTTATAAAGGAGGGAAGTACAACGACAAAAGTCAGAGTCGTATTTAATGCATCTTGTCCTACCACTAATGGCAAAAGTCTTAACGATGCCTTATATCCAGGTCCGATTCTTCAATCCGACCTGACAATCCTTATACTACGTTGGCGGCTGTTCAAATACGTATTTAACAGCGACATAGAGAAAATGTATCGCCAAATATGGGTCAATGAAGACCAAACAAAATATCAGCGAATCATATTTCGCAAATGCCCCAAAAACCCAATTAACATTTATGAATTGAAAACGGTAACCTTTGCTGAATGACGTGGAGACATCGCATCCAATGGCAGCAGATATACTGCGAAATTGCATGTACGTTGATGACGTACTCGCCGGTGGACACAACATCGAAATTGCAATCAAGGCAAGGGACGAAATATCATCGGCATTGCAATCGGCAGGTTTCCCATTGCGAAAATGGACGTCCAACTGCAAGAAAATTCTACAGGGTATACCGAAGCAACACCTATTAAGCGAGGATTTTCTTGAGTTTGAAGACACCAGCATGGTAAAAGCACTCGGTATCAGGTGGAACGCCCATTTCGACTACTTCTACTTCACAGCGAAACCCTTTGACAATAACCATGCCGTAACAAAAAGGTCAATACTTTCTGCGATCGCAAAACTTTTCGACCCTCTTGGCTGGCTGGCACCAGTCGTAATTGTAGCCAAAATAATAGTGCAAAATATTTGGTTGGAAGGGACAGGCTGGGATGAAGATGTGTCTGAAACTACTCTACATCGGTGGCAATTATTCATGACTAACTACGAAAAGATCAACGATATACGCATACCGCGGTGGGTTCACTACACATTGAAGGACAATGTCGAAATACATGGATTCAGCGATGCCTCGGAAAAAGCATATGCCGTCACTGTTTTCCTGAGGGTACAAACAAAGGATCAAGTCTTCACCAACCTGTTGATGGCCAAAACGAGAGTAGCCCCGGTCAAAACCATATCATTGCCACGACTGGAACTCTGCGGCGCAGTCCTACTTGCAGAAATTATAGAGTCGGCCATAGAAAATATGCAACTTTCAAACATTAAAGTAACCCTTTGGACAGATTCGACTATAGTACTGGCATGGATCCGAAAACCACCATGTTCGTGGTCAACGTTCGTGGCACATCGAATAACTAAAATCATCGATAAAGTAGGAGACAATATATGGCGGCACGTAGACTCCGCGTCAAATCCTGCAGATTTGGCGAGCAGAGGCCTCTACGCTTCGGATCTAATCAACAATTCTTTGTGGTGGCAGGGACCTTCTTGGTTACAAGAAGACAACGAAAATTGGCCAACACAAGAAGAAGATTACAATACGAATATGGAGGAAAAGAGGGTGAAAGTTCATACAACTTTGGTGAAAAATAACTTTGATATTCTAGATAGGTTTTCCGATTTACCAAGGGCTTTGCGGGTTATATCCTATATTCTTCGGTTTTTCCAGAATACGCACCCAAAAACTAAGGCCTCCTTCAAAATGAATTCTCATTCGATCGCTCCTGACGAAATAGAAAAAACAACGCGAAGATTGATAACAATATGACAGAGGCAACATTATCAAGAAGAGTACGCAAACTTGAAGTCAGGAAATCTAATAAATGGGAAGAGTGAGATTTTACCCCTGAACCCATATATAGATGAAGAAGGCATCATTCGAACTGGGGGCGGACTGGGGCATCGAAAGACATGTCCCGTAATGAAAGTCATCCCATTATTCTTCCTTATACTTGCAGGTTATCCAGACTTATAGTCCCTTCCTCTCATGAGACCACCCTGCATGGAGGGAACCAGCTGATGCTACGTCATATCCGCACTCAGTACTGGATCCCACGCGTTAAAGTCATGACAAGGTCGGTTATCCACAACTGCAAAGTCTGCACTATTTACAGGAAGCGGACGCAAACGCAACTTATGGGGATCCTTCCGAAAGAGCGCACCACCTTTACTAGGGCCTTCACTAACACTGGGGTAGATTTCGCGGGACCATTCGATATAAAATCCTACCGAGGGAGGGGATGTCGAATTTCGAAAGGATACGTTTGCCTGTTTGTCTGCTTTTCGACGAAAGCCATCCATCTAGAAGCGACAAACGATCTTAGTACCGGGTCCTTCCTAGCTGCCTTCGCCAGATTCGTATCCAGACGAGGCTGTCCGAAAAACGTTTACTCCGACAATGGTACTAACTTTGTCGGAGCTTCTCGATCTTTACGATCCGAGTTTAAAGCATTTCTGCGTGAAGCAAGGGACGGAACGTTGACTAAATATAGCCATCACATTATAGAATGGCATTTTATACCGCCAAGCGCTCCTCACATGGGAGGTTTGTGGGAAGCGGGGGTAAAAAGTTTTAAGACCCACTTTAAAAAGATCGCGTCCGATCATAAATATACTCTCGAAGAGTTTACAACCCTCTTATGTCGAATTGAGGCCTGCCTCAACTCGAGACCTCTAAGTCCCTCATCCAACGACCCTTCCGACCTGGAGCCGCTTACTCCAGGCCATTTTCTCGTAGGTGGGCATCTTTTAGCTCCACCTGAACTCGACTGTAGTGAAAACCCTGCCTCCATTGTAAACCGATGGCAAAAGATGAAAGCCCTTCATCAGACCTTTTGCAAAAGATGGAAATCGGAATATCTCACCGAGATCCAGAAAAGGTATAAATGGAAACATCCACAATCCAACTTAAAACCTGGGGACCTAGTCGTCATCAAGGAGGATAACCTACAACCGAACGAGTGGAAAATAGGGAGAGTCGTCAACACACATCCAGGTTCCGATAACCGTGTACGTGTTGTTGACGTCAATACAATTAAGGGACAAATTAGCAGACCAATCGCGAAACTGGTACTACTTCCGCCCAACGACAATCAAAATGAACTTTAATAGTCCACATTCCCCCATCCCAAATAACCCAGCTCTCGTTCACCCCGAACGAGGCCAACAAACCAATAACCCAGCTCTCGTTCCCCAGAACGAGGCCAACAGAACCCTAACTCAGATATACTGTCTGCCACATAATATCTTTTCCAACGATTGCGTGGGTGCGCCGCTGCCACCACGCAATTGTTCAAAAATAGTTTAATATCGCAAGGAATACCGAAGAAATTTATTCATACCATTTCATTATATAAGGACACGGAAAGTGAATTTCAATCGTTTGTAAGGAACATTTGACTGCTCTTCACAGTCTGTTTCAGATCATATTCGTGAACATATTTCCACCGTTTTGGTTAAAATTTATGAAGGATTTTCGGATACGATTATCATATGTTTCTTCACATCTCATACAAAATCAGGTCAGATTCAGAAAGCTGAATGAAAAATGGTTGAAAATTGTTGCCCACCCAAAGTAACCACATTTGGTTCGAATATGATTCCATAATATGCTTGGAAAACAATATTCAGTTTGCCATTGCATAAGTAATTTTAAATTGTTCCAAATTGATGGTCGGATTTTACTGTCCATGTAACAACTGACAATCAAAAATTAATTTTTTGCCGCATTTGCAACAAGGGATAATAGGCTTTGCTTGATTAGGTACAACATCTACATATGAGTAGTTGCATGCAGTTTATTTGATTGCCCTAATGGTTAAGGAGGAAACGGCTGCTATCCATTTTAACCATTTTTGTAAAAGCGTAATAATTTTTAGGGGGTGCTGACAGAGGTTCGCTTAATGAAGCGAGTGGCTTTGTACCTTTCATTTCAAAAAAAATACCCAATTATGGGTGCATAAAGCGCATGCGGTTTCCTTTATTTACAGGAGAAACTAATATCCGAAGTCAATATCCTTTTTTCTGGTGTGAGGGTTTTCAACATTGTGAATACATACAAGTGGCGAATGTTTGATAAAAACGTTCACAACAGTAAACAGCCTCGATCACCTCGTCAATCGCTGTTCGAGTACTTAAATCATTTGCTCAATAGACCTTTTCAACCATTTTGTAGACAACTGGTATATTGCATTAGTTGCATATTTTAACATGTTTGCATAATTATTCAATTAACTTGATTTTTTAAAAATGAATGTTAATATTTAGTCTGATTTTCTGTATACACATTTAAAAGAAATGCTGAGTTAAAACATAAATGTTCAATTTATGGCACTTCAATTTATGGCAATGGAGGGATAGGAAGATTTTTCACTTGTATGTATTCCCAATGGTTTTCAATTTTTTGTTACATATACATACATTAATAAAACACTCACGATCTAATACCGAAATGGGCACCGCGCGTCAAAAGTTCGCCGGCACGGACATGGAAATTTGATGTTATACAGGGGTCCATTGACAAAGTACCTTTAACAAAATTTAATTGTAAAACATCACTGGAAATGTTTGGTATATATTAATTTTCATATGTATACCGTTATCTGTTCCCTTTATGTTACGATGTCCATCGATGCCATCAACTAATGTTGTATCCTTGTCGTCGATTGAAATTAATTTACCAAAACGTGGTGAATCTTTGAAATTTGCAGTCATATAAGGGTATGTAAGAATGAAGGCAGCCATTAGACAAATAACAACCTGTAAAAAGGTAACATATTT
Organism: Eurosta solidaginis; assembly: GCF_040869045.1. Classification (NCBI taxonomy): domain Eukaryota; kingdom Metazoa; phylum Arthropoda; class Insecta; order Diptera; family Tephritidae; genus Eurosta; species Eurosta solidaginis. The sequence continues at coordinate 164,812,104 of NC_090319.1, read as the reverse complement.
CTGAGTAGTACGATTCAAAGCCAAAAAAAACATGAACCTAGTAATGCTAATGTGCCAGCTGCAAGTGTACTACCCAGCTTAATGTAACGCCATGTGGAATAAGATATGTGTAAACTCCATGCCAATTACTGCGAGCTGCTAGATGTACCAGAAAACCCGGTATTAGCAAATATAATGCAGTACGACAGTTTAAACAAAATTCAACACCATTGGCGACGACAAAGGAACAAAAGGTTGGAACCTTTAAATCTAAGAAACGCCAATCTGTAGCAACAACATCATCCATTTTATATGGATATTTTGCAAGTACATTTACACCAAATGAAACCAGTACAATCCAATCGGGAAAGCTGCCTGCTGATGAATACATGAATGCAAAAAAGAGAAACAAATACAAATATGCATGAAACAATGGTTAACTCAGAGGGAGGTCACCAACCGTTTGGTATTAACGGCGATACTATTGTAACGAATTTACTTGCAAATCCTCTTATTTGCAATCCTCTGCTAAGTTCGAATCACTAAACTGTTGAATAAATAACTCCAATATTGAATGATGGAAAAATGGCCTTTATTAAGTACTTCACAATAACACTCAAACTGTGCAACGAATAGCTTAATAACCAAACTGATATCTTAAAGGAAACTGACTTTCAAAATAATAGTGCTATTGCTCGCTAGATATCGTCTTACTCGTAACTGCTTGACAATTCAAATCAAACTGAATTACTTCTTACTCGCTGGCGCCGCTTTTATAGTTTACGCTGCATACTTCTAGGCTCTTCGATTTCCAGAACTTACTAGTTGTTTCGGCTACAAAATCGCCAGCCACAACTACGTGCACAAATTATTGCTCACTCTTGTGACAACTCAGATAAGATATATGCATGTGTTTGTGCATTGCCGCTCCGCTGCTCGTATACGTACATATGTGTAGAGGCAATTATTTATTCGTTTATGTAGATACATAAAGATTGAATTATTGATGTGAATGTTTGTAGTTTACAGTCTCTCGCGCGCACATAGGCATATAAGTAAATGCATCTGTGTGTGACATCTCTCTGGGCTGCCTATATATGTGTATACTTGATTTGATTATTAACGTAAATACTGCTTGGCATGGCCTTAGCATCGCCTTAGTGATGGGATAATTTAGTGATGCTAATATCCGTGACACTGCCCTCCACCTAAGTCTGATCGTCCCGATCAGACAAATCTCTCGATCTAAACGTTGCTAGCCTTTCCAAATGGACCACCTTCATTTTGGTTCGTGGTTTACCGATGGTTTGTATGCGGTACACTACATCGTTGATTCGTTTTACAACTTTGTATGGACCTTCCCAGTTACACTGCAATTTTGGGGACAAACCTTTTTTTCGTTGTGGGTTGTATAGCAGCACCAAATCTCCTTCCTGAAACCCTTCCGAATTAATTGCTTTATCGTACCTTGCTTTCATCTTGTCACTCATAATCTTTGCTCGTTGCCTTACCAGATTGTGTATCTCTCTCAGCTCTTCTTCCAAAACACCAGTGGATTTCTTGACATTCCTCTCCGCATCGACATCTATCCCATACTTCAAATCAGCTGGCAGTCGAAGGTCATTGCCAAAAATTACCTTTGCGGGAGTTTGGCCCGTTGTGTCATGTACTGCCGATCGGTAGGCCATCAAGAATAATGATATGTGTGTATCCCAGTCCTTATGGTACTTGTCTACTACTTTCCTTAAATGCTCCTCCAATGTTCTATTGAAACGTTCCACCATACCATCGGACTGAGGATGCAATGCAGTTGTCCGTGTTTTCCGAATGCCCAGCTTCTTGCACATTTCTTGGAACACAGCTGATTCAAAATTCCTGCCTTGGTCAGAATGTAACTCCATTGGTACACCATACCTTGCAACCCATTCGTTTTTAACCACTTCTGCTACTGTTTCTGCTTCTTGGTTTGGGATTGGGTATACCTCTGGCCATTTACTGAAATAATCCATAACCACCAGTACGTATTTGTTTCCGCGGTTGCTAGTAGGAAATGGACCTGCGACATCCATGGCGATCCTTTCAAATGGCGCGCCTGAGTTATATTGCTTCATCTGGCCATGACTTCGTGTTCTGGGCCCTTTCGCTCTGCTGCAAACCTCGCAGTTCGCAATCCACTCAGTGACCGACTGACGGCAACCAACCCAATAGAATCTCTGTTTAATCTTCTCGAGCGTCTTCGTGATTCCAAGATGACCTCCGCTTGGACCATTATGCAGCTCGCTGAGCACATCAGGAATCCTCTTTCTGGGAACAACAATCAGTTTATTATTGTATTTACCATCCTCACTCTCCCATACTCGATGAAGGCAACCGGATATCAATTCTAAACTGTTCCACTGTGCCCAATATGACTTCGCAATGGGACTCTCTGCTGACATCTCTTCTCTGTTTGGTCTTTCATTTCGTTCGAGACCTTGCATAACACGTGACAGATCTGCATCTTCTAGCTGGCACTTTCTTAGCTGTTCCTTGTCCCATTCATCTGTACATGTTATTGTCATTAGCCGGACGTCTATAATTTCTTCTTTAGCCTCGGCTTTTGAACAGTGCTTGCATTCCAAACTACATGGTCTTCGTGACATTGCATCGGCATTTCCATGGGTACTACCTTTTCGATGCTCAATGGAAAAGTTATAGCTTTGTAGTCGCTCGATCCACCGTGCCAATTGTCCTTCCGGATTACGGAACTGCAGTAGCCATTTTAAAGCTGCGTGATCTGTCCTGACACGGAATCGCTGGCCGTAGAGGTATTTGTGAAAATGTTTAACGCACTCTACCAATGCCAACAGCTCTCTCCGCGTAACGCAGTAGTTCCTCTCTGGTTTTCCAATCGAACGGCTGTAATATGCAACTACCTTCTCCTGTCCATCGACCAGTTGTGATAAAACGCCTCCTATAGCATATCCACTCGCATCTGTATCTAGAATAAATGTTGCTCCTGGAATCGGATATGCTAACATTGGGGCAGTGCACAAACGCTCCTTCAATGTTTGGAAAGCCACTTCTTGCTCCTTCTTCCATTCAAAAGCTTTATTTTTTCTTGTAAGCTCATGGAGGCTATGGGCTACGCTGGAAAAATTTTGTACAAATCGGCGGTAATATGTGCACAGCCCAAGGAAACTTCTTAATTCATGTAGGTTCTGTGGTCTTGGCCAATCCTTTACAGCCTCTATCTTTTCGTTCGCAGTGCATATGCCCTCTGTCGTTACCTTGTGACCCAAATAATTTACTTCCTTTTTAAACAGCGCACACTTTTTGGGACTTAACTTCAGACCAGCGCCAGCTATTCTTTGGAAAACTTCCTCCAAGTTCTTAAGATGTTCATCGAAATTCTTGCCCAATACGATGATGTCGTCCAGGTACACCAAGCATGTTTTCCAATGTAGTCCTTTCAATACCTGATCCATGAGTCTCTCGAAAGTAGCTGGTGCATTACATAGTCCAAAGGGCATTACTGTAAATTGCCAAAGACCATCTCCGACGCTGAAGGCTGTTTTCTCTTTGTCTTCCTCATTTACCTCCACTTGCCAGTAGCCGCTTTTCAAGTCCAGTGTGGAAAACCATTTCGTACCAGAGAGCGAGTCCAGAGTGTCGTCAATTCTTGGCAATGGGTAGCTATCCTTTTTCGTAACGTCATTCAACTTCCGGTAGTCCACGCAAAACCTCATTTTTCCATCCTTTTTCTTTACAAGTACTACCGGTGAGCTCCAGGGACTAGCTGATGGTTCGATGACGCCGCTGTCGCTCATTTCTTGTATAATTTGACTCACAACTTCCCGCTTCGCCAGTGGAACACTACGTGGAGCTTGACGGATCGGCCTCGCATCTCCAGTGTCAATTTGATGTTTCACAACGTTGGTGCGGCCTGGTTTAGAACCATCCTGGTCAAATATGTTCGCGTACTTTAGGAGCAGTTGCTTTGCCTTACTCTGATATGCTTCCCCTAGCCCCTGCGTCCATGCCGTGATGTCATTTGAAAGATTAGTATTACTAGCTGAAACGTGTTCCTGGAGCTGTTCACAGTTAATAACTACTTCAGCCTCTTGGCATCTTCCCAAAATAGCTCCTTTAGTCAGTTTGAGTGGTGAATTGAACTCATTGAGTACTCTTACCGGAATACGTCCATCTTGTTTTGTCATAGCCAGGGTTTTTCCTACAAGTATGTTCAGTGCTGATTTGTTTGCTGCTTCGACAACCCACAATTTGTTTGTCCCACAATCTCCATCAACCTTTGCCCAGATGACTGCTTCGGATTTTGGTGGTATTCGCTGACTCTCTTCTACCAGCACTCGTTTACTGCTGTAGCCTCTCTCGTAGCCGAAATTAAGTGATACATCCATGTTCTTATATCGCATCGTCTTGCTTTGCATGTCGATCTTGATGCCCTGGTCGATTAAGAAGTCCACTCCAATTATGATTTCGTCAACAATCTCTGCCACTATAAAATTGTGTACTACCGTGGCGTTCCCAATTGCGACTTCACATGATACTTTTCCTAGAACCGTGCTGTCTTCTCCAGTGGCTGTACGCAATCTTGCTCCATGCAATGGTGTTATCTCCTTGTTGACTAAATCCGCTCGAATGATGGAATGAGATGCACCCGTATCTACAGTCAGTAAACGTTTCTTTCCATCCACATGTCCTCCGACCGTAAGATTGTTTGACCTTCTTCCAATTTGTGAGATAGAGATTATGGGGCATTCAATTGAGGGAGCCAGCTGTCGCCCCTTGCGGCTGACTCGCTTTAGTTTAACGATTGAGTGGACTTGGAGATTTGCTCATCTCCTTCAGCTCTGCGTTTACGGCCACCCACATTGTTGGAGCTATTGGCACCGGTGCTGCAATGTCGTGCAATATGACCTGGGTTGCCGCACTTGAAACATTTAATAACTCCGGCATTTTTCTGTTGTGATCCCTTCAGTGCTTCCAAAATTGTGTCTACCCATTCTGGCCTTTCTACTTCTACACGATGAGCCTTATATGCTGGTTTACTCAATAGGGCGGCAGTTTCCTGAGTCAATGCATGTGATACCGTTTCAGCAAATGTCAGTTTTGGGTTCGCGTATGTAGCTCGCTTCGTTTCCACGTCTCGTATGCCATTTATAAAACTCTGGATTTTTACCCTCTCGGTGTATTCCACGGGTGCGTCCGCATTTGCGAGATGAGCCAACCTTTCAACATCTGAAGCAAACTCCTGCAATGTCCCATTTGCTTTTTGGTAGCGGTTTTGCAACTCAATTTGGAATATCTGTTTTCTATGCTCGCTTCCGTAACGTCGTTCTACAGCAGCCATCAATGCTTCATAGTTGTTCCGCTCTCCTTCGGGAATCGTCTGTAGGATTTCGGCTGCTGGCCCTTTCAATGCCACGAACAGAGCTGCAACTTTATCTTCCACATTCCAGTTGTTCACTGCTGCGGTCTTCTCAAACTGTAGCTTAAAGACCTGGAAAGGAACAGAACCGTCAAAGGATGGTGTTTTTACCTTTGGATTACTCGCTGAAACTGCTGGACGATTTAGTTGTAACTGCTCGATACGTCCTCTCAAAGCATCCACCTCGGCCTCGATTTTATCCTGTCGACCACTGAAGCCTTCATGAAACTGGGTTAGTTTTTCTTCCATATGCGCTTCCAGTTTAGATGATATACGGGCTTCCTGCTCTTCTAGTTGTGTGGAGATCTGAGATGATATCTGTGCTGAAATTTGTGCTGACATTTCCGAAATACGCGTTTCTGGTGCTTCAATCTTTGATGTTATACGTGTCTCTTGGGATTCCATCTGTGATGACATATACGTTTTCTGTTCTTCTAGTTGAGATGACATATACGTTTTCTGTTCTTCTAGTTGAGATGACATATACGTTTTCTGTTCTTCCATCTTGGATGTTAAACGTGTCTCCTGCGATTCCAGCTGAGATGCCACTGTCGATGTTTGAGCAGTTATTGCAGCCAATATCATGTTCAAGTCTGTGCTCGTAACTGTCTGCGATGTTTCGTTTTTCTCTTCCATTTTTGTTGTTGTTTCGTCCCCATCAGGATAAAAGACAAACTCGTCGACATCAATTCCTTGCGACTCCATTACCTCTCGTAGCCGTGCTTGAAGTTCGATCTTATTGCCAGTTGTATTTAATCCACGGTTTTCCAACTCCTTTTTCAGTTGCTGGATCTTCAATTCACTGAACTTTGCCATGTCCAAGTTGTATTCCCAATCTTCGGAATTTATTCAACAATTCCTCTTCTGACACCAATTGTAACGAATTTGCTGCAAATCCTCTTATTTGCAATCCTCTGCTAAGTTCGTATCATTTAACTGTTGAATAAATAACTCCAATATTGAATAATGGAGAAATGGCCTTTATTAAGTACTTCACAATAACACTCAAACTGTGCAACGAATAGCTTAATAACCAAACTGATATCTTAAAGGAAACTGACTTTCAAAATAATAGTGCTATTGCTCGCTAGATATCGTCTTACTCGTAACTGCTTGACAATTCAAATCAAACTGAATTACTTCTTACTCGCTGGCGCCGCTTTTATAGTTTACGCTGCATACTTCTAGGCTCTTCGATTTCCAGAACTTACTAGTTGTTTCGGCTACAAAATCGCCAGCCACAACTACGTGCACAAATTATTGCTCACTCTTGTGACAACTCAGATAAGATATATGCATGTGTTTGTGCATTGCCGCTCCGCTGCTCGTATACGTACATATGTGTAGAGGCAATTATTTATTCGTTTATGTAGATACATAAAGATTGAATTATTGATGTGAATGTTTGTAGTTTACAGTCTCTCGCGCGCACATAGGCATATAAGTAAATGCATCTGTGTGTGACATCTCTCTGGGCTGCCTATATATGTGTATACTTGATTTGATTATTAACGTAAATACTGCTTGGCATGGCCTTAGCATCGCCTTAGTGATGGGATAATTTAGTGATGCTAATATCCGTGACACTATTAAACTGTCAAGGAAAACGCCAAAGAAATATAAATATGGTTTAAGATTATTTTTCAAAAAGAGATTTTCAGAAATATCAGCTGCGACATTATGATCACCGTAACTTAGAAATAGGCCAGACCATATACGAAAATCTATGAATTCGTGCTTGGTCTTGAGCATTTTACATGTCGAACAAATCATAATACCAAGACAAATGCAATAAAAGCCTATTGGCGGAAATATGGTCAGATTTTCACTTGATGCTAGCCAATAATGAACAAAAAGTAACAATACTCGTATTACTAAAAAATAAAATGCACAGATGTATGTATGTACTCATATATACTACATATATGCATCTAATAGCTAAGCGGTGTGTACTTTTTATATTTTCCAACCGATACATTTTACTGGATACCAGTTGCAGCAAATACTTGCTCACCATTTTTGAATACCTCATCGGCATTGGGACTTGCATCGATTTGTTTAACTTGTCCTAATTGTTCAAAATGTTTAATTATTGGCATTGAATCATTATTATATGTTTGTATACGTTTTTTCAAGCTCTCCAAATTATCATCACTACGGCCAGAACCACTTTGACCACAAGCCAAGCAACGTTCTATACATATGTCTTCACTACCGTTAAAAAATAAGACAAATTTCAAATCTACTTTGTCACCCATTTGTTGCTTCCAACCATCGAGATTATCTTGATTGCGTGGAAAACCATCGATAAGGAACCGTTGCTTGCCTAAATTTTTCATTGCTTTTTCAAGCAGTGAGCATGTCACTGCGACAGGCACAATTTTACCATTACGTATATATTCTTCACTTAAACTACCATATTCAGAAACTTCGCGTACATGCTCCTAATGAAGTAAATCACCAGCAGATAAATGTACAAATTGATAGCGTTCCACAATTTTGGAGCATTGTGTACCTTTCCCAGCACCGGGGCCACACAATACAAATATAATTTGAGGTTTCTGTTCTTCTGGCATTTTTTGTACTGCTTCTGACTTTTCTGGCGTTGATTTTTTTGGATTCCTTATGCGGCATAACAAAAATGGAATGACCACTTGATAACGTATACCTGCAAATAAAAGAGAAAGAAAAATTAATTAATGAAAAAAGACTACAACTTCTAGCCTCCATACTCACCACCGCGTGTTTTAAATCAATGATTTTTTTTCCCATTCAGGAAATGAAAAAAAAAAAAAAATTGTAACAAATGTCAAATGTCTACACTTTTCTTTTGACAGTCAATGCACGGCAATACCGACATTAGGCCTCACGCGCAATCATCTCGCGCACTACACGTCACGTACTACATGCCGCACTACACGTCACGCGTTACATGCCGCACGACATATCGAGCACAACACGCCACACATGTCGCGTATTACATATATCGACCAATCATTCATTTGGTCGAGATTTAAAATACTTAATTCCACGAATCTCAACATTATCGACAATACACGTCAAAATAATGTTGAATGGTGGAAGTGCAACTCTGTAATACCTTTTCAGCCAGGTTTCGAACCGTTCCGTGTGGTGGCAGGCCACTTGTTGTGAAAACAAAGTTCACCACAAATCAAAAATAAATCTTTAGGACTACTTCGGCGACATCTACCGACATAAAATAAATTATAAAATCCCCACAAAAATTTGGTCACAAAACCTAATCACGCCCATGCAAATGTGACTAGGAATATAACCTATGACCGTAAAATGACCAGTCAAATGACGTGGAATGACTAAAGCACCAGCCACATCGCATGGATGCGTGCTAAAGCCGTTTTTTCTTCGTTTCCCTGCGCGCATAAGTATTTAATTATGGTCCTTTTTATTTACATAAAATTTTTATTTCAATAAAATGTTTTTTTTTTGGATAATATGTTAGATATAATTTTTTTTTGGTTACGCCACCCAAACAACATTCCGCCAACCTCAATTTGGGCATGATCAATGATATCAATATTCTTTCAGATCATGACCCGCTACCAAACTTTACTGGCCAAGTCAGAGGGAGGCGCAACGCGTTTCGACGTCGCTTGCCAGCTCTGCGGCAGGGACCATAGTCTCCGAATCTGTCCCGAATATCGGAAAAAATCTCCAGAAGAGAGGTTGCGGGCAGTGCTTCTATATAAGTACTGTCCGAACTGTCTGTCACCCTTCCACCGGGTAAACAAGTGTAGCAGCAAGTATCGCTGCAAGAGGTGCCAAGAGAAGCACCACACCACGCTTCATTTAGATGAGCGTCGGCCGGTATGCGACGAGACAGCCACAAATGGCGACGACAATACGTCCGACGACGCGTTGTCAATCAACCTGTCGGGACCGGCTAAATCCTGGGCTCAGCAGGTGGAGGAGGAAGAAATGGAGGAGGAGAGAGCAAAGGCGGAGGAAGAAAGAAGTAAAACGGAGACAACAAGACCGTCAACGGCCAACCATGGGATGCGCAGTTTCCGGCCGCTGTTACAGCATGAAAGAAGCGCGGCGAAAGCAAACAAACGTCGAAACGAACGAGACAACTGGCGGCACCGCGACATTGGACTCCAAGGAGGCCCGACCAAGTCGTCCAAACGCGGCAGGCAGCAGTGGCGGGATAAATCAACGCCATACCATTCTGACGCCCAAAATATGCAAGCACTATCGCGTGGTACACCGGAAGGCTTCCGAACCGGCCGGCTGCTCCCAGCCACTCCAGCGCCCATAATGCGGTCTTTCGTGCCCATTGCGCCGACGGCCATCGTACGCGTCGAATCGCGTGGGCACCTACACTTGGTACGTGCGATCATTGATCCCTGCGCCGCCAGCACCATAGTCGATGCAGAGCTGGTACGCGATTTGCAGCTAGAGCGCCAAGGACCAGGGCAATGCACACTTATTCTGCGCGGCAACTTCGGGTCAACGACTCATGTCACTACCCAAGCCGCCGTGGTCAACGGCCACTATCGGTTGAGTCCGCCATCCAATGTGGATCCAAAGGTTGCCGTTCCATTCGAATTTATGCGGCTTGCAGATCCGCAGTTCTACCGCTCATCGCCAGTTCGTCTTACACTCGGCGCTGATCTATACGCCGAACTGATGGTGAGCGGAACGCCAGCAACAGTTGGCGGTCTCCTGACCCAACCAACCGTATTCGGGCTGGTAGTCTCAGGAGCCTGCCAAAAATAGGAGTTGTTTCATAAAAATAAGTAATTACAGCACGGGATTTAAAACCACGTACGTGTATTTAATAACATCTTTTCTTTTTCCACAGGAGAGCGAAACGTGAGGTCAACCATCTGGCGTGCAGTGCTTGCAGTCCGCATCTGCACTGCCTTCTTTCATTAGCGCCTTACTGGACGTGCGATCACGTGGCATCCCTTTTTTTTAATGTTTTCTTTGTTGCTTACGGCAAGGGGCCCGGTATGTTTAGGCCACAGGCCTAAATATATCTCCCCCCCCCCCCCTCGTAACATAATTTTCTTCGTTTACTACCACCCACATATGCTTGTGATTACTAATACACACAGGCATGTGTGAGTGGTAGTACGCATGTATCTTAGATGTTTACCGCTGTGAGCCCGCGGTATAGCAACTTTGTTGCCGGGAAACCCAACGAAGGAGCTGTATCTCGGGTTCATCGGCTCATGTCGCAAAGAGGCTCGTCCTCTTTTGATCCAGCAGCCAGCAAAGGAACACGTAATCGCCCGTTCACGTAAGTTGTCAAATTCATAAAATAATTTCCGAAAATATCTTTAACATTTTCATTTTCACAACATCTGTTAATAAATTTCCTTAACACTTGTTGTATTTATACATATTGAATAAAAAACACTGTGAATTCCCTTGTATTAATACGAAACCATTTTGGTGTTTTTATTTTCTTCCTTTTTTTCGCCTTAACCTAATCTTTAACAAATACGTGGGTGCGCGCCGTTGCCACCACGCATTTGTTCAGTCTTTATTAGACTACTTTGAAAGTACTTCACAATAACACTTATACTTCGCAACCAATAGCGTGCTTAAATCAAACTGATTACTGGCTAATATTGCTCTGCTTTTATACTCTCTGTTGCCTTGTCCAAATGTCTAGATGTTTTCTCTTCTAGAATCCTCTACTTGGTCACCAGCCATACGCGCGTGTATTTGTAGTGTGTAACCGTATGCGTGTGTATATGTGAGTACTACTTCGGCTGATGATGACATGCGTTTGTGAGTATCTCTTTGTTGCTGGTATGTATGTGTGTACATGATGATTAATGTGTTTATGTAGCTTGCTTTAAGGTTCTTGTTGTTGTGCATTTATTGAGTAATGTGAATATTCGTCATACTGCCCTCCACCTAAGTCTGATCGTCCGGATCAGACAAATCGTTCGACCTAACCGCTGCTAGTCTCTCCAAATGAACCACTTTCTGTTTCGTGGTTTCCCAATGGTTTGTATGCGGTAGATGGTATCACTGATGCTCTTCACAACTTTGTACGGGCCTTCCCAACTGTACCAAAATTTAGATGGAACACCTTTCCGCCCGTGAGGGTTGTATAGCAGCACCAAATCTCCCTCCAAGAAACCTTCCGAATTATTGCTCTTGTCAAACCTGTGTTTCATCTTACTAATCATTATCCTGGACCGTTCCCTCACACTCTGTTGTTTGGCCAATGAACTACTTCGCAGAGCTTGATCTTGACGGATTGACTGCATCATCAGTATCGTCTTGACGGTTCCCAACATTAGTGCGCCCTGGCTTGAAACTATCCTCGCATTCTCTCTGGAAACTTCTTTCCTTCGTTTTAGTGCGTCCAATTGGGTTTGTCAATGCCAGTGTTCCTCTTACCGGTATCTTTGATTTTGGTTTGTTTGGCCCAATCGTTCCATGAACCTTTGCCCGATCTACTGCCTTTGACTTTGGTGGTCTTTATCGATTCGCCTCCACCAGCACTCGCTTACCGCTGAACCCTTTCTCCAAACTGAAGTTGAGTGGTACACCCTGGTTCCCATAGAGTATATTCCTTCTTTGCATGTCGATCCTGATGTCATGGCCGACTAAGAAGTCCATTCCCAATATGACTTCATCAACGATCTCCGCCACAAAGAATTTGCGTAGAACAGTGACCTTTATAAGTAAGACCTCACATATCACTTCTCCCTGGACTTGGTTATACTCGCCAGTGGCCGTACGCAATCTTGCTCCAGGTAATGCCTTTACTCTCCTGTTGACCAAATCAGATCGAATTAAGGAATGAGATGCGCCCGCATCTACAGTCAGTACACGCTCTTTGCATTCCACATTTCCTTTGACGGTAAGACTACTCGATTTTCTTCCAATTTGCGAGATAGATATTGCAGTTTATTTAATAGCTGGGGCAAGTTCTCGATCTTTATATCTGACTCGCTCTTGCTTATCTCCTCCAGCTTTGCGTTTACGACCAGCCAAGTTGTAACTACTAGGACCGGTGCTGCAATGACGTGCAATGTTACCAGGCTTCCCACATTTGAAGCATTTGATTACTCTATTACTCCGCTTTTGCAATCCTTTCAGCGTCTCCAATATTGTGTTCACCCAGTCTGGCCTTTCTACTTCTACACGGCGTGCTGTGAAAACTGGCTTACACAGAAGCGATCCTGTTTCCTGAGTCAATGCATGTGATACCGTTTCTGCAAATGTAGGCTTTGGGTTTGCGTATGTAGCTCGCTTTGTTTCGACGTTTCGTATGGCATTTATAAAGCTCTGAATCTTTACCCTTTCATTGTATTCCACGGGTGCCTACGCATTTGCCAAATGAGATAACCCTTCAACATCCGATGCAAATTCCTGCAAAGTCTAATTCGCCTTTTGGTACCGGTTTTGCAACTCAATTTGGTATATCTGTTTCCTATACTCGCTTCCGTAACGTCTCTCGACAGCGGCCATCAATGCTTCATAACTGTTCCGCTCATACCCTGGAATAGTCTGTAATATTTCAGCTGCAGGCCCTTTCAATGAGCAGTGCAGCAACTTTATCTTTGGCATTCCAGTTGTTCACTGCTGACGTCTTCTCAAATTGAAGCTTGAATACCTGAAAAGGAACAGAGCCGTCAAAAGACGGAGTTGTTACCTTCGGATTGCTCGCTGGAACAGCTGGGCGATTAAATTGCAACTCCTGGATACGTCCTCTCAAAGCATCCAACTCGGCCTCGATTTTTTCCTCAATATGCAGTATTTTCTCGTCCATGCGCGCTTCGAATTTTGATGATATACGCGCCTCTTGTGCTTCGAGTTGTATTGTTATGCGTGTTTCTTGTTCTTTCAGTTGTGTTTCCATCTTTGATGTTATGCGTGTCTCCTGCGATTCCAGTTGGGATGCCATATATATCTTCTGTTCTGCCAGTTGAGATGACATTTGCGACGACATTTCTGAAATGCGTGCCTCCTGTGCTTCAATCTTGGATGTTACTGTCGATGTTTGAGCAGATATGGCAGCCAAAATCGTGTTCAAGTCTGTGCTCGTAACTCTCTGCGATGTTTCGTTTTTCTCTTCAATTTTTGTTCTTGTCTCGTCCCCATCGGGATGAAAGACATCATCGTCCACATTAATTCTTTCCGACTCCGTTGCCTCTCGTAGACGTTCTTGAATCAGAATTTATTCAACAATCCCACTTCTGACACCAATTGTAACGAATTAAGTGAAACTCCGCTTATTTTACACCTTCTACTAACGTTCGTATCGCTAAATTATTGAATAAATAATTCCAATATTCAATAATGCAAAATGGTCTTTATTAGACTACTACTAAAGTACTTCACAACAACACTTATACTTCGCGACCACTAGCGTGCTTAAATCAAACTGTATACTGACTAATAATCTTGCTCTGCTTTTATACTCTCTGTTGCCTTGTCCAAATGTCTAGACGTTTCCTCTTCTAGAATCCTCTACTTGGTCACCAGCCATACGCGCTGTATTTGTAGTGTGTAACCATATGCGTGTGTATATGTGAGTACTACTTCGTCTGATGATGACATGCGTTTGGGAGTAGCTCTATATGTATGTGTGTACATGATGTGTTTATGTAGCTTGCTTTAAGGTTTTTGTTGGTGCGCATTTATTTAGTGATGTGAATATTCGTCACACTATGCAGTGACTATCCTTTACCCGCGGCCCGACCGCAAGGAGAAAATAAAATATATGAGCTATTCACGTTAGCCTGCCTATGAAGTTATCTGTTTAAAAATTATTTTTGTCTAATGTATTTTATTTTTGTAATAGAGTTAAAAAAAGAACTAAATTAGCTGATAACCTGAAAGGCATGCTTACGTGAATAATACAATACAGTTTTTCGAATTAAAAAAATAAATTTTGTTTTTAAGTTAAATTAATTGATATGACAGGGTGAAGGAATTATTATTCATAAAACAAAGGAGTGAAACTACAATTAGTTAAAATCAAAGAGAATTTTTTAGATGAAAATAGTGTTGCTTTTTAGGATATTTTCGTGGTTATAATATTACAAAAAGTGTAATTATAGTTATAACAGTTCGTTACAGGATTCACTAAAAAAAAGCAAAAATAGAACGAAAAAGCTGTGTTAGGTATGAAAGATAAAACATACCGAATTTTAATTACGAATAATTTGTGTATAATCCATGGCGATAAAAGATCATAATTTAAAAAGGCATGTGTGCTGAACTACCGGTTTCAAACAGTCTTAAATGATCCGGGAAGGTTCCCAAAATAATACCAAAATTGTCCCGAAATGATCCCGATGGGATCTCGGACAAATCCCGAAAGCCATGCAGAAATGATCCCTGAGGGGTCCCCAAATGATACCGAGATAGTCCCAAAATGACCCTGACGGGATCCCGGACGGATCCCGAAAACTATCCAGAATGGATGGATGGGGGACGGGTTCCCGAAATTCATACAGTAACGATCCCGTAAAAGTCCCGAAATTGCCTACACTGGGTCCCGAAAACCCTACAAGAAACGGCAAAGCGAAGAAACGAAAAGAAGGAAATGAAACAAAGGAATTAAAAAAATATAATATAAAAATATATAGGTTTATTTAAGAAGAAGAAACTGCATATTCGAAGATATATGAGGGTTAAAAATCGAATTGAAAATCAAAAAAATAAATATCTATAGATATAAAAATTTACAAATGTTAAATATTACCGAAAAGACCGGATTTTACCTGAACTTGAAAATGCTGTTCTGGAACGCTGTCTCAACCGCTGTCGCCGTGAAAATAGACTACCACTTTGCAGTTGAGCGCAGCGTTCACGAACTCTAACTTCGAAAGAGAACCACCGGTGGATTTCCAACAGCCGAGCAGCTTTGTGGATAACAGCTGTAAATGAAGAAACACCAGTTGTTCCCAACTATTGAAGGCGTTTGGCTTCAACATTGCCGCCGGCCTTACAATACGTGGCGGTTGCAACGAACAACTTAGAAGCTAAGCACTACATAAATTTCCAAACTAAAACTAAAACGATAACCATTAGGGGGTTGCTGTACCCGAAAGGACACCGGGGACGGATAGGACCCACGCGAAGGCGAAAGACGCGAAACGGTACCCATTAAGGGATCGCTGTGCCTTAAAGGACACATGGGCCAGAAAGGACCTAACCGAACATGGAATTCTGGGCTGTCGGATATCCTGGATAATTTACAATTTCTGTTTTAATTATTTTGTGATATACATCCGCCCCCCTAGAATCACGACAACGGCGGAAGATGTGTGAAACCCCTTGATCTACCAACGTCATTATGACAAATTTGTTACATGTGGCTTGGCTAAGATGGCGAGTCTGGGTCTTGAGCTCAAACTCCGGCATGACTCTTGCTGGCAATGTGAATCGAACATGCGAGTCGTTTGATGAGTTGATATAGGGCTCGCACATATCAATATGTGCGACCGGCACCGTCGGTATACCAAGACGGCGCACTAATGAAGTGCACGCTTTGCTCGTGACTGAGCAAGAGACGAGAAGAGCTCGGGTCAGGACCTTTCATTGCCCTATATGTAAATAAATGGCGAATGTTGGCAGAACCGAGATCGTTCCGTACAGCTGTGTGAGGATTTGGGGGGAGTTCACGACGAGAGATTGAACGAGTTTTGGAGTGTAGAAGCGAATGATGCTTCTCACCACAAAGAGGGTGTGACAGAGAACAGACTCTGCATTTAAGCGTATTGTTTTACCTGACGGGGCCTGCCACGGTCTTTGCTGGTGTTGCTCTATCCATTGCTGCCTGCTCAATGCTTGCCGATGTCTCCACTGGCGCCGCTGCATTGGGGGATGCGGTTGGTGAAAATTCAATAAGTGGTGCATCCATATTGTAAAGCTAAGAAACGAAAAGAGGTGATCAACGCTAAAAGCTAGTTTGGTAAAACAACTAACTTTACAATGGGGCGCGTTATCATTCCCTTTTGGGTGCGAATGTCGGCCACTCGAACTCTTTTATCAGTCCCATGGTATATATTGGTGACCCTACCCATGCGTCATTCCCCAGGTGGAAGATTTTCATGGCGAACTACAACTATATAATCGACGGCAATATCTTTTTGAGGGGACTTCCATTTATGACGTTTGTGAAGTTCCTTTAAATATTCCTCCTTCCAGCGAAGCGAGTGTTGTTGACTAAGAGCCTTAAGTTTTTGCCACAGGTTAATTAGTGAAATTGAACTTGTTTCGATGGAGGGATCCGGCGGAGCGAGTATTGGCCCCCCTGTTATAAAAATGACCCGGAGTTAGAGCTGCACAATCAGCGGGGCCGTTGGAATTAGGTGATATCGGTCTTGAATTTAGACAGGCATCGATGCGACATAGAAGGGTCTGAAATTCTTCAAAGCTGAATTTCTGAGAAACAGCGGTACGACGAAATTGAAATTTTAAACTTTTAACTCCGGCTTCCCAGAGATCGCCCATATGAGTAGCGCCTTCCGGAAGAAAATACCAGGAGACTTCTTGAAGGCTATATAGGTTGCACACAGACTCTTGTGTTGTAGGAATGAATTTTTTAAAGTCTTTTTTAAGAACTTAAGAACCATTATCTGAAATTTTTTTTTTTTTCTTCTTCTAGCAATGAACCTTGAAAATGCGCCTAGAAAGGTTTCTGTTGAAAGATCGCTGGCAGCTTCTAAGTGAATTGCTTTCGTAGAAAAGCATACAAAAATACAAACGTAACCTTTAGTCGTCTTGTAAGATCTTCCCGAAAAATGTTTTTTTTGTCGAATGCACCGGCTAAATCTACACCTGCATTTTCAAAGGGTCTAGAAAGTACCGTCCGTTCTTCCGGGAGAGCGGTCATAATTTGACATTTATTTTGTTTCCTGTGTATAACATATCGTTTACTATTATGAATGGCCGTCTCTATGAGATTTTTGGCTTTCGGAATCCAATATTGTTGGCGCAGTAACCGAAATACCAATTGATTTCCGCCATGAAGAGATCCCTTGTGAATAAGTTCTACTAACAACTTTGCGAAATAACAATTATAGGGCAAAACAATCGAACGCTTTTCGTCTTCAGACAACATCTGCGAATTTCTCAGTCCGCCATTGGCTGGAATTACACCATGAATATCGAGGAATGGGTTTAAGAAGAGAATTTTACTCTTTGACGATATTGCAATTCTAGCGGTAAGATACTTGTGTTACTCTGGAAAGTGAATCATCTGGGCAAGTATTATGAGCCGAACTCGAATCTTAGAAATTTTTTC
The DNA here is from genome assembly GCF_040869045.1 of Eurosta solidaginis. Classification (NCBI taxonomy): domain Eukaryota; kingdom Metazoa; phylum Arthropoda; class Insecta; order Diptera; family Tephritidae; genus Eurosta; species Eurosta solidaginis. Next base: position 164,794,426 of record NC_090319.1, on the reverse strand, counting down.
TCCAGAAATAACTAGCGAGGGGTAAGAATGAAACCGTAGGGTATGCCGGTTAGTTCGATTGTAAAATTTAAGCACATATGCTAAGACGCGCAGTGCACGCGGAAGCGACGAAAATCTTTCTCAGCGGACATCCTGCTTCGACACTTGTGAACTATGTGCCTTTAATCCATTTCGATTTCTCCCACAAATTGGTAGTTTTCTAAAAATGCTTTCCATTTGGAAAGAGTTTGAGGAGATAAAGGCTTATCCCAGTGAGTACAATCAGACCACATTTGCTGCATAACTATTTCTGCTAGCACCACGATTGATGCAAGCCAACCTGCTGGGTCAAAAAGCTTCGCTATAAGAGACAATGCTTCGCGTTTCGTATACGTGTCCTGCAACGAGGGAACCCGAACTTTAAAGAATAATCGATCAGATTTAGCGTTCATCGAATTCCTAATGCTTTTGTCGTGCTTGTTTCGTCTAACTCTAAGCAGTTTTTGTCCAAGAGATGCTCTTTCGGAAGATTCCTCAGAATATCTTTCGAATTTGAGGGCCATTTCCTCAAGGACAAGCCAGCGCTGTCTAATGATTCGATGAGTTCATCGTGAGCTTGCACAGCTGTGGGTATATCGTGGAAACCTGCTAAGACGTCGTCTACATACATTGAACTCGAACGAAGAACGAAGAATTTGAGCTTCTAAATGACGACAATCCTGGCAGTCTTGAGCTAGTTCGAGCAAAGTTCTAATTGCAAGTATGGCGAGCAATTTCTCCCGAATATGACTGTTTTAAATTGATAGTCTTGTATGCCACCTTGTGGGTCGTCCCTAAAAAGAATCATCTGATAAGGTCTGTGTTCAGGTTTGACCAGAATTTGACGATACATTTTCTGTATGTCGCTACTTAGAACGAACTTGTACAGCCGCCACCGAATTATAAGAAGAGTTAAAACCGATTGTAGAGCCGGGCCTACATGGAGAATATCATTTAACGAGACGCAATTCGAAGAGTTGTATGACGCGTTAAAAACTACTCCCAACATCTTCAGAACCACGTGATGTGGGAGGTAAAAGTGACTAGGTGAATGTTCGAAACTTGTAACTTCTACTTTCTCCATATGTCCCAAGTCAGACTTTGTCGTATTCTTCTTTCAACGACGGGTTTTTCAATAACCTAGCTTCATTTCGATGGAATTGCCACAACGCGATGGGCCGAGATGCACCTAGCTTTGCGTCCGTAGGATAAAAACTTTTAAACGGCAACGACAAGACATATCTACCTTCCGGGTTTCGTATAGTCGTCTTCGAGTACAGTTCTTCACAAAACAAGTCTTCCGTTGACTGATGATTCTTTTTGGGTTTTTCTTTAACTCCCAGAATTTGCGAAGCTGACTATCTAAATTAGTATCTTCTCCTATCGAGATTTTGGTAACAAAGCAAGAGACGTGTGCAGTGTCCGATTCCCCAGTGACAATCCACCCGAACACGGTCTCTTGAGATAAAAGATTTTTATGAAAACTACGTTTCACGTCATCTAACATAACTGTAGGGTATAAATCTCCCCCCCCCCCCCCCCCCCCCCCCCCCCATCAGAACATTTACTTTTGGCCGTTGGTTGAGAAGTGTTTCATCGATTGAAGCCGATGGCAAATTACCTGTAATTTGAGGTAATACGAATCCCGTGGCTTCTATGAAGAGGTTTGGGTCACGGGTTGAGCCCAAAACAAACGAGCAACTTTTTGCGGAATTGTTGAGAACCTTCTGGTTTAACCTGGAAATAAACACGTTTGTTTTTGAGAAAGGAAGCTTAAGAAGTTTTTGCAGTCGTCAGAAATAAACGACGCTTCAGCAGCAGAATCTATTAACGCTCGAGTTATGTATGTTGCGCCCAAATGGCAAATGTGAACCATGGCAGTTCCGAGAAGAGCTGAGGATAAACCTGACGATTTCAGATTATTCCCAGATAACGACAAATTTGTATTCGAAGAAGTGGATTGTATATTTGTGTGGAATGCTTGCGCCGCGGTTCCAGCTGTGGCTTCTTTAGAGGGTTGCGTGTTGGTAGACACCCTATGAAGTAGAGTGTGGTGCCTACTTTTGCACGTAGTGCAGGAATATTGACTTTTACAGTACTTTATTTAATGGCTTTTAGTAAGGCAATTTAGACAGCAGTTGTGCTTTTTTATTGCCGCGAACGTATCGTTTACGGAAACGGAGAGGAATTTGGTGCATCATCGAAGAGGATGGTGTTGCTTCGGACATAACACGCAGTTTGAATTTGAAACTTTTTTAGCAGAAGCTACTTTCTTTTGGCCCGCGTTGCTGGTCGAATGTGCCGATGATTTTTGAAGGGTGTTAGGCGACGACGATGTTGTAGAACATTTTACATCCATTATTGATTCCAAAGTCTTGTACCGTTGTGTGAGGAATGTGTCCATTTGACTCCATCTGGGTAGAGCCGCTTTGTCCTCTAAGGATTGTACCCATAAACCGAGCGTTGCTTCCGGTAAGCGATTAGAACAATGGAAGATTACAAATGGATCCCAATTTTCCACGTTGACCTCGTGCATTTCAGTGGCTGATAGGCATCCATTAGTGCTCCGCTGAAATTCCTTTAACCGTCCTGTTCATGAATAATTTTTCTTCTTAGTTCGTATGGCTGGGTACACGGGTACCACAAGGCAGTTCATACTTAAGAACTACGAGGGGTACCTGGGTATCCCAGCCATGAGAACTAGTAATAAAAAACTAATTTTAGTAATAAAAAACTAATTTATTAAAAACCCATATTTATGAAAGTATATTTGAAAAAATTTTCTCTCCTTTTTATTGAAAACTTATTTCCATAGGATACCACAAAATTGTACCTTGTTTCTGTTTGTAGATTACGTAAAAACGTGAGAACTACGAGTGGTACCTGGGTATCCCAGCCACGAGAACTAGTAATAAAAAACTAATTTATTAAAAAAGTCATCTTTATGAAATTATATTTGAAAAAATTTCCTCTCCTTTTTGTAGAAAACTTATTCCCACACGATGACACAAAATTTTAACTCGTTTATATTTGTAGATTATTTAAAAATGGCTTTTGAATATGCAAAAGTTACCCGGGTACCCATCTATGCACAGGACGGTTAACGCTTTTGCACTTTCGGTCTGAATTGCTGGAAGGGAGAAAAGTGCCTTTAGATCAGGGCTATTCAAAACTGAAAGTGCACCTGTTTTAGTGAGAGCGCAATCGTAGCGATGATCGTGCGGGTGAATTGGTTTTTGATTTAGTCGCTTACTAGCAAGCAACGAGCAAACAACAAGCATATGTATCGCGCATAATTTTTCATACATATTTTGATACCGATTAGCCGATACCCACCACCGATGTTGCTACGCCAAGATAACACACTTAGTCATCATTCACAATGAAGTGCCAAGCGACGACTAACTCAATTAACGACGACAGAGCGAATCATATGCGTGTGAATTGAGAGGGCACAATTGTGCTATGAAATGAATAGCCCTGCTTTATATGGCTGTTGACCAGCACACTTTAAGTGTCAAATGAAATTGACTCTAAAACCGCTAAGCTCTCCAACTTTCAGAGTTGCTTTTTATATATAACCTTTCTCATTCTCAATGCTATTTCAACTGTTTTTTCTTTGTACTTTACAAACGTATCTTTACCATTTTTATATTGTTATACTAGTCTATTTTCATTATCTTTCTATAAAAAATGACTTGCATTTTCAAAAACTGTCAGGTAAAAAGCGAAATCGAACGTTTTGTCTCTTGCTGGCTTTGCGATGACCTCGCCCATGGAAAGTGCGCGGGACTGACGGCTAGAGTTGTTGACACTGTCAGTGATGGGGGAAGGGAGTACGTTGGTCGTGCATTAAATGCAGATTAACTGAAATTGACCTATTCAACCTGTTTAGAGAAACTCGAAATGCGTTTTCTGAAATTGCTAAAGAGTTTTCCATAATCACAGAAAAGTTCAGTCAATACGATAGCTTGTTCAAGTCTTTCAAGTTTTGGATGAGTTACCGCATTGTTTACGAAGAAATAAGGACAGCCGCGATAATAAACACAAACGCTCTGAAGATTCACCTAACGCTTTGAATCTTAATCCTGCTCAGAACATTAATCTTCCGCAAGTGGAGCTCATAGACTTGGCTAATCCGCAAGCCGTGGTTCCATCCACTTCTAAGGCCGCGGAAAAAACATTAAGAGTCTCAAACTGTAACTTCTGAAACTATGACTTCTCAATCTGTGACTTCTTATTCAGAAGTACCGGCTAAGAAACTGGTTGTAGCCCCGCTCAAAAAATCGATTTTTGTATCTCGCTTTGACAAAGACACTTCCGTTGAGGATATCAAGCCTTATGTCACTTCGAAAATTAAGGCTGACGGCATGACTTGAAGAAAATTTAAATTTAATTACGAAAGAAACATTTCTTCATTTAGAATTGATGTATACTCAAACGATTTTGATAATCTTTTGGACATCGCATTTTGGCCGCCAGGGCCTTTTGTTCGCGAATTTGTGCAATATATTGAGATTACTCAAAATGTAGCAAAAATTCCTCCTCAAAGTTCCGATCCAAAAAACTTAAGTTAACATCTTGCTTAAGCATTTACTATCAAAACGTTAGAAGCTTAAATAATAAATTAACTGACTTATATTTGAAAACCATTCACTGTAACTATAATATTATTGCTTTTACCGAAACATGACTGAAACCCAATGCTTTAAACTCTGAAATGTTTTTGCGGTGAGTACCTGACCTATAGAAATGACCGCTTAAATAGGACCGGAGGTGGTGTCTCGCTAGCTGTACATTCTTCAATTCCATCTGAAGATGTTAATTTACCCGAAGTTGATTCCATCTAGTTTAAATGCATCCGAATCTTACTATGCCAGGGTCATATTTACTTACCCCTTTGCTATATTCCTCAGTCTTCTGATCTATCAATGTATATGCACCATATTTCACTGTTACAAACAGTCAATTCGATGATAAAGCCCACGGAGACAATGATTGTATTAGGCGACTTTAACCTGCCACATTTATCTTGGAATACCGTTGATCACAATATTGTCCCCGTATCATGCAAGATGCATAACCATGACTTTTTGGATGGAATTACTGATCCTTGCCTTAATCGGATCAACTTCTTTCCGGAAAATTCTTAGACTGAGCATTTGTTGACAACATATCTTAATTCTCTATAAATCGGTGTGAACCTCTTGTTTTGCCAAAAGACGTTTACCATCCTTCTCTTGGAGGTGTTTTGTTTTTCCAAAACTAATTTTAACAATTTAAAGAGCTTTCTGAGATAACGTGGCCTCGATATAAAGAGGGTGTAGAGCATAACGTTTTACATTTTAACAAAACCATTTATACTTTATTTGAAAAATATGTGCCCAAACGCACATGCTCGTACACTGAACCAGTGCAAGCCTGGTTTACTAAAGAGCTAAAAGCTTTAAAAAGTAAGAAATCACGTTTATTCAAATTATATAAGAGAACCGGTTTATGCACAGTACGCTATTTTCCGTCATAAGTATTTTGAACTTAATTAAAAAGTGTTATAAAGCTTACATATGTAAAATTAAAAGAAACATTATTTGCAACCCGAAGTCCTTTTATGATTTCGTAAATTCAAAATGCAGAACTAACGGGTTTCCTTCTGCCATGAAGTTTAGAAATAGCATTTCCAGTGACAATCAAGAGATTGCAAACTTCTTCGTTAAATTCTTTCGCTCTAATTACTCTGCTGTGGTTGATCCATCCCCTGCAAATTATCCATATGAGCTCCATTCTAGTAAATAAATATATGCTCCACATTTGTTGCCTGAAGATGTTTTATTACATCTAAAGATCTTAAAAGAATCCTTTAAATACAGTCCCGATTTGATCCCAACATGCTTTATTAAAATATGTGCGGAATACATTTACCAGCCCCTTACTGATTTCTTTAACCTCTTTTTAAAAAATGGCATTTTCCCGACGGCTTGGAAGGAAACTTTTCTTATCCCACTCCATAAAAAAGGAAGCAAGTCATCTATTGAAAACTAGCAAAGCTCTCCGCTTTCCCTAAGCTTTTCGAAGCAATCGTTACTAATCACCTTACATTTTCGATTTCTACATTGGTAGATAGTGTTCAGTATGGCTTTTGTAGAGCCAAATCAACCACAACCAATTTTTTTGAATTTACAACTAATGGGTTTAGAAAAAGTCATCATAATGACGTTATATAAGTTAATACCTGCAGCCTAAGGCCAGCCGCTAAACTAGCGCATAAACAAGGTCAGCAAATTTGTCTCCTAGAGCTGGCGATCAAAATAAGAAATCACTAGCGGCTAGCCAGCATTCGCTAATTACTGCGAATCTGCAATTCAACACCAACATGCAGCTGCATGGCGATTCGTATTAATATTCAGCAATCATAACAACTTCTTCGAATCGTGGGAGTGAATTCATGCAGATATCGTATTTCGAACATCTGCAAATTCCGCAACTTCATCAGAAGCCAGTCACAGCGCGGCGTTCTTGGAACTCTTCCCAGCGGCGATACCAGCAGCGACTACGACGGTGGCGGCTGTAGGTTATGATTAAAAATCGAGTAGTTTGTAAGTTTAGTTTTGAAACTCACCGAAAAAGCAAGTGCATTCGGTTATTAAAATAAATTATACACTCTAAACCTCAAGTTATTAATAGGTATTTTTGTATTTGCGCCCTAATGTGGGCAGTAGCTGATATAAAATCGGGACATCCAGGAAGACACCAGGAATTGAATTTTATTTTATAAATATGTATTTTAAGATGTAAGTAGAGTGAAAAAAATGTGTGAATAATGTTAAAATTAATATACGATAATTAAAAGAAAAACAAAGAAAGAAAGAAAGGAAATTACAAATTGTGAATTTTGAGCAAAGAAATTTTAAAAATATACGATAATTAAAAGAATAGGAAGGCGAGAAAGGTAAAAGAAATTACAAATTGTGAATTCTCAGTTATATAATATAATAAACTATAAAATATACGATAACTGAAAGAAAAAAAGAAAAATACGAGAACGAATTGTGAGCCTTGCACGGGAGGTTGTGAAATCGTATGAGAATATTGATGTTTTGTTTTGTGTTTCTAAAATTTTCGTAGGCAAGTGATTTGCCAGGTTCATGAGTGATTGTGAATTGGCTGATTTGTTGGATAGGCTAAACAGGATAGTAGTCGATAAAAAGGCTCGGTGGTGTTTGTGATCAGGGAGCTGTACAAAGGGAAAACTTTGAAGAGCGGCTGACTACGATTATTCAGCGCATAAGGTATGTAAAAATTACCGCACCTGAGGTAGAAGCATATAAGGAAATAGAGATAGTGCCCGGTAAACAGTGCGATAAACCCCTTGACATTGTGAAGTCCTTTCCCGACTTCAACGGCAAACAGGAGTGCTATGTTTCTTGGCGACAGGCAGCCCAGACGGCATACAAGATTTTTAGAAAATATGAAGGCAGTACTAAGCACTACCAAGCTGTTGCCACAATTAGAAGTAAGGTGAAAGGGTTGGAAGATATGGTACTGGCATCCTTCAACACGGTGTTAAACTTCAAGGCTATAGTCATTCGCCTTGATTTTACATACAATGACAAACGACCCATCTACCTGATCGAGCAGGAGCTCTCAACCCTCCGCCTGGGAAGTTTAACGCTCCTGCAGTACTACGACGAGGTTGAAAATAAATTAATTCTTCTCACAAACAAGACAATCATGAAATACGACAAGACCATAGCTGCGACCCTCAATGAAAAATATAGGATCGACGCCTTGCGCGTGTTCATTTCAGATACTAAAAAACCTCTTTGCGATGTACTGTTTTCGGCTCGACCTAGTGTCCTTCCATCTGCTTTATCGTTGGCTCAGGACGTGGAGTCAAATCACCAGCGATACTTATTGCGAGTACGTACACTAGGAATTTGGAAGATAGAGCCCAAAGATTTGAAGGTAGGCAGCAGCATAGGGAAAATATTACTGGTGGAAAAGCCCCAGTCAAGGATATTTATCCCTCCCTCATTTAGTAGAAATCATGGAACCACTAATAAGCCTCCACAAAAAATGGAGCCAGTGCAGCCAATGGAAGTAGACTATTCACTTCGCTATAGGCAAAGCACGCAACATCAACCCAAAAATAGGGTACCGCCTCGTGCAAATCAGTTTCAATCATATGATCAGGCTGCGAAAAGGCCGAATAATGGTTCTGATCGATTTATAGGACCAAAACAACAAAGAATCGACCACTTATCCTCAGGTCAAGATAGCGAAGGATATCGGGAGGTGGCCAATTCGGAGGCTGCAGCAGTGGACGACGATTTTTCTGATTCAGATCAAATAATTTTTTTAGAGAAAGCTCCCTGCTACCTTTCATCGAGAGGACAATTGCGGGGAGAAGAATTAAACTACTAATAGATACAGGGGCAACAAAAATTATACCAAGCCTCTAAAAGAGCTTAAGAATATAATACCGGTCGAAAATCTGTTTTTAGTAAAGTCAGTACATGGCCTTAATGATGTTAGGGAAAAATGTGTGGTTAATTTGTTTGGCACAAAGAGTCCTTTTTTTCTCCCCATGCTTTGAACTTTCGACGGAATAGTTGGCTTGATCTGCTCACGCAGACAAATGCTACATTAGATTTTAAAAACAAAATAATAAAAACCAGTTCTAGCTCCAAGGAACTTAAATTCTTGAGGTGTGGTAACGTGAATTTCACACAAATGGAAGACATAGAAGCGTCGCAGGTTGTGAAAAACAAATTTCAAAAAATGATAAAAAATTTGATGGGGCTATTCTCGGACCCAAATGAAGCACTCCCTTACAATTCGAACATTGTCGCCACTATTCGCACCGAAATTGACGACCCGGTATATTCCAAGTTGTACCCATACCCTATGGGTGCCTCAGATTTCGTGAATGCGGAAATTCGTGACTTATTAAGAAATGGCATAATAAGGCCATCGCGATCACCATACAACAATCCAATCTAGGTTGTTGATAAAAATCGAAAGGATGAGCAGGGTAACACCAAAAAGTGTCTTGTTATAGATTTTAAGAAGTTAAATCAGCAGACCATCGACGACAAATATCCTATTCCTAATATTACAGTGATATTGTCGAATCTGGGAAGGGCCAAGTATTTCACAACGCTTGACCTTAAATCAGGCTTTCACCAAATAGCACTTGCAGACCAAGATCGAGAGAAGACCGCATTTTCGGTGGGTCATGGGAAGTACGAGTTCTGTAGACTCCCTTTCGGATTGAAGAATGCACCCAGCATTTTTCAGAGGGCCATCGACGACGTGCTTCGAGAACAGGTAGGGAAGTGTTGTTATGTTTATTTCGATGACGTTATTATTTTTTCCGAAGACGAGGAGAAACACGTTGAGCATATTGAGTGGGTTATGAGAAGGCTGTACGGAGCTAATATGAGGTTATACCGTGAAAAATCTCAATTCTTTAAACAAAGTGTTGAGTACTTGGGCTTTGTGGTATCTAAGGACGGTACTAAGACGGGTCCTAGTAAGATCGAAGCAATTTGCAATTACGAACAGCCCTCAAATTTGTGCAATGTCAGGTCCTTCCTAGGGCTGGAAAGTTATTATAGATGTTTTATAAAGCATTTTGCTTCGATAGCAAGGCCTTTGACGGATATCCTTAAAGGTGAGAACGATAAAGTTAAGTCTACACAATCGAAGAAAGTAAGGGTAAACTTGAATCCAGACCAGTTGAAAGCTTTTAGCAAATTAAACGAGGTGTTGGCGTCTGAAGACGTTATACTACCCTATCCAGATTTTAAGAAGCCTTTCGATCTAACGACGGACGCTTCATCAATGGGTATAGGGCCGTGTTGTCTCAGGGTGGAAAGCCAATAACTATGATTTCTTGAACCCTGAAGGATCGGGAACAGAATTTCGCAACTAAAGAACGAGAGTTGCTAGCAATTGTCTGGGGTCTCAAGAGCCTTAGAAATTATCTTTACGGCGTTAGGAATCTGAAAATTTATACAGATCACCAGCCACTCACGTTTGCGGTTTCAGACCGGAATCTAAACGCCAAGATTATAAGTTGGAAGGCTTTTATTGATGAACACAATGCACAGTTTTTTACAAACCCGGTAAGGAAAATTATGTTGCTGACGCACTGTCACGACAGAATATCCATGGCAAAACCAAGTTGTTCTGGAGGAGGCAAATCTTGATTTGAGACGAAATTTCATATGTTTCGGAAAGAAACTGGTCATGAAATTCATTTCACTAACAGAAGAACACTTGCTGACGAGATAAAGGTGGTTATAAATCCAAACGTGGTAAATGCGTTATATTGCGACCTGCCAGCTTTGGCAAGCATTCAACACGAATTGGTTACATCTTTTCCATCAACGAAATTTGGGCATTGTAAACGCATGGTGTCGGACATTGTCAACAAGGATGAACAAAGAGAGATAATTACCGCTGAACACAACCGTGCTCACAGAGCAGCTCAAGAAAACGTGAGGCAGGTCCTCTGTGACTACTACTTTCCAAAAATGACTAAGCTAGCAACCGAAATAGTTTCAAATTGTAAACTATGCAACAGGGCCAAATATGACAGACACCCCCGTAGGCAGGCACTAGTGGTAACCCCCACACCGTCCTATGCTAGAGAGATGCTACATATTGACATTTTCTCCACAGACAAAAAGTACTTTCTCACTTGTTTTCTAATTTTCGGTGGTACAGCACGTACCATCCCGCATTATTGTAGATTTGAAAGGCCCAATTCTTCAGCTAATGAACATATTTCTACACAGACAAAAAGTACTTTCTCACTTGTTTTCTAAATTTGCGGTGGTACAGCACGGACCATCCCCCATTATTGTAGATTTGAAAGGCCCAATTGTGCAGCTAATGAACATATTTCCGGGTACGAGGACTGTCTACTGCGATAATGAGGCATCGCTAAATTCCGAAACGATAAAATCTCTGTTAAAAAATCAGTTTGATGTCGATATTGTGAATGCGCCTCCGCTTCACAGTACCTATAATGGTCAGGTTGAGCGTTTCCACGGCATACTTGCAGAGATTGCGAGATGCCTAAAATTGAAGAAAAAAATTTACGAAACAATTGAGCCTATATTGTTGGCTACGTTCGAATATAATCGAACTATTCATTCTGTCACTGGCAAAAACCCATTGATGTGATTCACGCCACACTACAGGATATAAAATAAAAATGTAAGGCGCGATAACCTCCGAAGAGATCTAAGGCCGAGCTTCTCTTCCAATTTGCGTCGTGCTCCTCTTGATTTTCCCTACAAATTGGCCGGACGGGACCTACAAGTTTTAAGCCGACTCCGAACGGCATCTGCAAGGCAGATGGGTTTTCACTGAGAGCTTTTCATGGCAGAAATACACCCGGAGCGCTTGCCAAACACTGCCGAGGGGCGACCCCGCTTAGAAAAATTTTCTTTTAATTGAAAAACCTTATTTCTAAAATGTTGATGTTGCTTTGCCCGGGGTGCGAACCCAGGGCATACGTTGTGGTAGGCGGAGCACGCTACCATCACACCACGGTGGCCACAGATATGCGAAATGAAATAATGGATAGAATAGAGAAAGCCCAACAAACACTGCTGGAGAGAAATAACCCTTCCAGACAAAACAGAGTATTCGACGTGGGGGAGCGTGTATTGGCGAAAACCAATAAAAGATTAGGGAATAAGTTGACATCCCTCTACACAGAGGAAAAGGTAGAAACGGACTTGAGGACCACAGTCTGAATTGAAGGGAGGGTGGTAATTTAAAATTTTAATTTTAGGGTAACCAAGGTAGAACAATTTTCGTATTTTCTAGGATTCTTTCGGTGATACTTTTAATTGGGTCGACCACAGCAAAACCGACTGATTACTCGCACTCTAGTTACATACCTATTCAGGGCGGGATTGTAACTGTTTGGCAGGATGTTGACTTTCTTAAACACACAACAAATCTCAGGACTTATATGGAAATAGCCGAAGAAACAAAGGAACTAACGAAGCATTTTCCTGCATCTCACATGAGGATGTTTTTGGATTCGGACATCGAGCATATAAAAACACTTTTGGAAACATTAAGTACTCACCACAGGCAAGCACGGAGCATAAACATTTTAGGGACAGCTTTGAAAGTTATAGCAGGAAAACCAGATTTCGATGATTTTAAAAATTTAAAATTTCGACAACAAGAGCTAATTAATTCTGAAAATAGGCAAATGGAAATAAACACAGAAGTACAAAAAAAATAACGAGCTAACGGATACAGTGAACCTAATCACAAACAATGTTAAAGTTAAGAAGATTGACACTAATCATTTATACGAAACATTGCTCACCAGAAATAGAGTTTTAATTTCCGAAATTGAAATCTTGATTTCAGCAAGTATTGGCGTCATTAATCCCTCAATATTAAATTGAAGATGTAAAAAAGACAATTAACATGCACTCTACAAATACAACTATAACAGACTTAATGGAGGTATCTAGTATTAGGGCCCTGTTAGACAATAATTTTTTATATTTTTTAATAAAGTATCCAAAACTATATTAGTATGTAAGAGAGTCATCTTGTTTCCCGTTCGACACAACGAAACTGTCCTACACTTTGGTAACGACAACAACGTCGCTGACTGTGACAATCAGATTTTGGCTATTGGCAACTGTATTACAGCACTCACATCCACATTTTGCAAAAAGCTACAAAATACAACATGCGTACAACAATTACATACGGGAAGTGGGGCTCACTGCAGCACGCGCCCCAGCCATCTTGAGCCCGTTACATTTGTTGATGAAGGTTTCGTAGTTATCAACGACAATACCGCTGTGATCAAGTCAAATGATGGTTCTGAGAAAACCGTTACTGGTACTCACCTTATAACCCTTGAAGACGGGGTTCAAATCAATGGATCTCGCTTTAAGAACAAAAAAGGTATGTTGACGAAATTGCCAGGTTCTGCGATGACAACACTTGTCAATATTACCAACCATCAAGATATACTGAGCATACAATACCTTAAACGAATGAATCTACAGAACTTGGGGTACATTGAAAGAATGGAGATGAGAACCGTATTGTGGCCAATACTATCTGGCCTGGCTACTATTGCAATTTTGGTCTGTGGCTACTTCCTCCTCAAACTGCGGCAGAAGCAAAACAGGAAACGCCAAAACACGTTATCCAGGCTGTCATTGAAAGCCTTAAAAAGTCCGAGGACGGCCTTCATTTAGAAGGGGAGGAGTTAACACCTGCAGCCTAAGGCCAGCCGCTAAACTAGCGCATAAACAAAGTCAGCAAATTAGTCTCCTAGAGCTGGCGATCCAAATAAGAAATTCACTAGCGGCTAGCCAACATTCGCTAATTACTGCGAATCTGCACTTCAACACCAATATGTAGATGCATGGCGGTTGGTATTAATGTTCAGCAATCATAACAACTTCCTCGAATCGTGGGAGTGAATTCATGCAGATATCGTATTTCGAACATCTGCAAATTCCACAACGTCATAACAAGCCAGTCACAGCGCGGCGTTCTTTGAACTCTTCCCAGCGGCGATACCAGCAGCGACTGCGACGGTGGCGGCTGTAGGTTAGGATTAAAAATCGAGTAGTTTGTAAGTTTAGATTATTTTTGAAACTCACCGAAAAGGCAAGTGCTTTCGGTTATTAAAATAAATTATACACTCTAAGCCTCGAGTTTTTAATTGATATTTTTTAATTTATACGCAAATTTCAGCCAATCATTCGACAGGTGGCCGCCGTGGTGTGATGTTAGCGTGCTCCGCCTACCTCACCGTATGCCCTGAGTTCACACCCCGAGCAAAGCAACATCAAACAAATTTTATAAATAAGGTTTTTCAATTAGAAGAAAATTTTGCTCTGTGGGGTCGCCCCTCGGCAGTGTTTGGCAAGCGCTCCGAGTGTATTTCTGCCATGAAAAGCTCTCAGTGAAAACTCATCTGCTTTGCAGATGCCGCTCGGAGTCGGCATAAAACATGTAGGTCCCGTCCGGCCAATTTGTATGGAAAATCAAGAGGAGCACAACGCAAATTGAAAGCGAAGCTCAGCCTTAGATCTTTTCGGAGGTTATCACGCCTTACCTTTGTTTATTTATTCGACAAAGTACGCCACTCAGCTCTCTCGTGCTGGTCGCCTTGTCGCTGACGAGGGGGCTTAAACGACTGCATGAGGAATCTCTCTATTAGATAACCTCAGACGGTGGTGAACTAAGAGGAAAGCCTCTCGTGGCTGGCAATAGTGTTATTGTAAACAGATCTCAACAGTTTACGTCTCCTACGACTGTAAGCGATGGGAGGATTGCCGCACCAGCGCCACCCCAATCCAAGGTGTTGAGGTACCGTGCCGATGGATGAATGGTCAGCGGGTGGGTTAATACAATTGTTGATCCCGAACGGTCCCCTCCGACACCCAGGCAATGTCGGTTGTATAAGTGCCTTCTCCACGCATAACGGCTCTGCGGACGAGTGACCAACCTTTTCCGGCTTACTCGTGCGACCAACATGAACCAAAAAGCAAATCATCAAACAAACAAAAAAAAAACAAAAACTCGGACGAAACGACAATGGACACAAACGACTCTACAACGGACGTTACGCTGACGGTCCCCTCCGACGCCCGGGCAAGGTCGGTTGTATAAGTACCTTCACCACGCATACCGGCTCTGCGGACGAATGACCAACCTTTTCCGGCTTACTCGTGCGACCAACATGAACCTAAAGGCAAATCATCAAACAAACAAAAAAAACAAAAACTCGGACGAAACGACAATGGACACAAACGATTCTACAACGGACGTTACGCTGACGAAGACGGAGACGGCGACGACGATAAGGACAATGACTACGGACATTATTTCTCACAGAGCCCCGTTGCCACATGCGACGGAGTCTGAAGAGGAGACGCTTCTCGCCTCCATTCAGGAGATGATTACCAGATCTCTTCGGAGGTTATCGCGCCTTACATTTTTTTTTTTTATTTAAACCTGTCAAAGGCACAGCACGCCTACATGATGGGAAGATCTACGGAGACCGCCCCCATTAGCTAATGGGTTTTGTGAAAAGATCACTACACTACAAATAATTCAAACTAGCAGCTTTCCTAGATATAGAAGGCGCCTTCAACAACATCGAAACCGGCACAATTGGGAAAGCCCTGCAAAGGGCCGGAGTTGACACCCACATTTGTGGATGGACACAATCAATGCTGGAAAACAGAAACATAAAAACGGATATGGGCTCAGTGACAATGATCCGCAAAGTGGGTAGACGTACACCCCAAGGCGGGGTACTCTCGGTACTACTCTGGGTCATTGCACTGAACGAGATACTACTCGAACTCGACAAGAATGTTGTTAAGGCAGTACCATACGCAGACGACGTGGTCATTGCAGTCTCGAGGGCTTTTCCCTCCGCGCTAAGTGACATCCTTCAGGGTGCGCTAAGCAGGCTACACACCTGGGCGGCATCGTGCGGGCTCAACATCAACCCTAGCAAAACAGAACTGATACTATTCAGTAACAGAACGAAAATACCACCATTTCGACTGCCCTCACTAGATGGTACGGAACTCTCGCTCTCAACTAGAGTTAAGTACCTAGGTGTCGTAATAGACAACAAGTCAAATTGGAAAACCAATATCGAAAAAAGAGTAGAGAAGGCGTATATCGCATACTCCTCGTGCAAGAGATTAGTCAGCAGAAATTGGGGACTGAAGCCAAAACTCATGATGTGGCTCTATACGACGGTCATAAGGTCCATCCTGACGTACGGAGCCATAGCATGGTGGCCTGCCCTGAATACAACACTAAAAAACTAGACAAAATACAAAGGGCAGCATGCGCAGGGGTAACACGTTCACTTAGATCGTGCCCGACGGACGCACATAATGTGTTATACTTAACCTGCTGCCACTGGCCCTCCACATCAGATATACAGCAATCAGCTCAGCCATCAGGCTAAGGGAATCTAGATGCTGGACAGAAAAACGATATGGCCACAGTGACATCCTAACAAGGCTCGCCGATGTGGATTCGATAACAGATTACCTCTCAAAAACACTGATCTTCGAGAGAAATTACAAGGTGCGGATACCCTCTAGAACGGATTGGTCGGCCGACAAAGTTGGCAGGGAGGGGGTCACCTCACTCTTTACACAGACGGATCCAAAATGGACTGTGGCGTCCCCATCCGCCTTCCAAACACAGCTAGCATCTTCCGAGCAGAGCTGCAAGGAATAGAGAGGGCCTGGCATCTTCCTGCTGCAGAACCGGATAGACGGTGAGGTAGTCATATACTCCGACAGTCAAGCGGCGCTAAAAGCGTTAGAATCACCGTACACATCCTGAAAAGCCGTCGATAACTGTAAGAGTCGGATGGGTACCCGGCCACAGAAACATTGACGGCAACGGATAAGCAGATGAAATAGCAAAGGCGGGAGCATCGTTAGACATCACGGAAGCAGTCGCGGTGCATCGACCACTCACATCAATTAAAAGAGACATTCTCACCTATCTTAGGAAAATAGCAATCCGTGATTGGTACTCTACGGTTACCTGTAGAATCACCAAACTTATCTGGCCAGAGTACAACCAGAAAAGAACCGATGACCTACTAAATAGGTCTAGGCAGGAAATATACAGAATCACGGCCACTATTACAGGGCACTGTCCGTTTGGCCGCACGCGAGTGGAATGGGTATCCCCTACAATGAGAGGTGTGGAAGCTGTAGACAGGAGGGTGCCGAGGAATCGGTTACTCACTTCCTCTGCGAGTGCCCATCTCTCGCGAACTTTCGGTCCCGAACTCTAGGCAACTATGTGTTTCCCGATTTAAGGGCGGTGTCAAACTGCCGCATCAAGGACATCAGTAGGTTTATAGTGTTAACCAAGTGGTTTGAGTAAAGTAATACGCAGGGTACATCAGCCAACATATAATTGGTTCCAGAAGAAAGTGCATAAAAAAAAACTCGCTGGATCTCCTCCTTTCTTTGCGGTAGAACTCAAAGATTCATTTTTAAAAACATTTGTTCGAATGTCATCGATGTTCCTTCCGGTGTTCTTCAGGGCAGCCATTTCGGCCCTATTCTGTTTTTGCTCTTTATAAACGATATTTCCACAACTATAAAATATTCTAAAATTTTAATGTATGCCGACGACGTAAAACTTTTTAAGTCATACGCGTCGGTTGAAGAACGTTCTGTACTCCTGGCGGATTTAAATTGTTTATTTACTTGGTTTAATGCGGATTTTATGCCGCTCAACATAGAAAAATGTAAATTCGTGTGTTTTTCACGTGACAACGTACAGCCAGCTTCTTACACAATTAATTGCCAAACTCTGGAAAGCGTTGATATTTTTGTCGACTTGGCAGTTACAATGAATTGCAAACTTGGTTTCAACCCTCATATTAATGCCACAGTCAATAAAGCGAGAGGAGTTTTAGCATTTGTGAAAAGATGGGCAAAAGAGTTTAATATTCCTTACGTTACAAAAACCATTTTTACATCATTGGTGAGGACGATATTAGAATATGGATCGATAATTTGGAATCCGCGTTATCAAGTTCACGTGGATAGATCAGAATCAATTCAAAAACAGTTTTTACTTTTCGCCTTGAGAAATCTTTAATGGGGCTCTTCGTATAATCTTCCTCCTTACACTAATTGGTTAAAACTAATAAGTCTTCCTACCCTTGCAAGTCGTGGAGAAATGCTAGGTGTACCATTTATGGTTAGACTTGAAAATTGTTCGATTTCAAGCCCATTCCTTTTGTGCGAAGTAAACTTGAATGTCCCATGCCGAGCTTCAAGGCATTATAAACCTATAATTCTTAAACAATGCAGAAGAAATTTCCAACTAAACGAACCTTTTCTATGTTTGTGTGAAGATTATAACTCTCACTCGAGAATTATTAATGTTTCGGGCTAGCTCTTTGCCATAAAAAAACGGTTCTACCTTCTCTTAGAAATTAAAAAATTATATTTAATTTTAATCTTTTGTATTTGTGAATCTTTATTTCTCAGCTGATGATTTTCTCTGTAGCTGAGCGGTTTTAGATCTCGGCGATTAAGAAGGCACTGCCCCTCAAAGACTCGGTAAATTTTAAATAAAACATAAATACGAATTAGGATACAAAAAAATTTCTTAGTGGAAAAAAACGGCACTAGCCAGGCCACCATCATAACGGCAAACCACCGTCCATAAAAAAAAGAATGGCGGAAAACGAGTGACGCCATCAGCAACAGCAAGTGCAACAGCAGAACAGCAAGTGCAGCAGCAGAACAGCAGGCGCAGCAGCAGAACATACAGGAAGCGGTAAATCGAGCCCAGCAGCAATTGGTATGGTATGCTAAAACATTTTTATACTCAGCTGAGCAGAGCTCACAGAGTATATTAGTTTGGTTCGCATAACGGTACCCCGTAACGGCATAAACTAATATAGATAGATATAGACTTATCTATATCAAAATGATCTGGGCAAAACAAGAAATTAATTTAGCCGTGTCCGTCCGTCCGTCTGTCTGTGAACAGGATAACTTGAATAAATTTTGAGGTATCTTAATGAAATTTTGTATGTAGTTTCCTGGGCACTCATCTCAGATCGCTATTTAAAATGAACGAAATCGGACTATAACCACGCCCATTTTTTCGGCATCGAAAATTTCGAACAAAAAGAAAGTGCGATAACTCATTACCAAAGAGGGATAAAGTGATAAAACTTGGTATATGGGTTGACCTTATGACGCAGAATAGAAAATTTGTAAAATTTTGTAAAATGGGAGTGGCACCGCCCACTTTTAAAAGAAGGTAATGCAAAAGTTTTGCAAGCTGTAATTTGGCAGTCGTTGAAGATATCGTGATGAAATTTGGCAGGAACATTACTCCTATTACTATATATGTATTTGTCAAATACAAATCGGATGACGAAATCGGATGACGAACACGCCCACTTAAAAAAAAAATTGAAAGACAAATTTTAACAAAAAATTTAATATCTTTACAGCATAAAGTAAATTATATCAAAATTCAACTCCAGTAATGATATGGTGCAACAAAATACACAAATAGAAGAAAATTTCAAAATGGGCGTGGCTACGCGCTTTTTCATTTAATTTGTCTAGAATACCTTAAATGCCATAAGTCGAACAAAAATTCACCAACCCATTTGAAATTTGGTAAGGGCATTGCTTTTACGGTGATAACTGTTTTCTGTGAAAATGGGCGAATTCGGTTGAAGCCACGCCCACTTTTTATACACAGTCGACCGCCTGTCCTTCCGCTCGGCCTTTAACACGATAACTTGAACAAAAATCGATATATCTTTACTAAACTTAGTTCACCTACTTACATGAACTCACTTTATCTTGGTATTAAAAATGGGCGAAATCCGACTATAACCACGTCCACTTTTATTTTTATTTATTTATTTTATTTATTTACCAACATTTACAGGGTAAGACCAGATATGGTCTTTTAGAAGTACTTCAACTAGGTTATTAAACGTAAAGCAGTGCAAATATGTATATCCTAACTTAAATCTAAGTAACAAATTTAGAATAAATCAAACCTTAACGAAAGAAAACATAGTTAAGATCAAAGTGAGAAAAGGGGAAAGAAAAGAGAAGCAGGGATCTTAAACACCCTTACAATGTTTTTGCATTGTTTTTATACAGCTTTGAAGTACTTGAGTATTACATGCTGTAGTTGAATCTATTCAGTCCAGCCGTCACATCATCTGGGATTGAATTCCATAATTTAACCGCGTTAATGAAAAATATTCTAGATGAAGTTAAGTAATTATGCGTACGACCAGACTCTGATGTCTCAGTGATCTCACTGGTCTCAACTTTTCAAATAAGTAATTTGGTGTCCTCCACAATAATAATTTGTATATAAAGATACAATTCCTGGCGGCCAGATAATTTTCAAGGCTGCACCCAAGAATTTTCGTTCGCCAGGTAGATATGTGATCGTATCTTACTTACTTACTTAATTGGCGCTTAACCGTCTAAACGGTTATGGCCGTCCAACAAGGCGCGCCAGTCGCTCCTTCGCTCCGCCAACCGGCGCCAATTGGTCACACCAAGGGAGTTTAAATCGTTTTCCACCTGGTCCTTCCAACGGAGTGGGGGCCGCCCTCTACCTCTGCTTCCATAGGCGGGTTCCGATAGAAACACTTTCTTGGCCGGAGCATCATCTTTCATTCGCATAACATGGCCTAGCCAGCGCAGCCGCTGCGTTTTAATTCGCTGGACTATGTTGATGTCTGCGTATAGCTCGTACAGCTCATCATTAAATCTTCTTCGGTACTCGCCATCGCCAACGCGTAGAGGTCCATAAATCTTTCGAAGAACTTTTCTCTCGAACACTCCCAAAGCCGCTTCATCTGCTGTTGTCATGGTCCATGCTTCTGCCCCATATAACAGGACGGGTACGATAAGTGACTTGTAGAGTATGATTTTCGTTCGCCGAGAGAGGACTTTACTTTTCAATTGCCTACCTAGTCCAAAGTAGCATTTATTGGCAAGATTGATTCTTCGCTGGATTTCAGTGCAGATGTTGTTGCTAATGTTGATGCTGGTTCCCAAATAAACGAAGTCTTTTACTATTTCGAAATTATGGCTGCCAACAGTAGCGTGGTTGCCAAGGCGCATATGCGCTGACTCTTTGCTCGATGACAGCAGGTACTTCGTTTTGTCCTCATTCACCATCAAACCCATCTTTACCGCTTCTTTTTCCAGCTTGGATTAAGCAGACCTAACAGCGCGGGTGTTTAGGCCGATGATATCAATGTCATCAGCATATGCCAGTAATTGCACGCTTTTATAGTATATTGTTCCAGCGCGGTTAAGTTCTGCAGCTAGTATAATTTTCTCCAGCATCAAATTAAAGAAATCGCACGATAGGGGGTCACCCTGTCTGAAACCTCGTTTAGTTTCGAACGGCTCGGAGAGGTCCTTCCCAATTCTGACTGAGCTGATGGTGTTGCTCAACGTCATTTTGCACAGCCGTATAAGTTTTGCGGGGAAACCAAATTCAGACATAGCGGCATATAGGCAGCTCCTTTTCGTGCTGTCGAAGGCGGCTTTAAAGTCGACGAAGAGGTGATGTGTGTCGATTCTCTTTTCACGGGTTTTTTCCAAGATTTGGCGCATTGTGAAAATCTGGTCGATGGTAGATTTACCAGGTCTGAAGCCGCACTGATAAGGTCCAATCAGCCGGTTCACGGTGGGCTTCAATCTTTCGCACAATACACTTGAAAGGACCTTATATGCGATACTAAGAAGGCTGATTCCACGATAGTTGGTGCATTTTGCAGTATCCCCCTTCTTGTGGACTGGGCAAAGAACACTTAGATTCCAACCGTCGGGCATGCTTTCGTCCGCCCATATTTTGCTAAGAAGCTGCTGCATGCGCCTTACCAACTCCTCGCCGCCGAACTTGAATAGCTCCGCAGGCAATCCATCAGCGCCCACGGCCTTGTTGTTTTTCAATCTGGTTATTGCTATTCTAACTTCGTCATAATCGGGCGGGGGGACATATATTCCATCATCATCGATTGCGGGATCGGGTTCTTCATCTCTGCGC
Organism: Eurosta solidaginis; assembly: GCF_040869045.1. Lineage (NCBI taxonomy): Eukaryota > Metazoa > Arthropoda > Insecta > Diptera > Tephritidae > Eurosta > Eurosta solidaginis. Next base: position 164,772,778 of record NC_090319.1, on the reverse strand, counting down.
GGTGAATTGCTGCCTCCATTTAGGAGAGCAGAGAAGTGTTCCCTCCATAATCTAAGCACTCTCTGGACATCAGTTACAAGGTCGCCGTTTTCATTCCTACAGGAGTTTGCCCCGGTCTTAAAACCTTCCGTCTGTCGCCGTATTTTTTGGTAGAATTTTCGGGCGTTATTCCTGGTGGCTAGCAGCTCAAGCTCCTCGCACTCACGCCTTTCTGCTTCTGCTTTTTTCTTCCTGAAAAGGCGTCTCGCTTCCCTTTTCAACTCACGATAGCGTTCACACACTCCTCTTGTCGCGCTCGCTTTTAACGTAGCCCTGTAGGCAGCGTCTTTTCTTTCGGTTGCAACGCGGCATTCTTCATCATACCAGTTGTTTTTTCGTGGCCGCCGGTAACCAATTTCTTCCTCGGCGGCAGTATGAAGTGCTTTGGAGATATGCTCCCACTGCTCCTGTATTCCGTCAGGATGAGTTGTGCCCTCAGAGAGCAGGTGTGAGAGTCGAGTTGCGAAATCATGTGATCGTATCTACCAATCCCATAAACGTATCTCGTAGCATTGTTAAAGGGTACAGCAACCTTGTTGTATGACACTGAGTCCATTTTACCATATACTATATTAGCGTACGTTATAAGCGGCATAATTAACTGCAACACAAGTTTTCGCCTGGTTTCAACGGGTGTGAATGGGGCCGAGACTATTAACTTCCATAATATGGCATAAACATTGGTAACCACCTTGTTGACATGGTAACTACAAGTAAGTTTACAGTTCAAAATAAAACCCAGACTTTTTACTCTCTCAACAAATTTAAGTGGACTAGTTCCAATATACATTGCAGGAAGGTCAATATTATATACAACACTATGACATATAGGCAAAACATAAGACTGGGATGCATTCAAACTCAACGAATTTTCACTAGCCCAAACAGAGATTGCAGACAAATTATTATTAATTTTGAAACATAAATCTTCAAAAAGACCGATACGACTTGACAAATATAATTGCATGTCATCGGAATATGCATGAATATTGACATACTGGCACAAATCAAAAATATCATTCACAAAGAGACTAAACAGAAGTGGACCAAGGACCGACCCTTTCGGTACGCCGGCATACACAGGTTTAGACTGCGGCAAAGAATTTCCTGATTTAACTTTCTGCGTTCTATCCTTAAGATAATAAGCTTAATAAGCTTGACTGAGCTATCCTCAAATCCGAAGTAATACTTCAGCTTCGTACATACCTTCTTATGATTCACAGAATCAAATGCTTTGGAGAAATCCAGTAAAAAAAGAAGTGTTAGGTGCCAGTATCAAAACTAGTTCTTATATCATCCAATACTTTAACCATTGCTGTAGAGCAGCTGTGCTTTGGTATGAAGTCAGCTTGCAACGGACTGAGTAATTTATTTTGCTGGATAAAGTTAGAAATTTGTGCTGCCATTAAATTTTCTCATATCTTCGAAAATGTAGGCAGTATGCTGATAGGCCTATAATCACCTGCACAGGTAGCATTAGTTTTTTTGCAATAGGAAGTATAATTGCTTTCTTCCACATCGTGGGAAAACATGAAGAGGTGAAGCAGAAATTTATGATGTGTGTAAGCGGACCTAGTACAAACTCCATTACGATCTTAATAAATCTTAGAGAGATTCCATCCTCCCCCATTCGATTTTATACTTAATAAAGACTTCAAAACATCAACCTCGCCAATTGTATCAAATTGAAATTTGTTATCAGGGCCGACATAGGAGGAGTAATCTTTTATCACACTTAGTAGTGCCCTTGCGATGTATTTTAAACCTTTTTAATTTTCTCCACTGCTCCTTGGATGGAAGTAAGGGATCTAGCTTTGATTTACTGTACCTACACTTTGCCTGCCTGATAATAGCTGTTGTTTCATTTCGCACTTCTTTGTATCGACACCAGGAAATATTTGTCCTATTTTTACGCCACTTACCATACTATTTTTGACGTTGCCGATCGAACTCTCGAATTGTACCAGGGACACGAACTGTTAATAACACTTGCACAACGAATAGGCACATGCACATTAAACAATGTGGTCAAGTTATTATTAATAAAATCTAGCTTGGTATCAACCGTGTCAAGAAACCAACAGTCAGTCCAATCAACACCACATATATCGGAATACAAAGCATTAACATTCAACGATTTAAAATCACGAAACACAAATGTACAGTCTAAATCAGAACGGTTCATTTTAACATCTATAGTACATAAAATCAAATCATGGTCAGAAACAAAGGATATTTGCTCAAATTTTAAGACGTGATAGGATCACAAGTTACAAAATAATCAAGAAGACTGGGTACAGAATTATTGTCAAATCTCGTCGGGTTAGCACTATTGAAAACGCATAGACCTGCTGTTGCAAGCTGGTCAAGTAGCTTACTACTGTAGGAATCATTAACAAGTAGGTTCACATTAAAATCACCACAAATCAAAATACGTTCATAATCAATTACAAATTCGGACAAATCAATAAAAAATGATTGTAATGAAAATTTTTTTGGGGTTGTAAAAACATATTACAATAATTTTATTTACTCCATCAGACAGCTCAATGAAAATATATTCAACATCAAAGGAATTAGAAGTTCTCTAGATTTGAAGGTTTTTTTACAGTAAACTGCAACTCCCCCCTCCTTTTTTGTACCTACGATCATTCCGAAATAGATTGTACCCATTAATCGAAAAGTTGAGATCAGGAATCTCACTGCAGAACCATGTTTCAGAAACACAAATCACATCCACCCCAGAATCCTCAAAAACATACCTAAAAAAATCAAGTTTGTCATGGCTAAGGCTACGTGCATTAAAATGTACTGCATTGAAGCCACGATTTTGCTTACAAAAAAATATCAATCAAAATTCTTTCATTTTCATTAGCGCCAGGGAGAGATCTATGGAATGACCCCATACACATAAAGCTGAACCAAAACAGAACGAACCAAAAGCAGACAAGCAACACGCGTGTGTGTACAAAAGACCATGGCAAAAACAGTGGGGGAATGACAAGATAAAGAAAGACAAACAATTAAACACATGATTGCAAAATAGAGCGAAAAACGGTAGTGACAACAATTAAGGGTCAATTATACTTACAGTGCATTGTATGACAAAACAGTACATAGCATGTGAAACAAAAACGTGGTTATAATTTACGTAGCGTACATAGACTATCGCTGACAAGGGCAAGCACACACACAAATAAAGTTTGTATGTAAAATATACACAACCACAAGGAAGCAATATGTGGTACTCTCAGAGTGATGCTCATTTGTCCACTCTTTGCAATAACAATGTTAACAGCACGGGGAGTGAGAGAGTCGCGCGCATAGCACATACATGAAAATCATAATTCAACAGACTTCCATGCAATCAAGTACACACAAATCTCATTGAACAGATATTGTTTGTGAGAGCAATGCTGCTTTGCCCTGCTACGCTATGTAAGTATAACTGACCCTTTAAACCAAGCGTAGGCAGATTTGTAAATGCAAGTGTATAGGTAAGTGAGAGCCCGTTGATCGCGCGAACCAATTGGTTTTCGTGTCAGTCACTTGTTAGACAGCAACTTACAAACACTTCAATTTTTTTGATACGCAATATGTAAAGCGAACAAATTTTTATGCTAACCAAAAAAATTATACGTACATTCATGCATATTTTTAACATTTGCGCGCAAACATGCGATAGCCACACACGATGTTACTACACCAGTAGTTCAGCGACGATTAGATCATTTGGTAAGCAAAGAGCGCAACCTGTCTGTGTGAAGAGCGTAAACTGTTTGTCTGATCAATTGATCTATGAAACGCCGATGGATGCTTTAATGGCATCGGCATTTAGTGTCACAATTGTGCACACTCAATTCACACGTATTCTTATTCTCTTTAGTTTACTGATCACTGAGCAGTTGGCGCAGCAACATCGATTGTGTGCGTCGCTCGCAAGGTTGACGAATGTTATTAGCAAGCAACAAACAAATATCTTTTGTTAATTTTTTCAATGCGCACAAGTGAAAAATATTTAATGTTTACCAACCCTTTTGCGCAAATACGATGTATTTAATTGTATAAACTGTTTGCTTCCCATTGTGCGCATTAAAAATATAATAACAAACGATCTTGTCTTGTTGCTTGCTAATAAGCGAATGAACTAAGCAAACCGATGCATCAAGTGATGTGCGCGATTATCGCGCTCTCACTAACACATCTGCATTTCCAATTCGTCGATGCCTGCTTTAAACATATGATAGGATGAGAGTACAGGAGGACAGTAGGATATTTGAAAAGGAAGATAAGAGAAAAAATAAAGAGAATATATTATATCAGATACACTTAATATTAATCATAATCAGGTGCCTGCAGCAACAACACGCTCAATACTCTCGATATCAGTCACCTTGACAGTTTTACAATTTGGACGTACACGAACATACACATATCCACGAATTGAGAAAGCAGGAACGAGCTATTTCTCTCTTCTCAACTGCATTGCAAAATGGATTAGCTCACGATTGTTTTTGGTAAGGCGCTCATGTATGTGTATTCTCCCGTCCGAATTTATTCGTAAATCACGATGCATTAGTGGACGCTTATTCTCTTTGCAAAAACGAGCCACTGCTTTGTAGACCGATCATCATAATAGCTCAGTCGTACAATGACAGATGCAGGTGTTTTGCTGTTGTTTTTGTTAGGCACACGAAAGGCTGAGGAAATAGGCAATGCTGGCACCTTCAATGATTGGCACATTTTGTTAACAGTGCCCTTAATGTTGTCACCATCACTGAAGGGGAGCCCATTAATCATTATGTCACTGGAGACAGATTTTTTTTGGCATTCATTTAACTTCTTTTTTAGCAGCATAATTTCCTTTCGCAGTTGTTCATTGCATTCAACTTGAGCTTCTGCTTTAACATTTCAGCAATAAGGCGCTCTTCAGAACTGTTCAGTCGATCTGCAATCTCTTCAATAATGGCCGTTCTCTGCATCTCCAATTTGTCTTCAATAAGCTCAATCTGATCTGCCGACTGCACTCGCATTTTTGTTGGAAGTAAATATCACTTGGCGCGAAGCTCTAGTATGGGCATCTTCGATAAATTTGTTGCTTGTTATATTGTTTGCAATTAGGAAAAATTAAATAATTATACACAAAGAGCAGAATAGCTTCGTATCGAGTGATTGAGTAAAAACAATTAAAATCAATACGGAAAGCCCGCAAACGCCAAAAAAGCAAGTACAATGACAAAATAGATAACTAAATAGACAATAACTGCAGCGCACCGAAAAACACGTCTACTCACGTTGAAGACACATATTTTTCGATATCGAAAATTTCGAAAAATGAAAGAAGTGCCATAATTCTTTACCAAATACGAAAAGAGGCATGAAACATGGCGATTGGATTGGTTTTTTGACGCAAGGTATACATAACACCTGACACCTACCATATTAAGTAAAAAAAATGAAAGTTCTGCAGGGCGAAATCAAAAGCCCTTGGAAGCATGGCAGGAATAATGTTCGTGGTATTACATATATAAATAAATTAGCGGTACCCGACAGATGATGTTCTGGGTCACCCTGGTCCGCATTTTGTTCGATATCTCAAAAACGCCTTCACATATGCGACTAGGGGCCACTCCCTTTTAAAACCCTCATTAATACCTTGAATTTGATACCCATTTCGTACAAACACATTCTAGAGTCACTCCTGGTCCACCCTTATGGTGATATCTCGAAAAAGCATCCACCTATAGAACTAAGGCCCACTTTCTTTTAAAGTACTCATGAACACCTTTCATTTGATACCCATATCGTACAAACACATTCTAGAGTCACTCCTGGTCCACCCTTATGGTGATATTTCGAAAAGGCATCCACTTATAGGACTAAGGCCCACTTTCTTTTAAAATACTCATGAACGCCTTTCATTTGATACCCATATCGTACAAGCATATTCTAGAGTCACACTTGGTCCACCTTTATGGCGATATCGCTAAAAGGCGTCCACCTATAGAACTAAGGCCCACTCCCTTTTAAAATACTTATTACCACCTTTCGTTTGATACCCATATCGTACAAACACATTCTAGAGTCACCCAAGTCCACTGTTGGCCTCGCAGAACGCTCGGTGCGCGGAGATCCAATATAATTGAAAAGAAAAGAAAACGCAAATAATTTCAATATTAGTATTTTATAATAATTGATTTATTATTTGTTAAGCGGGTACAATATTTTACCTTTGGTATGTGGCGTGACAGCAGCAGTTGACCGTCTTCCTTCGTGGTTGAAATTGAACAGAAAATGGAAAGTGATCTCCGTGTTGTCGAACCGGAAGATCGTGCGGGAGTTTTCCAAGGGATATTTGTTATCCGATGGAAAGCTCAGTTACCCCCCTGCAAAAAATGCGATTAGTCTAGGATGAGTCCGGGATGAGTCGCAAGGGAGTATGCGACCAATGCCAGTTTTGATCTCTTTGTATGAGTTCAACTGTTTCCTTTTGTTTGAGCATGTCCTATGAAGAGACTAATTGTACCCATTTATACCCGAAAGGGATCGATGGGATCAATCCCCTTTGTACCCATATGGGAACATAAGAGAGTAGTCGCTTTTAGGTCCAATAAGGACTCAAATATGGACCAGTCGCATTTTTACCCCAATGGTAGTAAAATGATACTCACCGATGTAATCCATTTAAAAATAAAACAAAAAACAAAATTTTTTTAGTTTCATTTCCGGTTTATATTGAAATAAGCAAGTTGAAAAATTGAATCTTTTATAATTTGTATATTACTCAGGTACTACGTTAATGCTATTCATTAAAACAATTCACAAGCATTTTGTTAATTAGAAATAACTTAAGTTTCAAACTTTTTTCATACATTAGTTGATCAGACTTTTAATAATAGATGGCTTTATTTATTTTTAAATTATATTAATATATTACTTCATCACATTTTTAGTTAGTTTATTTCATTCATTATTTTTATACCTTTCATGAACATGAAATGGTATATTAACTTTGGTCCGATGTTTGTAACGTTGAGAAATATAGAAGATAGACTCACCATTAAGTATACCGAATTGATCAGGGCGACGAACTGAGTTGATATAACCATGTCCTTCTGTCCGTCCGTCTGTCTGTTTGAACGCAAACTAGTCCCTCAAATTTTGAAATATCTCAATGAAATTTGGCACAAGGATGTATTTTTGTATTATATTAAACATTTGTCGGATTCGGTAGGATCGGACCACTATAACATATATCTCCCATACAGCCGATCGTTCAGATAAGACGATTTTGGTCATTCCTGCCGCATATATTAGAAGATATAATTAAAAAAATTACTTTGATCGGAGCTATATATATTATATATCCCATGCACCCAATCGTTCAGATAGAAAGGTTTTTGGCAATTTCTCCCTTAATTTCCGATATAAAAACGTTAAACTTGGTGATATTTATTCTAATATATCATAGAAGATTTCCTAAAAAAATCTCTTTGATCGGAGCTATATGTATATAGTATATACTTATCCCATACAACCGATCGTTCAGATAGAAAGATTTTTGGCCATTTCTCCCTTAGTTTCGAATATAAAAGCGTGAAACTTGGTAATATATTCTAATATATCATAGAAGATTTCCTGTAAAAATCATTTCGTAGCTATATACAATATATATCCCATTCCGATCGTTCAGATAAGGGGGTTTTTTGCTATTTTTTATTTTATATTTATCTTAAAAATCGTTTAGGTATGTACATCTTTTCACTATATATTTCTTATCTTATATATCCGATTATTTGGAGATTACGAACGGGATAATATTACTGTTCAGCCCCATTCATGAAAGGTATGAAGTCTTCGGGACAGCCGAAGACAATCCCGTCCTTACTTGTTTTAATTAAAAATATATCTACTCTTATCAACGCTGAAACTTGGCCAAATCTCTTTTAGCGTGGCTTGACAAAACTTTTTGATTTAATTTGGCCATTTAGTGAACATTTTAGCGCTTTCTTATTGTGTGCTTATAATTTGATGTGAAAGAACAAAAAATAATAGGGGGGACTCATGAAAGCATATAAACTTATAAGGTGTAAAATTATATCCATTTACACACGCTGTTATATGAACGCACCTAGAAATGCTCTTGATAAAATTGATTGTTTATCAGCTGTATTATTGCCAAACAAACATTTTTTGATTGTTATACAAATTAAAAAATACCAAGATTAAGTTAAAAATCAAAACTAAAAAGCGTTTACTTGCTGATGTTGGAGATTTTTGATGAAAATGCAAGGTTGCATTCCTTTGAGTTTACCGCGTTTACACAATGAAATGTGCGCGTAAATTTATACAAATTGTGTAAATGATTTTTCATACAAAATTTGACAGCTCGTGCGTAAACTAGATAAATTTATACGTTTACACACTTTATAAGGCATTTATACGGTTACATGAGTCCCCCTAATATGTTTGTAAATAAACGATTGCAATGAATTATTAGGTAATTCACAAGGTCTTATATTCCTCATATGTATTTGCTACGATCTTAAACCGCTCATATCTGCTTTGTTGTTGTTTATTATATAAAATTTGGATAAAAACTACAATTCAGCAACTTATGTATATCAGATGCACTAAGTTATAGCCAAATAATTTTTTGTTTTTTATTTTTGAAAATTTCAAAGAATTTTTATTAATAAGGATAAGCGGTGGCATACATTTAGATTTTTACAGGCTTTTTATAGATAACCCTCCTTACGGATATACTTAAATACGATCTACAACAGAATTTGGTGTTCACGAGTGTCGTATTTAAAAAGATAGTACATAAGACAATAGGAGACCTAGTGAATTGACCATATAAATTATTTGCGAGTAACATATTTGTGCCAATGCAGTAAATGTCAAGTAACGCGTCAAAGTTTTATCAGCCTCAAACTATTCTCCCAAACTTAATCGACTACCATATATGTAATACTCATATATTGCTACTTCAGGCTAGGTGCTCTCATAAATATCAGAGTGCCAATATATTGCAGTTTAGATGTTTTAGTTTTTGTATTCAATAATCGAATGTACCTTAATTAAAATTATTTCTTGTCACACATATGCTGCTGCAGTCACACAAATTTTGTAGGCTGTATTGTTTTGATTTAACTGATAACTCATTGCGAGCATTTTGTATTAGCAATATAAATAAAAACAATATATATATGACTACTTTTTTTAGTGTTTCTCTTTAAAATTTAGTATTTTGTTCTTGTTTACTATCTTTAAAAGATATGCATTTAATTCAGAGGTAATTTATATAGACAAGTGTGGGAAATTTTTAAATTTAAAATTAACTCACCCTTAAAGTGATATAAAATGATATATGTTTATTATATCGATTTCATACAGAAACTTAATCGAATCACAATTTGGTATTATGAAATTTGTTTGCCATTTGTTACATTGACAATAAAATCCGACCAATTAAACAAAACGTACCAGATTTTTGACTACACTAGGCATTCAATAAAGCAATAATGAGATCATTCGGAATTTGCAGTTTGTACGGAAGATTGAGTTCAAGAAAGGCTTTGTGATAAAGATTAACCTCCTGTGTGCATTTTGCATTAAGTACTTTGTTTTAATATTTAAGAGTGTGCGAATTTTTTGTATTGAACAAGAACTTAAATAATTCACATAGTAATTAAGTATATACATTGAGTATATAATAAAATCTTAGAAATAAACGAAAAATAATAATTCATAACACGATTTTTTGTTGCCTTAAATGCCTGTTGTTTTGCACAACTTTTGGACAAACGAAATGTCCTATTATTATTATATTTTTCGTAAAATATTGTATATCCTAAAACTAACTTCAGAGTTTTGGTGTCGAACCGTTAATTTTTTTGTCTAAAAAATATGGTAGCGGCTTCTATAGTTATTATTTGTAAACGTATAGTAAAATTTACTCCGATTGTAGTAGAATTCAAATGCAGTTATGTATGATAGACAACCCTCTAAAATATGTATAGCGAACTTGTCAGGATAAGGTGATGGCAAAGCGAATTCAACCCAATGCAGAAGAGTGTCAGGTCAAAAGAATATATGCATTGATTTCGATCAACTTACATATTGTTGTACTAAGGCATTGTTATGATTGTGACCCCTGTTTTTTTTGTCGATGAAGTTTCTTAAAATGTTTTGACTTGGCAAATTGCAATCCTTTTCGGAGCTCATCCTCGGGGGCTAATCGCTCAAAAGGAATTTTAGAAACAGCTCCTAAAAATTTAAAAGTTTAAATTCAAAAAACAATGTATTAATATAAGGGGTTAGAAATACCTGCCAATTCGCTATACAAGTTGGGGAACGATTTCAGCCCAATCTTACCATGAGTCCCGTCCAAATTCAAAGTAATTATCACGTCTGTTTTTATAATTAGTGGTAAATTTTTCGTATTGTTGCATAAATTGATGCAATCATAGATTCCTGTAAAATAAACAAAAAGTGTTTAAAAAGTATATAATAGTTCATATTTAACGTACATATACATCTATGTTGGACGATGTTTTTTTCGTCCAATTGCTGTACCTCATGTACGTCACAAAGTGGAAAACACTTTACGACAGGTGTATTTTTTACTTCCTGACGAACTAACTGCTCGGTAGCAACTTTCAGCGCAGCTATGGCATCCGTGATAGCGGTATTTTGGGTATCAACTATCATTTGCAGCTGATCCAATTTTTCTAATTTCTTTTCAATTGATTGTAGTTGCCTCTCAAATACTTAACAAAGGCTGCAGCACACAACTTCGAAAACGCATTGGGTGGCTTCTATAATAAATTAAAAAATTATCATTAATATTGTGAATCAATAATCCTGTAAGAACTGAATTAATTTCGATTGGCGTTTTTTTTTTGCAAGCTAGTGGAAATAAAACGCTAAGTAAATTTGCGATTTGCCTAGAAAGAACAACACGAAGTAACCTAATTTAGTTGGGTAAGCGGATTGGTAAAGCAGCTAAAAAAAGAGTCAATTAGCCGAACTTCTTTCACCACCTGCATATTTCCGCCATGACGAAAGTGTATAGCTACCTGTATCAAGCCATTGATTATAGACTTGCAACAAACTCAAATGATCACCATGCATATGACTGAAGTTCTTACGTGCTGTATCGGCATGTATGATTTTATCTTGTAGACGATAGAATGTTGCGCTATTCACAGAAAGCATCGCAGCAATTGATACCAATTCTTCGGAATAGTTATACCTAAAATTACGGAATTCAAATTTAATAGTACTGTTTACAATGTATGGAATTCCGAGTATGAAATCAAACTAATTTATACGCATTGATTAGTTACATTTCAAACTCGGAATGCAATTTTTCCAAACTATTTCTCACTAACCAACACATTTACCCATCATTGGATCAATTGGAAATTCGGCCATACGTCTACCCAATTTGGTTAGTTCACCATAGTGATTGAGCGCACCCAAAGTGTATAATTGTTCTAGATTTAAGTTTCGGCGATATTTGTAGCCAGCACAACTTTCCTAAAATTGGGTGGTGGAGGTTCGAAAATGGTTGCTTGCATATCACATGTAGATTTACATACACTGGTATGATGAGAAGACGTATCTTTGGAACCCAAACGCTTAACACGATCTTTTAAAACTTCTTGGCATGTTTCAATTTCATCTTGTATACGAAATATAGGCGCATCATCAAAGAGTTTTGAAAATTTATCAGCATCCAAAGTTACACTGGAAATTAAAAGCTTTAATTCTGGTCGGAAGCGTGCTATAACTTTGGATATAAGAAAATCATTAAATGTTTGGAAAACTTAAATTTGAGAAAATTACCTACCCTTTTTCAAGTCATACGGCATGTAATAGCTCGTTATCCTTAACAACTCACGGCCTTTTTAATGTTTTTTCGCAACTTGTACTGATTGCTTTTTGTTTTCCCAAAAATACACAAAACGTTTGGCAAACAGTGTTAAAATTAGAGTTGACCGATAAGAACGATATATTTCCGATACATTTACGGTTGAAAACATTTTAATTAAACAATTATTCATTAAAAGAAAGGAAATTTACACAACAACATTTTGTATTTTGTATGGAAAACTATAGAACAGCATATCAGCTGTTCGCTCAAGGGTCTACTGTGACGTAGATTCGCAGAACGAAGCAATTTTGAACTCGTGAATGCGCAATCTGGGTAGGTGATTGGTGTTTGATCACAAATCACACACAGAAAATTGCGCATTCACGACTTCAAAGTTGCTTCGTTCTGCGCATCTACGTCACACTTGACTGCTTGATCGAATGAAATAAAGAGAGAAAAAACAAGAGCTAAAGGAAAATGACGCAAAAAAATTGCCCATAAAAAACAGCTGATCTTTTGTTTACATGTGCAATGCGCAATCTTGTGTGTGTGATTTTTGGTGTTTAATACCACTCCCAACATTCGACAGAAAAAAATCGATTGTTTTCTTAAAATTAAACTATCGATAGTGCCATCGTTAGTTTTGCAGCTCTTGATAACAAAAAACAGCTGTTATATCTTTTCCGTGCATGAAAACATTGAACTTTAGTGTATGTCGGTGTTGTTGACATCATTTTATTGCAATGTTTATTATATATTCTCTTCGTTTACTTCACCAAGACCTAACTTGAAAAATTGGGCCCACTTTGCGAAGGTGGCACTACAGCCACTGCAACTGACACCGCTGAGTTCAATAAATCTGCAGGTACTCCACCAGAAACAATTGTTGACTCCTTTATAACAGACAGTAGTATGTTAAGTGGAGTTAATGGCAACCGAGAACAAATCACTAAAACTATTTCACGTGCTCCTGAGCTGGAAAAATATTTAGATCACAATTTTTTAGAGGAAACCCAGCAAGTGCGATCTAAAGAGGTAAACCTGAGTGCTAAAGCTCCAGATTTACATGGAGTTTGATCAGTGCTGAATATTTTTGCAGTATACCGGGTGAATGTACTGAAAAGCTAAAATAACATGCAGAAGATAATACAAAATTTGCGCAAGAAGCGGAATTAATCGCAGAAAATATGATCTTGGCTATGAGGAGGTATGGTGAAATATAAAATAATTTATTCGTATCACTTGGGATATGAATAATAGACTTCGGGCGGTTGGAGAAAAAATTTAACCAAGGAAACATGCAGAAAGCTAATTGGATATTGCAGCACCCGAAGAATAAATAAATGATTGTTATTCTTTTATATTTTTGTGGGTACAAATATTTCCTTGGATGATGTGTACTACTTGCGATGATTGAGGTGAAATGATTCCACAGTTATTAAAAAATGCCAAAATTCAAAATATGGTTTGTACAAAAATGCAGTAGGTTAAGTTGGCTGTAGTAGGGAGTGGTGTTTATTTTTTTTTTAGTTAAAGGATCTTTAATAAAACAAATATACTTGATTTTCCTCAAAGGAAAAATTAGTCCTACTCTATAATTATGTACAAATTTACAAACACATGAAATATATATGATCCTATATATACTTCCAAAATAATAATAATAGTGTTTTGTCTCGGTAAATATCCGGGGAGAGTAAGCCCCCTTCTCTTCCAATATGTGATGTGCTGTTTTTATTGTTCCCATTGATTGGTTATCCTAAATGTTTTTACCCGACTCCGAACGCATATGCTTAGGCAGATGAATTTCTTGCTGAGAAACTTTTCAAAAAGGATTAAAAACATTATCCGAAAAGCTCTACATTTTTCTTAAATAATTCGATTCCTGTCTTAAAAAGGGCTTAAAACTGACTAATCCCAACTGTACCCAAAAGGGACTAAAGGGGATCAATTATGCCCAACTGTAGACAAAAGAGATCAATCGGGGATCAATCTCTTTAGGGATTAATCGCGCGATTTTTTGTAGGGCCGTGTTAGTGTTGCATATATGTGAACATACACGAATGTGTATGCATGTGGGTGTGCAGTACATGAAAGTATGTATGAATGTATTTGCACTAATAAATTATGCATTAGAGTGGCCGTGTTTGCAGTATAAAAATATTTAGGTCCTGACCTCAGCATGCCGGCCAGCCCTCTTGCGGTAAGCAACATCTTGAAATGAAGGAAGGTCATGCTGAAGCGATCACGCGCACGTATTACTTAAAACTAGATACAATATGTTTGTATTATTGAATGAAAATTTGTTAACTGATTACGTCCGGACTTGTTTGCATATAGTAGCCGCTGTAGGAAAAAGAAGCAACATATTAAAGCGGAAAACAAGAACGGGTTATAATTCAAAGCACATTATACAGTATACATATTTGGACTGTATTTATATTTATTTATCTGTTTTGTGTTCCGAGACTTTTCGTAGTCTGGACGTCTCCGTTCCAGATTTCGACGAATGTAAATTAATTTTCCATCTGGACAAAGAACCCAAGTCTCTGTTCCAGATTTTGACTTTATGAGGTTAAATGTTATATCCAGATGAAAAGGACGCGTCTCCGTGCCAGATTGGATTTATTTTGTTAGATTATGTGACAATTAATTTTCCATCTGGACAAAGAGGCCAAGTCTCTGTTCCGGATTTTAACTTTATGAGGTTAAATGTTATATCCAGACGAAGAGGACGTGTCTCCGTGCCATATTGGATTTTTTTGTTATATTATATTTAAATTTTAATTTTCGGTTTTATTTAAAAAAATGAATTTTGGAGGGAGGACTCTTTAAGAGTCAAGATAGGTACACAACGGTGACGAACTGGACTGTTTTAGGGCTTTGATTTCACATTACATTTTGACTTGATGACTTTGGGCTGGTAGGTGCGGTATTCTGCCACTTTAGTAGGTCGGGGTGAAACCCTACCGAAATGGCTGGTAGGCTAATGCTGCACCTGCCCACGTCCCGTTAAAACCGTGGCGGGCCTCAAGGTACGTTCCGGCTCCGTCGCCGTTAAGTTGGTCGCGTAGGTGCGGTTGAAGATTTTCCCGCTTCGCGTCCGGTCTGGCCCTGAACGCATTACTCATAAGGTAATGCGTCAACCCTCGCGTGGCCTCCCTGCGTAGCATAGATAACCACGAGACCGTTAAAGGGCGACTACACAATCGGCTCCGGATAGCGGCCTTGAGGGGGGACTTTTTTAGAATGGACAAGACTAATACGAATCCGCCAAGGATGGGGTGCGGAAGAAGAGCGCTTTTGATGGAAATCCGTCAAATCAATCTTCAGCACTCTAAAGCGGCTTCCGCAAATTTGTTGCTCTGCCTTGAAAAAGGCGGAGTGGATATAGTCCTTGTCCAGGAGCCGTGGCTGAGTAGTAACGGCAGTAAGATTTCTGGATTAACGACTGGAAAATTCAACACCTTGGTGCATGGGGAGGCAAGTAGGCCTAGATCCTGTGTGCTTGTTAAAAAAGAGATTAAAGCTTTTATTCTCTCTAATTTCAGCAATGCTGACGTAACCATGGTCTGCCTCGAGCGAGGAAGTAATGAAATGTGGGTGGTCTCAGCGTACATGTTCCACGGGGACGTAGAGGGGCCACCACCTGCGATACTGGGTGAAATCACCGCTGAGGCAAGGCGGAGAGGTGTTGGCGTGATCATCGGTGCCGATGATAATGCCCATCATAGCATTTGGGGAAGCTCGGATACCAACACTAGAGGTGAGTCTTTATTTACTCTTATTGTAGATGAGGGACTTTGTATATGTAATAGGGGGGATGACCCGACTTTTATTACTGCGGCAAGGGAGGAGGTCCTGGACCTCACCCTGGTTAGTAGAGAACTGGAAGGTCGGATATCTGGATGGACGGTTCTCAACGAGCACTTCTTCTCTGATCACCGATATATTCAGTTCTCAGTGAACGAAGAACGTCCCGGTGAAATATCTTTTAGGAACCCTAAAAGTACTAACTGGGACTTGTATTGTAGGAAGCTGGGAGAGCTACTGCCTGCGGTGCCTATCATTAGTTCGGGCCTGTCCGAATCTGAGATAGACGTTCTGGTGGAAAACTTCACCTCGGCAAGCAATAGCGCCTTTCAGCTGTCCTGTCCATTGAAAACTTACAGGGGGAAGGGCAAGCCGCCCTGGTGGTCGGATTCTCTTGACGACCTAAGAGCGTCCAGTCGGCGGCTCTTCAACAGAGCCAGGAGGAGTAAATTACCCTCGGACTGGGAGCTCTATAAGGTGAGTCTGGGGATTTATAAATATGAAATAAGGATAGCCAAGCGAGATGCATGGCGAAGCTTCTGCGAAAACGTAGAAGGCTGCAATGAATCCGCGAGATTTAGAAAAATACTCTCTAGGAACCCCGCTCCTATGGGGTATCTGAGAGATGATGGTGGGGACTGGTCGATGAGTAGCGAGGTGTCCCTAAGGCTTTTACTGGACAATCATTTTCCCGATGTCCCAGTTGCGCAGGGATCTTCGCCTGCATGGTCGGCGGTCGTTGGCCATGCAGAAGTGCCTGCCATTCCAATACGGGAAAGTCGAATAACCTGGGCTATAGGGTCGTTCAAGCCCTATAAGTCTCCGGGCCCGGATGGAATCATTCCTGCGCAGCTTCAAAAGTCTTTGGGGATTTCCTGCCGCTGGTTGGCCATCATATATACTAACTGCCTCAGGCTTAACTATATCCCGAAGTCTTGGCACACGGTTAGGGTTATTTTCATTCCGAAGGCCGGCAGAAGCTCTCATGTATCACCTAAGGATTTCAGGCCAATCAGTCTCTCGTCGTTTCTTCTTAAGACGTTTGAGCGGTTGATTGACCTGTACCTACGGGAAAGGATACCTCGGGGGTTACTGTCGGCTTCACAGCATGCGTACTGCAAGGGCAGATCGACGGAAACGGCTCTCCATTCGATTGTAAAGCAAATAGAGGGGTCCCTAGAACACAAAGAGTATACTCTGGGTGCCTTTTTAGACATCGAGGGAGCTTTTAACAATGTCTTACCGGGAGCAATCGAAAGAGCTCTGGTGGGTTTAGGAGTCGAGGCGGCTCTGGATGAATTTATTAGCAAACTTCTATGCGGCAGAATTGTCGCAGCGGAGTGGGGTGGGGCCATAATTAAGAGGAAGGTGTGCAGGGGCACGCCACAGGGGGTGTCCTATCTCCTCTCCTCTGGGTTGTGGTAGTCAACGAGCTTCTTGTGGAGCTAGAAGCCAATGGTTGTCGGGTGGTTGCCTATGCAGATGACGTCGCTATCCTAGTCAGAGGCGAATTTCTGGGCACCCTGCGCGATGTTCTGCAGGGCTACCTGGATACTGTGGCTAGGTGGGCTGAGTCATGTGGGTTGGCGGTCAACCCGGGAAAAACGGAATTGGTCTTTTTCACAAGGAGATATAAGATGCCCGATTTCAGAACGCCCTCGATTGGAGGGGTACCGTTGGTACTTTCTGATAGGGTTATATATTTAGGGATTGTTTTGGACAAGAAACTGTCCTGGAGACCCAATGTAGAAGATCGGGCCAGGAAGGCCGCCATTGCCTTGTACTGCTGCAGAGGAGCTATCGGAAAGAGATGGGGACTCTCGCCAAGAATAGTACACTGGCTTTATGAGATGGTGGTCAAACCGATTCTGCTATATGGGGTGCTGGTCTGGTGGAAAGCACTGGACACGGCGAGCACCTCCAATATGTTAGTGTCAGTGCAACGGACGGCACTGATCGGTATCAGTGGCGCTCTCAGAACAACTCCTACCTTGGCACTGAACGTCATGCTGAACATATACCCAGTAGATATTGCGGGAAAGGCGGCCGCGGCAAGGTCGTTGGTCAGGCTTCATGATATGGGATATAGACTTTCTGACCGCGGACACTCTAGCCTTCTTACCAGTTTCTACTTCATCCCGGACAGAACGGACTACAGTATGCCGATAACTGCTCCCTATACAACCTTCACCCCAGTTATTCCAGAGAGAGAGGATTGGGGAAGTGGAATTATCTGGGGCGTGGGACCGGTTAACTTGTTCACGGATGGGTCAAAGCTGGATGGAAAGGTTGGTGGGGGGTCTTTTGTCAAGAGCTAAATTTAAGCCGCAAGTTTAAGTTGGCTGATCACTGCAGTGTATTCCAAGCGGAAATTGCTGCGATTAAGGATGCGGTGGATGGAATGCTATCCAGTGCTACCACGGTTAGGGAATTTAACATCTACTCTGATAGTCAAGCGGCTATCAAGGCCTTGAGCTCAACTACAGTGCGATCGAGGGTGGTCTGGGAGTGCCTGACCTCGCTTGCGATTGCATCGAATTATTTTACAATTAAGATTATCTGGGTCCCGGGCCGACCTACCTGACGGTCCACCTTCATGGCGAAATCTCGAAAAGGCGTCCACCTATAGAACTTTTAAGATACTCACTAACACCTTTCGTTTCATACACTATGGTACAAACACATTCTAGAGTCACCCCCGGTCCACCTTTATGGCGATATCTCGAAATGGCACCCACCTATAGAACTAAGGCCCGCTCCCTTTTAAAATAATCATTAACACCTTTCATTTGATACCGAAATCGTACTAACACATTCTAGAGTCATCTCTGGTCCACCTTTATGGCGATATCTCGAGAGGGCGTCCACGTATAGAACTAAGGCCCACTCCCTTTTAAAATACTTATTACCACCTTTCATTTGATACCCATATCGTTCAAACACATTCTAGATTCACCCCCGGTCCACCGTTATGGCGATATCTCGAAAAGGCATCCACCTATAGAACTAAGGCCCACTCCCTTTTAAAATACTCATTAACACCTTCCATTTGATACCCACAGGGGCGTAGCGACTGGATCATTTGATTTTTTACGTAGTTACAATTCAAATATTTGATGTTTTTATGTCTATGCTAATACATTTCTTTATAATTCTGCTACGTTTTACTTTATTGGTGATATTATATTTTTAATATGCAAGCATATTTATGTACGAAGTGAACACTTATATTTTAATCATATTCTGTTTCATAATAATTCTGCAATTTATTAAATATATAAATGTACATGTTAACTTTTACTATAATTTCATAAAGAAGTTTCTTTGCAAATTTGTCTAACGACCATCTATATACATATCAGACAACAGCAAAAATCGAATACAACAACCTTCGGTTACATTCGGCAACATGATCGTGTTCAATGATCCAACTTGCTTAAACGAACTTAATCGACATTGATTTAAAATCAACCAACTTATTGCATTCGTGAATATAATCAATTCATGCGTTTGCTCGTTTGCCTCAACTGCGATTACATTCATCGGAATGAAAAGGCAAATATGAAAACTCCATGCGTCTGAATAATTGCATGATTCTTCTGCCCTTACGTCACTGCGACAATCTAGAGTTGGCAAATATCCGTGTACCTGTGATTTTGTCACAGGTACTAAATGATCACAGCTGAATGCTGTGACTGCTTCTGAGGAGTAGCCGTGACTGACATCTGCACTTCGTTCACAATCACGTTTAATTATAATCGCAATCACATGAGGCAATGAATCTGTGATTCGTGCTGCGACTAATTAGCAGCAGATGGCGCAGTCGCCATTTAAAGTCATGCATGTATATGTATTTGGAATGGATATTTTTTTTGCATTCCGTTTTGAATACGGTTTCGATTGATGTGAATACGTCTGTTACTTACGTTCTGAAAATAGTTTCATTTTGAATATTCTCGTATTGACTGGACGGGGGCGATTTGGAGTATAGCACTTTAAGCTTAAAGTTTTATAAAAATTTATTATTTATGAAAGATG
The DNA here is from genome assembly GCF_040869045.1 of Eurosta solidaginis. NCBI lineage: Eukaryota > Metazoa > Arthropoda > Insecta > Diptera > Tephritidae > Eurosta > Eurosta solidaginis. Next base: position 164,753,004 of record NC_090319.1, on the reverse strand, counting down.
TCGTTAAAAAAATCCAAAACCAGTTTCCTATGGCAGTTTTTTGAAAAGGTGGATCATTCTTTTTCCACATGCAATATGTGCAAAAGCAAAATATCGTATAAAACATGGACAAGTAATTTGAAGAGACATATGATTCGGAGGCATCCGACCGTACAACTGGAAGAGCTTGCGGTAAATTTTAACGACTTCCAAGCTTTGTTAGTGTCCCTGTGTATGTATGAATTTCCCTTTGCAGGATAAACCTCAACCTATCGAAATTGAACCTGTCATTGGTATCACCGAAGAGCAGCCATCAACTTCCAGGCAGCACCAAAACGGATGACACAATGCAAAATTATAAAAAACTATCGCCCAATTTCAAAAGAGGGTGTGAATAGCAAGCTTCTGCAGTTATTTACTATAGACTTACAACCATTCAGCGTTGTAGACGACAGAGGATTCAGGGAATTTGTGAAATCTTTGAATCCTATGTACGTACTCCCAAGCAGACGGGTAGTTTCCAAAACCATGATTCCTGCTTTGTATGAAGAGTGCAGACATAAAATGCAAGGAATGATACAAGGCGGCAACCAATTTTGTATTACAACGGATTGTTGGACTTCAAGAAATATTTCTAGCTTCATTGCTGTGACAGCACATTTTGTATCACCGGAGTTTGAGCTGAAATCCATACTATTGTCGGCTTCAGAGCTGAATATTAACCATTGCGGCCGGAAACTTAGCTAACGCGATACACAAAATTGTCTGTGACTGGAATGTAGAAAGGAAAATTTTGCTTTCTGTTTTCGATAACGCCAGCAACATAAAATGTGCCCTTACAACAAAGTTGAATTGGAAACATTTTGGATGTATGGCTCATACAATGAATTTGATTGTTAAAGATGGGTTGCGTGTAACGGAAGTTGCTGAAATAATCGATAAGAACAAGGTATAGTTACCTATTTTAAGAAAAGTTCTTCAGCCAACGAAGCTTTTCTGAGCTATCAACGAAACAGTGGCAGGGACCCGTTGAAGCTGATTCAACAAGTTGAGACTAGGTGGAACTCTACTCTTGCAATGATGGAATGATACGCTGCGCTTGAGGAAGCAGTAAAATGTACGCTGGTTATTTTAAACAGGAGCCTTTTAACCTTGTCCAGTGAAGAATGGAAAATAGTCAAAGATTTATGTATAATATGTCAACCATTCAAAGACGCTACAGTAACCATAAGTGGCGTAATGTATTGTACGGGATCCCTGGTAATGCCGATTACAAATGGTCTTCAGGACGTCTACAGGCATTTGCTAACAAAAGTTTGGCCCGATCCTGTGCGCAAGGTTTTAGACATTTTGTAAATGGTATTGGGGAACGATTGGGCAATATCAAAAAAAGCAACACATTTTCTGTAGCTACATTTTCGGATCCTAGGTTTAAATTATTAGCATTGACGAATGAATTAGCTGCAGAAAATTGTAAAAAAATTGTGAAAAGTAATCTTATGGAACTGTACAGAGCAGAATCGGCTCCCTTGTCTGAGAGTGTAGACGAAAGTGCAAAATATTTTCTTTCCATTTGGAGCTCTTTCGATCAATGTGCCAACCAAAATAGACCGAAGGGTAGTGCTGAAGCAAAAAGCATCATTGAAATGCAGCGGTATTTAGAGGATGGAATAGTTTCCAGAACAAACAATTTATTTCAGTGGTGGCGCGAAAATAAATATAAATACCCTAAACTAGCAGATTTGGCAAGGAAATATTTATGTGCACTAGCATCTTCTGTTCCATGTGAAAGAGTTTTTTCGAAAGCAGGCCAAATAACTAGTGACCGTCGCTCACGACTGAGTGAAAAAAAAACTAAGATGCTTATCTTCTTAAACAGTAATCAAAGTTTTGTATAACATTTCTAAATTAAACGCATCCAAAAAAAATATTTTACTAAGATTGATTGAATATGTATTTATATTTAATTTTTTTTTCTGTATGTACGAATATATACAATTTTTGTAGTTTTATTTCATAAAATATTTTTGGTACCTGTATTTAAATGTTAATTGAACTAAAGGCTGACTATGATAAAATAAAAAGAATTTGATAACAAAAAATTGGGTTTTAAAATTACCACTTATTTATTTATTTAGTAGTCTACAAATTTAACAATTAATCAGATTAAATATAGTTACGGATTGCAGATAAATTACAGAAGCATACAAATTGAACAAAATTATATTATTAAATCAGTTGTCGGGATGGATTGTGATGCCGAGTAACAGGAATTGATTATTAGTGCTGTCGGAATGGTCTTGATTTCCAGCAGCTGATGTATATTTGTCCAGATGTTGCGATTTATTGGGGTTTAAAAGACGGCGAACCCCCCTAATTATCCACCTCGACCTCCTTATTATGTATCTAAAAGCGAAAATTAAACATTTAATTCCTTTCATTATATATACAATGGTGCTTACAAATTATAAATAACGAGTACTCTACAATAACAACAACCTGCTACACCAACACCAACCCAAATCTTAAAATTAATAACTGACAACCCCTGTATTAATAGATGAAAAACGATTGCAATAATCTCTTACTTGTTCGGCGCACAACCACAGGTGCCCATCCTTTAACAACTTGAGAAAATCGAAACGCTCCTGTATTTGCATATTATGCGGATAACGCCCATCAATACATAAAGTGTTCCGCTCAACATTCGGTATTTCAGCAATCATGTTGAGAATTTTATCCATATATGCAGTTAAACTGTTCGTAACAAGTATCATGAAAGTATAATCATTTGGCTAACGTTCAATTACTTGTTGGCGATTAAGTGTGTGTTGAGTGCGCGGAGCATGACTGGGCGATTAAACATACAAGCAACAAATTTTGCGTATTAAAGGCTGGTAATACTTGACCTAATACTTCTGGCGGTATTTTCTGGTTATGGGCAAGCGTTCAAAAAATCTTTAACACTTTTTAGCCTTTAAACAATTCTTATCGTCCTCGACAAGGCGCCTTATTAGTTCGAGAAGCCGTTCACGCTGACCCTTATTAGTGGCAGTCATACTAGCCTATAGTAAGAAAACATAGTGAAAATTTTACGATTATTCTTAAATATCAATTAATATTAATTTTGTATTCATATATGTTGAAAGTTTGTATCTACCTGGAATGATTCAAACAGATGATCTCGTGCTTTGATTTTATTCTCCACATTTAAATAATGTTAAATTTATAGCATTTTTTTGAAGTATACATTTCCTATTTTGAAATATAATACAAATTTGACATTATTTTCCATGTGGAAAACACATTATTATAATGTAATATCTACATTTTTTTTCATATCAAAAACACATTTCAAAAATGTAAAATTCAAATTATTTGATAAATGAAAAAATAATGTGTTTTTCACGTTTTAAAATATAAAAAACACATTAGTTCGATCAGTTTCTTTCGTTTGAATTTTATATACGTATACGTTCGATCTCATGCATAGGCTCAAAAAGCATGATTTCTACTTATTCCTGAAGGAGGTATTTCAGTTTTTTTTTTTATCAATTTATCTATGATTAATATTACAGGAATGCGATCCTGTGGCTTTTCCTAATGTTCACATGTTGTTAAAAGATTTGTGTACGCTTCCAGTAACAACGGCAACGAACGAGAGATCTTTTTCAACTCTTAGGCTGATTAAAAACTATTTGAGAAACACGATGAGTGAAAATCGATTTAATGGCTGTCCATCACTAAGCATCCATCGTGATCAAGTTGTTACCGCTGATGAAGTTTTAGATGAAATGGCAAAGAAAAGCCGACGCACAGTGTTTCGTGTAGAACAAGCTAGCTGGACAAAAACAAAGTTCTTATTCTTATTTTTGCTTTTTTTTTGATATTTTTTCTCATATATATTGAGTAATTGAAGTAAGAAGGCAGGAGTGGCCGTAAAAGGCATTGATTAATTTGCAAAATTCTTGTTGAATATTAAGCTTCATATTTCTTTTAAGTGAACACTTTTATATAATTTTTTGATGGATTCTAAGCTCGAAGGTAAGTAACATTTTTTAATAATAATTCTTTCGTAATTAGAGTATTTTCAATATATTTAACATTCCGTTATTAAGAAGAAAAAGTATTTTTTCTCTATATTTTTAAATTTAGGGACAAAAAAGTTAAATACATCCGCCGACGTCCGGGCTAAATTTCACATAGGTTATAGTCGCAAGTATTCTCTAATAGTCCAAAGAAAAAACCATTGCGAATTCTTTGCACATCTATTTTAATTTTTTTTTTTTGTAGATTTAGTTATCTCTACATATAAAATAGGATGTATGTACATACCATCTCCGACGAGATATTTGAACCTTTAAAGCTGATCTACAAACGGCAAAACCAATCCCCAGGTACAGGGAACAAACACGTAGCCATAAAACACACAAAAATAAACGCGCAAGGTCAACAAGAGAACACCAAAAGCAAAAAGGCGAAGATCACTGACTTCAACCTGCCACAACCTACCGAACCAGTCACCAAGGCATAAAAACAGGTACATACAAAGTAATCCTAATGCAGGTATAATCATACAGGAACGCTACACAAAACAACCCCATTTTGTAGCATCTACGCCAATACCTGAATGTAATATAAATACTGCGCCACTGATAACAAATCAGAACGATCAATGACGCTTAAGATGGCAGCACAACAATCATCAACTATTCACCCTGTCGGAAAATCAAAAACACAAAGCAGTTTAGTTATAACCGTACCAAGAACGGAGTTTTTTGACATTTGGGTTCAACATTCGAAGGAAACCAGATATAAAGAATTATTGAGTTTTGTTGTACTTAAGTACGATTTAAGCAAAGCAGCCGAGTATTCGATAAAAAGTTTATGCTTACAAATATCGACATATTCGTCGAAGCTGGATCAAAAGTGGAACACTTCTGGAAGACATAAGGAGCGATTTTTGAATAAAAACTCGGAGTGGCTTTCGGGTCCAAACTTCACATTTACAATAACGGTGGATTCAAAGTTGCCATCAGTCCAACCAACCACTTCTTCAGGTAACCCCGGCCCCGGAAGACGAATGAAGGACTTTGTTAGCTGCAGTGAAAAAACCAAACGGCGTCGAGTGGATGACCTCTTGCAATCTAGAAGTCCTGGTGAGTTTCTTTATGCGGCAGAAGTATCAATGCGTATATCCGGCAACAGAAATGTTGCTAATATTATAAAAAAATCACAGGAAACCACTCAAATATCCGGCAAAAAGATGACATGTGAGCCAGATGCAAGATGCTTGAGCAATGTAGAAGCTTTAGCATACTACGTAGATAGCAAGTCGACGACTCATGGGTACAAAACACCTCGGAAGTGGAGCATCAAGGCAGGCCATAAGGTTTATCCATCATTTTATAGTCTAAGAAAATCTAAGGAAGAATGCTATCCAAATGAAATTGATGTGGGTGAAACACGTGCGGAAATTAAAGTCCAGTCCGTACTAGATAAAACTGTTGAGCGTTTAGTTTTAGCAAATCAAGACGTTTTTGTTAGTTTATTACCTAAAAACTTGACGTATACTTTAATCAGCAAGTGGGGTTGCGATGGAAGCTCTGGCCATAGCACATATAAGCAAAAGTTTACATGCAGTTCTGACACTGATGAATTTTTGTTTATATTTTCCTTCGTTCCTCTTCAATTACAGGATGAAAAAGGTAACCTTGTTTGGCAGAATCTTCGACCTTCTTCTACCATGTATTGTCGTCCAATTAAATTTATTTTTTTTAAAGGAACAAAAGATTTTATTGTTTTTGAAACGAACAAAGTTGTAAATGCGTTGCTGCCAACAAAGTACATGCTCGAAGAATAGGAAGTTTCCGTAAATCACAATATGCTTCTAACAATGATTGACGGAAAAGTTTGCAATGCTTTGAGTGAAACTTCTTCCGCACAAAAGTGTTATATTTGTGGTGCCACTCCAAAAGTTATGAATAATGAGTTACGGGACTTTACGCTTAACCGAGATAATCTTGATTTTGGTTTGTCTACTCTCCATGCTACTCTGAATGCTTGCATCATATAAGTAATCGCCTCGAAGTAAAAAAGTGGCAGCTTAGGAATGAGGCAGATAAAGAGAGTGTAAAGCTACGTTCCAACGAAATCCAGAATAAATTTAAAAGTGTACTTGGATTGATAGTAGATAAACCAAAACCAGGTTTCGGCAATACCAATGAAGGCAACACTGCTCGTAGGTTTTTCGAAAATTCTGAGCCTATTGCTGAGATTACGGGATTGGATGTAACGCTCATCAAAAGATTCGACACTCTCCTTCGCGCATTAGCATCTGGGTACAATATAAATATCCAAAGATTTGAAAAATTTGCGGTCGAGACTAAAAAACTATACATAGATCTCTATCCATGGATTAATATGCCTGTTACAGTTCATAAAATCTTAGTGAATAGTACTGATATTATAAAATCAGCAATTTTACCTATTGGTCAACTTTCTGTGGAAGCACAGGAAGCCCGTAACAAAGATTTGAGACGATTCAGGGATGATAACACACAAAAGCAGTCGCGTGAAGCCACGAATAGAGATCTTATGAATATGTTGCTTATAACATCGGATCCTTTAGTTAACAGTTTTAGGGAGATACCTAGGAAAAAATTTAAAAGTCTGACTTCAGAAGTCTTAAATTTACTGTCCCCCGATAATGTTGAGGAGTCAATAAATACCCCAGTTGTTTCAAGCTTTCACAGTAGTGTTGCTGATGCTCATGACTATTCCACAAGTGACTCATCGAATGAAAGTGATGATAGCGAATAATAACACAATTATAAAAGATAACCTACCCTATAACTTTGTGTTGGATCAGGTTTTATTTAATTTAAATCTATTGTCTTTTCTACTTTGTATTATACTTTACTTTTAAGTTTTTGTAATAAGTTATTTTCACATAATTAATTTAATTATTTACATTGTTGTTATTATTACTGTAATTCACTTTTACATTCCTGACTGGTACTATAAAATAATTCTGTAAAAATTGTAGTGCCAGGATAAATACTCAAATAAATACAAAATATGTATGTACATATGTACAGTCACTCACATAAATAAGTAGACGCCCCTTTTTGGACAATTCTTACAATCTTCGCTTTCGCAAATTTATTTTAACTAATTTCCCATAAGAAAATGTGTCACGATCTATAACAAAAACTAAATTATATTTAAAAAATGTTTGAAAAATTCGACGAATTTTCATAAAAAATTTTAATTTTTTTTTTCGAAATTTTTTAGAGTATTGAGATTTGTAGTCCATTCAATTTAAGTACAATAAAGTAATATTCTTAAGCCCTTTAAATTTTTTTGGATCTATGTCACTTATTCACATTAGTTACTGTATGTGAAATAAGCAAATGTATGCATATGAAGTAAAATTTGGAAAAAAAAAAATAAAAAAAGAACATATGCCTGAAAAAAATGACGTAGTTGTAATAAGTGACTGCATATGAAACGGAAAATCTCATAAAATAATTTTGTCCAGCTAGCTTGTTCTACACGAAACACTGCGACGCATGCGCTTGAGTTTCTAATGTAACCTTTTTCATATCATATTCTAAATACACGTACTTTAATGTTAAAGCTAAAGACAAATTTTTTTTTATTTATTTAGCTGAAAAAAAAAAAAATAATTTTGTTTGAACCCCACCACCAAGGCAATTTTCTGGCTACGCCCCTGGATATCCATATCGTACAAGAACATTCTAGAGTCACCCCTGGTCCACCTTTATGGCGATATCTCGAAAAGGCGTCCACCTATAGACCTAAGGCCCACTCCCTTTTAAAATACTCATTACCACCTTTGATTTGATACCCATATCGTACAAACACGTTCTAGAGTCACCCCTGGTCCACCTTTATGGTGATATCTGGAAAAGGCATCCACCTATAGAACTAAGGCCCACTTCCTTTCAAAATACTCATGAACACCTTTCATTTGATACCCATATCGTACAAGAAAATTCTAGAGTCACCCCTGGTCCACCTTTCGAGCGATATATCGAAAAGGCGTACGACTATAGAGCTATGGCCCACTCCCTTTTAAAATACTTTATAATACCTTCCATTTGATATCCATGTCATACAAACACATTCCAGGGTTACCCTAGGTTCATTTTCCTACATGGCGATTTTCCCTTATTTTGTTTCCAAAGCTCTCAGCTGAATATGTAATGTTCGGTTACACTCGAATTTAGCCTTCCTTACTTTTTCATTATTCACATTATTTTAAAATCATATTTTTCAATTTTGACTTTTGCACAAAAATTACTTCTATTAAAATGAAAACACATTTTATATTATATTCACTATTTCACTTTTATGACATTCACTCTTGATGCTTATTAAAATGTACATATATTTTACATTATATTTTTTTTTTTCAATTTTCAACTAATATTTTTCATAACTATTACAAAATTTACAAAAATATTTTAATTAATAAATTAAATTACCTGCAAAAAAAATTAATTAAAACTCACATACTCGTACATCTAGGTATATGTGTAAGATTATAGGCAGGTACTGTGGGACAGGGTCGGACAAAAACAGAAAATTTGTTTAAGCATCATTAATTGCTTTATTGGTTCTTTTGTTTTAGTCCCACTCTGTGGGCTCCATCAAAAAAAATATACAAAAAAAAAATTTTTACTTTTTCTTAAGCGGTGCGTCCGCGTTAAAAATATGATAACAATTTTCCTTTAAAGCGGTGCGTCCGTGTATAAATATTTCATAAATTTGTTTAATCCCGGTGCGTACAAAAACAGAAATTTTTTTTAAGCATCATTAATTTCTTTATTGGGTTTTGGCTTTTATAACATTTGCCGAAATTAAATAAATGTTCAGTAAAAGTTCTTTGGTTTTAGTCGCACTCTGCGGGCTTCATCAAAAAAAAGTATACAAAAAACAAATTTTTTTTTTATTTTTTCTTAAGCGGTGCGTTCGCGTTAAAAATATGATTACAATTTTTCTTTAAAGCGGTGCGTCCTTGTATAAATATGACATACATTTTTTTAATCCCGGTGCGTCCGAGGACATTTATATTACAAATTTGAGAAGATGCGGTGCGCCCGTATCTATAAAAATAAAACCATACAACTTTGATAAAAGCGGTGCGTCCGTTTCAGGCCTTATATAAAATTATTTTCCATTCTCTAATTTTTGCATTTAGATAATAAAAATTACATTAAAATTATAATTTTTGCCATACGTTTCAAATTCAAATTTTTTTTTAGATTTTGTTCAATTGAAAACTTAACTTCTTACATTCCAATAAATATATTCAAACAATATTTAACATCTTTTAAATTGCATGTGAATCCCAATTCCTACCGCCCCTTTTGCATGGAAATTTTTCAGCTAATTCCAATCATTGGGTTTGGATTTGCGGACAACAAGAGCGTAAAGTAAATAATTTTGAATATTTCTTTTCATTAACTAATAACTAACCTTTCATTAACTGATAACTAACAATTCACTAACTAAATTTTTTTCAATAAGCATTCGCTGACCAATTGTATGATTATAAAACCTAAAAGCTTTCAGAAATACATACAGCTAAGTATGATAATTTTTCCAACAAATACTGGTATAATATAATACCCTTCCATTCAAATTAGATTTCACATATTTTTTTCTAAAATACAGCGTTAGCTAAATTTTTCGCCTCACTTCCCTATGCATGTCAGATTCCGATAGTTCTTCTAATTCTTCAGATGCCACAATAGAATCTCCTAAGCCTAGATGTTCCTTGCTTGAAGACTTTTTAGGACTTGACACTCCAACCAGTTCATCACAAATTCCAACTTCTCATTCTAATTCAGACTCTGATTCAAATTTTAATTTAACGTCTAGTCCAATTTAAACATTAGCAATCCAAAAATGGCTACAGCTGGGCAAAAGGAATCATTTATTAGTACTTGTGCCTCGATTATGCGAGACAATTACGGCGGCGACCCGTTATCACTTGCCTCGTTTATTGAAATTGAGCTAATAGAAGAATTGTTCGATGCAACTGTACCACTACTTTTACAGCATTTATAAAATCAAAGCTCGAAGGAAAAGCTCGCGAGCCCTACCAACGCATATAGAATCAGTCAGACAAATTTAAGAAGCGTTATGTAGTAAAATTGAGCCAGAAAAATCGAAAGTTGTCGCGGGTAAAATTGCAGCCTTAAGAGTAACCAACAAGAATTTTTCAGAATTTTCCAAGCAGGTAAAACAGCTTTGTGACTCGCTAGAGCGCTCTCTAATCATTGAAAGTATGACGCAGGCAAAAGCCCATGAGATGGCGGTTGAGCAAAACATTAGCGTTTGTAGATTAAATAGTTGGTCAGATATGGTGAAATCAATCCTTGCGCCAACAGCCTTCAAAGATTCAGAGGACGTTGTAGCAAAAACGAATATAGAGCCAGAACAGGAAATTAAAGGGCGACAGGTGTTAGCGTTTCGGTCACGTCCGATAAGATATGTATAGTAATTTCCGTAGAAATTCTAGAGGCAACAGTAATTTCAGATATAACAACAATAGTAATTTTCGATTTAACGGTAACGCAAATAGGCAACACAGTAATTCAAATTTTGGAAATAACAGTTATAACAGAGGCAATAATCGCAACTATAATAGAGTCAATAACAGTCCAACAATAACAATAACAATCGGTCCATAAATAACAGAAATTCCAATAATCGCGAACACTGAGGGAGCAGGAGCAATTCGACTAAATACGTCTCAATCCATATATTGTCTAAATTTAAATTTGTGTCGCTTGTAGCGATTGTAACAAATTTAGGGAAACTCCGCTTATTTTACACCTTCTACTAACGTTCGTATCACTAAATTGTTGAATAAATAACTCCAATATACAATAGGGCAAAACGGTCTTTATTAGACTACTTTGAAATTACTTCAGAATTGTACCTCGCAACCAAAGCGCGCTTAAATCAAACTGATTTTCTGACTACTCAGTTTGCGCTCTTTTATACTCTCTGCTGCTTCATTCGCATATTTCTACTACAGTCTAGACGTTTCGCCTGCTAGAACTGCTGCACATATCTCCTACTTAGCTATATACATGTATATTTGTAGTTTATGCGTTTCTCATAATCATATTCGTGTGTATGTGTAGCAATTTTTGGCTAGAACTGTGTTAGCGGCTACAACTTTTCGTGCCTTATGTATATGGGTGTAAATGATGATTGATGTGTTTATGTACACAGTGTGGCTCGCTTCAATGTTTTTGTGTTGGGAGTTTATTACTAGTGATGGTAATATTCGTCGCACTGCCCTCCACCTAAGTCTCCCGATTCAACCTCTGCTAGCCTCTCCAACTGAACCACCCTTCTATTTCGTGGTTTCCCAATTGCTTGTATGCGGTACATGGTATCAGTGATCCTCTTCACAACTTTGTAAGGGCCTTCCCAACTGCACCAAAATTTTGATGGAACTCCTTTCCGCCAGTAAGGGTTGTATATCAGTACCAAATCTCCCTCCAAGAAACCTTACGAATTATTGTTTTTGTCAAACCTGTGTTTCACCTTACTACTCATTATCCTTGCTCGTTCCCTCACACTCCGTTGTTTGGCCAATGAACTACTTCGTAGAGCTTGCGCTTGACGGATTGGCTTCGCATAATCAGTATTGTCTGACGTTTCACAATAGTAGTGCGCCCTGGCTTGAAAGTACCCTCGCATTCTTTCTGGAAAATTCTTTCTTTCGTTTTAGTGCGTCCATTAGGGTTTTTCAATGCCAATGTTTTTCTCGCAGGCTCCTTCGGCTTTGATTTGTTTGGCCCATTCGTTCCATCAACCCTTGCCCGATCTGCTGCCTTTGACTTTTGTGGTTTTTGTCGAATATCTTTCACCAGCGCTCGCTTACTATTGAACCCTTTTTCCAAACTGAAGTAAAGTGGCACATCCTTGTTCTTATACTGCATAATCCCTCTCTGCATATCGATCCTGATATCCTAGTCAACCAAAAAATCCACTTCCAATATGGCTTCATCAACGATCTCTGCCACAACGAATTTGTGTAGAACCATGACCTCCCCAATTAAGACTTCACACACCACTTCTCCCTGGACTTGGTTATACTCCCCAGTAATCGTACGCCATCTTGCTCCAGGTAATGGCTTTACTCTCCTGTTGATCAAATCAGATCGGATTAAATAATGAGATGCGCCCGTGTCTACAGTCAGTACACGCTCCTTTCCATCCACACTTCCTTTGACGGTAAGACTGTGCGATTTCCTTCCAGTTTGCGATATAGGTAGCACACGACATTCAATAGCTGGGGAAGTTCCAGATCTTTACATCTAACTTGCTCTTGCTTATCTCCTCCAGCTTTGCATTTACGACCAGCCATGTTGGAACTACCATGACCGGTTCTGCAATGACGTGCAATATGAATTGGGTTACCGCACTTGAAACACTTCATAACTCCGGCATTTTTCTGTTGTAATCCCTTCAGTGCTTCCAAAATTGTGTCTACCCAATCTGGCCTTTCCACTTCCACGCAATGAGCTTTGTTTGCGGACTCACTCAAATGTGACGCTGTTTCCTGAGTCAGTGCATGGGATACCGTTTCAGCAAATGTTGGCTCTGGGTTCGCATATGTAGCTTGTTTCGTTTCGGTATCCCGTATTCCATTTATAAAGCTCTGAATTTTAACCCTCTTGGTGTATTCTACGGGTGCGTCTGCATTGGCGAGATGAGCCAATCTTTCAACATCCGACAAATACTACGGCAAAGTCTCATTCGCTTTTTGGTAACGGTTTTGCAACTCAATTGGGTATATCTGTTTTCTATGCTCGCTTCCATAACGTCTCTCGACAGCGGCCATCAATGCTTCATAACTGCTTCGTTCGTGCTCTGGAATAGTCTGTAAGATTTCAGCTGTAGGGCCTTTCAAAGCCACGAAGAGTGCAGCAACTTTATCTTCAGCATTTCAGTTGTTCACTGCTGGCGTCTTCTCAAATTGAAGCTTGAATACATGGAAAGGAACAGAGCCGTAAAAAGATTGAGTTTTTACGTTCGGATTGCTCGCTGGAACAGCTGGGCGATTTAGTTGTAACTGTTGCATAAGACCTTTCACCGCTTCTATTCGGCATCAATTTTGTCCTCGAGTTGTAAAATTTTTGCATCCTGCTCTTCCAGTTTCCAAAGAGCTGCGATGATACCTCTTCCGAAATTTGTGTCGACATTCCAGATATACGTGCCTCTTGCGTTTGCAGTTGCGTGCCTCCTGTAACTCCAGCTGAGATGCCATTGCCGATGTTTGCGCAGATATTTTGTTCGTCACTGTCTACGGTATTTCATTTTTTTCTTCCATTTTTGTTGTTGTTTTGTCGCTATCAGAATGAAAGACATACTCGTCAGCATTGATTCCTTCAAATACCATAGCTACACTTAGTCGTCTTTGTAGCTGGGATTTATTGCCAGTAGTAGCCAATCCACGGACTTCCAACTCCTCCTTCAGTTGCTGGATCGTCAATTCACTCAACTTTGCCATGTCCAAGTTGTATTCCCAATCTTCGGAATTTATTCAACAATTCCTCTTCTGACACCAATTGTAACTAATTTAGGGCCACTCCGCTTATTTTATAACTTCTACTAACGTTCGTATCGCTAAAATATAATTGAATAAATAACTTCAATAGGGCAAAACGGTCTTTATAAGACTACTTTGAAAGTACTTCACAATAACACTTATACTTCGCAACCAAAAGCGCGCTTAACTCAAGCTGATTTTCTGACTACTCAGCTTGTGCTCTTTTATACTCTCTGCTGCTTCATTCGCATATTTCTACGACAGTCTAGACATTTCGCCTGCTAGAAAAGCTGTACTTATCTCCTACTTAGCTATATACATGTATATTTGTAGTTTATGCGTTTCTCATAATCATATGCGTGTGTATGTATAGCAACTCTTCGGCTGATGACTACATGTATGTCGCGTAATATCTCTTCGTGCCTTATATATATGGGTGTAAATGATGATTGATGTATTTATGTACACAGTGTGGCTCCCTTCAATGTTTTTGTGTTGGGAGTTTATTACTAGTGATGGTACAATTCGTCACAATATGTTCTTTTTTAGTGGACTCACAGGCAGACATTTCATTTATAAAAATTTCTAGTTTGGCAAGCGATTTAGTAGTAGACGACAGTAACGTAATAAATATAACAGGCACAACAACAGACACGGTAACAAAACTAGGAACAGTTAGTACAAGTATAATCGCATCAAATACATTTTGTCCTTTGACTCTTCACGTTGTCAACGACAACGTCAATATTCCCTCTGGCGGTATAATAGGGAAAGACTTTCTAAAAACGAACAAATGCATAATCACTTATTCTAATGATACAATTACATTCGGACAAGGGACGGAAACAGTAAATATTTAAATTTTGCATAACACTTCAACAAATACTCTTGTAATTCCACCAAGATGCGAATTTTTTCGTATTTCTGTTTGAAAAATTCTACAAGTCCAATTTTTGTAGATTCGCATGAACTTTGCAACGGTGTTTTCATAGCAAAATGTATCATTTATACAAAAAATCCAATTATAAATGTTATCAACAGCACAAACGGGGTCAAGTATATAAAAGATTTCAATATTCAAATTGAAGACATAAAAAACTTCAATGTCTGTCGTATAAATGATACACCTATCGATTCAAAAACGCATAGACGAGCGTTTTAGCAAAACAAATGCCTTCTTATGCTAAAAAGAAATGACTTAATTTATGTTTGAAATATTCTGATATTTTTAAACTAAAACCAACTTAATGGCGCTTAATAATTTCTACGAACAAAAACTTAGATTAACTGGCAAAACTCCTGTCTATATTAAAAATTACCGTTTACACAACGTGAAGAAATAAATAAACAAGTCGAAAACCTATTACAGAATGATTTAATCGAACCTAGTTTTTCAAATTATAACAGTCCTTTAATTTTGATACCCAAAAAAGATCCAACAGTCAAAGAGTCGTATCGTATGTGCATAGTTTTCAGAGCAGTCTATAAAAGACTTATAGCCGACAAATTTCCATTATCACGTGTAGATGATATACCCGACAATCTTGGCAGAGCCAAATACTTTTCAACTTTAGATGTTTTTCCTGGTTTTCACCAATTACCCCTTCATCCTAACTCTAGGGGCGTAACTTCTTTCAGTACAGATCGAGGAACTTTTCGTTGGAAAGTTTTACCTTTCGGGTTAAATATAGCACCAAAATCTTTTTCTAGTATGATGTCAATAGCATTACTTTCGTTCCGAAGTAACTTTCTTGGGCCACAAATGTACATCAAAAGGTTTGCTGCCAGGTGATTCAAGAAAAGACGCTATTAAAAAGTATACTAAGCCAAAAGACAAAGATGTGATTAGGCGATTTGTCGCATTTGCAAATTACTACAGGCGATTTATACCCTATTTTGCGTCTCTGGCAGCGCCTTTAAATCGTTTAAATCGGAGAAAAGTTGAATTTGTTTGGGATGAAGCATGCGAAAACGGTTTCGAAAAACGAAAACTTGCATTAATGTCTCCTCAACTTCTACAATACCCTGACTTTACAAAAGAGTTTATAATTATAGTAGATGCTTCTAAGAGTGGATGTGATGCTATATTGAGTCAAAAGCATCGTGATAACGATTTACTAATTTGTTTTGCGTCAAAATCTTTTAATAAAGCCGAACAGAAAAAAGCAATTATCGAATTAGAACTGCTAGCGATACATTTCGCTATAAAGCATTTTCGTCCATATGTTTACATTTTTCAATAAATTTTCAATTACGAATTTTTAAATCAGCGGTAATAAAATTTTAAAATCCTTAAAAATAATATTGACAGATCCTGTAGAAACAGTAATAGAAACAGAGCAAAAACAAAAACTAATGCACTACAATGACTTGTATAGCTGCATCAGTCTTGAATGTACTTTTGCCACTATACGTAATGCAATACTTGCCTATCTAATTTAAGAGATACAAGCTAAATTAATTTGCCGCCATTTTATTCCTTCGATAAAACACAGGAACTATCTCGCTTAAGGATGGAGGAACATTTATCAACATGTATCATTAAGAAGGAACAAGACAGTACTGTGTTGATTGGAATCTGGTGCATTCCAACAACGTAAAAAACATGCTTTTTCATGAGTCACTGACCGGAATCGTATGCATTCCGGCAGTATAATCTTATGGGTCAGGCATCGAGCTGATTGGAATCCGGTGCATTCCAACAACACAGGTCATGTTACTTTTTTATGCCTTGTGATGGCGTATCCTCATTACACTACTCTTAGCACTGCCGGATTCCCATGACATGCTGATTGGAATCTTGTTGCATTCCAACAGGGAGATTGGAATCCACTGCATTCCGAAATCATGCTGAGCGGAATCTGATGCATTCCGCCAGTATAAGATTTCGGCATAAGATCTTATTTCTGCTCATATTTCTTATTATTATTATATTCTGAAATTAAATAGTAATGTTCATTAATATTTCTTTGTTTGTAATATAACATTGTTGAAAGCTCGATATATCTTAAATTTTATCTTTTGAGTTGTATATTTATATATCGTTTATATTATGCAGTCGACCATAGTTTGTCGTCGACTTTAAATAATAAATAAATAAATAAATAAATATCATGAGGATCCTTTGTTAGGTGGTCATTGCGTTACGAAACGATTATATGCCAAATTAAGAACAAAATACTATTGGTAAAATATATGACAAGAGACATTGCGAAATTTGTAAAAATTGCAATAAATGCCTTTTAAATAAAGTAAAACCAAAAAAAAAGGAAAATATTCTATTGACTCCAACGCCCTGCAAACCCTTTGACATAGTAATTGTCGATACAGTAGGTCCACTTCCGGAATCCAAATATGGTAACAAGTTCGCTGTTACTATGATTTGTGTCTTTTCTAAATACCTGGTAACAGTGGCTGTACCAGATAAATCAGCAAAAACTATTGCCTGTGCTATTTTTGAAACCTTTATATTAACATATGGTACAATGAAAGCTATTAGATCGAATTAGAACTGCTAGCAATACATTTCGCTATAAAGCATTTTCGTCCATATGTTTACATTTTCCAATAAATTTTCAATTACGAATTTTTAAATCAGCGGTAATAAAATTTTAAAATCCTTAAAAATAATATTGACAGATCCTGTAGAAACAGTAATAGAAACAGAGCAAAAACAAAAACTAATGACATATATCATGAGGATCCTTTGTTAGGCGGTCATTGCGTTACGAAACGATTATATGCCAAATTAAGAACAAAATACTATTGGTAAAATATATGACAAGAGACATTGCGAAATTTGTAAAAATTGCAATAAATGCCTTTTAAATAAAGTAAAACCAAAAAAAAGGAAAATCTTCTATTGACTCCAACGCCCTGCAAACCCTTTGACATAGTAATTGTCGATACAGTAGGTCCACTTCCGGAATCCAAATATGGTAACAAGTTCGCTGTTACTAGGATTTGTGTCTTTTCTAAATACCTGGTAACAGTGACTGTACCAGATAAATCAGCAAAAACTATTGCCTGTGCTATTTTTGAAACCTTTATATTAACATATGGTACAATGAAAGCTATTAGATCCGATTTAGGAACGGAATACAAAAACGAATTATTCTCTGAATTGACAAAACTTTTAAAGATTGATCATGATTTCTCAACAGCTTACCACCATGAAACTGTTGAAAGAAATCGTAGAGTCTTTTAACGAATACTTAAATAAATGTACATGATTGATCATCCTGTTGCAGGACACAGTAGAGTGGACTCCATGGTAAGGTTTTTTGTTTGCGTGTGAGTTCGCCTTCTGATTCTGGAAAAATGAGAAAATATTTCATTACCAAATTAAAAATTAAATTAAATAAAGATAAGGCAAATATGACAACGTCTTTTGCTAAACCGTGATTCGTGCAAAAATCATTGGATCATGTGGTCCACTTATGTCATACTGGAGCACTCCATGGATTACTCCGATGTAATGAGCTGGAGTATATGGTCCAGTCCTATGACACCGCAATGTTAATTGGACCATATTTTTTGTATGAATTGTAGTTAATTTTGGAGCACTCGATTGGTCCATAGCGAGTACTCCATACATGCATACATGGAGTACTCGCGATTTTTGCAGGGATAGTGTAAGATTTGGTTTTTAGGTTAGTATGAACTGGTCAGTCAATAAGACCTCACATAGACTGAATGTGTCGATAGTGTTACCAGTATATGTTTGACAATCAAACGTACGAACCCCAAACAGGTGCCAGGACTTCTGTTATAGAATAATTCCTCCTCTTGGCAAATATATGAGTTTTATAGGAACTGGCTCAATTGCTGCCTCCAGACCTGGCAACTCTGCCGCCCTTAATAGCTGGAGCCTTGACCTGGCGAGCGCAGGACACGAACGCAGAACGTGCTCAACAGTTTCTTCGTGCAGTTCGCACTTCCTACATCTGCTGTTACTGACGAGGCATAACTTCTAAGCATGTGACGGCAGAAGGCAGTATCCAGCTAGTATGCCCAACGTGAGTCTTAAGTCTTCTCTCTTCAGAGAAATTGTCCACTTTGTAAGTCTAAGGAGCGAGTGTTGCGCCCTCCTTTGCCAACTTGTCGGCCTTTTCGTTACCTCTTTTTGTTTTTATCATTTTTGTTAGGCATTTGCCGCTTATGATGACTGAAGCGTCATCTGCATAGCCGTAAGTCTGACTCGTCCTCCGTCGAGCCGCCTAAACAATTGGTGGGTAACCAACGTCCACAGCATTGGTGATAAAACCCCATCCGACGGCGTTCCTCTGTTTACAAATTTTGTTTCCTCGCATAGATCCCAATACGACGTAATAATTCTGCAGCTTAGCAGACAGCCGATCCAATTTGTTATGGTCGGATTAACTTCAATCGAGTTGAGACTCGTCATTGCTCGTCTCGAGGCATTGTTGAAAGCTCAGACTAGAAAACAATATTTTAAGACTTGCTAAATATAACCAAATTTTGTGAATTAAAAATTAAAAAAAATCAAAAATTACTTTTAATTTAAATAATTTGAGTTAAATAAATCCAATTTAATTAAATCATTAGATAAAACTTAAAATTTAATTTGTTAAATAAATCACATAATTCACCGTAATTCTTCACATAAGCAAGTAATAAATGCTTGTTGGCAGCTCTAAGTTGCGCCATCTGACGGTAGAAGCCACAAGCTGTGAGTTGATGCGGCTGACTGCACTAGCACATACATGAACCACATTTCAACAGGCAACTGGTAAAAAAATGCCAGTGGGATATTTTTGCCAGTTCCTTTGGGCAATTGGAACGTATTTTCTTGCGTACTGTGGTTGAAAGTATTTTTGAATAATATCAGAGAATTTGTACACAATGAGAAGGAGTTTTTGCTAGATTCCAACTTTTTGCATGTGAACACGTCTTGCACTTCACCACACACAATCCAATTTCAATGTTAACCTGTTACAGGCAGAAAATTCTCTGTCAACAGTTTCAGCTGGTGTTAATATTATTTGTTTTTCTCTTAAGATGCTTTCTTTGTGGGAATATAGGTATTTAGTAGGATTAATTATATTTAAATTTTATTATTTGTAGCAATATATTTGCATGTTTTATGTTGTAATATGAATTTGAATTTAATTTAAATAATTTAGAAATTTTAAAAAAGGTAAATTTCAATAGTAAATTATATTTTCAATAGTAAATGGAGGATTGAAATGGCCTTGCGGCGTTGCAAATACGTATACGTCTAAGTAGCAGATCAGACAACAGGTAAAATGTAGTACGTTTGGCGCACCTGTTTGGTGCTGCAATTGCTCCAGGTTCGAACCTCAATAAAGATTTTTTTTATTGAAAATCCCATTAAAATATCGAATTATGAATTTTCAACCGAAAAGTCGATGCCATTTTGCTTATTATATTTGTTAATTATACTAGCGGACCCCGTTGCACTTCGTAGCAACCAAACAAAAAAAAAAATGAAAGATTATAAATTTTTTTATGAAATGAATGCATTGTATTTCAAAATTATTAATGTCAATCCAAAACATTTGGATACACAATATTTTTAGTTTGCCCATTGGAAGCGAGCACAAACAAACAATTTGGAGTTCCAACTCTTGAGCAGGCCACGTTTAGCTGTCCATGTGAAAAGCACGGCTCCTCCAAATTTAATCCGCATATCTAAAGCGTTTTTCCTTGTGCATCAGTGGAATACGTGGTATTTTTCTGTTGATGATCAGCATCAGGATACGGCAATAAGGATCCAGCTCGATGATAAATCTGACCTTGAATCTGTAATATTTTTTTGAAATGTAATTAGATACTGGATACGAATTCTTGAACACATCAAAAAAATTGCTACTCAGATCGCAATTTTCATATGATATTCCGCATGAAGTAATTACCTTAAATGTCGGCATGAAATTGTCTCTTACAATTTTGGTCGCACCAAAAGAAGTCATTTGAAATGCCGCATTGTATTCTTGAATGTGAGACCAAAATGCTTAGACTTTGCGACGTTCCAAAAATGAATGAATGAAGTGGATCGGGGGGAGATTCAAATGCTGGTAGTCTCACTTTTCCATTAGCACAACACATGCAAGGCGTTTCACCCTGAAATTTGGCTGCATCACAATGTGGACATCTCACCGTCATTCCACCAATATTGGCATGTTC
The DNA here is from genome assembly GCF_040869045.1 of Eurosta solidaginis. NCBI lineage: Eukaryota > Metazoa > Arthropoda > Insecta > Diptera > Tephritidae > Eurosta > Eurosta solidaginis. The sequence goes on along the minus strand of NC_090319.1, from coordinate 164,732,249 downwards.
ACTATAATCATTTTCGCTATTGAAAGCGAAAGCAGCGTATTCCATCTCTTGCACAGCACGACGTGAGAGTCGTGTCGTTCATCTCGATGCTGGATTTAATGGATTTGGATCTGTCGATCTATGACGACGTGCGTTTCATAATTGTTGTACTTGGTTTTGTTGTGAGCGTTCCTCTACACTTTGGTAGAATTACGCGCCCGTCGACCTATAGTTGATCGTCTTGTTGGTGGCATTTTGATGCATAAGATGAAATTATTGAAAAAATCTTTTTTAACTATGTTTTCTTGCACTGAACACACTTAAAATCACTTTTTAAATTAATAATAGTTGGAGAAATGTAGAGCGTTTTCTACATCTACATCTACATCTAGTCCTGCTATTTAATGTTGACAAAATAAGCGATAAGTGCGAAGAGGATATAGGCAAAGTAATATTAGTGCGGGTGAGTGTGCATTATGTTGCTGCAGTGGGAATGGGAGTGCAGTGCATTGAGGAATATGCGATAATAGCAAAATGATAAAAAAAAAAGCGAAAAACAAAAGCGAAGACGGTGACGTTACGTCTGTAAAGCATGAATGCGTGCGATGAGTGGGAGTGTGTGTTTGTTGGAAAGGCAGGCGTGAACAATAGTTACCATCAGAAGAAAGTGATTGATAAACATTTGCATTTGGACAGGTTCATCTGTTTAACATTTGTATGCTGTCAATGAAATTAACTTGTAATAGGTTGGATCGATTTTTTTCGTTAGGTCGGACCGAAATGTAAACTTTTTTTTTTAAATTTTAATTTTTTTCTAAAAAAAAATCATAACTCAAGAATGGCTAAAACGATTTGGGATTTCAAAATCAACTAACCATCATCTCTCCTTCCTGTATCTTTCGATACAACGAAACGTATTCCGATTGGGATACATATTTAAAATACTTCACATTTTTACACAATATTACAAGTAGTTCGGTTTTTGATAATAAATTTACTCCGTTTGATTTAATATTTGGCAGAAAAACTACAATGCCCCATGAATTGCAAAAAGAACAAATTGATCCGATCTATAACGTAGAAAATTACACAAAAGAGCTTAAGTTTTAGAATGCAATAATCCCATAACATGGCAAAATATTTGATTAATAAACATAAAACTAGAAATAAAAATGTATACGATAAAATGGCTAAGCCTTTAGAAATTAAAGTTAATGATAGAGTTTTAGTAGAAACAGAACCTAGAAATAAACATAAAAAGATAAATCAAGGTCCCTAAATAGTAAAAAATATTGATGGACCAAATATAACTATTTGTGATAGAAGTAATCAGATTGAAAAAATTTTACATACAAATTTAGTACAAAAAAATTATTAAATTGATAGTCTGTACTTTTTATCTATAAATTTTACCAAATAATACGTAAAATTATTCTAAGAACTCGCCAATGACGGCCGAATGAAACAAAATTTCTAATGTTTATTTTTTTGATACACGCGTATTCTAATAAATAGAAATTAACTTAGATTATACTACAAGTACAAAAAAAAAACAACCCGGCTCACTTCAAACCAAAATCACCTTAAAATTATTATTTTACATATTTCATTTCCAATTTTAATTCTGTATAAAGCCTAAAGAAGAATGTAGCAAGAAATTCTTCTTTTCCAAAGGGGGATGATGTAGTGTCAGCGTCGCGTTACTTATAACTAGCTGGCAACTCCCCAAATATAAAAATGTAAGATGCAACTATGCATCACTGAAAATGATGCGAATAACGTTATAGACTCCATCATGAATATTGTTGCTAAGCAACCTGAGTTAATTATTAAAAGATACTTACAGACAATGGCGGTCCCATACTCTTAATAAACGGCTATATACGCAAAAGCCAGCAGAGGGAAAATTATGGACGACAACGATAAGATATATAAAACTGCTACATATATTTCCGGGCTCTCAAGCTGAATAAAATATTCAGATATATATGACCATGAGCGAGTGCAATTAAGTTCTATATACAACAACACAATGCAAAAAATCTTCAGCAATACAAGGGACAAGATCGAAAGTACCAGAAATCTGACGTAGTATACAAAATTCCATGCAAAGGTGACGGGTCCTACGTATGCAGGAAAGTATATGTGGGTACTACAAAATCTAAATTAAAGACAAGGATTTCCGCGCATAAATGAAACGTAAAAAATAGGGACCAACCTAATGACTGCACAAGGGCTTTAGCACAACATTGCAGAGCCACCGGTTATTCTCCTGTTTTGGAAAATGTAGCAGTACTGTAGCAGGCAAGAGGGTACATATTATTAATACTCCGAGAGATCAACGAATGATTTTTAAAGCAGATACAGACAAGTGCGCCTCTGCTTATAGAAAACTAATAAGCAACAACATTGTCCAAAGTCAATGTATAATTGTTTGCGTAATATATTGTTTACAATTCCAGTTTTTAATTGTTTTCATAATTTTATGTATATTTTTCAAATGGTTAAATTAGTCGAACAGATACATTCAAGAATGTAAGTGTATACTTGTGAAGTTTTTACAAATTTTGCTTTAATGCAATTCTTGTTTTTCAGTCCTGAAGATGACTTTAGAATGAAGTCGATACATTGAAAGTAAAAATAAATGAAAAATATATTTTTAAGAATTAACGAGCTTAACACCCCTAAATAATAATTGTTATTCAATTATTATTTTGGTTTTATTGGGAAAAACTGAAAAGTAGGAAACATTTACTGACAAATTGCGATGGTACCATTTCGGCCCAATGGTTAGGCGATTGTGATTTCAAAAGTTTGACCGCTGTTCGATCCTCGGTGAAACCTGTTGAAATAAATAAACAAAACGAAATTGACCGACGATGAAAACGTGGCGGTTTTCGAAATGGTACCATCGTAATATGCCAGTAAATATTTAATTCTTTTCAGTTTCCCAATAAAACGAAAATAATAATTGAATAACAATTATTATTTATCGGTGCTAAGCTCATCAATTCTTAAAAAGCTTAAGTAAAATTAAACACATCATTAAACATACAAACATATGACAAATATATGTTTTGTATAAAAATCATTCGGTGATTTCATTTCATATACTTTGTCTGGCCTCGAGCTTGATAATTTGTTCAATATTACCCTTGAAGGACGAAAAACCAACAATAATAATTATGGAACGGAGAGCACACCGTAAAATCAAACACACATTCAAAATCTAAAAAGATTTGAAAAACAATTATGGTACGGAAACCAAGAAATTTATGAAACGGTACCAAAATAGCACACAGCAACTAACTAGACTGCGGCAGTCAACCAAGTTTCTTTTGATATGCCGAAAAAGCGCAATTATACCTCAATTTATTAGCAATGCCACAAAGAATATTTCCTACGTTCTCAACGTTAACATCAAGGACAAGAGATTACCGAGGAAGTTAGTAAACTCAGCTGGAGCATATTTGACGATTGTGGACAATAAACTTTTAATTCTTTTAATTAAAACGAAGCATGAGATACGACAACTGAAAGAAAAGGGAGAAAATAGGATAGAAAATAAATTGTTCGAAAATTAGACAGAGAAGATTGGACCGATTTTTCGGGAGTGAGAAAGTAATAATAGAAAAACTAACAACGAAAATTAAGAAAACGTAAACAAATAAATTCGAGAGACTTAAAGGCTTACCAAAATAATCATTTCATATTGAAAACATACCGGGATTGTTTCACAATACGACACAGACAAACATGCCGACAAATATATACTGGCTTCTCTCATTACGCCCCAAGTACTCATTACCAACAACAAAGAAAGAGTTCCCATTATTTAAGTTAATAGCAGACGGAGAGAACTGTATTCAGACCATAAAGGACAAGGAGCAATAGGAAGTTGAGAGAAATAACTTTACTGCATTAATAAGAGAAAACATATAAAGGCTCCAAATACAATGTAAATTATTGAATTCAAGAATAAAATTGAACACACGGATATACATGAAGATGAGAGCATACCGGTAGATCATGCCTTACAAATTATGGCGTCTAAGTGTAATGTTATACAAAACCACACTACGCCGACTAAAAACTTGTTTATTGGACTAGTACGTTCTTGTATAAAAGATAACGTGAATTTCAAAGTTAATAATAAATTTTACGAACAACGCTCTGGAACGCCTATGGGGTCACCGGCATCACCGATTATAGCAGACATAATGATGGAAGATCTGATAACGAAATTTGAAGTAGTCTCACCTCATAAGCCAAATATACTCCAAAATGTGGACGACTTGTTTGCTATTGTCAAAACGAACGGTGTAGACGATATGCTTAACACCTTAAACGGTTATATAAGGTCCATAAAATTTACATGTGAGGTCGAAAAGAATGGACAGCTACCATTTCTAGATGTGTTAGACAGGTACAAAAACCCGCAGCGTCAGGCAGATTGATTAATTTCTACTCAAAATATAATAAATAGACAATAATTAACACAGCCAAAAACTTTATTCGAAAAGTTTTCCCCATCGGTGACGTAATCTACCATGACAAACATATAGAAATTATTAAAAAGGTACTTACAGACAATGGCTTTCCGATACACCTAATAAATGGCTATACACGATATTACTACGGAAAAGCCAACAGAGAGAAAATAATGGACGACAACGATAAGATATATAAGACTGCTACGTATATTTCCGGGCTCTCAAGCAGAATAAAATATTCAAATATATATGACCACGAGCGAGTGCAATTAACTTCTATATACAACAATGCAATGCAAAAAATCTTCAGTAATACAAGGGACAAGATCGAAAATACCAGAAATTCGTAATATACAAAATTCCATGAAAAGGTGACGGGTCCCACGTATGCAGGAAAATATATGTGGGCACTACAAAATCTAAATTAAAGACAAGGATTTCCACTCATAAATGAAACGTAAAAAATAGGGATCACGCCTCTGCTTATAGAAAACTAATAAGCAACAACATTGGTCCGTGATGAGAAAATTTTGTCCGAAGTCAATGTTTAATTGTTTGTATAATATATTGTTTACAATTCCGGTTTTTAATTGTTTACTTACTTTTTGTGTATTTATGTATATTTTTCAAATTATTATTTTGGTTTTATTGGGAGAAACTGAAAAGAAGGAAACATTTACTGGCTTATTGCGTTGGTACCATTTCGGCCCAATGGTTAGTCGATTGTGATTTAACGAGTTTGACCGCGGTTCGATCCCCGTTGAAACCTGTTGTAATAAATAAACAAAACGAAATTGCCTGACGATGATGACGTGGCGGTTTTCGAAATGGTACCGCAATATGCCAATAAATGTTTCATTCTTTTCAGTTTTCCCAATAAAACCAAAATAGTAATTGAATAACAATTATTATTTACCAGTGTTAACCTCATTAATTCTTAAAAATTTTAAGTAAAATTGAACAGACCATTAAAAATACAAACATATGACAAATATATCTATATATATATAAAGAAGTGTAAATTTTGATTGTCACTCCATAACTCGAGAACGGATAGAAAGATTGCCATGCAATTTTTAGGAAAGATACAGAAAGGAGAGATGAGGGTTAGTTGATTTTGAAATCCCAAATCGGTTTAGCCATTCTTGAGTTATGATTTTTTTTTAGAAAAAATTCAAAATTTGAAAATTTGGTATATAAATTTGCCTATAATAATATTTACGATCCTTTTTTCCGGGAAGTTAACCAGAGACGTACTGGGACTGGGATTAGAACTAGGACCGGGACTGAGACTCGGAGTGGGACTGGGACAGGAACAAAATACATACCACCCTCTGCGACAGGCAGTAAGGGATGAAGAATAATGAGAAGAAGGTGGGAGAAGAGAAAAGAGAGAAGTAGAAGGATACTAAGAAGGAAATAGAATGAGATGAATATGGAGATAGATGAAGCGAAAAACACGGAAGGAGGAGTAAATAAAAGGATCAGTAAAAAGTGAAGAGGGGTGGGGGAGGGCAGAGTGAGACGGAAAAACTTATTAACAAGTGCAGATAGGCCGAATTTAGGGCAGAACAACGTCTGCCAGGTCTGCTAGTGTTTTGTATAAAAATCATTCGGTGATTTCATTTCATATACTTTGTCTGGCCTCGTGCTCGATAATTTGTTCAATATTACCCTTGAAGGACGATAAACAAACAATAATAATTATGGAACGGAGAGCACACCGTAAAAACAAACACATGCAAAATATACGGAGACTAAAAAGTTATGAAACGGTACCAAAATAGCGCACGGCAACTAACTAAACTACGGCAGTCAACCAAGTTTCTTTTGAGATGCAGAAAAAGCGCAATTATACCTCAATTTATTAGCAATGCCACAGAGAATATTTCCTACGTTCTCAACGTTAACATAAAGGACAAGAGATTACCGAGGAAGTTAGTAAATGCAACTGGAGCATATTTGACGAGTGTGGAGAAAAAACTGTTAAATCTTTTAATCAAAACGAAGCATGAGGTACGACAACTGAAAGAAAAGGAGACAAATAGCATAGAAAATAAATTGCAACGAAAATTAGATAGAGAAGATTCGACCGCAATTTTCGAGAGTGAGAAAGTTATAAAAGATAACCTAGGAACGAAAATTAAGAAAACGCAAACACAAATAAATTCGAGAGACTTAAGGGCTTACAAAAACAATCATTTCATATTGGAAACGTACCGGGAGGTTTCACAATACGACACAGATTTAAAACTAACTTTTTACATATTTTTCATTTCTTTGCAAATATCAATTTTAATTCTCAGTTTAAAAGTTGCACTGTGGTGCTAATGTTAGCAAACTCATTTATTCAAAACATTACAACAAATTAATAAAGCCTAAAGAATAATGGCAAGAGTGATCACCTTACCAAATTCGTGTTTTCCAAAGCGGGATAATGTAGTGTCATATTAAATTGAAGCTGGCAACTCCCCTATGGAAAAGTGCAAGTTGCAAACATGCATCAGATGCAATAGGCATTACTGAAAATGGTGGAGTCGAATAACGCGGAGAATTTCGGATTGCTTGAATCTCCCGTTATTCGACTCCATCATGAATATGGTTACTAGGCAACCTAAAAACAGGTGCCTAGTTTCAGAGTTGCTTTAGTGACATTTTTTTTTAGTTAGAAATGAACCGACGACTTAACTGCACACGTGAAAGCAAAAGTAAAATTAATCAATCTAAGGCTAAGTGACAAAAAGAACCAAGTGTAACAAAGGAAATAAAAAAGTTTAAATAAAAGACGATACGTATACATTTAAAAAGCAAATAAGTTTTATTTAGCTAAAAATTAAAAAGGCTATAGAGGTGAGCAGAAAGTAAATAAAAAAGAAAGTGCGTGCGTGTAGCAGTGAGTGTGCGTGCGCCGAAAACATTTGCAGGTTCCAAAATGGAACCCTTATATCGTAAAGATATAATACATATAGCATACTACCTATAGAAATACCGTCCCGACACTACGTTGATGCAAGCCAGCAGAATGCGTTTTAGTTACAAATCAACATATCCCATCAGTAGAGAGTATATCTCCTGGTATGCTACTACTTAACCACTATCAACGCAGTACAGAAATCGATAATCAAGAGGTTAATCTTACATGATCGTGTACAAAACAGTATCACAATTCTACAGTGCAAATCATTAGACAAAAGTACTTTTTTAAGGAGATATTAACTAGCAAACCACCACTTGTAATTCTGCAGTCAAACGTGCCATCAAATGAGAAAGAAGAAATTCTAAGCCTAGAAATGATGAAGGAACCTTATGTGAATAATATAAATAATTTGAATGTATTACGAAAAGCATTAATATCAGCCATAATTAAAATTTTGTCTTTAAAAATCATTATATTGATCAGCACGGGAGGGCTAATATTAGTAACAGTAACAAAAAGTATTTTACTACAAAAGGGCCAGTAGAGATATTAAGCTACAACTCGAACATTCAAGTAAGTGATAACAAAGAACCCATAACATCCGCCCAACTTAACCGAGCCATTAACGTAACCCAACCATTAAATTAGCCTTATCAAACGAGGACGTTAGTTTTTGCAGGCGTAAGAGTTAGCACCACACCAAATACATATATATGTTACAATTCAAGCTGAAGCTTATGCCTAGTCAGCAATAACTAACTTGTTTACCCAAAGGACTTAAGATCAATTATTGGTTAAAATGGAAATAATCCAGACGCTGGATCAGCTAAAATACTGGAATTGTGATCGACATCCGCAATTAGATTCCTCTTCTGCGAGTTCCGTGTATTTTTCTTAAAGTACTGTATTCGCCGGCAATTCCCGGCATAGAGATCCGACGCCTGTTTGTGCTGTTTTGCTTCATACGGCTGTGTTCTCATAATGTGCAGTATATGGGAACTTCCACAGAAAAGTCCACCTTAACCGAAAAACTAAACTATGATTTAAAAAAAGAAATTGCTTGAACTATTAAAGAAAAATATCTAATTTTATAAAATTAATATTTTCAAAATTTTCCTTACTTGCGATGGTGAGTTATCGGTACACAAATTTCATGTTCAATCGGCGATCACTTTTTTATTTAAAAGAGCATTTTCTCTTTGCTGTTTAAATTTCTAAGAGTAACTCTGCAATTCAACTCTAATAGCTCGAATTTGGCAATAACAACAAATAGGCGTAAAATCAATGTAAAAGAGATGTGACGCTTCAATTAACGGTAAATTCTTGATATACTTTTAAACAATATTCTATAATAACGTCACGCCATACAGAGGCTATTTAGTGTTATTATATCTGCGCTGGCGATTGTAGATGCAAATAGTTTTGTGTTTTAATAAAAGTTGACAAAGTTTACAAATTAAATTAAAAATCGCGCCATTTAAGCAAGTAATTACTTTCATATTGAGCTTCAAAGTTTCGTAACGTTACGCCATATAGTAAGTAATTTTCCCGATATGTTCTGATTTCCAATTCAATCATGTCTTATGCAGATGGATTCTTCGAGTAACGGTAAAAAATAATCAAAGTGATATAGGGAAAAACTAAAACCTGACCCACTAAGGCAGGAGAGAAGTCGTTAAAAGCAAAAGAGAGAGCATCAAAGAAAAATGTTGTAGTCCAGCAAGCATAAAAATGATGCAATAAGAAAACAAAATTGTAAAAGACAACAAGCATTTCGCTTGAGAAAGAAATATGAATGTGCTATAAAAGATAAGCCAGAACCCAATCATCCCTATAAGTGCAAGCAAACAATAGGAACGGCATTAAAAAAGCCAAAACTGCTTTGCTGGCCAACCAAAAGAAAAGAAGCTATGTTGTTGACTTGTTATATAAAAAAACATGGTACATTATCATTGAAATCTGCAATACAAGAACAAAAAAAAAACAGTTTGTCGTAGACTTTTACTCAAGAGATGATATTAGTGTCCAGGCCGCTGGTAGAAAGGAGACTTTGATTGTCCATGGGGAAATAGTGGCCAAGCGTTTTATGTTTCTTTCTGTTGCTGAGTCGTACGAACTCTACAAATTGGAGAAAAATATTAAATTCGTTAGCAAGTCTGCATTTTACGAAATGGCTACTAAAACACGTGCAACTATCATGTAAGATAGCACGTAATATGTGTGTTTGTAAGCATCATGCCAACTTTCCATTTGATTTGGAAAGCAGTGCGGATGTTATAAAATCTTTTTTGTCCAACTTTGAAAATTTTCTCAAATCTGCTTGTTGTAACATTGAAAATGATAAATGTATGATGAATAAATGCAAAAATTGCATTCAGGATGTTAGCTGCCGGCAAGTTACTATTCATTGTGCAAAATGAGAAGAATCTCTCAGACAAAGAATAATTAACAAAACAGCAGACATTCATTCCAGTTTACATCGGTCAAAAAACATACACGCCGAATTGGAAATAGCTTAAACAAAAGCAAAAACCAAAAACAAATATTTAATCAACAAAATATGAATATTTTGGTGAAACACTCGGACACGTACAACTGAACAATTACGCCTTTTTCAGCCATAGCATCCAAGAAAATATTACAATCAATACGAAACGAATTTCGTATATCGTTACCCGAACGTTTACCTCACATAGAACCAATATCTAATGCAGAAAGTTTCATTAATTTCAACTCAGTACAAAGATTTGTAACATCGTACGAATTCCCATCAAGACCGTATATCCGGATTGAACGTGTATCAACAAGAATTTGTAGAATAGTGTGCAGTTTTTCAAGCTGATCCAAATCACTACTTCGGTTGCTCTTATTAAATGCGATGTTAAATAACAACAACAAAACAAAAATTAACTCATCAATATTGTATCATCCAACTATATTGAGGACACGCAATCTCAACAAAGCCATTGCATAAACACAACTGTTATTTTTGAGTTCCCTGATTGAGCAGCTAAAACATCAAAAGCCATTGCATTAACAGCAACAAACTGCATATTCACAGCAAGTATTTTGGTGAACAGTTATATTTATATTATATGTGTTTATGTATGTATACTAATATATAGATATATTATTATTATTGTAAACTCTCTCTTTATAGAATTACTAGTTTATTTTACTGTTTTGTTAGTTAACTCTCTTTTTATTTAATTCATTATGATTCGTTCACCACAACATAATACGCAAACATCTACATTTACTAACAATTTAAACGACACTTTGATAGATTTATCACATGACACTTCTCAACAACAAATTACAAATCCATATGCAAATGTTACTCAAAATGAAATTTTGTCAGTTTCAGTAAAACTTCCACAATTTTGGACTAATTGTGCGGAAGCATGGTTTATTCATGCCGAAACACAATTTAGTACTAAAAACATTACACAAGAAAACACTAAATACGAACACATCATTACAGCACTTCCGCAGGAAGTGATAATAACTATTTTGGATTTTATCCAAAATCCCCCCATTAATAACAAATTTACTGAACTTAAAAAAGTGTTGATAGAAAGACACTCACTTAGCGAAAATTCGAAACTTGATAAAATTTTAAACGATTCTGAGATGGGTGATCGTAAGCCATCAGAATTTTATCGCTCATTAATTATATTAGCCGGATCAAATTTTAGCGAAAATATTTTAAAGAAAATTTGGATGCGTAAACTTCCTAAAAATTTGAGTATGATTTTAGCTAGTTCGAGTTCTAATAATATTACCGAATTAACAAAATTAGCAGATAATATTTGGGAAGTGATAAACAAAAATGAAGTATTTTCGGTTAATAATTTTTCGGATACAAAAGCACAAAATTCTGTTGTTGAAAACTTGATTAAAACCACCTCTTTGGTGAGTGAAAATTTTCAGAAACTTTCTTTGGAGTTAGGTGAAATTAAAACAGAAATGTATCGGAATCAATCTAGGTCGCGTTCCAATTCTAGGAACAATTTTAGAAATTCTTTTAGGCGTCGTTCTAACTCGCGTAATAATCCAAATTGGTTGTGTAGATTTCACTACAAATTTGGAAATAATGCTATAACCTTGTTCTTATAACAAAAAACAAAGATTCAACAAACTAAATTCTTCCGTTCTTGCAGCGACGAACAGCGGAAATTTAGAATTTTCGACGCGTCGTTTATTTATTTTTGATAGAGAAAATAAACAAAATTTTTTAATTGATAGTGGAGCAGAAATTTCGGTATTACCCGCATCTAAATTTCCTCATACGAAACGTTCAGACATAATTCTCACTGCAGCTAATGGCTCAACAATTGCCACTTACGGGAAAAGGCTTTTAAACGTAAATTTGGGTTTAAGACGTGAATTTCCCTTTACATTTTTGATTGCGGATATAGCCAAGCCAATAATTGGCGCTGATTTTCTTTGTAAATATGGTCTTCTTATAGATATTAAACATAAACGTTTAGTAGATCCATTAACCAATCTCTCAGTTAATACAGTATCCTACTTTTGTGATATTCCATTACCTAAATTATTTGTGGTTGACAATAAATTTACAAAATTATTAAAAGAGTTTCCGTCACTTATTTCAGAGCCAGATTATACTAAACCTGTTAAACATACAACAGTACATCGACTTGTAACAGAAGGTAGTCTTCCATTTTCTAAGCCCAGGCGCTTAGATCCGGTTAAATACAAAGTCGCGAAAACGGAGTTTGATTTCTTAGTTAAAACAGGCATTTGTCGGCCTTCAAATTCTTCAGTAGCATCACCACTTCACCTTGTACCTAAAAAAGAGTTGAATGATTGGCGTCCATGTGGTGATTTTAGAAGATTGAATATTGTAACTGTTCCCGATCGTTATCCCTTACCTCACATTCAAGATTTTAATATGAACCTTCATAATAAAAATATATTTTCAAAATTAGATTTAGTTAGGGCATATCACCAAATTCCTATGGCTGAAGAAGATATTTATAAAACTGCTATTACAACTCCTTTCGGTATGTTTGAATTTATGAGAATGCCTTTCGGACTTAGAAATTCTGCACAAACCTTTCAACGATTCATAAATGAGGTAGTAGGTGACTTAGATTTTGTATATGCTTACATCGACGACTTACTTATTGCAAGTACAGACGAAGAACAACATTTAAAAGATTTACGTATCCTTTTTCAACGCCTTACAGAGTACGGTTTAAACATTAAACCAAGTAAATGTACTTTTGGTGTAATGAATATAGATTTTTTAGGACATAACATTTCTGGAACAGGTATTCGACCTTCCGATGAAAAGGTATCAGCTATTCGCAATTTCGAACGTCCAAAATCAGTTAAGCAGGCACAGAAATTTATTGGTATGGTAAATTATTATCATAGATACATTCCAAAACTAGCAGAATTTACAAACAAAATTTATGATCTAATTAACAAAGTAAATAAGAAACGTGACAAAACTTTGGTATGGGATGAGAATTCGAATGAAGCTTTTGAATGTATTAAAGATAAATTTGCATCTACGATATTGTTAAATAATTTTAACAAAGATGCTAAATTATCTTTAACAGTAGATGCATCTAACACAGCGATTGGGGGCGTTATACAACAAAATTACAATAATAAAATTGAGCCGATTGCATTCTTTACTAAAAAACTTTCTCCAACTGAAATTAAGTATAGTGCTTTTGATAGGGAATTATTGGCGATTTATTTAAATATAAAACATTTTAGATATCTTTTGGAAGGACGACAATTTACAGTTTATACGGACCATAAACCTTTGACTACTGCTTTAAATTCAAAAACAGAACGAAGTCCTAGACAAACGAGACACTTGGAATTTATAGCACAATTTACTGATGACATACAATACATTAAAGGAGAATCCAATGTTGTAGCAGATACGCTATCTAGAGCTTTTGAGGTTAATGCAATATATAATACAGAACTGAATTTTAAAATTTTACAAACTGAACAACAAAAAGATGATGACTTAAATCAACTTGTATCTGATTCTCAATACCTAAATTTAAAGTTAATTAATATTCCTATTTTAAATTTTAATATTTGGTGTGAAATTTCAGGAGAAACTCCTAGGCCATTTGTACCGAGTAATTTGCGAAAGACAGTATTTGATATTTTACATGGAATAGCACATCCGGGTACAAGAGCTACACGACGGCTCATAGTTAAAAAATATTATTGGCCTAATATGAATAAGGATATTAATATTTGGTCAAAAAAGTGTCTTAATTGTCAAAAGTCTAAAGTTTATCGTCATACAAAATCCCCTGTTGTCAAAATTCAAATTCCCAAGAATAGATTTGAACACATCCATTTAGATATAGTTGGACCATTACCTATTTCAAAAGGACATCGCTATATTTTAACGATTATTGAAATATTTACTCGTTGGCCTGAGGCATATGCATTAAAAGATATTTCAGCAACTACAATTGCAAATAAGTTTTTTAGAGAATATATTTCTCGGGTTGGAGTTCCGTTAAAGATAACAACTGATCAAGGTAGCCAATTTACATCGAAATTGTTTTCAGAGTTAACTAAATTACTTGGTAGTCACCAAATTACAACATCCGCATATCAACCTCAAGGGAATGGTATGGTTGAAAGGTTCCATAGACAATTAAAGACTACTATAATAGCTAGAGAGGACACAAATAATTGGTATGACGAGTTACCTGTCATATTACTTGGGTTGCGATCTATTTACAAAGAAGATATTTCGGCTACACCAGCGGAAATGGTTTTCGGTCAGAATTTACGTTTGCCAGGGGAACTTGTTGTGCCATCAGCTAAAAATTTCTCATCAACTGAAGTTTTAAGTAATTTACGTGAAAATTTTCGAAATGTTAGATCAAATTTAAGTCATCATAAAGATGTTGATACTGGAATTTATGTTCCAAAAGATCTTCAAACTTGTAAATTTGCATTCGTTCGAGTCATTAATAAACATTCATTACAACAACCATATGAAGGACCTTACAAAATTGTGGAAAAAGACCAAAAATGTTTTAAACTTGAAATAGATAATAATATTAAAACTATTCCTATTGATAGATTAAAACCGGCAATAATTGAGACAACAGACACAAACAACACCAAGAATTTACATAAAAAGAGAGTTACATTCAATTTGTTTAATGATAAATTTTCTTGAAGGGGGAGTAATGTAGGGTTCTTATTATCTTTATTTAACTTTGTATTTTAGTTACTTTGAACTTTTTAATTTTTAAATGTATTATCAATATTTTAAATTTCAATATTGATTTTCAATTTTCAAAAATTTTCATGGTTGTGAAAAATACAAAATATTGACGTATACTTTTAGGCGAATTAATAAAATATAGTATAAAGTTTAAAACGTGGTTTCAATCTCCACAACGAGGCCTAACTTATAAGCATGTGACGCCAGAAGGCAGTGTCCAGTCAGTAAGCCCATCGTAAGCCTTAAGTCTTTTCTCTTCAGAGATATGAACGACTTTGTAAGTCTAATATCGGCTTTGCACGTGATCTTAGACAGTTTGCATCCCCGCGCTTTTGTTCACGCCTTTCCTGCTTGATGGATCATATGCGCCTCCTGTCTCCTTTTGATTTCTCCCAAACGAATTGGGACGTCTATCGTCGACTCAGCGAGTGTTGCACCCTCCTTTGCCAACTGATCGACCTTTTCGTTACCTTCTATCCCTTTATGACCGGAAATCCAGTAAAGATGTATGGTCCGGCCTGAGCGAGGTTTTTCCAATGCTTCTTTGCATTCCAGAACACTTCTTGACGAAGTACTGTGTGAGATTATTGCCTTAGTCGCAGCCTGACTATCAATGTATAAATTGACGCGACTGCAGCTTAAGCATGCTTCCTCCAGAATTTCTGCTGCTTTCTTCACTGCTATAATTTCCGATTGAAAAACGCTGCTGTAATCTGGCAGCCTGTAGGATCTATTTATTTCTGGGTCGACACAGTAAACAGCAGACCCAACTCCTTCCATTAATTTGGAACCATCCGTATACACGTGTATACCACGTTCTGCCATTTCTGCACCCTGGCACCAAACCTCCGGCTCAGTTGTGGCCCCAATACCCCTTTTTAATCTCAGGCACGGGACCATATATTCCGCTTGCCCGATATTAGATGGCGCTATACTGATGTGGCCATAAGGCCTGCACTCAAGCCGCCCCGAGGCCTTAAGCCTTGTTGCCGTGGCTAACGCGATGTTTTTGGCCATTAGGTCTGCAGGGGGGATGTGTAGTATGACATACAATGCTGCTGTCGGGAAAGTTTGTAAGGCTCCCTTTATGTTAATCATTGATATTCTGTATACCCTCTCAAGTTTTTTGGTATACGTACTTTTTTGTGTAGCTGTCCACCAAACAAGAACCCAATAGTAAAGTATGGGTTTGACAATTGCCGCAAATACCCAATAGAGTTTGGGTGATAGGACCCACGTGCATCCTAGCATCCTCTTGCATGCATAGAGTGCCGCGGAGGCTTTATTCGCTCTCTCTTCCACATGGAGTTTCCATGACAACTTACTATATAGTATAACTCCTAGATGCCTTGTGCTATATATTTCTTGCAGGCTTAGTCCAATTAGGGACCTTATACTTCCTAGTAAATATTACTAGATCGGGGTTTTCCGCATAGGTGGTTAACCCGACTCCAGATGACCAGGCATGTACATCCCGAAGTGCCTGATCCATCAGAGAGCTGAGTGTTGTTAGGCATCTGCCGCTTATGTTGACAGAAACGTCATCTTCATATGCCATATGCTTGACTGGTCCTCCTTCGAACAGCGTAAGCAATTGGTTTATAACCAGCGTCCACAGCATTGGTGATAAAACCCCACCCTGAGGCGTTCCTCTGTATAAAGATTTCGTTGCCTCGCACATACCCCATTGCGATGTGATCATTCTGCAGCTTAACAAGGAGCCGATTCAATTTGCTAAAGCTGGATGAACTTCAATCGAGTTGAGACTGTCCATGAGTGCTCTTTTCGAGACATTGTTGAAAGCAATGTCCAGAAAAACACCTAGGGCAAATTCTTGGTGTTCCAAGGTCTTCTCTTTATTCATAACCACTCTATGCAATGCAATATCGACTGACTTGCTTTTGGCGTAAGCACGTTGTGCTGAAGATAATAATTCCTCGATCATTTTTGATTTTATATACACATCTAATAATCTCTCTAGGGTTTTGAGTAGAAAAGATGTCAAACTAATAGGCGTGTAGTCTTTCTGGTGCAGATGACTGGCTTTTCCCGCTTTCGGTATGAAGACTACTCGAGCTGTTTTCCAAGATTGCGGGACGTGGTTCAGTTTTCCACATTCCATCTGCAGCATAGCAGGGAATATCTCATCTGGGCCTGGCGATTTGAACATATCAGACCTTTTTATTTCCCATTAAATTATGGTCTTTGTCAATAATCCTGGTACCTCTCCGTATTACGACTGTAGACGTGGTTACTTAACACTCCCGCATCGCCTCCTGATGGGAGGTTTGTGTTAAGTTGCGCCCCAAGGGACTCCTCACTACTGTGTGACCATTCCCCGTCGTCTTTTTTATCAGTTCCTGGACTGCATCTCATTTAGATAGCACTTTCCTCAGACTCGCGGTTTCGCTGGAGCATTCTATGTCGGCACAGAAACTCTTCCTTGAAACCCGCTTTGACCTATTGATTTCACTTTCATAGATCCTCAACAGATCTCTGTGTTCGTCCAAGCACTCCCTGCTTTCCGCAACTTTTGCCAGCTTAAATATCTTTTACCTGCCCTCTAAGAAGACTTAGCTCCATGGTGGCTTTGCTTTCTCTTTGAATCTTCCCAGCGGACAAGCTCTGTTTTACGCAGCTGTCAGCGCCTTTGATAAGAAGTTGTTGCACTCCTGTTGTTTTTGTTGTTGTATAAACGATAAAGACACTCGCCGAAGGCTTGGGGAGTGTTGTCGATGTTGATGGTCCTTTGCCGGATATAGATCCGGTAATTTCCCGCAACACAGCACCATTAAGGTACTAGCTCGACCATCTCGGGAACGATTTATATGGCCCCATTAAACCGTTTGGCCATCCCGCCCTTCCCAGCCCTAGTTCCAAGAGGAACTTGGGGTCCCCAGAGCCTCGGCTGTTAATGAAACCTGATTCGCCACGGGTAGATGAGGTTGACAATTGCGCTGGCAACCCGTTGAGAGGGTTGCGCTACACAACCCCTTGAATCAGCTTGGTATTTTGGTCGCCTCTTACGACGGGCATACTATATATATATATTCTAAGCCACCTAACCCACTGGCGGTCTGTCACCTCCCAGTTGAAAATTCGGCCACATCTCTTAATTGTAGTAATCAAAATTGCTTCTGAATTGTTGTACTCCTCCAACTCCTCTACGGTGGCGACTTCTTTTGGCTGCCCCAGTCTTCCTGATACATCTTTCTGAAATTTGTACCAGTCCGTTGCCCTAGGATTTCTAAAGCTTTCTCTACCGCTTTTTTTGGGGATTATGAAGCTGATAAATGCATGGTTTGAGTATGATGGCCTGTCAAGGACCCTCCATTCATACCCCGATATATTACGTCCGAGTCATCGCTGATAGCTCTTTCCTGTTCCCCGGCTTGCCACGCAATCGCCTTTTCCTTCGCATCCTTACTTTCTCTTAAAATTTTTGAGTTCATCTTCGTCGTACGACCACGAGCTAAGCGGTCTAATATTAAAAATGGGGACAAAAACCGTCCGCCACAACTACGCTCCTTGCTGTGGTAAGGCGATCATTACTTCCAGAAGCGGCCCGGTATCGTGAAGGCTCCGTTAAAATACAGCCGAATATATCCCCTGGCTGCAAATCGTCCAATATGCACGGTCCGCGTAACAACCTGGATTAGGGGGTTGGCAGTTCTTGGTCACCGACATCCCGCCGCCCTCCTATGAAGCGAAACCGTGTATATGCAGGGCCATAGTCGGATGTACGGAGTCCGGCTAAGCTCTGACACCAACGAAAAGGTGGCTGCTATATTGAGGTGGGGGGATAAAACGAGCCGAAGCGGAATCAATGATCTTGCGGAAAGCACGCTGCCCTTGACGGGCATCAATCGGGATAGGGAGGCAAGCAAAACAATTGTCAGTATAAGTTTTGTAATCTTCCTACTGTTTTTCTTTTTAATTTGATGAAAGTGCGTTTTCTAGTTGTGATGAAGTCGGCAGATCGCTCGAACGGAAGGAGTATGGGTAGGTGGTCGGATGCCAATGCTACCATCGGTTGTCAAAGATCTGTAAAAGTTACAAGGACGACGGGATTTGGGGTCTAGCTCAGAACATCCCGTACGGTGTAACCATCCCTTACACGAGACAAACTGATATGAGTGTTACCGTCCTAAAAAGACTTTTTTCCAGCAAACGCAGCAAAACCATTTCTCTGGGCCGGGATCAGGTACAGGCCGCGGATTGGGTTCGATACCTTCCCGGAATATGGACCAGTCCCGCTGTAAGGGACGCAACAAATTAAATGGGGTTACACTGAAATGACAGACCTTGGTCGGAAAAAATCCCGAGTCACTCCGGTACATAGAACCGAGTGCCTTGGGAAGCGCTATTAGTCGTATATTAGAGTTAAGTCAATAAAGGTCTTCTGAACAAAAAGGTTATTTTTGTCGAATCTAAATTTCGAAAAATGTCGCCCAAATTGGTGTTAAAATTGATTGTAGTTAAATTTTGAAAAAAAAAAAAAAAATCAAACAGTTGCTGTTAACACAATGTTAAAATCATTTGTACTACGGCTAACTAAAATCTTTCATGTTTTTGACCGTGAGCATAAAAAATATTCAAATTCTTTTATTTCGAAATGACGCTAATTCTATATTTTAACACTTCAGATGTAATGTAAATGACCGTAAGTGTAGTGAAAATACAAATAGGTTTTAAGCGCTCACTTGCTGTTAAAAATTTGTCTTGAGGAAGGACGGGTTGCCCGTATATATTTCACCGTTTATTGTATCAGGACGCTCACTGCGTCTCTCGTTTGATAACTAATAACCCAAAAAAATTTACTCAGATAAGTACCTTCTCATCAGTGTCATTAGCTTGATCCATTACATCATGAGTATTGAAGTTTGTATTATCCTCAGATTCTATTATATTTCCCGCATGTTTAGGTTGTGCAAGTACCCACAAGGGAATTTCTTTGAAACTTGTAATTGTCAATGTTATACAAAATGTAAATATAAATGTAACAAATGTGAAAACGGTTTTTATGTGCCCTCCGAGTCGTTTACCTACGTAAATAATATTATATGTTAATGGTAACTATGCTTATGTACATAATAAATAAAATACCAATTGTTGTGGTATCCCAGTCGATCGCTCCCATTGAGTACCCCATAAAGCCACCTAAGCCTGCCATAATGGTAAATGTGGAAAGGCCGCGAACGTGATCATCTGCAAAATAAAGTAAGAAAAACAAAAATGCATATTAAGAAACTCATTTTTACCTGGAATGCATATGTCTAATAGATATGCTCTAGCTGGGCTCTGACATGCATCCGCATCGAAGTCAAGGAGGACTGTACCCAACACTGTGAAAAAAATTCCCCACGGGTGTATTTTTTTTCTAGAAACGTTAGTTGCATTTTTGGGAGCAATCTCTGTTCCACCAATTGTAATGTTGAACGGTTGTTGATAGTAATCTCCAAACCAATATCCAATGTTTTCTCCATTTGGTATTAAAAGTAGCCCTATTAAAAGTGAATTGTTTCCATATATGTATATAATTTAAAGAGGAAAGCTGAACAACTTAATATAAAATCGTGTTATGCTTAAACTTGATAACAATTAAAATCAAAGGGGTCAAACAATTTTTTTTACTATTGTACGTATGTAATACTCCTATATTGCTATAAAATAATTACAATTTTTATGATTTTTGCCTTCTATGGCCCACTTGCGCAATGGCAAATTATATTTTGAACGCAAAGTTAACTTAAAAAATTATATCAGTTAAACGCCTCATGCCACGTTAACTCTGAGATAAACAGATAACTTGACGTTCTGCAAGAAAGCCTAAATGTAACGAGACAATTAAAAGAAAATTAAAGAAAACAAAAATATGTTAACAGCTCTGTATCGGCACTCTGATGTCTGTACTAACAATAAAAAACAAAAATGGCGCGACTTATCTCCGAGGAGTTTAAGGTCGAGCTTCTCTCCAATTTGCGTCGTGCCCATTTAGAGTTTTTCTACAAATCGCCGGGACGCACACTGGTCGGTCTTATATGGAGTTGGTGGCCAAAAATAATTCCAGTAGAGATATCAACGTGAAACTTTGGTCACGGCTTTTCAAATATGTGAGATTTATTTTTCTTTTGTAAAATTGGTGCGGGTGATACCTTCATACCGCCCACAACCACCCACTTTCACCGCATGCATACAAAAAGTAAGTAGATGTGGGGGGGGGGGGGGGGGGGGAAATTGGTAAGATGTGCCTATCGCAAATACAATCTTTAATAGGATTAATTAAAGAAATTAAAGTTATTAAAAGATCTTGCATACATAACAATAACAAAACAACAAACATACACAAAAGTTTACATTTACATATCTTCGACTGGATAAAATAATGTCGTATGTTACATACGAGTACATATAACATACGACAATAATTTATCAAGGCGACGCTATCAGCAAACTGTCGCAAAACATAGTTAGTGGCAGAAGGTGGAAGCTGATATAAACACTTTAGAGTTTTAAAACTTTGACTAATAATAAGATATAAGTCCCAACGAGAGATCGGTAAAGAAGCCAACAAAAACCTTAGCTGGAATTGAAATATTTGTGCAAATAAACACTAAGCTAAAAACACTAAAATATTACAACATGAAGTAAATACCTTTGACTTCAATATTCATTTCCATATATTACAATACAATAATATTTTATGTATTTTTAAATAGCTTAAACTTGCACTTTATTTTTAACTTTCTCACACTGCAAAAACCAACTAATACTATAACCTCAATTTTGAAGCTATTCTTAAAGAGTAAAGTTCGAATACAACCAAAACAAATATACCTTTTAAAAGGCACTGGTGAAATTTTAAATAACAAAAAAAAAAAAACAAAACAAGCTAAAAACACTAAAATTATTACAAAATGAAGTAAATAGAAGTAAAGCAATACGGGAAATCCCCGATTAAATCATACAAATAGACAAAATTGGTTAATTTGTTGTAGTTCTATAAATAGAACAAAAACAGCAACAATACCAGAGTTTCTTTGAAAACCGCCTTACCAACAAGCATAGCTTTAAAACATAATTACATACGAAGTATGCAGTGTGTAAAAGATTAAATATGCAAAAAGAAGGCAATTGGGAAAAACTTTACAACAACTAAGGCATTAGGTGGCTGAATGTGTTTGTAACACTTTCAACTATCGTAGGAGTGCGTGTTCAAATCCCACTCCCGAGAGAGAAGGGTTTGAAGAGATTCACAAGGTATAATCGAAACAGCTGTCGCCTTGTCCGTCCTGATGTCACGTTATTTAAATATTTCCCAAATTATTAAATAAATTATAAAATGAAAAATTGCTTCAAATAAAAGTTTTCATACTTTTAAAGCAATACGAGCAAACCCGATTAAATCATACGAAGTAAATACCTATGACTTCAATATTCATTTCCATTTATTTCAATACAATAATATTTTATGTATTTTTAAATAGCTTAAACTTGCACTTTATTTTTAATTTGCTCACAGTGCAAAAACCAACTAATACTATAACCTCAATTTTGAAGCTATTCTTAAATAGTAAAGTTCGAGAATACAACCAAAACAAATATATCTTTTAAAAGGCTGCTCTAATAAGAGAGCTATTCTTAAAGAGTAAAGTTCGAGAATACAACCAAAATAATTATACTGTAACGAGTTTGCTGGAATTGGTCTTATTTGCAACCTTCTGCTAACGTTCGAATCACTAAACTGTTGAATAAATAACTCCAATATTCGATAATGCAAAATGGCCTTTATTAGACTACTTTCAAAATAACACTGCTATTGCTCGCCAGATAGCATCTTAAATCAAACTGATTGTCGTGCCTCTACTGTTGCTGCCTTTTATACTCTGTGATTTCTCGTTCGCATACTTCTAGGCGCTTCCATTTCTAGAATTTACTAGTTAGTTATCAGCTATAAAATTACTACGTTTATAGCTTCTCATATGCGCGTGTAGATGTGACTGATACTTGCACAATTACAATTGCCTACTTTTGGGAGCATCTCAGATAAGATATATGCATGTGCTTGTGCGTCTCTTCTCCGCTGACTCTACGTACATATATGTAGACATAATGATTGATTTATTGATGTGCATACAAGTCACTGCTTAACACCGGCTTAGAGATGATAGTATCCCTTAGTGTTGCCAATATTCGTCACACTGCCCTCCACCTAAGTCTGATCGTCCCGATCAGACAAATCTCTCGATTTAAACGCAGCCACCCTTTCCAAATGAACCACTTTTATTTTGGTTTGTGGTTTGCCAATGGTTTGTATGCGGTACACTACATCGTTGATCCGTTTTACAACTTTGTATGGGCCTTCCCAATTACACTGCAATTTCGAGGACAAACCCTTTTTACGTTGTGGGTTGTATAACAGCACCAAATCTCCATCCTGAAACCCTTCTGAATTAACTGCTTTATCATATCTGGCTTTCATCTTGTCACTCATAATCTTTGCTCGTCGCCTTACCAGATCGTGTATCTCTCTCAGCTCTTCTTCCAAGGCACCAGTGGATTTCTTGACATTTCTCTCCGCATCGGTATCTATTCCATACTTCAAATCAGTTGGCAGTCGCAGGTCATTGCCAAAAATTACCTTTGCGGAAGTTTGGCCCGTTGTCTCATGCACTGCCGATCGGTAAGCCATAAAGAATAATGATATGTGTGTATCCCACTCCTTATGGTACTTGTCTACTACTTTCCTTAAATGCTCCTCAAATGTTCTATTGAAACGTTCCACCATACCATCAGACTGGAGATGCAATGCAGTTGTCCGTGTTTTTCGAATGCCCAACTTCTTACACATTTCTTGGAACACAGGTGATTCAAATTCCTCCTTGGTCAGATTGCCTTGCAATCCAATCGTTTGTAACCACTTCTGCTACTGTTTCCGCTTCTCGGTTTGGGATTGGGTATACCTCTGGCAATTTACTGAAATAATCCATAACCTCCAGTACGTATTTGTTTCCGCGGTTGCCAGTAGGAAATGGACCTGCGAAAGCCATGGCGATCCTTTCAAATGGTGTACCTGAAATATACTGCTTCATCTGGCCATGACTTCGTATTTTGGGCCTTTTCGCTCTGTTGCAAACCTCGCAGTTGGCAATCCACTCGGTGACCGACTGACGGCAACCAACCCAATAGAATGTCTGCTTAGTTTTGTCGAGCGTGATTCCAAGATGTTCTCCACCTGGACCATTATGCAGCTCGCTGAGCACGTCAGGAATCCTTTTTCTGGGAACCACTATCAGTTTCTTCTTGCATTGACCATCCTCACTCTCCCATACTCAATGCAAGCAACCAGATATCAATTCTAAACTGTTCCACTGCCCAATATGACTTCGCAATGGGACTCTCTGCTGACATCTCCTCTCTATTTGGTCTTTCGTTTCGTTCGAGCCCTTGCATAACATGTGGCAGATCTGTATCTTCTAGCTGACATTTCCTTAGCTGTTCCTTGTACCATTCATCCGCATACGTTATAGTCATTAGCCGAACATCTATAATGTCTTCTTTAGCCTCGGCCTTTGAACAGTGCTTGCATTCCAAACTACATGGTCTTCGTGACATTGCATCGGCATTCCCATGTGTACTTCCTTTCCGATGCTCAATGGAAAAGTCATAGCTTTGTAGCCGCTCGATCCACCGTGCCAATTGTCCTTCTGGATTACGGAACTGCAGGAGCCATTTCAACGCTGCGTGATCTGTCCTGACGCGGAATCGCTGGCGGTAGAAGTATTTGTGAAAATGTTTAATGCACTCTACAATTGCCAACAGCTCTCTCCGTGTAACACAGTACTTCCATTCTGGTTGTCGAATTGAACGGCTGTACTATGCAACTACTTTCTCCTGTTCATCAACCAGTTATGACAAAACGCCTCCTATAACATATCCACTCCCATCTGTATCTAAAATAAACGTTGCTCCTGGAATCGGATATGCCAACATTGGGCAGTGCACAAATGCTCTTTCAACGTTTGGAAAGCCACTTCTTGGTCCTTCTTCCATTCAAAAGCTTAATTTTTTCTTGTTAGCTTGTGGAGATTATGGGCTACGCTGGCAAAATTTGGTACAAATCGCCGGTAATATGTGCACAGCCCAAGGAAACTTCTCAATTCATGCAGATTCTGTGTTCGGGCCAATCCTTCACTGCTTCTATCTTTTCATTAGCGGTGCAGATGCCCTCCGTCGTTACTTTATGACCCAAGTAACTAACTTGCTTCTTGAACAGAGAACACTTTTTGGGACTAAGTTTCAGACCGGCACCAGCTATTCTTTGGAAAATCTCCTCCAAGTTCTTCAGATGTTCTTCGAAGTTCTTTTCCAATACGATGATGTCGTCTAGGTACACTAAGCATGTTTTCCAATGTAGTCCTTTCAGTACCTGATCCATGTGTCTTTCAAAAGTAGCTGGCGCATTATATAGTCCAAAAGGCATCACTGTAAATTGCCAAAGACCATCACCGACACTGAAGGCTGTTTTCTCTTTGTCTTCCTCCTTCGCTTCCACTTGCCAGTAGCCGCTTTCCAAATCCAGTGTGGAAAACCATTTCGCACCAGAGAGCGAGTCCAGAGTATCGTCAATTCTTGGCAATGAGTAGCTATCATTTTTCGTAACGTCATTCAACTTCCGGTAGTCCACGCGAAACTTCATTTTTCCATCCTTTTTCTTTACAAGTACTACCGGTGAGCTCCATGGACTAGCTAATGGTTCGATGACGCCGCTGTCGCTCATTTCTTGTATGATTTGACTCACAACTTCCCGCTTCGCTAGTGGAACACTACGTGGAGCTTGACGGATCGGCCTCGCAACTCCAGGGTCAATTTGATGTTTCACAACGTTGGTGCGGCCTGGTTTGGAGCCATCTTGGTCAAATATGTTCGCGTACTTTAGGAGCAGTTGTTTTGTCTTATTCTGATAAGCTTCCTCCAGCCCCTCCATCCATGCCGTGATGTCATTTGAAAGATCAGCATTACTAGATGAAACGCGTTCCTGTAGCTGTTAACAGGTAATAACTACTTTAGCCTCTTGGCATATTCCCAGAATAGCTCATTTGGTCAGTTTGAGTGGTGATTCGAACTCATTGAGTACTCTTACCGGAATAGGTCCATCTTGTTTTGTCATAGCCAGGGGTTTTCCTACAAGTACGTTCGGTGCTGATTTGTTTGCTGCTTCGACAATCCACAATTTGTTTGTCCCACAATCTCCATCAACCTTTGCCCAGTGACTGCTTCTGATTTGCTGACTCTCTTCCACCAGCACTCGTTTACTGCTGTAGCCTCTCTCGTAGCCGAAATTAAGTGGCACATCCATGTTCTTATATCTCATCGTCTTGCTTTGCATATCGATCTTGATGCCTTGGTCGATTAAGAAGTCCACTCCAATTATGATTTCATCAACAATCTCTTCCACTTTAAAATAGTGTAGTACCATGAGGTTCCAATTGCTACTTCACATGCTACTTCTCCAATTACCTGGGTGTCCTCTCCCGTGGCTATACGTAATCTTGCTCCAAGCAATGGTGTTGTTGTTGTTGTAGCAATGCTTCACCCCACCTAACAGCCGCGACCGATCAATTGTCATCAATATCCTCTAACGGGAGTCCAAGGAAACTTGCCGTTTAAACAGGGGTGGACCATAAGGAAAGGGTTGTTAGAGGCCTTGGTTCCACATTACAATTAAAGAGATGGTTGGTGTCATGTGGGGACACATTGCAAGCGGGGCATGCATTTTGTATGTCGGGGTTGATTCTGGATAGGAAGGAGTTTAACCTGTTACAGTATCCAGAACGAAGTTGAGCAAGAGTGGCACGCGCTTCCCTGGGGAGTATGCGTTCCTCCTCCGCGAGGAGTGTGTGTGACTCCAAGCAATGGTCTTATCTTCTTGTTGAATAAATCTCATCGAATAATGGAATGGGATGCACCCCTATCTACAGTCAGTAAACGTTCCTCCCCATCCACATGTCCTCCGACAGTGAGGTTGCTTGACCTTCTTCCAATTTGCGAGATAGAGATTAAGAGGCATTCAATTTAGGGAGCCAGCTGTCTTCCCTTGCGGCTGACTCACCTTAGTTTAACGATTGAGTGGATTTGGAGATTTGCTCATCTCCTTCAGCTCTGCGTTTACGTCCACCCACATTGTTGGAACTATTAGGACCGGTGCTGCAATGACGTGCAATGTGGCCTAGGTTTCCGCACTTGAAACATTTCATAACTCCAGAGTGTTTCTGTTGTGATCCCTTCAGTGCTTCCAAAATTGTGTCCACCCAATCTGGGTTTCTCTACTTCCACACGATGGGCTTTGTACGCTGGCTTACTCAAAATTGAGGCAGTTTCCTGAGTCAGTGCATGGGATACCGTTTCACCAAATGTTGGCTTTGAGTTCGCATATGTAGCTCGTTTCGTTTCGACATCCCGTATTCCATTTATAAAGCTCTGGATTTTTACCCTCTCGGTGTATTCCACGGGTGCGTCGGTATTTGCTAGATGGGCCAACTTTTAAACATCCGAAGCAAACTCTTGCAAAGTCTAATTAGCTTTTTGGTAACGATTTTGCAACTCAAATTGGTATATCTGTTTTCTATGTTCACTCCCATAATGTCTCTCGACAGCGGCCATCAATGCTTCATAGTTGTTCCGCTCTCCTTCGGGAATCGTTTGTAGGATTTCGGCTGCTGGCCCCTTCAGTGCTGCAACTTTATCTTCAGCATTCCAGTTGTTCACTGCTGCGGTCTTCTCAAACTGTAGCTTAAAGACCTGGAAAGGAAGAGAACCGTCAAAGGATGGTGTTTTTACCTTTGGACTTCTTGCTGAAACAGCTGGCCGATTTAGTTGTAACTGCTCCATACGACCTTTTAAATTATCTACTTCTGCCTGAAATTGAGCCATTTTTGCATTCTGCGCTTCCAGCTTTGATGACCCCTGTTCAAAAATTTTTGCCGACATTTCAGATATACGTGCCTCTTGCGCTTCCTATTGAGATGCCATATATGACTTTTGGTCTTGCAGTTGAGATGACGACGTCATTTCTGAAATACGTGCCTCCTGTGATTCCAGTTGGGATGCCATATATGTGTTCTGTTCTTCCAGTTGGGATGCCATATATGTCTTCTGTTCTTCGAGCTGTGCTGACATATTTGTGAATATTTGTGAGGACATTTCTGTTATGCGTGTCTCCTGTGCTTTCATCTTGGATGTTACTGTTGATGTTTGTGCAGATATTGCCGCCAAAATCGTGTTCAAGTCTGTGCTGGTAACTGTCTGCAATGTTTATTTTTTTTCTTCAATTTTTGTTGTTACCTCGTCGACATCAAGATGAAAAACATAGTCTTCCACGTTAATCCCTTCTGCTTCCATTGCCTCTCGTAATCGTGCCTGAAGTTCGATTTTAATGCCGCTTGTATTCAATCCACGGCTCTCCAACTCCTTCTTCAGTTGCTGGGTCTTCAATTCACTTAACTTTGCCATGTCCTTGTTGTACTCGAAATCTTCGGAATTTAATCAACAATTCCTCTTCTGACACCAATTGTAACGAATTTTCTGGAATTCCTCTTATTTGCAACCTTCTGCTAACGTTCGAAACACTAAACTGTTGAATAAATTACTCCAATATTCGATAATGTAAAATGGCCTTTATTAGACTACTTTCAAAATAACACTGCTATTGCTCGCCAGATAGCATCTTAAATCAAACTGATTGTCGTGCCTCTACTGTTGCTGCCTTTTATACTCTGTGATTTCTCGTTCGCATACTTCTAGGCGCTTCCATTTCTAGAATTTACTAGTTAGTTATTAGCTATAAAATTACTACGTTTATAGCTTCTCATATGCGCGTGTAGATGTGACTGATACTTGCACAATTACAATTGCCTACTTTTGGGAGCATCTCAGATAAGATGTGTGCATGTGTTTGTGCGTCTCTTCTCCGCTACGTGTACGTACATATATGTAGACATAATGACTGATTTATTGGCGTGCATACAAGTCACTGCTTAACATCGGCTTAGAGATGATAGTATCCTTTAGTGTTGCTAACATTCGTCACAATACCTTTTAAAAGGCTGCTCTAATAAGAGATACTAACGACACATTTGCTGAAAAACTTTTCACTTAGACTTTTGTATTTTTGGCCTATGGGACGGGGCGAACATATGCTTTTTGTTTTTTTTTTTTGTTCTCGGACGTTGTGGCAGCGCACTGCCCTCAAATGACCCGATGAAACCAGGCTAATCCTGCTATACATAGTTTTTTTTTTTGTATCCTAATTCTTATTTATGTTTTATTTATAATTTATACTTCTTTTTGTTACCGAGTCTTTCAGAGGCAGTGGCTTCTTAAACGCCGAGATCTAAAGCCGCTCAGCTACAGAGAAACTCATCAGCTGAGAATATAGATTCACAAAATACAATAGATTAAAAGTATAAATATAATTTTTTAATTATTAAGAGAAGATAGAACCGTTTTTTTATGGCAAAGAGCGAGTCCGAAACATCAATTATTCTCGAGTGAGATTTATAATCTTCACACAAACCTAGAAAAGGTTCGGATAGTTGGAAATTGCTTCTGCATTGTTTAAGAATTATAGTTTTATAATGCCTTGAAAATAGGCATGGAACATTCAAGTTTACTTCGTTCAAACGAAATGGGCTTGAAATCGATCCATTTAAAAGTCTAGCCATAAATAGTATATCTAGCATTTCTCTACGATTTGCAAGGGTAGGAAGATTTACTAATTTTAACCGATTAGAGTAAGGAGGAAGATTATACGGAGAGTCCCATTGAAGATTTCTCAAGGCGAAAAGCAAAAACTGTTTTTGAATTGATTCTAGTCTATCCACATGAACTTGATAACGCGGATTCCAAATTATCGATCCATATTCTAATATCGGCCTCACCAATGATGTAAAAAGGGTTTTTGTAACGTAAGGATCACTAAACTCTTTTGCCCATCTTTTCACAAATGCTAAAACTCCTCTTACTTTATTGACTTTGGCATTAATATGAGGGTTGAAACTAAGTTTGCAATTCATTGTAACTCCCAAGTCGACAAAAACAGAGTTTAACAGAGCCATTAATTTTGTAAGAAGCTGGCTGTACGTTCCCACGTGAAAAACACATGAATTTACATTTTTCTATGTTACGCGGCATAAAATTCGCATTACACCAAGTAAGTAAACAATTTAAATCCGCCAGGACTACAGAACGTTCTTCAACCGACGCGTATGAATTAAAAGTTTTACGTCGTCGGCATACATTAAAATTTTAGAATATTTTATAATTGTGGAAATATCGTTTATAAAGAGCAAAAACATAATAGGACCGAGATGGCTGCCCTGAGGCACCCTGGAGGGAACATAGATGACATTCGAACAAATGTTTTTAAAAATGAATCTTTGAGCTCTACCGCAAAGATAGGAGGAAATCCAGCTAGCTAGGCCAGGTTGAACGCCAAGCAATTCGAGTTTATAAACAAGTAATGAGTGGCGTACTTTGTCGAATGCTTTGCTGAAATCAGTGTATATAACGTCGGTATACTGATTGTTTCTAAACCCATTAAAGACGTGAGCTGTAAATTCAAGCAATTTGGTTGTGGTTGATTTGGCTCTACAAAAGCCATGCCAAGAACTATCTATCAATGTAGAAATCGAAAACGTAAGGTGATTAGTAACGATTGCTGCGAAAAGCTTAGGGATAGCGGAGAGCTTTGCTATTCCACGATAGTTTTCAATAGCCTACTTGCTTCCTTTTTTATGGAGTGGGATAAGAAAAGATTCCTTCCAAGCCGTCGGGAAAACGCCATTTTTTAAGAGAAGTTAAACAGATCTGTAAGGGGCTGGTAAATGTATTCCGCACATTTTTTAAGAAAACATGTTGGGATCAAATCGAAGCCGTATTTGAAGGATTCTTTTAAGGTCTCTAGATTTAATAATAGATAATGGAGGGAACACTTCTCTGCTCTCCTAAATGGAGGCAGCAATTCACCGCGCAGAGATGAAGAACCCGATCCCGCAATCGATGATGATGGAATATATGTCCCCCCGCCCGATTATGACGAAGTTAGAATACCAATAACCAGATTGAAAAACAACAAGGCCGTGGGCGCTGATGGATTGCCTGCGGAGCTATTCAAGTTCGGCGGCGAGGAGTTGGTAAGGCGCATGCAGCAGCTTCTTAGCAAAATATGGGCGGACGAAAGCATGCCCGACAGTTGGAATCTAAGTGTTCTTTGCCCAGTCCACAAGAAGGAGGATACTGCGAAATGCACCAACTATCGTGGAATCAGCCTTCTTAATATCGCATATAAGGTCCTTTCAAGTGTATTGTGCGAAAGATTGAAGCCCACCGTGAACCGGCTGATTGGACCTTATCTGTGCGGCTTCAGACCTGGTAAATCTACCATCGACCAGATTTTCACAATGCGCCAAATCTTGGAAAAAACCCGTGAAAAGAGAATCGACACACATCACCTCTTCGTCGACTTTAAAGCCGCCTTCGACAGCACGAAAAGGAGCTGCCTATATGCCGCTATGTCTGAATTTGGTTTCCCCGCAAAACTTATACGGCTGTGCAAAATGACGTTGAGCAACACCATCAGCTCAGTCAGAATTGGGAAGGACCTCTCCGAGCCGTTCGAAACTAAACGAGGTTTCAGACAGGGTGACCCCCTATCGTGCGATTTCTTTAATTTGATGCTGGAGAAAATTATACTAGCTGCAGAACTTAACCGCACTGGAACAATATACTATAAAAGCGTGCAATTACTGGCATATGCTGATGACATTGATATCATCGGCCTAAACACCCGCGCTGTTAGTTCTGCTTACTCCAAGCTGGAAAAAGAAGCGGTAAAGATGGGTTTGATGGTGAATGAGGACAAAACGAAGTACCTGCTGTCATCGAGCAAAGAGTCAGCGCATATGCGCCTTGGCAACCACGCTACTGTTGGCAGCCATAATTTCGAAATAGTAAAAGACTTCGTTTATTTGGGAACCAGCATCAACACTAGCAACAACATCAGCACTGAAATCCAGCGAAGAATCAATCTTGCCAATAAATGCTACTTTGGACTAGGTAGGCAATTGAAAAGTAAAGTCCTCTCTCGGCAAACGAAAATCATACTCTACAAGTCACTTATCGTACCCGTCCTGCTATATGGGGCAGAAGCATGGACCATGACAACAGCAGATGAAGCGGCTTTGGGAGTGTTCGAGAGAAAAGTTCTTCGAAAGATTTATGGACCTCTACGCGTTGGCGATGGCGAGTACCGAAGAAGATTTAATGATGAGCTGTACGAGCTATACGCAGACATCAACATAGTCCAGCGAATTAAAACGAAGCGGCTGCGCTGGCTAGGCCATGTTATGCGAATGAAAGATGATGCTCCGGCCAAGAAAGTGTTTCTATCGGAACCCGCGCAATGGAAGGTAGAGGGCGGCCCCCACTCCGTTGGAAGGACCAGGTGGAAAACGATTTAAACTCTCTTGGTGTGACCAATTAGCGCCGGTTGGCGGAGCGAAGAAGCGACTGGCGCGCCTTGTTGGACGGCCATAACCGTTTAGACGGTTAAGCGCCAATTAAGTAAGTAAGTAATATACAGTGAAATTCCCCATTACGGACAGTCGTTATAACCGGACAGCTCCAATAACCTGACAAATTTTGGGCACACAGGTTTTTCATTATTTTTTTCATACAAATGTCATCCTAATAAACGGACACTCCAATAACCGGACGCGGACAAAGTATTTCAAACCACTTTCATAAAAAAATTTCCGATAAATGGACAAAATTCAAAAATATCACAAGCAAGCTTTGTTGTTCATTATAAAAATGAAATAGGTGATTCCCCTTTTAACATGTGTGCACACATTCAAGCCGTGTGTTTCAAATTAAGGGTAGTTTTCCATTCAGTTTGTTAAGTCAGTTGCGTGCGAATGGTTACGTTCAAAGCTCGTAATAATATGGCGCCGAAAAAGACGGTACTTTCTATTAAATTAAAATGGAAATTATTAATGTTTTCGAAAAGGATAAATTATCCGTACGTGGAAACGTAAAAAGGTAAAGTATAGTGAGCCCAAAAATTTAATGGTAGTAGGTGCACGTTTCTTTTGCTTTGAAAGGTTTAATACTGGCAAAACAAAAGCTGCTGAAATCAATAAAAATAAAGAAAAATTCGTTCTAAATGGGAGTCTGGAGTTAATGTTCATCAAAAGCGAAGTTTTCTTAAAGAAGGCGGCTCTGAAATAGACAGGATGTGTTTTAGTTGGTTCGCTAAGGCTAGAAGTCGTTCCTTACCTGACAAAATCCTCGCTCTTAAATCCGAAAATGCGTGGGCGGTAAAATATCAAAGCAAAGACTCAAAATTTGTTCTGGGCAGCGGTCTAATAAAAAAAGCATGGATGACTCGAGAAGTAATGAGTGCATGGCTGCTGCTGTTCAATTGAAGAATGAAAGCCCAGAATCGAAAAATGATCTTGTTTTTAGATAACGCAGCTTCTTATCCAAAGGAATTAAACTTAACCAATATAAAAATTATTTTCTTGCCGCCAAATACAACGGCAGTTAGACAACCCCTTGATCAAAGTATAATCTTAAATTTTAAAAGTTAGTATAGAAGCTTAGTTTTAAAACACTTGCTATCTAAAATTGACAATACAAGTTCAGCCTCAGAGCTCTCAAAATCGATTAATGTACTAGAAGCTGTGTATTTCATCAAAGCATCTTGGAATAAAGTGGAAGCCACAACCGTCCGAAATTGCTTCCGTAAAGCAGGATTTTTGGAAACTTATGAGGATCTTCCAGATTTTGATCCCGAAGATGACATTCCTCTGGCAATCTATGCTAGGCTTCAGGAAGGACTAGATTTGGCAAATGAGTTGGAAGGTTTTCTCCAAATGGATCCAAATGTTTTCACTGAGGACAACAATATAGAAATTCAATTTGACCAACAAGATGATACTATGGACATAAGAGATTCAGAAGTTGAATTTTCAGAAGAAATAAATGAGCCCATAACATCATATGATGAGACTTTAAAACTTGTTGCGCGCTTGAAACAATTTGCAAAAAATTACTATTTAGCTTTTCAGCACATTAAGAATATCGAGAGTTACTTTGAAAATGAACATTTTAAATTAAGCAATCGAGCATTACCCAATTTTTTCAATAAAACTATTGAAATGTAAAGACGTGTACAATTTACTTAATCGATATATGTATATGTATTTATATGTAATACTAAAGTATGCAAATATTCTTTACTTCCAAAAATTTCTTAAATAAACTATGTTCAATACAATTTATATGTGTGGTATATATTTTGTGGCTTCATCCCTTATAAGCGGACATCTCCCATAGCCGGAAAAAACACTGCGACGGTGAGTGTCCGGTTATAAGGAATTTCACTGTATTGAGTTACTAGAATGGAGCTCATATGGATAATTTGTAGGTGATGAATCAACCACAGCAGAGTAATTAGAGTGAAAAAATTAAGCGAAGAAATTTGCAATCTCTTGATTGTCGCTGGAAATTCTATTTCTAAACTTCATGGCAGAAGGAAACCCGTTAGTTCTGCGTTTAGAATTTACGAAATCATAAAAAGACTTGGGCTTGCAAATAATGTTTCTTTTAATTTTACATATGTAAGCTTTATAACACTTTTTATTAAGTTAAAAATACTTATGACGAAAAATAGCGTACTGTGTATAATCAGAATGTAAACCGGTTTTCTTATATAATTTGAATAAACGTGATTTCTTAATTTTTAAAGCTTTTAGTCTTTAGTAAACCAGGCTTGCACTGGTTCAGTGTACGAGCATGTGCGTTTGGGTACATGATTTTCAAATAAAGTAAAAATGGTTTTATTAAAATGTAAAACGTTTGCTTTAATCCTCTTTATAACGAGGCCACGTTATCTCAGAAAGCTCTTTATTTAAATTGTTAAAATTAGTTTTGGAAAAATCAAAGCACCTGGTAGAGACACGTGTTTTGTTAGTGCAGCCGACTTCGTTTCTTATGATTTCGTAAGTTATCTCAAGAGAAGAATGGTAAACGTCTTTTGGCAAAACAAGAGGTTCACACCGATTTATAGAGAATTTAGATATGTCGTCAACAAATGCTAAGTCTAAGAATTTTCCATACTTATTCGGAAAAAAGTTGATCCGATTAAAGCAAGGATCAGTAATTTCATCCAAAAAGTCATGGTTATGCATCTTGCATGATACGGGGACAATATTGTGATCAACGGTATTCCAAGATAAATGTGGCAGGTTAAAGGCGCCTAATACAATCATTGACTCCGTGGGCTTTATCATCGAATTGACTGTTTGTAACAGTGAAATATGGTGCATATACATTGATAGATCAGAAGACTGAGGAATATAGCAAACGGGTAAGTAAATATGACCCTGGCATAGTAAGATTCGGATGCATTTAAACTAGATGGAATCAACGTCGGGTAAATTAACATCTTCAGATGGAATTTAAGAATGTACAACTAGCAAGATACCACCTCCGGTCCTATTTAAGCGGTCATTTCTATAGGTCAGGTACTCACCGCAAAAAAATTTCAGAGTTTAAAGCATTCGGTTTCAGTCATGTTTCGGTAAAAGCAATAATATTATAGTTACAGTGAATGGTTTTCAAATATAAGTCAGTTAATTTATTGTTTTAGCCTCTAACGTTTTGATAGTAAATGCTTAAGCAAGATGTTAACTTAAGTTTTTTGGATCGGAACTTTGAGGAGGAATTTTTGCTACATTTTGAGTAATCTCAATAGTCTTATGCACAAATTCGCGAACAAAAGGCCCTGGCGGCTAAAATGCGCTGTCCAAAAGTTTATCAAAATCGTTTGAGTAGACATCAATTCTAAATGAAGAAATGTTTCTTTCGTAATTAAATTTAAATTTTCTTAAAGTCATGCCGTCAGCCTTAATTTTCGAAGTGACATAAGGCTTGATATCCTCAACGGAAGTGTCTTTATCAAAGCGAGATACAAAAATCGATTTTTTGAGCGGGGCTACAACCAGCTTCTTAGCCGGTACTTCTGAATAAGAAGTCACAGATTGAGAAGTCATAGTTTCAGAAGTTACAGTTTGAGACTCTTAATGTTTTTTCCGCCGCCTTAGAAGTGGATGGAACCACAGCTTGCGGATTAGCCAAGTCTATGAGCTCCACTTGCGGAAGATTAATGTTCTGAGCAGGATTAAGATTCAAAGCGTTAGGTGAATCTTCAGAGCATTTGTGTTTATTATCGCGGCTGTCCTTATTTCTTCGTAAACAATGCGGTAACTCATCCAAAACTTGAAAGACTTGAACAAGCTATAGTATTGACTGAACTTTTCTGTGATTATGGAAAACTCTTTAGCAATTTCAGAAAACGCATTTCGAGTTTCTCTAAACAGTTTGAATAGGTCAATTTCAGTTAATCTGCATTTAATGCACGACCAACGTACCTACTCCCTTCTCCCCATCACTGACAGTGTCAACAACTCTAGCCTTCAGTCCCGCGCACTTTCCATGGGCGAGGTCATCGCAAACCAGCAAGAGACAAAACGTTCGGATTCGCTTTTTACCTGACAGTTTTTGAAAATACAAGTAATTTTTTATAGAAAGATAATGAAAATAGACTAGTATAGGAATATAAAAATGATAAAGATATGTTTGTAAATTACAAAGAAAAAACAGTTGAAATAGCACTGAGAATGAGAAAGGTTATATATAAAAAGCAACTCTGAAAGTTTGGGAGTTTAGCGGTAGCTAGCAGTTTTAGAGTCACTGTCACTTGACACTTAAAAAGCGACGCAAACAGCTGCGAAGACAGTAAATGGTAAATAGCGAGAAAAACAAACAGAGTGCGCACAAAAACAATTGCAAGGTGAAAAAATGCCAATCAAAATTACAACAAAAACACAAATGCACAATGACTCGGAAAACACAAAATGAATAATAAAAAATCGATTAAAAACGTTAAACTTCACAAAATCTGAACCTTTCAAAGCAAACCAATTGTATTAAAATGAACACTAAGTTTTCGCACTTATTTTTGTCACAAACTAGTATTACAATTTAAGTATTATAATTTGAAACTGGCAAAATAAACACAGCAAAATAAAATGCAACAGCTATAATGACGTTTGCGTTATGCCGACTCCGAAAGGCAGTTGGAAAGTAGATAAATTTTCACTGCGAAACTTTTCAGAAATACACTCGGATTGTTAGCCAAAGCACTGCAGAGCCGCGACCTCGCTTAAATATATTGTTTTCTTCAGGGACCCATTTTAATAGCTATTTTCTTTTTTTGAGTCGAAAAAGCCCGGGCCAAAACATTGCCCTAGGAGAAATTGTATGGGGTCCTGGGGATACCCAGAGCATTTTCATGACGAATGATGCAACCTTTTTATTTTACGGACTGTTTCAAAAAAATCCAATGATAAAAGTAAAATGCGGACTTTTATTTTATAAGTTCGAAAATAAATGTAAAATCCGGACTTCTATTTTTTGAGGACAACTAAAGCTCCGACCCTATAATAATGGAACGTCTCATCTAAATGGAACGAATTTTTTACCAGTAACTTCTTTTAAATTTTTAGATTTAAAACATACATATATAGCCATGTGAAAGTTTTTGTTAACGATGCCAGAAATTTGTCAAAGAAAAACTAAAAGAAACTCTCGTAATACTTTATACTTCCACTTTTTCATAACCAAGTTCAATCAGTTTTTTCGCCATAAACTTTGTTCCAATTGAGATATTGCCTTTAGTTGAAAATTTTGTTGAAAGAAGAAGGATTCTGTGTGAAAAAAAGTTGTTTCATTTGGATGAGCCGCTCCATAATAGGGCCGGATTTTTATTCTGTCCTTTAAAAATAAAAGTGCAGATTTAACTATATTTTCGGACTATGAAAGTTCGGTTTTAATAGTTTTTTAGGACTAAAGAAATAAAAGTTCGGGAATGATTTTTTCTGAAGGATTTTTATTATAAAAGGAATAACAGCTTCGATTTTTTATTAAAAAAAAAAACTTCTTTCTAATTTTTGTTTTGCTTCGCCCGCGACTTGAACCCAAGACCTTCGCTGTGGTAGAAGGAGCCGCCACCACACAACGGCGACCGCCAATATAGCTAGAACATAATTATTTCGTTTATGATTACACCATGTATTCCATGATTCTTAAGTCATTGTGAAAATAAATTAATTAAATAAATGTGACCTCCGAAGAGGTTTTAGGCCGAGCTCTTCCCAATTTGCGTCGTGCTCTACAAATTCTCGGGACGGGACCTACATGTCATATGCTGATTCCGAGCGGTATCTGCAAGGCAGATGAGTTTTCACTGAGAAGCTTTTCATGGCAGAAATACACTCGGAGGTGAAATTTCAGAGAAAGTAAAAAAAAAAACTTGTCAAACTTCAAGATCGGACATTAAGATGAAATGTGCATATGTATGTATGTATATTGTTCTTCAAGTTTATTTAGCTCATCAAATATTAGAATATAATGCTATATTATAGGAGCATTCCATGTTTGGTATGGGGCAACTCTTACGCATTGGTTCAGTTTTCGACCTTAACACAAGAAACATACAAACTATTGAGTGCATTAATTTTGTGTGATGAAATAAAAAGCAGGCGTTTGTATGGGACAGCAAAAAATCACCAGGTTTCGTAAAATTAAATTAAAATTTTCGAAAAGCAATTATAGTGTAAAAACTAAATTGTTTGCACGGGACACGTACGAAATTTAGTTTTTATATTTTGATTATCTCATATCCAATATAGAAAACTTATGCGGTGGTTATCTAAAGTACGGGCGGGCTATTGCATTGTGCTGACAGCGTGTGTGCTTGATGTTTGTTTGTTTGCTTTCTTTATTTTCATTTAATCATTAATAATTATACAGTATTACAATATAAGTTAATAATTAAATAAGAAAATAGATAATGATATTAAATACTCATTTTATGAGCAGTGGAAATGCCATTTCTTCCATTCGGTATTCGCTTTTTAAAATGCTTGTGGGGCGCATTACAATAAAAAGGTACAATTTTTAAGATAATCATGAGTAGAGAGATTCAGTGATACAACTATATAACAAAGTTATTTTTTTTTTACTATAAAATACATCAGATCTAAATAAACAGCAAAGAATTATGAGATAGGACGCAACAGAATTTCTATCTCCTCATGATTGAAACCAAAAAGCCACTTCTTCACTTCCCTCAGAAACGCTGGTAGCCTTCCAATAAGCTGTATCCCAGCAGGTAGTTTACTGTATAGTTTACACGAGACAATGGTGTAGAAGTTACGGAAAAGTGTGGTGCGAAATCTGGGAACTCTTACTAGAGGCAGCAATGCCCTTCTTAGATTGTGAATGTTGTATATGGGACTTTGTGCATACCCGCTCCTTATAAAAAAAAAAAATGTTTAGAACTTTATAATAGTATAAATGTCTCATGGAAAGAATGTTCAGTGTTTTGAAAAGATCTATAGAATGCGTTAGACGACCAACGTTGCACATTCTTCTGATAAGACATTTTTGTAGAATTAAAAGCGAATGAATTTTACAAGCATAGGCACCACCCCAACAACTAACACCGTATTGTAATTTTGAGTGGAATAGTCAATAATAAACCATAGCCAAAACCCTATTTGAGCACAATCTTATTAAATTATAAAAAGAGCGTACGGCTGACAACATATAAACCTTCATAGCAGATATATGCGATGACCAACTTAGATTTTGGTCAATTATAACTCCTAACTATTTGAAATTTGAGACAACTTCGATCTTAAAGCATTTATTGACACAGTTTATTGTCTCGTTAAAAGTGAGTGTAGAGCTATGTTGAGAACAATTATTAGCGCACAATTTGTGTCTCTTACAATTGGAAGCATGAAAGATAATATCGTTCCTTGCTGGTTCCTTTCCACATAAGTTAAAATATATATGGGTTGCGAACCAAGTTCTTAACAAAAAGACATCGTGGTTAATATCAGCATTAAGATTAAAATAATTTTTTGAACCATATGCGATGGCTAGGTCATCAGCAAAGGCTGTAACTTTACCAATTAGTGGCAATGAGAATACCGAATTTATGAAATTAAAAACAAAATTGGCCCAAGAACCGAACCCTGTGGCACACCTAAGTTTATAGATCTGGGTACGCTTAGAATATTATTAACTTTAACTCTCTGAACTCTGCTCGTTAAGTATGACTCAAGCCAACTAAGAAAGTTACCACGAAAACCGAACTGTGCTTATTCATTCAAATACTGTAATTTACCATATCAAACGCTTTTGTTATATCTACAAAAATACTAACACGGCTTTTCCTTTCGTCAATTGCTTTGTAAATAGAAGAACAAAAGTCAAGAAGAGCGTCTTCAGTTGACAGTCCAGCCCTAAATCCAAACTGAATTGAGCTAAAAAAATTTATTTTATTTAAGTAAAATAAAATCCTACTTTTCGCTGCTTTCTCAAAAACTTTTGATACTGACGACAGTAGTGATATGGGCCTGTAGTTATTTTTGTCTTTTTTGTTACCCTATTTCAAAAGCGATTCTTTTGCATGCGGTTCAAGCAGCTCACTACTGCCGGTCGCTTGCGGCCAAGTATCTTCTGGGTAGCCGCTAAACATAAGGCAGCATCTGAACACCTCTAGGTGCGGCTGGAAGCGGGCATCTGTCTTGGAGCAAGCGGCTCGCTATATAAACGTGCAAGTAATATTTTCACCCCCGCTGAGCGGGTTGTGCACTGGGCCTGGGACCCGCCACGTAAAACTATACTCCAATGAAATATAACAACAAGCCTCGGATAAATACACTCTCTATTGATGACGACCATGGCAAACGTTTGAAGGACAATGAATTGAGGGCATGCACCTGGAACGTCTGCTCTCTGAATGGGATTGGTGCAGATGCCCGGCTGGTTGATGTCCTCGTCAAAGCAAAATCTGACATCACCGCCATCCAAGAAATGCGTTGGACGAAGCAAGGAAGAAAGAAGATCAAAAATTGTGACATCTAACATCGACTCGGACCATTATCTCGTTGCAGCCAAAATACGCACCCGCCTCAGCGCGGTTAAAACCAAGGAACACAAAACAAAAGGAATGCTAGACGTCGAAAAGCTTCAAGAACAACAGACTGCCAATGATTTTGCAACTCGACTCTCACAACTGCTCTCAGAGAGCACAACTCATCCTGAAGGAATACAGGAGCAGTGGGAGCATATCTCCAAAGCACATCGTACTACCGCCGAGGAAAAAATTGGTTACCGGCGGCCACGAAAAAACAACTGGTACGATGAAGAATGCCGCGTTGCAACCGAAAGAAGAGACGCTGCCTACAGGGCTACGTTAAAAGCGAGCGCAACAAGAGGAGTGTATGAACGCTACCGTGAGTTGAAAAGTGAAGCGAGATGCCTTTTCAGGAAGAAAAAAGCAGAAGCAGAAAGGCGTGTGTGCGAGGAGCTTGAGCTGCTAGCCACCAGGAAAAACGCCCGAAAATTTTACCAAAAAATACGGCGCCAGACGGAAGATTTTAAGACCGGGGCAAACTCCTGTAGAAACGAAAACGGCGACCTTGTAACTGATGTCCAGAGAGAGCTTAGATTATGGAGGAAGTACTTCTCTGCTCTCCTAAATGGAGACAGCAATTCACCGCGCAGAGATGAAGATGACGAAGTAAGAATAGCAATAACCAGATTGAAAAACAACAAGGCCGTGGGAGCTGATGGATTGCCTGCGGAGCTATTCAAGTACGGCGGCGAGGAGTTGGTAAGGCGCATGCAGCAACTTCTTAGCAAAATATGGGCGGACGAGTGCATGCCCGACGGTTGAAATCTAAGTGTTCTTTGCCCAGTCCACAAGAAGGGGGATACTGCAAAATGCACCAACTATCGTGGAATCAGCCTTCTTAATATCGTATATAAGGTCCTTTCAATTGTATTGTGCGAAAGATTGAAGCTCACAGTGAATAGATTGATTGGACCTTATCAGTGCGGCTTCAGACCTGGTAAATCTACCATCGACCAGATTTTCACAATGCGCCAAATCTTGGAAAAAACCAGTGAAAAGAGAATCGACACACATCACCTCTTCGTCGACTTTAAAGCCGCCTTCGACAGCAGGAAAAGGAGCGTAGCCTATATGCCGCTATGTCTGAATTTGGTTTCCCCGCAAAACTTATACGGCTGTGCAAAATGACGTTGAGCAACACCATCAGCTCAGTCAGAATTGGGAAGGACCTCTGCGAGCCGTTCGAAACGTTGGAACAAGTTTTCAGACAGGGTGACCCCCTATCGTGCGATTTCTTTAATTTGATGCTGGAGAAAATTATAATAGCTGCAGAACTTAACCGCACTGGAACAATATACTATAAAAGCGTGCAATTACTGGCATACGCTGATGACATTCCCAGCGGATTAGGGGATCAGAATATACCCGCAGTAGGTATGCCTGTCGCAAGAGGCGACTAAAATACCAGATTCAAGGGGCTGTGTAGCGCAACCCTTCAGGTTGCCAGCGCAATATATAGCTTCTCCAAACCCAATTGTCAACCTCACCTATCCGCGGCGAATCCTGTTTCACTAACAGACGAGGCTCTGGCGACCCCCAACCTCCTCATGGAACTTGGGGGTGGAGAGGGGGGAATGGCCTGAAGGTTTAATGTGGCCACATAAATCGTTCCCGAGATGGTCGGGCTAGCACCTTAATGGTGGTGTGGTACCGGAGCGTACCGGATCTGTATCCGGCAAAGGACCATCACATCGATAACACTCCCCAAAGCCTTCGGTGAGCAACCTTATCGCTACAACAACACAACAACATATCATCGGCCTAAACACCCGCGCTGTTAGTTCTGCTTACTCCAAACTGGAAAAAGAAGGGGTAAAGATGGGTTTGATGGTGAATGAGGACAAAACGAAGTACCTGCTGTCATCGAGCAAAGAGTCAGCGCATACGCGCCTTGGCAACCACGCTACTGTTCGCAGCCATAATTTCGAAATAGTAAAAGACTTCGTTTATTTGGGAACCAGCATCAACACTAGCAACAACATCAGCACTGAAATCCAGCGAAGAATCAATCTTGCCAATAAATGCTACTTTTGACTAGGTAGGCAATTGAAAAGTAAAGTCCTCTCTCGGCGAACGAAAATCATACTCTAAAAGTCACTTATCGTACCCGTCCTGCTGTATGGGGCAAAATCAAGGACCACGACAACAGCAGATGAAGCGGCTTTGGGAGTGTTCGAGAGAAAAGTTCTTCGAAAGATTTATGGACCTCTACGCGTTGGCGTTGGCGAGTACCGAAGAAGATTTAATGATGAGCTGTACGAGCTATACGAAGGCATCAACATAGTCCAGCGAATTAAAACGCAGCGGCTGCGCTGGCTAGGCCATGTTATGCGAATGAATGATGATGCTCCGGCCAAGAAAGTGTTTCTATCGGAACCCGCCTATGGAAGCAGAGGTAGAGGGCGGCCCCCACTCCGTTGAAAGGACCAGGTGGAAAACGATTTAAACTCCCT
Organism: Eurosta solidaginis; assembly: GCF_040869045.1. NCBI lineage: Eukaryota > Metazoa > Arthropoda > Insecta > Diptera > Tephritidae > Eurosta > Eurosta solidaginis. The sequence continues at coordinate 164,689,039 of NC_090319.1, read as the reverse complement.
TGGTGTGACCAATTGGCGCCGGTTGGCGGAGCGAAGGAGCGACTGGCGCGCCTTGTTGGACGGCCATAACCGTTTAGACGGTTAAGCGCCAATTAAGTAAGTATTTGAAAAGCGGGGTCACGGTGGCGCATTTTAAGTCTTCTGAAAAAACTCCTGAAGATATACTTAAGTTAAATAATTATTTCAAAATATCGACAATATAAGGAGCTATGTTCTTTAGCATGCGATTCGAAATGTTGTCACTACCACTTGAACCGGAATTGTTTAAATTCTTGATAATATTAAGAATTTCTGAACCTGAAATGGGATCAAAGAAAAAGCTGTTTGGCAAATGAGATAATTTGTATCGCTTAATGTTTCAGAGACGGTACCTACATTCACAAAAAAGTTATTAAATACGTTTGAAATTTGGATAGAGTCAGAGACATCAACACTCAACACCATCCACACTTAGCACAATAGATTCGGGCTTTCTCTTAGAGCTAGGGTTTATAATTTTATTCACAGCATCCCATTCCTTTTTTGAGTTGCCATTTGCTGCAAATATTATACGTTGAAAATATTCATCGCGACTTTTGCGTATATCTTTATTTAATCTATATATCAAGCGACGTACTCATTTCCTGAGCTTGGTGTTCATCGGATGCTTATTGCTTTTGTTCCTTAACATATTCTTCAAATTAATCTTTTATCTTTTTCAATAAGGTACGACTTATCCAAGGTTTGAGAGGTAAAGTGGTTCGGTTAGGAAAAAATTAAATACTTGCATAGTTTGTATAGTCGGTGAGTGTTTTTTTGAACAAATTGTAAGCCCGGCTTAAGTTGCTTTCAGCAAGAACAGCTCCCCAATTTTCATGGCGAAGAGATTCACTTAGGACATTGAAATTTATTTTTCTTGTGGCTGATAATATAATATTGTTAACTCGCCTATTTACATTAAGATTTCTTAGTTGAACACCAGTCATGCAATGATTGGAAATTCCAAGATCAAGGTTTATTCCAAAATACATATTATCATCCATATTATTCCCTCTAACATATAGATGATCAATACAGCTCCCTGAGTCTGGACGTGTTGGCTCTTGAATGAAAGAAACTAAACCGTGGTCTGCTAGAAGCGCAAGATAGCTATCTAATAAATCGTTAGTTCTTAATAGGTCAAAATTAAGGTCCCCCAAAATGAAAATATTAGACGCTTTTCCATTATTTAAAAAAAAAAAAACTCCTCATGGAAAGCTTTGAAATGTGACAATAAAATCTATACAGAGACACACAAAAGTGTAAGATACATTGCATATTTTCAAAGACACTTTTATTATATCAGCGCTTGTCAAACTAAGGCATGTAACTTCACATTTGTAATAATCACGTATAAAAACTCCAACACCGCCAGCGGAGTACGAGTCATTGGTATTAGCAAAAAATTTATAATTAGGAATGATCTAATCAGTTACAAATAATATATCAGGAAGGTTACTAATGTATTCAAGATTACAAACAAAGTAGTCAAAAATCCGCCTTAGACTTCTCACATTCTGATGTAAAACAGTGAATTGGTTGTCCTTTGTTGCTAATAAATAAGGGTCATTAACAACATTTATTATAGGGCTGTTATTTATAAAAACTGGGGAACATTAAACACAGGTGGAAAACCGAAAATTTAAGCTAGTTGTAGGTTACTGTATTTGTGGCTGGCATGAGAGAAAATTTTCAAACACCTTGTTTTTACTACGGAGGATTTTCCTTAAAAATAATTAATTTGAATTTCACACTATAACTGCTACAAAAATATGTAAAAATACAGAAAATACTTTATAAGCAATGTTTTTACATTAAGGAATTGGCTATTTTCGATTTAAATAGCCCGAAACCTAGCACTTATTTTAAAAATTCCTAGAACCAATCGAGTTGTAGTATGAAAACACCTGGAGAGTGCAAACAAATTTTTTAAACTAAAAACCGAAGAAATAAAGATTTACATTCCAAAAAAAAATTAAAAAAAAACGTTTTTCTGTCATAAATTCAATTAATAAATTTAATTATCATTGCTAAATATACAGAGCCGTCAATGTATCAATTGAACGACCTGATGCGGAACTAGCTGGGACCCCGAAAAAACCTTCGTGACTGCGTGATGGGTCACTGCTAACTTTGTAGCACATAAATTGGGCTATACAGTAAACCTCACCTTACTCATGCATTTCCTCACGCTTATTAGTTAGAATATTTCCTTCGGCTACTCCTCCATGCACAGCTTCAATATGAGTAGCACATTTTCAAAGGCCAGGAGCAGGGGGAAAGGAGCAAGATCTTCTAAAGATACGCTCACTTATATTATATTACTAGTTTATGCCAGTGGGTTTTACCCCACGTTTCTATAAAAATATGCAGGCTACGCGTAACTGGCCATGGGTAAAACATGAGTTAGTAAAATTGACTTCTGCTACAGATAATGTCTGTTGTTGTAGCATAGGTGAGGTTGACAATTGAGTTGCAGAAGCTCCGAAGCTATCAAGTCATCAATCCCTTGATTCGCAGCTAATGATCGTCCTTGGCTTCATTGATAGGGATTAGAAATTTGAGGCATTTAAAATTGAAAAGACAAATTTTCGATATCAAGGGAATCCTTGGTTTTAAACTTTTTTGTTTTCGAAATTTTCCGATAAAATGAATTGCTTCAATGACATTCGTAAAAGTTTTGTGAGGAAAAGCCTTGTCCCACTACATAAGCGTGGAGAATCGAAATAACGAAGCATAAATATTATGATATTATGGGCCCTTTTTTAAGGATAAATCGATGAGGAGAAACTTCTTATGGCTCAAAAGAGCTAATAAACTCAATCGGATATGCACAGCTTGGGACTCTTCCACGACTGTGTTAATATAGTGATAAGTTGTCTTGATTCTAGTGATATTAACATCCTCATTTTAAGGTGCCTAAAATGCCTCTTCTCAAAGTCATTTATAGTTTGTAAAGATATATTCAATATATGGAAGAAACATTAGATACTAAAGCTTCAGGTGATGTCATAATTTCTCAGAAACTTGCAGGAAAAGAAATCAAATATGTTAGTAATAAATAGGAATTTTGCCATAAATAATTTCAAGAAGTTGTTTAGCAAAAAAGCTCCTGCTGAAGTGTTTCCGCCAAAATGCCCTCTAATATTTCTAAAATATTTGTAAGTAAAGCTGTTTATAGACGAAAAAGCACGCATTTACTCCAACTGCGGCTGTTCCAGCAAGTAACAGGAAAGCACCACCTTTGGGATGACCATTACACCTTAAATTCTTAAGGCTTCGGTCCAAAACTTGCAGCGACTGTTTATGAGTAATGGTGCACACATCGCACACCCTCACTTTGGCCTGACCGTTTGCTTATGTTGCACATCTGTGTATCAGATGTTTAAAGAGAGTGGTCATTTAAATGTGGAGTTGTACGTCCACCACACAAAGAGTATCTGCGCTATCTGAAAAAAGCAACTGTCATAGTGATTTCTCGTTTTGCTCTTACATTAATTAATATCAAATTAAAAAGAAATGTTTTCCGGTTCCTCCAGGCGTATCCGAAAATACCAACCCTAAAGATAACATAAAAGAATACTAAAGGAATAACAGCCAAACCCAACTCTGCTATCAAATTTTACGTGTTGAAATAACCTAAGTTTTTAAGGCAGCCATAGTTCTGACAGTCCCATTTGTCTTGTTTTATTTTTCAATTTCTATATTACTGGTGCTGTTAACACTTAGCCACGCCACTTCTTACTCACCCCTTATTTTCTTAGTGGCGTTAGGGATGGATCCAATTTAACTCTTTACTGGATTTCAATGTTCTTACATGAATACTTCCAGAGTTATGCTGTATCAAACACTCCATTTGTATGGTAGGTGCCATCCCCTTTTTTATATTGAAGTTATGTTTGGAAGGTTTCTAGAGGGTGATTCAAATTTAGCTGTGATAGGCCGATCCGTTTAGGATGCAACCCGATTTATATCTACATGCAAACATTCATTATTTTAACCTTCCATATATATATAAATGGAAGTTGTGGATTTATTTACTGGAAGTGTTAGGACTTAACCTCATATAGCTCCTTACCAATTTTCATTATCCTACCATTACTACATCCAGAGATATGCAGTATGATAAATTCCATTTATATGGAAGGTGCAACGCCTCCTTATCCCCCACCCCACATTTTCTTGAAGGTGTTAGGGATTGACCTCATATAACTCCTTACTGAATTTCAACGTTCTAGTATGAATACCTTCGGAGTTATGTAGTACCAAATATTAATTTTGCATGGTAGGTGCCACCCCCTTTTATATATTGGCATTATTTTTAGCCTATAGCCATCCTTGGAAAGTCCTCTAGTGGCTTGTGCAAATTTGGTTGTGATCGGTCCGTCCATTTGGGACGCATACATACATAATTTGAATTTTATATATATAGGTTTGAATTTTATATATATAAATAGATAGATAGATAAATAGAAGATGTATCTAGACTTAAGTTAACAAAAAAATTTAACGGCGGAAGATTACTAAACATCCAAAAGGAATAACAGCCAAACAACAATGTAGTCAAACTTTAGCTGTTATAATAACCTAAGTTTGTACGGCAGCCATAGTTCTGAAAAATCCCATTTGCAGGGAAAGTGCCACGCCCCCTTTCCCCTAATTCCACATTTTACTGGCGGTGTTAGGACTTAGCCTCATATAGCTCCTTACCAATTTTCATTATCTACAACAATACTACATCCAGAGATATGTAGTATGATAAATTCCACTTATATGGGAGGGCCACGTCCCTTTCTCTACCACCCCACATTTTTTTGAAGGTTTTAGGGATTGATCTCATATAACTCCTTACTGAATTTCAATATTCTAGCATAAATACCTTCAGAGTTATGTAGTACCAAATATTCATTTTGCATGGGAAGTGCAACGCCCATTTTATATATCGAAATTATTTTTAGTCTATGACCATCCCTGGAAGGTTTCTAGTGGGATGTGCAAATTTGGCTGTGATCGGTCTATCCGTTTAGGACGCAACTCGATTTACACCTACATATAAACATAATTTGAATTTTATACATATATAGATTATGGGCCCTTTTTTAAGGATAAATCGATGAGGAGAAATTTCTGATTGCTCAAAAGAGCTAATAAACTCAATCGAATATGCACAGCTTGGGACTCTTCCACGACTGTGTTAATAGAGGGATAAGTTGTCTTGGTTCTAGTGATATTAGCATCCTCAATTTAAGGTGCCTAAAATGCCTTTTCTCAAAGCCATTTATAGTTTGTAAAGATAGATTCAATATTTGGAAGAAACATTAGCTAAAGCTTCAGGTGATGTCATAATTTATCAAAAACTTGCAGGAAAAGAAACCAAATCTATTAGTAAAGAAATAGGAATTTTCCCATAATTAATTTCAAAAGCTGCTGCTGAAGTGTTTCCGCCAAAATGTCCTCTGATATTTCTAAAGTGAGTACATTTTTGTACGTGAAGGTGTCTTTAGACGAAAAACACGCATTTACTTCAGCTGCGGCTGTTCCAGCAAGTAACAAGAAATCACCACCTTTGGGATAATCATTACACCTTAAATTCTTAAGGGTTCGGACTAAAACTTGCAGCGACTGTTTATGAGTCATGGTACACACATCGCACACCCTCACTTTGGCCTGACCATTTGTGTATGTTGCACATCGGTGTATCAGATGTTAGCAGATAGTGGTCATTTAAATGCGGAGTTGTAAGTGCACCACACAAAGGGTATCCGCGGTATCTGAGAAGGCAACTGCCATAGTGATTTCTCGTTTTGCTCTTATATCAATTAATATCAAATTAAACAGAAATGTTTTTTAAGGTTCCTCCAGGCGTATCCAAAAATACCAACCCTAAAGATAACATAAAAGAATACTAAAGGAATAACAGCCAAACCACACTCTGCAATCAAATTTTACGTGTTGAAATAACCTAAGTTTTTAAGGCGGTCATAGTTCTGAATGTCCCATTTGTCTTGTTTTTTTTCAATTCCATATATTACTGGTGCTGTTAGGACTTAGCCACGCCCCTTCTTACTCACCCCTTATTTTCTTAGTAGTGTTAGGGAAGGATCCAATTTAACTCTTTACTGGATTTCAATGTTCTTACATGAATACTTCCAGAGTTATGCTGTATCAAACAATCCATTTGTATGGTAGGTGTTATTCCCTTTTTTATATTGAAGTTATGTTTAGCCTATAACCATCTTTGGAAGGTTTCTAGTGGGTGATTCAAATTTAGTTGTGATAGGCCGATCCGTTTAGGGCGCAACTCGATCTAAACCTACATACATACATAATTTGAATTTTATGTATATAGATAGATAGAAGATGTGGATAGCCTGAAGTTAACAAAAAATTTTAACGGCGGAAGATTACAAAACATCCAAAAGGGATAACAGCCAAACAACTCTATACTCAAACTTTAGCTGTTATAATGACCTAAGTTTGTACGGCAGCCATAGTTCTGAAAAATCCCTTTGTAGGTAAGGTACCACGCCCCCTTTTCCCAAATCCCACATTTTACTGGAGGTGTTAGCACCTAACCTCATATAGCTCCTCACCAATTTTCATTATCCTACCATTACTACATCCAGAGATATGCAGTATTATAAATTCCATGTATATGGGAGGTGCCACGCTCCCTTTTCCCCCACCCCACATTTTCTTGGAGGTGTTAGGGATTGACCTCAACACCTTCAGAGTTATGTAGTACCAAATATTAATTTTGCATGGGAGGTGCCACGCCCCTTTTATATATCGGTATTATTTTTAGCTTATGACCATCCTTGAAAGGCTTATAGTTGGTTGTGCAAATTTCTCATAAACTTCAGGTACGACATAGCCTCACATGATCAGAATATATAATATTTAATTTCAACAAGTATAAATGATCATAAGTTGTTTTTACCAACACGCCTCTCAACTGTGATCAAACTGTTTGAAGTATACCCATTGACTTGATACATAGTTCATGTTTAATTCTTGCAACTGATTTAGTGAGAACATCAGCCGGCATTTCATGTGTTGAACAATATTCTATTTTAATAAGACCATTCTGACAAGCATCGCGAATGAAATGATATTTATAATCAATGTGCTTAGTTCCAGAGTGGTGTCCTCCAAGCGTAGCCATTTGTTGTGCACTTTGTGAATCCGAGTAAAGAACAACTAGTTTATATAATCCATACCCGAGCTCACACAGTAAATAACGTAAATATTGTGCCTCTTTCGCTGCCTCTGATAACGCAACATACTCCGATTCAGCACTGGATGTTGCCACGACACGTTGCTTCCTCGACTCCCAAGACACAACTCCAACCGGCGAGTAAAAAACAAAAACCTGTCTGAGATTTACGATCATTTACGTCTGTTGCCCAATTTGCATCAACATAGCCTAAAAGTTGACGCCCCGTTTTCTTATATGTTAAAACAAAATTTTGCGTATACTTTAAATATCGTATTATTTGTATAGCTGCGTTCCAATGTTGCCTACGTGGATCTTGACTAAACTGCGATAACATATTAACACTGCACGCTATATCAGGCCTGCTAAAAACCGAAAGATGTAAAAGTGATCCAATAATTTCTTGGTATTTAGTTTTATCTATTTTTTCTGCTTCCCCTGGAATTTTCGGATCTTTTTCTAAAACCGTCTTTTCATGCATTGGAATTTTTGCTGGTTTTGCGTTAGCTTGACCGTATTTCCGAATTAAATTTCCAATATACATAGGTTGTGAAATTGACAAACTATCTTTATCGATTTTAATTCCCAAATCAATACAATTAGAGGGTTGGTTTAAATCGCGTATCTCAAAATTTTCATTCAGAGCTTCTATAAAACTTTCAGTCATAATATCATCCTTGGCTGCAATGATTAAATCATCAACGTATAAAGCAACTATAAAATTTTTGTTTTTAAGTGTGTATATACATTGATCGTAATTTGATTGTGTTAAACCAAATTTTTTAATTACATCATCTATTCGTTTAAACCACTGCCTTCCAGCTGGTTTAAGTCCATAAATAGCCTTTTTAAGCAAACAAACCTTATATTTCCGTTTTTCATCAACATATCCCTCAGGTTGTTGCATGAAGATCTTTTCGTCCAAATTACCATTCAAAAATGCACTAGACACATCCAACTGCCGTAGCTTAAGATCATGCTCAACTGATAGTGCATATATAAGACGTATTGAACTTTGTCGTAACACAGGCGCAAATGTATCTGTATAATCTATTCCATACTTTTGAGAATATCCTTGTGCAACTAACCTTGCCTTTCTCTTGTCAACTGTGCCATCAGGTCGTATTTTTGATTTGTACACCCATTTGCAACCAATTGCTTTTCTTCCTTTGGGCAAATCTACTAATTCCCAACTTTCGTTTTTCATAAGAGAATTAATTTCTGTTGGCATAGCCTTCAGCCACTCATCTGATTTTGGCGAAAAAATAGCATCTTTATAACAATTAGGGTCTTCTTCTTCTGACACTTTCTTTATTGACTCAATACCAGAAGCCCACGATCGTAAACGTATCTTTATGGAATTTTCAGGTAATTCATTTCCTGCTTCGAAATTGTCTCTATCATTAACCTTTCCTCTCTCAGAACTATTTTTCTCAATTCCCATAATATTGTCATTCGACTTGATCTGTACTATCAATAAAAAAGTCGTCACCTGATTCTAGTTCACAGCTTCTTTGTAAATAATTTTTGATTTCTGATTGTTTGCTACTTTCAGATTTTTTCTCAAAAATATACTCTTGGAAAAATTCCTTATTTTTCCCGACATGATCTTCACTGATCTCAAAATCTCCCTCTAAAAATCTCACATCTCTACTTTTAACAATTCTACGCGTTCCTCTTTTCCATAGACGATAAGCTTTCGATTTTTCTGAATAACCAATTAAAGTATATTCTTCACTTTTTGGATCCTATTTAGTTCTCCCTGGATTTTTTTCTCAATACAAAAGCCTTACTACCAATTTGTCGAAAATGATGCACACTTGGAACTTTTCCTTCCCAAAACTCTTCTGGGGTTCTATCATTATTTAATTTCGTTGGACAACGATTTCGTATATAACTTGCTGTATGTACTAATTCAGCCCATAAAAACTCTGGTAGATTTGCTTCAATCATTAAACATTTAGCCATTTCCACTAACGTTCTATTCATTCTTTCAGCAACTCCATTCTGCTGTGGAGTGTACTCTACCGTTAATTGGCGCCTTATACCATGTGAATTCAAAAAATCTGTAAATTCGCCACTAGTAAGTTCTTTCGCATTATCACTTCGCACGCATTTAATCTTCCTGCCACTACTCAATTCAACTTCCTTCTTAAATATTTTGAAAACGTTTAGATAGTCATTCTTATGGTGCAAAAAATAAGTAAAAACTTTTCTAGAAAAATCATCTATAAAAGTTACAAAGTATTTCTTTCCACTCAACGATTCCGTTTTCATAGGACCACACATATCAGTGTGTATTAAATCCAATACTCCATTAGACGACTTGCTATTTTTAGTAATGAACGCATCTCTAATTTGCTTGCCTTTATAACACGTGACACACTCTATTCTCTGATTTTGAAATTTTGGCGTACCTTCAACCATACGTTTTGACTGTAACTGAGTCAAATTGATTTGAAACATTTAACCATAAACAAACCCTGTGACTTTGGAGCTTCTACAAGAACTTGGCCATCCTTCATTATAAGCGCTTTATCCTTGGACATAACTATTTTGCAGTTATTATCAGTTGCTTTTGCAGTAGATATTAAATTGCATCGCACCCCAGGTACGAATAAAGTTTTGAACAAGTTAATGGTTCTCATTTTTTGATTGATAATAACATTCAGCTCAATAGTACCAATACCTTTTGAATCAAGCTCTTTGTCATCTGCTAAACGAATCTTCCCGGAAAATGTTTCATCTAAATTGATAAAATCAGATTTTGATCCGCACATATGCGAAGTTGCCCCACTATCCAAACACCACAAATCAGTGTTAGAGTTTTTCATTGTGTCTGTGTTATAGCACTCAGCTGTTGCCACAAAACCCATTGACGTTTCAGCACTGTTTGAAATGTCTTTATTTTTCAGCCTGCAATCTTTTGCCTTGTGTCCTTTCTTCCCACATTTCTAGCAGTTATATGGAAAGCACATACCTTGTTTATTTGTTTTACCAACATTTCCGGAAAACCTCTTGCCGTTACAAACTTCCTCTCCATGTTTTGCTTTGTTTCTGACAAATTTGTGAACCTTGAAAGCTTCCTCCTCTTCTTGATTGGTCGGTTTGTCTCCAATTTCTAATAACCTCGCACGTAAGACATTTAGTGGCGGAAATTCACTAGCTGTATCAAATGCGGCTCGAACTTCTTTCTATTTGCTTGATAAACTATCCAGCAATATTATGGTAAGAAGATCATCATCGATCTCCACATTCATCTCCGTTAAACATGAAATACACACATCAAATTCAACCAGATAATCTGTGATTGATTGACCATAACTCATTCTTAAATTCATTAACTTACGGTAGCATTCAGCCTTACGCCTTGTGGATTTTCTATCATAGGTGTTCTGTAGGTAGACCCATACCTCATTCGCCGTTTTCAGGTTCCTCACCATTCTAGTAACATTTGACTCCAACGCCATGATAATTTCTGCACGAGCATCCAAATTTTTGTCATCATATTCTTGCTGTTCATCTTGCCTTTTCGCCAATTCACACTGCTGTTCTTCACTTAATTCTGCCGGTAAAATCAAATCGTCCGGCCTCTGCTCAACTCCATGAACAATACGCAGCAATCTGCTCTTATGTAAAACAGCTTCCATTTGTGTCCTCCATGTATTATAATTTTTTCCATTCAACAACGGAACTCTTGCAATCGACGTACTCATTGCCATTACGATTCGCTTTCCTTGATGATTTTAATAAAGAATCCTTGCAGTAATACAATATTTGGTTATAGCCTTATTCTGGCTGGGCCCATAACCTGATAAATTTATTGTACAATTAGAAAACGAATGAATAAAAATTTTCTCATAAACTTCAGGTACGACATACGCTCACATGATCAGAATATATAATATTTAATTTCAACAAGTATAAATGATCATAAGTTGTTTTTACCAACATATATCGATATTAGTTTTCGCCTATGACCATCCTTGGAAAGTTTCTAGTGGGATGTGTAAATTTGGTTGTGATCGGTCGATCCGTTTAGGACGCAACACGATCAATACCTACATCCATACATAATTTGAGTTTTATATATATAGATAGACAGATAGATAGAAAATGTAGCTAGACTGAAGTTGATAAAAAATTTTAACGGCGGAAGATTACTAAACATCCATAAGGTATAACAGCCAAATAACTCGGTTGTCAAACTTTAGCTCTTATAATAATCTAAGTTTGTGCGGCAGCCATAGTTCTAAAAAACCCCATTTGCAGGGAAAGTGTCACGCCCCCTTTCCCCCAATTCCACATTTTACTGGAGGTGTTAGGACTTAACCTCATATAGTTCCTTACCAAATTTAATTATCCTACCATTACTACATCGAGAGATATGCAGTATGATAAATTCCGTTTATATGGGACGTGCCATGCCCCCTTCCCTCCCACCCCACATTTTCTTTATGGTGTTAGGGATTGATCTCATATAAATCCTTACTGAATTTCAATATTCTAGCATGAATACCTTCAGAGTTATGTAGTACCAAATATTCATTTTGCATGGGAGGTGCCACGCCCCTTTTATATATCGATATTATTTTTAGCCTATGACCATCCTTGGAAGGTTTTTGTGGGTTGTGCAAATTTGGTTGCGATCGGTCGATCCGTTTAGGACCCCACTGCATTTATACCTACATGCATACATAATTTGAATATTATATATATAGATTTCGGACGCAAAATAGCATAGATATAAAGTTAGTTTTTGCATAGGTATTGTCTATATTGACTTTTTACGATGCTTTTAAAAATATTTTTTACAAGGCACCTTAACCAGTTTCGCCAATTTGTAACAGAAATATTTTGCATAGTAAAGGAGAATTTTGTCGCGATGCATGAACTTTCTTTGGTTTACAAAATTGTGTATATCTATATAAAAAGTAGGCGTGGTAATCGCTCGACTAGCTATGGGAGATAAAGGGCAATGGCTCTGCATATCAATCGCTTCCAGCCGGTTCTATGTACCGGAGCAACTTTGGATTTTTCCCGACAAAGGGCTGTAATTTCAGTGTAACCCCATTAAATTTGTACATATTCTCTTGCTGCGGAAAGGGTAAGAAAATGGTTTTGCTGCGTGTGCCGGAAACGAACCCTTTTAGGATAGTCACATTCTTGCCAGTGTTTTAAGTGCGAAGGATAGTTGCATTGCACCAGGCGTTCTGGGCTAGATCCCAACATCCGATGCCATAATTTTTACAAATCTTTTGTAGCACCGTGGAAATATCATGGAGATAGTCGATTTTATGAAGCGGCACAACATCCGCATTGCTGCGATCCAAGGGACTAAACTCACTGCAAGATCTGCTTTGCAGACCATAGAAAATATCGTAAAAGCTACCACTCAGTGCAATATAATCTATTCGATCCCGACATCGACCATAGGGAAAGTATCCTGGAACAACATGGCATATCTGTCCGGTCAGGTGATGCTAATTTAGAAATTTCCAACATCTATATACCTCCTGTCACCTGCTGCCCCATTGGATACTGCCCTGACATCACTGATAAAAATCGCATTCTTCTAGGCGATTCCAATCGCCACCACGATCTGTGACATTCTGATCAACAGGCGGAAAGCAGGGTGAGATGCTGGCGGATAAAATAGAAGAAACGGCGGGGACGCCCCAACACATATAGTAGGAACCTGTCATAGTGTGCAAAACATCTCCATCGTGAGCGCAGGACTTGTTTACTGCGTCAACTGGCAATCGATGGTAACATTGGCATCCAACCACCTAACCCTAATCCTTTCGCTCGAAATTTATCACCTCTGAAAAACGCACTTTCATCAACTTTGAAAAGAGAAAGTGGGAAGATAACAAAAAATATATATACAATCGCCAAGCTGCCCTCCCGAGCCCGACTGATGCCCGCGTCGATTTTGAAGATGCTATCGATCGTGCTAAACCATCCAAAGCATAGGCCCAGAAGGTATATCAATGCCGAAGGTATAGAACATGTCTTCGAACCGTCTTTGTCCACATTCGCAATCCCCGAAAAATGGAAAACGGCGAGGGTTGTGGCGCTACTCAAGCCTCGGAAACCAGCTAACATAAGAAAATCTTATCGTCCAATATCTCTCCTATCGCCAGTAGCAAGGCACTTAAAGCCATTCTGCTCCCCTGTTTCACCGCAAACTTGCGTCTTGCCAATCATCACCATGGCTTCCGGAAAATACATAGCACTCTCACCACGCTAAACGCCATAAACACACAGATAAACTGCGGATTGAATCAGAAACCCCACCACAGATCAGTAATCGTATTCGTAGCGCTAACAAAAGTTTTTGATACAGTCAACCACGGCACGTTACTGCAAGACTTTCAAGGGTCCCCTCTTCCTCCTAGTCTTTAAAGGTGGACCGGAAAATATCTTTCTGATCGGCAGACATCAGTGCTTTTCAGAAACGCATCATCTAAATCCAGAAAAATTAAACAAGGTGTTATTAATTTGCGCCACCCTAATAGCACCATATTATCGACGACTAGTTCGGCCACATGCATGTTTAGGTGTACATGGGTAGGGTTATGTTGTCCGTACACATATTCTTGCATGTCGGTATAACTGTGTGGGGAAGCTTCCCCTTAAAACCGGAGACTTTTCCCGCGGTTCAACGGTTGTCCTCGACAAGGCAACCGGTCACTTTTCTAGCGATCATTGAGCGAACTACAACCAGCCGTCCCGAGAAGCCCCGCCACAATTTTTATTATAAAAGGTAATTAATTTTGTTCTATGCAATTTCCTTTCACTTCACGAAAAGGCTCGAAAAGGTTCGAAAAGGTTCGTAAAGGTTCAGTGTTAGCAACAGGCCAAATACATAAAATTGGATCTCTATCATAAACAGCGGTGGGCACCACTACATTTACACGGTTACCAAAATGAGAATGTGTTAGTAAACACGAACGCGTAGCGAGCATGAAAGCAAAATCAATTATTTATTTAGTTTGATTTCAATGCTTGAACGGTGAACACGTGTCACACGCACTTTTTGGTACTCTGTTTTAAGCGCGCTATAATGGTTCATTGTATGAACCTCCGAAAAATGGATGTGCTCTTGCACGTCGCAACGCACTCCGCATAAAAACATCCAAACGCCAAACACAATGTTTTAATTTAAGAATTTTGGTTCTTTTATTTAAAGTAAGTTTGCAGAATGTTCCTTTAATAGGTAATTTTATTTTGTATATATACACTAGGCTTAGTTTTAAATTAATGGTTACAAAAATGTTTTATTTTAACTTTTTTCCGCACTTGTTCGTGTATACACTTGAATGTCCAAATTTTAATTATCATTCTGTTCCGTGGGTAGACAACGGGTGTTGCAGCAACTTGAACACAGGGTGACATTTTATTATTTATTATGGCTCCGTTACATCATCCTTTTTGGGGAAAAGAAGAATTGACAAAGTGATCAATTTTGTCACATTCTTCTTTGGCCAAAAACTTATAAAAATTGTTGCGAACAAACGAATATATATTTATATTAGGGTGTTCCTCCCCTTTTTAATTCGTTGGTTCGGAACCATTTTTATTAATAATTGAAAAAAGATTTTATACATCGAATAGTTAAATTGTAGTTAATTTTTATAGTTCATTGTAACTTAAATAAAAGGTATAAATATTACTAATATTTTAATTTACGTCAAAATATGTTGAATGTTTTTTTTTGTTGTAAATATTTGTGTTTTACATATTCAATTTAAAGTTTTACGTTTTGTGTTACATATTAAATATGTATTTTTGTGTTACGGACAATTTTATATAAAAAAAGTTTTTTTTTTGAATATACAAAATTTGTGTTATTTTTTCTTTTTGCTTTTTGTTTTAACAGTTTTTAAGCCTTCGTGGCTGTTTAAATGCTAGTAAGTAAATTTTGGATTTGTTTTTTTTTTTTTTTTTTTAATCAAATTTAAAGTAAAAGTATTGAGGTAATGTTAGTTTACTTTACTTAGGCGGTTTTTATGTACTACTTTTTCTTTGTTTTTAACTTCATCGAAAATAGTGCATTAGGTTCGTTAATTTTAGTTATAATAAAAGGACCTTGATAATTATTTTCGTCCTTATGATGTGGTTTTTTTTGTAAAAGTACTTTATCTCCGATTTTTACAATTAGAGGTCTTGCCGTTTTATCGTACAGATTTTTACTTTGTAATTTATTTTTATTAATTAGATTTTGTGCGTTTTCTGCATTCTAAACTTAACTTCTTTGGCATAGATCTCGACATTATAAATTGGGTCAATTGTTTCTTTTGTCAATTCATTAGGTAAAGTTGCCTTTTTCCAAAAGACTAACTCGTAAGGCGAAAATTGATTGCCGAAAACTGTGCTACTCGTAGTGTTGTGTAGGAAGGTAAAATATTTTAAATAAACATCCCAATCAGAAAAATTGTCTTTTAAATATGCACGTAAGTATTCATTAAAAACTCTATGGTTACGTTCAATCGTGCCAACAGTTTCATGATGGTATGCAGTTGAAAAATTATGTTGAATATTTAAAAGCTTTGTTAATTCTTCGAATAATTCATTTTTAAATTCAGTACCTAAATCTGATTTTATGGCATTCATTGTGCCGTATGTTAAAATGAATCCTTCAAAGATTGCTGAAGCGATTGTTTTTGCCGATTTGTCTGGTACAGCGAATGTTACCAGGTATTTAGTCATGTCGCAAATCATGGTAAGTGCGAACTTATTACCATATTTGGACTCAGGTAGGGGTCCTATTGTGTCAATTACTAATATATCGAATGGTTTACAAGGAGTTGGTGTTAAAACAAGTTTTTCTTTTGCTTTAGGTTTAACCTTGTTTAAAAGACAATCTTTACAATTTTTGATATATTTCGATATATCACGAGTCATGTTCTTCCAATAAAATTTTGTTCGCAATTTTGCGTAAGGTCTTTTCATTCCGCAATGGCCACCAGAAATGGGATCATTGTGGTAAATTTTCATAAGTTTTAATTTTGAATCTTCATCTGTTACTGTCTCCACTGGATCTGTTAATATAATTTCTAATGATTTTAAAATTTTATTTCCAATATTTTTGAAATTTGTAATAGTATATTGTTCGAACATAATATCGTTTTAGGTCATTAAATTTTCTTAATCTTGTGTTTGCCGGCTTCTGATTGAAGCCTCGAAAGTAATTTCTCTAAAGTCATTATTTCGTTAACAAGCTCAAAACTAAGTAACTCGAGTTTCTTATGTTTAATATGCGCAAAAATTCTTAAATTTGTTTTTTTATTATTTTTATCGTACGTAATTACAGATCTTATTCGTGGAACTTTTTTCGAAAAATTAAATGAAAATTTGTCGTAGACATGTAAAGTAATTTGTTTTTCGTCGTTTTTGTCTGTTTTCCTGGGAAGGTTATTGTCGTTTTGCCGTTTTGTCATTGATCTTGTCTGTACTGCTAAAATTTGTTTGTTAGCTTCTTTAATCTCATCCATTGTGATACGCGATAGTGCATCAGCACAAACGTTTGATTTACCCTTTATATAAACTATAGTAAAGTTATATTCAGATAGTTCCAGTCTTATACTTGAAAGTTTTGAAGATGGGTCTTTCATGTTGAATAAGTATACTAGAGGTCTATGGTCTGATTTTACAATGAAATGGGTGCCATAAACGTATGGTCGAAATTGCTTGATTGCAAAGTAAATAGCTAAAAGTTCTAATTCTATAAGGGGTTTTTTCTGTTCGGCTTTATTAAACGCTTTAGAAGCGAAACAAACTGGTAAATCACTACCTTGTTGTTCTTGACTCAAAATAGCGCCACATCCAGTTGTGGAAGCATCAACTGTAATAATGAATTGCTTAGTAAAATCTGGATATTGAAGTAATTTTGGTGAAAGTAACGCTGCTTTCAAAGATAAAAATGCTCTTTCGCACTCTACATCCCATACAAATTCAACTCTTTTTCCGCTTAATCGATTTAGAGGCGCTGCCAGAAACGCAAAATTAGGTATAAACCGTCTGTAATAGTTTGCAAACGCGACGAACTGTCGTACCGCGTCTTTATCAGTCAGTTTCGTATACTTTTTAACTGCGTTTATTTTAGAGTCGTCTGGAAACAAACCTTTGGCTGAACATATGTGACCTAAAAATGCAACTTCCGGTCGTAAAAAGTTGCATTTATTGGGTTAAGTTTGAGATTAAAAGACCTACAAGTATCGAAAACTTTTGAAAGATTTTTAATATGGTGTGCTTCACTACAACCTATGACGATAATATCGTCGACGTACAAAAATGCGACATTGGGTGGTATACCCCAAAAAGCTATCGTCATCATTCGTGAGAATGAATTTGGTGCTATATTTAAGCCGAATGGAAGCACTTTCCATCTAAATGCGCCACGGTCAGTGCTGAAAGACGTAATGTCACGAGAGTCAGGATGCAAGGGGATTTGATGAAATCCTGAAAAAAGATCTAATGTGGAAAAATACTTTGCTCTACCGAGATTGTCTAAAATATCGTCAACTCTAGCTAGTGGGAATTTATCCGCAATGAGTTTTTTGTTTACTGCGCGAAAATCTACGCACGTACGATAAGCTTTTTGACCATTTATATCTTTCCTTGGGACTACAATCAATGGACTATTGTAATTCTAATAACTGGGTTCAATCAAATTATTGTCTAACAATTTATTTATTTGGCGATTTATTTCTTCGCGTTGAGAGTATGGCAATCTATAGTTTTTAACATATACCGGTTCGTTGTCTGTCAGTCTTAATTTTTGCTCGTAAAAGTTGTTTAAAGTCATTTTGTCCGTGTCAAGAGCGAAAATGTCGGCATAATCAATGCAAAGGTCAATTAGTTTACTATGAGCATGTTGAGGTATTTGATTTTTTAAGATTGAAGTCCGTTTTTTCGTACGTTTGTCTTCTGTTTCTGTCCTGTTAATTGTATAAACATTATAGTTTGAAAGTTTTTCTGTCCGAATACTTTTTCTTTTGACATACTTTATATCATCCGTGGTATTTATGACTTTGATTATTGGGTTACTGGAATTAACAATGCACCTAGCTGCGAAAACACCTTTTTCAATTTCCTGCGAGTCCACGAAAAGTGGTTCGGGTGAATCTCCTAAATCAAAAAGTCAGAATATTTCACATCTTGGTGGAATGATACAACTGTCGCTTTCTGTTCCGTGTAGGATTGGTATCGCGACTTTTTCATTACCTACCCAAAAGGAAATACTATTTCTTTCATAATTAATAATGCATTTGTTAATTTTCAGAAAATCTTTACCCAGTATGCCATCGGATGGAATATTAAAGTCTTCATTTACTACATGTAAAGTAAGTTTAATAGAAAAGTTAGAAAAATTTAAATTTGCTGTAATTTTACCTAAGGTAGAAACTGAATTTGAAGTGAAACCGGTAATGTTAATAATGTCGTTCGTATTTAAGGAAATGTTACTATGTCTAGACAGTTTATTAAAGAAATGTCGGCTTGAGTGTCTACTAGGAAAGAACAACATTTTTGTGACTCGTTTAGTTGTAATTCTATGAAATCAGAGTAATTTAAATTTAAACAATAGATGCCTATTGGTGAGGGAAGTTCGCTTACTGGCTTAGTTCGTCCTCCCTCAGTGTTCGCTCCTGAGGGGCGCTGGCGTTTAAAGCGCGAACGTTTGCGTTTCGACCTCTACCATTTGAAGGTCTTGAATTGTTGCTTCTATTGTTACTATTATTTGTATTTGAATTGGATTTTGGACGTATATTATTATTGTTGATATTTTGGTATCTATTTCTGTTATCATAGCGATATCTCTGATTATTGTTACCGTTATAGTTACTATTATATGAAAATGAACTATTATTTCTATAACCAGTATAGCCGCGGTTTGGGTAAAAATCTCGATAACTACCACGTGAATTTCTGAATGTGTTGTTACCATGTGATCGAAAAGCTAAAACCTGACGTTCAGTTACTTCATTGTTTTGTTCTACAATTAATTTTGCTACTACGTCTTTCGGATCTGTAAATGCTGTTGATGCTAAAATGGTTTTTACAAAATTTGATTTTGCATTTAAACGACACACGTTAACAGTTTGTTCGACTGCCATTTCATGAGCTTTTGCTTGAGTGATCCATTCAATAATAAGAGACCGCTCAAGTAAGTCAGCTAAATCTTCAACTTTTTTGGCAAAATCTGTATAATTGTTACCGTTAACGTGCAACGCTGCAATTCTCCCTGCTACAACTTTCGAGTTGTCCGGTTTTATCCTATTACATAGAGCTGTTTTAATTTCATTGACTGAAGTTACTTGTGTTGGTATTGCTTCACGAGCTTTACCCTCTAATTTTGATTTTAAGAACGCTATAAAAGTATCGGTTAAATCTGCAGTAGCGAATTGTTCAAGTAATGCAATTTTGTCTATAAAAGAATCAAGTGCTAGAGGATCACCACTGTAGTTTTCTCTAATTGAGTTAGCACATGTGTTAATAAAAATTCTCTTTTCCTCAGGTGTTGCCATGATTTGATCGTTAAGATTTGGAGCTGAATTAGCAGAAGGTGAGGCCACGTTTGTACTATTTGGATCGTTAAGATCTGATATTAAAGTAGAAGTTAAAGTTAATATTTCACTATTTGAATCGTTAAGATTTGAAACTAAATTAGAAGTTAAATTTTTACTTGAAGAATCTTCGAAGCCTAGGAAATCTGCTGACAACGATAATTTATTTTCCTGTTTGGTGACTTTTTCTGTCGAAGATGAAGCTAAACTTTCGTAGCTTGAGCCTGATTTATCGGAATCAGATTCTGAATCTGAAGTTTTTTGCACTTGCTTACCACTTCTAAGGTTGTACATATGAAATTAATGAAGCACTTGTTTGAATGTTGAATTTATATTTGAAGTTGAGTTGTTGAGGAAAAAGAAAAAATTTGTAAATTGAACTGATTTACAGGTGAATAGTCGCTAAAGAAATATTTAACAATTTATTTGAAGAATTAATGAAAACTGCATTATACTTGTATAGAAGTCTTTAAGAAATGATTGAATTTAAACTTTGCACAAAAGTATGTAGATATTAATCGGTAAAAATTTCACAAATTTGGTTATCTATTCAAATATTCTTTTATGTTCACAGATTCACCGATTTAAAAAAAAAAATTCGTATATCTTCACGGACGCACCGCTTTATATAAAAATCTGACTTGGTTTTTAACGGAACCACCGCATATTTCAAAAAAATTGTACTTGGTTTTTAACGGAACCACCGCATATTTCCAAAAAAAAAATTTTTAATTGGTTTTCTAACAAACCACCGTTTGTATCAAAAAATTAATTAATTTTTTCGAAGACCACCGTATGTATCAAAAAATTAATTGGTTTTTTCGAAAACCAGCGGATGTATCAAAAATCCAAAATTTACACGTTCAACAGTCTTATATGGTGAAAATTAATATTATGTTGGAAAATGGGCGTATCTAAAAAAATTTCCCTTTTACATGTAGTAAATAAAACTCTAAAAAAATGGAAAATCCGAAATTTGAAATTTTAAATAGGTTTGTGAAATGAATTGCAAATTCGAAGAATGGAAGCTTGTAAATATGTGAATTTGTAAAATAGATTGATGAATTTTTAATTTAGAATTTTGAAAACATGAAAAATTTGAAGAAATTGGTGAAAACGTTGGAATTTATAAAATGCTTCGAAAATTTAAAAATTGCTGGAAACTGAAATAGTTAAACTTAGAACGCACCATATCGCATCACTTTATCGTTTTAGTAAAAAATCCAAAATGTATATATATATATTGTAACGCACCGCATAAAAGAAATTTTCATACATTTAAGTTATAGAAAAAACCGTAGGCAAACATTTATTAATACATATACATATATACTTGTTTCGCTGCTGGCATTGCTGCTGCCTATTTCCGCTATTGCTGCTGCTGCTGCTAGTGTCCGCTGTTGTCGCTAATGCTGCTGATGTCGAGTCGTTATTGGTGCCGAAGTCGCTGGTGGTTTCGCTGCTGCTGATGTTGCTGCTGAGGGCGTGGAGTGGGTATTTGTGTGCCGTTATGCGCGTTATATTTTTATGGTGTGACAAAATGCACCATTTGTCATGTAATGGTACAGTACCGCTCAATTTTTACCATATTTCTATAATAGATGATTCGATTGAATTTTCCATAATTAGGAAGAATTCCGTTTAAAAAAACTTATTTGCGTTTTAATTAAAAATGTCTTCTTTCCCCTTTTTCTCCACACTTGGTATACCCACTGCCACTGCACCACTTTTTTGACCAGGCTCCAGCCTCACGGTCGCCATATAATGGTTCATTGTATGAACCTCCGAAAAATGGATGTGCTCTTGCACGTCGCAACGCACTCCGCATAAAAACATCCAAACGCCAAACACAATGTTTTAATTTAAGAAATTTGATTCTTTTATTTAAAGTAAGTTTGCAGAATGTTCCTTTAATAGGTAATTTTATTTTGTATATATACACTAGGCTTAGTTTTAAATTAATGGTTACAAAAATGTTTTATTTTAACTTTTTTCCGCACTTGTTCGTGTGTGCACTTGAATGTCCAAATTTTAATTATCATTCTGTCAGCCGAATTGCTCTGTGTTCAAGTTGTTCCACACCCGTGGGTAGACAACGGGTGTTGCAGCAACTTGAACACAGGGTGACATTTTATTATTTATTATGGCTCCGTTACAACGCGTGCGACACTTCCTCACCGTACGACCATCGAAATCAAACTAAAAGAGCTGTCGTTGCTTTTCACGAAGTAGTCATTGTGCTATCGCTTATGGTATACATATATGGTCGCTTACAAGCCAACTTAATAAAACCGCACTGCGTTTTTTTAGCGCACGCAAACAACCGGCGTTTTTTACCCTAACCCAAATAAGCATGCGTTGCGACAATGTAAAGCATGTGTGCAAACGTCAAATCTAAATGTCACGCAGAACAAAAATTGGAAATCGAGTTAGGTTTTCACGCAGCAAATTCAATTTGAGTTGCTATCATACAAGTTGTATGTGCATGAGACATTTTTGACAGAAAATGACTTGCGTGCGTTTATATTAGGTTGGCTTGTTAGCAGGTGCTAAGCTCACGCCCACCCCGGATCATAAAGTTTAAGTTAAAGTAAAAGTTAAAGTTAAAGATAAAGATAAAGTTAAAGATAAAGTTAAAGTTAAAGTTAAAGTTAAAGCTAAAGCTACAGTTAAAATTAGAGTCAAAGTTAAAGTTTAAGTTAAAGTAAAGGTTAAAGTTAAAGACAAAGTTAAAGTTAAAGTTAAAGTTAAAGTTAAAGTTAAAGATAAAGTTAAAGTTAAAGTTAAAATTAAAGTTAAAGTTAAAGTTAAAGTTAAAATTAAAGTTAAAGTTTTTTTTTTTTTTTTTTTTTTTTTTTTTTTTTGTGTTTCGTGGAAGGAGGAAATGCTTTATGCACTGACCGGGATATTTAAGCCTCACTGCGAGACTCTCCGAGTGTAGGACTCCCTTCTGCCATGAAGGCCTACCCACTAAAACCTAACCTCCCACGGCCCGCGCAAATCCCCGTACCTGGGACCGCGTTTAGCATTACTTCGGGTACGGGTGCGCGCTACGTGAGCTCTATGGCTACTCTCACGCTAATGGGCTAGGCATCCGTCTTCTCGTTTACTGGTAAGTATATGCCTCACATATGTGCTGACCGTATCCCATCTGTCTCTTCGACAGGTCATGTTATTAATGACACTGCCCGGGGATAGGTCGCCAAGTACCTCTTCTACCCTCCTTCGCTGATGGGAGAAGTGCCTGCATTCGAAGAAGGTGTGGCGTACATCGTCTATTTCCCCACAGTACAGACAGCTCGGGCTATCAACCTTACCCATTCTGTGTAGGTATTTGCGGAAGTAACCATGTTCCGTTAGAAACTGGGTCAGGTAAAAGTCTACCTCTCCGTGCGGTCGCTTCAACCATGGATCAAGTTCAGGGATTAGTTCCCTAGTCCACTTTCCTACGATGCTGTTGCTCCACTGATCTTGCCAACGTCGGATCGATTCTTCTCGCGCCTGCATGGCAACAGCAGCTCTACTTGCTTGCGATCCGTTGTCATATATTGTTTTTCTTTCCTCAACGAGAAGATATATCGGTATGGTTCCCGCAACGACCAGGACAGCTTCAGCTGAGACCGTGCGGTAAGCCGAAGATATTCGCAGCGCCCCTCTGCGTTGGACCGAGGTGAGGGCGACTCGGTTCTTCCGGTATTTCATTGCGTCCGCCCAGATTTCTGCACCATATAAGAGTATAGAATCCGAGGCTGATGCAAGCAACTTCCTTGTGCATGGTTTTGGGCCACCTGTGTTTGCCATTAATCTACTCAACTGCGCTATTATGCGCGCAGCTCTTTCGCAGGTCCCTCGTAATGTGATCCGAGAAGTTGAGTTTGCTGTCTAACCTCACTCCCAGATATTTCGCTGAAGCGAGTGTTTCTATTGGCTGGTCCCCAACCATCATGTTCCTGGTAGTGGGAATACGTCTCTTTGTGAGGATGACGATCTCCGTTTTGGCTGTTGCTAACTGGAGACCGTGCTCAGCCATCCACCTATTTACATTACGCATGACCTGGTTTAATTTTAGCTGTGCCAGCTCGCAGCTTGGTGCTGTTATCACAGCTGCCACGTCGTCTGCAAATGCAACGAGGAAGGTGCTTTCTGGCATGTCTAACCGAAGAAGACTGTCGTAAGTTATATTCCAGAGATCGGGACCTAGTACCGAACCCTGGGTTGCTCCACCTGTTATTTTTACCTTTTTTTGACCGTGAGTACTTTCATATATTAGATACCTCTCTCTTAGGTAGTCCCTTAAAATTTCTAACAAATATTGCGGTACTTTGAAAGTGCTTTCTAGTGCCTCAAGCATGTCCTCCCACCTAGCTGAGTTAAAAGCGTTTTTGACGTCCAGCGTGACCAGCAACACTATAGGTCTTGCTCTGTGGCACGCTGTCTCGGCTTTCTTGACTGCGTCTATAACTTCTGCTATGGCATCCATTGTAGAGTGCCCCCTCCGAAAACCATGCTGTCTGGGCGACAGTCCTCCGGCGTCCTGTAACGCTCTGGTGAGGCGTTGCTTCAGGAGACTCTCCATCAATTTCCCTGCTGTGTCCAACATACATAGGGGACGGTAGGATGATGGAGAGTTGGGATCTCCTTTCCCTTTTGGAATGAGAACCAGTCGTGCTGTCTTCCATATGGTGGGGAAAATTCTTTCTTCGAGACATTTGTTGTACATGTGCAACATAAGTTCTGGGCAGTCGTTTGCAGCTAGTCTAATTGCCTCCGCGGGTATTCCGTCGGGCCCAGATGCTTTCCTAGGTTTCATAGTTCGCACGGCAGTTTTAAGCTCTTCTTCTTGGAATGGTTCCACGTTGCGATCTTCATGGGTAACGTACCCGCCCTCCCTAGGCAGTTGGGTGGGAAACAGGCCATCCACAATGTTCCTTATTTGGTTCTCGTCCATCAGCTGGTTTGGCGGACGGAACTTCTTCATTACTATCTTATATCCCTGCCCCCATGGGTCTCGATCCACTTCCTCGCAAAGCGCTTTCCAGCACTTAAGCTTGCTTTGCTTAATGGCAGCACTAAGAGCTTTCTTCGCTCCTTTGTACGCTTCCGACTTTTCTAGAGCCTCAGGCCTGCCGCGCGCGCGAGTTGCTAGCCTTCGCATCCTGTGGCATATTTTCCGCAGCTCCGCGATTTCGCTATTCCACCAGTATACCTGCTTTTTACCCCTCCACACTCCCCTCCGTGGCATAGAGAGGTTGCAAGCGTGGCGAAGACAGCTCATTGTCTTTTCAACCGTCTCTTCCGTCGGACTGGAGTTGTTGATTATCCGTCGGGCATCCCCCAGTACTGATGCGGAGAACGTGGCAGAGTCGACCTTGGATGCGTCCCATGCTTTTGTTCTGCGTGGCCCGTTCGGA
This sequence comes from Eurosta solidaginis, assembly GCF_040869045.1. Classification (NCBI taxonomy): domain Eukaryota; kingdom Metazoa; phylum Arthropoda; class Insecta; order Diptera; family Tephritidae; genus Eurosta; species Eurosta solidaginis. Next base: position 164,663,822 of record NC_090319.1, on the reverse strand, counting down.
ATCTGCCTCTGACCGGGATCGTTTAGGTGGAAAGTGATGTAGTTGTGATCGCTGCCAGTCAGATCCTCTATGACTCTCCATCCAGCAGCGGTCAGCAGCAGGCTTTCTGACACTAGTGTTACATCGGGGATCGAGTATCCAAAGCCTGGCCGTCGGTATGTAGGGGTCGTACCAGTGTTAAGCACGTTCAAACCGAGCCTGGCTGCCATCTCAAGGACTAACCTTCCACGGGTGTTAGTCTGCGGCATTCCCCATTCGACGGCTCTTGCGTTAAAGTCTCCCGCCACAACCAGGTTACTAGTTAAGTCCCTCAGGTCGTCTTCAATAAGTTCAAGCTTCTCCCTGAACGTTTGAATGGGATCATTCGGGGACAAGTAGCAGCTTACTATTGTGGTATTATTCGTAGTTAGGCGGACGTAGCCTTGTCCGGCAACACGGTTCACAATATTGGCGTTTGCATCTGTCATCCAGATTGCGGCGGTGCCGGTGTTGTCTATATGCCAATCATTTCGGGCTCTATAGGGTTCGCTGATGATAACGCTGTTAGCTTTATGGTCTAAGACCAACTGTTGTAGTAGCTCATCAGCAAGTCTGCTCCGATTTAGGTTGCCTTGGATAAAACTAATCACTATTGAATTGAGACTTTGGCCTTTGCAACAGCGAGTGCCGCTCTGAAAATGCTGCATGCTCCAGATCCAGGGACATGATCGAGCTTCTGTGTATTACACAGGTAACATTTTGGAGCTGCGGTACAGGCCGAAGCTTTGTGGCCGCTTAAAGTTAAAGTTAAAGTTAAAGTTCAAGTTCAAGTTAAAGTTAATGTTGAAATGAATGTTAAAATTAAAGCGAAAGTTAAAGTTAAAGTTAAAGTTAAAAATAAAGTTAAAGTTAAAGTGAAAGTTAAAGTTAACGTTAAAAATAAAGTTAAAGTGAAAGTTAAAGTTAAAGTTAACGTTAAAGTTAAAGTTAAAATTAAAAAATAAACGAAAGGTTTTAAGTGATCGTCTTGATGGTGGTGGATGATTTCAGTAGTTTTGAAACGAAACAGAAGCGTATACAGCGCGTCTTTTCGCCGTGGCATTGGAACAGAACGGACGTGGTAAGTTACGGTGGCAAAACAGTGAAAGTGAAAAGTGTAAATCAAGGTCAAAAATAATTATTATTTTGGAAAATTTTAATGAAAATATCTACGGAAAATGTGAAAACAATCTCTTTTCATAAATATTTTCATTAAAAATAAAAAAAAAATACAAAATTACAGCCGATATTTTCAATAAAATTTTCCAAAATATTCAAAAATTTCGCCGGTGAATGATAGTTTCTGTTCTAAGTTTTTTTTTGGTTTCCGCACGTGGTCAATTTGGAGGGAAAAAACATAGAACAGAAATCGGCAATCATCGGCTAAAATTTTAGATATTTTGGAAAATTTTAATGAAAATATTTAATTTATTGTAATACGGAGTGAAATACCTTTCGTTTGATACCCATATCGGCATATCTCATGCAATTTTTTTAAATTTCGAATAGGTGGCAACCCTAAATGGCAACCCTACTCAAAAATGTCCCTATTGTAATGCGGAGTGAAATAGCTACCTTTCGTTTGATACCCATATCGGTATATCTCATGCAATTTTTTAAAATATCGAATAGGTGGCAACCCTAAATGGCAACCCTACTCAAAAATGTTCCTATTGTAATGCGGAGTGAAATACATTTCGTTTGATACCCATATCGGCATATCTCATGCAATTTTTTTAAATTTCGAATAGGTGGCAACCCTAAATGGCAACCCTACTCAAAAATTTTCCTATTGTAATACGGAGTGAAATACCTTTCGTTTGATACCCATATCGGCATATCTCATGCAATTTTTTTAAATTTCGAATAGGTGGCAAGCCTAAATGGCAACCCTACTCAAAAATGTCCCTATTGTAATGCGGAGTGAAATACCATTCGTTTGATACCCATATTGGCATATCTCATGCAATTTTTTTTTTATTTCGAATAGGTGGCAACCCTAAATGGCAACCCTACTCAAAAATGTTCCTACTGTAACGCGGAGTGAAATACCTTTCGTTTGATACCCATATCGGCATATCTCATGCAATTTTTTTAAATTTCGAATAGGTGGCAATCCTAAATAGCAACCCTACTCAAAAATGTCCCTATTGTAATGCGGAGTGAAATACCTTTCGTTTGATATCCATATCGGCATATCTCATGCAATTTTTTTTATTTCGAATAGGTGGCAACCCTAAATGGCAACCCTACTCAGAAATGTTCCTATTGTAATGCGGAGTGAAATACTTTTCTTTTGATACCCATATCGGCATATATCATGAAATTTTTTTAAATTTCGAATTAGGTGGCAACCCTAAATGCAACCCTACTCAAAAATGTCACGATTGTAATGCGGAGTGAAATACCTTTCATTTGATACCCATATCGGAATATGTCAAGCAATTTTTTTAATTTTAAATAGGTGGCAACCTTGTGAGACATTCTGAGTGGCAACACCTCAGTAGAAAGTCTTAGAAGGTTATACATTATCTCTGTGGCAAATTTCATTTAAATCGGTTAAGCCGTTCCCGGGATCGTTCCGATATACAAACAAACAAGAATTGCTCGTTTAATGAGAGATTTGCCAGCATGTTGGGACAAGATTAGCAGTGAAACGGACAATGAACAATGTAATTGAAGCAACAATTTTGCAAATTTAAAGGTGAAGATGTTTTGATTCCGCGCATTCCAATGATTCAAACAGATTTGCCTTTTGATTATAAACGACTTCAATTTCCCATTCGCCTTGCTTTTGCTATTACAATCAATAAGTCTCAAGGTCAAACACTTCAATTGTGTGGAATTGACCTAACTTATCCATGCTTTGGACATGGACAACTGTATGTAGGATATCGCGATTAGGGAAACCATCGTTACTGTATATTTATACACCGCATGAAAATAAAACCAAAAATGTTGTGTATCAGAAGGCTTTAAAATAAGTTGTTAGTTTACAACTTAGAGTAAGTCACTAAAATAAATAAAACATTGTTATTAGAATAAGTCACAAAATAATGGCCGAACATGAATTAAATGATAAAACAAGAAAAAAACAAAGAACACTTTTCATTTATATTTTTCTTTCACCCAGCGAAGCGGGTGAGGGTCAGCTTGTAGTATATATATGGGGTATTCCATCACATTTCGACCAATTTTGAACCCGACCCCTTTAGAATTGGCTGAAAGTTTTTCTTCTTTTTCTAGCTTACGAAAGACGCTTTTCAGAATTTTTTCCAAATTTTTTCATCCAACTCAAAAAAGTTATGAATTTAAAAAAAAACACCGTTTTTGTTTTCAAATTGCTATAAATTTTTCAAAAATTGACCGTTTTGGATCTTTTTTTTTAATTGGTTTTTAAATTTACTTTTCGGAAAAAATACAAAAAAATATTTAAAGTTTTTTTTTGTAATTTTTCAGTTTTTCGGGATTTTTCGAATTTCGCCATATTTTTTTTTTCTCATAAAATCCTTTAGTCAATTCTGCAATCATCCTCACTAATACGGGAGTGGGCCGATAATTTTTTTTTTTTTTTATTTAATTGAAAAAACAACTTTAAAAATTTTTTTGTATTTTTCCGAAAAGTACATTTAAAAACAAATTAAAAAAAAAGATCCCAAACGGTAAATTTTTTAAAAAGTTATAGCATTTTGGAAAAAAACACCTTTTTTTTTAATTCATAACTTATTTTGAGTTGGACACTGTTTTTGTTTTCAAAATGCTATAACTTTTTCAAAAATTGACCGTTTGGGATCTTTTTTTTTTAATTTGTTTTTAAATGTACTTTTCGGAAAAAAATACAAAAAATTTTTTAGTTTTTTTCTCAAATTAAATAAAAAAAAAAAAATATCGGCCCACTCCGGGATTAGTGGGGATGATTGCAGAATTGATTGAAGATTTTTATGAGAAAAAAAAATGGCGAAATTAGAAAAATCTCGAAAAACTGAAAAATTACAAAAAAAAAAAACTTTAAAAATTTTTTTGTATTTTTTCCGAAAAGTACATTTAAAAACAATTAAAAAAAAAAAGATCCCAAACGGTCAATTTTTGAAAAAGTTTTGGCATTTTGAAAAAAACACCGTGTTTTTTTTTAAATTCATAACTTTTTTTGAGTTGGATGAAAAAATTTTAAAAAATTCTGAAAAACGTCTTGTATGTATGTATGTATTTATTTGAAAATTTGTTGAAAAGGGGTCGGGTACAAAATTGGTCGAAATGGGATGGAATACCCCATATATAGTATATATATATTTTTTTTGCAATTTCAGATCCATTTAAACAGCTAGAAGCTTCAAATTTCACCAAATGCTTACGTGTATAGCATATATTGTTGTCTGAAAAAATCATTGAGATCGGTGGTATACATAGTATATATCTTATACAACCGATTGTTCAGATAAGAAACTTTGCGCAATTTCTATACCATTTTAACAGCTAGAAGCTTAAAATTTCACCAATTGCTTACGTATATAGCGAATATTGTTGTCTGAAAAAATCATAGAGATCGGTGGTATATATATTATATACCCCATATAAACTGCAATTTTTGCCCCTTTTTTACGGCAAGAAGCTGTGAGGACCCAAATCCACTGGCTTTGGGGCCCACACATTCGAACCTAGATAATCTATAATTACAAATTATATATCATTTTTCGAAACACCCTAATGTATATGACAATGAATTTAAATCAAGGCATATAGCATGTAAAACATATAAACCTGAATTATATAAATTGAATTTACTTTATGTGTGTAAATTCTCTCATTTTTCTGAAACACCTTAATATACACTTATATATTTACTATTTCGCAAAAACATAATTTTCTCTGCCCGCATACGGTAAATATTTTGGTTGGATATTATATTTTGCATAGAGGTCAAACGGAAAAAAACTTTGGCATTGCATTGAGATCAACGAACCTGCTGGAATTCTAAACAACGATCGGAATACAGCAACGCAATAAGCAACACACATAAGCTCCCACTGAAAGAGCACCAAAAACGTACAAACATACGTATACAAAGAAATTACAACCAAGCACAGCAGGAATTGAAGCGAACCGTAAAGGCGGACGTCGCACAAAGAGGAAACAAAAAAAAAAAATGCAGTGTACTAGAAAGACGTCACCTCGGCATACCAACAACACAGCATGGGTACTAGGCAGCCATAAACATTACACTTGCAAGTTACTTACGAAGGGCAACCAACTCGTTTACAACAACAAAGCACAATAAGCAGACAGAAGAGGGAAACTGAAACTGCTAACTAACTGGAGATGCGTACCAATGAACTCGCATGCTAGGGGGCAGTCCAGGGGGAATTACTATATATGCAATTTAGAAATAAATACTTATATGCAAGTATCGTTAGAGGGATTGTGTTGGTTTTTCCACCTCCGCAACCTTCAGGAAGCACAGGGTATACTCGGGGTGGTGGTTCTCCACATCCGCTTTCTTTACGAATAGGTTGAGGTTTTAGTTTAAGCGTAGTCCCGGTGGGGGTTTTCCCAACCCCATCGGCGTAGAACCGACGGTGGATTCCCACCTCCGTCGCCGTAACTTTAAGAGTAGTTTTGCAGTTGATTTGAATAAAGAGTTTATAACGTTTAAACAACAAACAGGATCTTTCTCTTTAAAAGGAGACGATAAGGATTCTTCTCTCTTCCCACAGGGATCCTGGACGGACTGAGCATACCTCGGCGTAAGGAAAAGTCCGTCACAAAGCTTCAAATTTCAACAAATTTCATCATATTCATCATCATTACGTTTACGTCATATATTGTTGAAATACGTGTTTCATAGTCATAGATTTTACATGCAAACTACAAAAAACCTGAAACTTTGCATCCTCACACAAAGTACCTACCTATTTTTATATCTTTCGTGAAAATGAAATGGTATATTAATTTCGTCATGAATCCCAAAATTGCAAGTCCTTAAAGGAAAGTATACCGAAATAATCAGGATGAAGCGCTGAGTTGATTTAGCCATGTCCGTCTGTCCGTCTGTCTGTTTGTATGCAAACTAGTCCCTCAATTTTTGAGATGTATTGATAAAATTTAGTGAGCGGGTGTATTTGGGTGTCCGATTAGACATTTGTCGGAACCGACCGGATCGGATCACTATAGCATATATCCTCCATACAATTGATTTTTCAGAAAAGAGGGTTTTTGTCATATCTTCCTTCAAACTTCACCATATACTTTCGTATATTGCATATATTGTTGTCTGAAAAAATTCGTGAGATCGGTCGTATATAGTATATATCCGCGAAACCATAGCATATATTGTTGTTTGAAAAAATCATAAGGATCGGTAATATATATAGTATATATATGGTCGTATATATAGTATATATATATATTTTCGCAATTTCAGCCCCATTTTAACAGCTAGAAGCTTCAAATTACACCAAATGCTTACGTATGTAGCATATATTGTTGTCTAAAAAAATCATAGAGATCGGTGGTATATATAGTATACATCTCATACAATATATATGCTTACGTATATAGTATATATTGTTGTCTGAAAAAATCATAGAGATCGGTGGTATATATGTTATATATCCCATATAAACTGTCATTTTGCCCCGTTTTTACGGCTAGAAGCTTCAAAATTCATCAAATTTCATCAAATAGTTACGATTGCGTCATATATTGTTGAAACACGTGATTTGCAGTCATAGTTTTTACATGCAGAGCAAAAAAAAAAAACGTGAAGCTTTGCATCCTCACACAAAGTACCAACCTATTTTTTATTTTATATTTATCTTAAAAATCGTTTAGATATGTTCAAATTTAACCAAATGCTTACTTGTATAGCATATATTGTTGTCTGAAAAAATCATAGAGACCGGTGGTATACATAGTATATAGTACCTCATACAACAACTGTTGTTCAGACAAGAAACTTTGCGCAATTTCTGCCCCATTTTAACAGTTACAAGCTTAAAATTTCACCAATTGCTTACATATATAGCGTATATTGTTGTCTGAAAAAATCATAGAGATCTGCGGTATATATATTATATACGCCATATAGACTGTAATTTTTGCCCCTCTTTACGGCTAGAAGCTTCAAGTTTCAACAAATTTCCTCAAATAGTTACGTTTACGTCATATATTGTTGAAATACGTGATTCATAGTCATAGTTTTTACATGCAGACCACAAAAAAACTGTAACTTTGTATCCTCACACAAATTACCTACCTATTTTTATACCTTTCATGAAAATGAAATGGTATATTAATTTCGTCACGAATCCCAAAATTGTAAGTCCTTAAATGAAAATAGATAGACCCACCATTAAGTATACCGAAATAATCAGGATGAAGAGCTGAATTGATTTAGCCATATCCGTCTGTCTGTTTGTATGCAAACTAGTCCCTCAATTTTTGAGATATCTTGATAAAATTTGGTGAGCGGGTGTATTTGGGTGTCCAATTAGACATTTGTCGGAACCGACCGGATCGGACCACTATAGCATATATCTTTCATACAACAGAATTTTCAGAAAAAGAGAGTTTTTGTCATATCTTCTTCAATTTATCAGATTGAAGCTTCAAAATTCACCATATACTTTCGTATATTGCACATATTGTTTTTTGAAAAAATTCGCGAGATCGGTCGTATATAACAACCGATTGTTCAGATAAGAAACTTTTCGTAATTACTGCCTTATTTTAAGAGCTAGAGGCTTCAAATTTCAACAAATGCTTACGTATATAGCATATATTGTTGTCTGAAAAAATCATAAAGATCGGTGGTACATATAATATATATATGGTGGTATATATAGTATTTATATATAGTATATATATAATTTTTCGAAATTTCAGTTCCATTTTAACAGCTAGAAGCTTCAAATTTCACCAAATACTTACGTATGTAGCATATATTGATGTCTGAAAAAATCATAGAGATCGGCGGTATATATAGTATATATCTCATACAACCGGTTGTTCAGATAAGAAACTTTTCGCAATTTCTAACCCATTTTAACAGCTATAAGCTTCAAATTTCACCGATTGCTTACGTATGTAGTATATATTGTTGTGTGCAAAAATCATAGAGATCGGTGATATATATAAAATATATATGATGGTATATATAGTATATATATATACTTTTTTCTGCAATTTTAGCCCCATTTCAAGAGCTAGGAGCTCCGAATTTCACCAAATGCTTACGTGTATAGCATATATTGTTGTCTGAAAAAATCATTGAGATCGGTGGTATACCTAGTATATATCTCATACCACCGATTGTTCAGATAAGAAACTTTGCGAAATTTCTGCCTCATTTTAACAGCTAGAAGCTTTAAATTTCACCAAATGCTTACGTATATAGCATATATTGTTATCTGAAAAAATCATAGAGATCGGTGGTATATATATTATATACCCCATATAAACTGTCATTTTGCCCCTTTTTTACAGCTAGAAGCTTCAAGATTCATCAAATTTCATCATATAGTTACGCTCGCGTCTTATGTTGTTGAAATACGTGATTCGCAGTCATAGTTTTTACATGCATACCACAAAAAACGTGAAGCTTTGCATCCTCATACAAAGTACCTACCTATTTGTATACTCAGTTGAGCAGAGCTCACAGAGTATATTAACTTTGATTGGATAACGGTTGGTTATACAGGTATAAAGGAATCGAGATAGATATAGACTTCCATATATCAAAATCATCAGTATCGAAAAAAAATTTGATTGAGCCACGTCCGTCCGTCCGTCCGTCTGTCCGTTAACACGATAACTTGAGTAAATTTTGAGCTTTTTTGATGAAATTTGGTACGTAGGTTCCTGGGCACTCATCTGAGATCGCTATTTAAAATGAACGACGTTAACCACGCCCACTTTTTCGAAATCGAAAATTTCGAAAAATCGAAAAATTGCGATAATTCATTGTCAAAGACGGATAAAGCGATGAAACTTGGTAGGTGGGTTGAACTTATGACGCAGAATGATTTTGGACAATGGGCGTGGCACTGCCCACTTTTAAAAGAAGGTAATTTAAAAGTTTTGCAAGCTGTAATGTGGCATTCGTTGAAGATATCATGATGTGCTAAATAAAAATTAGCAAAATCGAATGAAAAGCACGCCCACTTTTTTAAAAAAAAATTTTTTAAAAGTCAAATTTTAACAAAAAATTTAATATCTTTACTGTATATAAGTAAATTATGTCAACATTCAACTCCAGTAATGATATTGTGCAACAAAATACAAAAATAAAAGAAAATTTCAAAATGGGTGTGGCTCCGCCCATTTTCATTTAGTTTGTCTAGAATACTTTTAATGCCATAAGTCGAACAAAAATTTACCAATCCTTCTTAAATTTGGTAGAGGCATATATTCTATGACGGTAACCGTTTTCTGTGAAAATGGGCGAAATCGGTTGAAGCCACGCCCAGTTTTTATACACAGTCCACCGTCTGTCCTTCCGCTCGGCCGTTAACACGATAACTTGAGCAAAAACCCATATATATTTACTAAACTTAGTCCATGTACTTATCTGAACTCACCTTATCTTGGTATAAAAAATGGCCGAAATCCGACTATAACCACGCCCACTTTTCCGATATCGAAAATTGCGAAAAATGAAAAAAATGCCATAATTCTATACCAAATACGAAAAAAGGGATGAAACATTTGATTGGTTTATTGACGCAAAATATAACTTTAGAAAAAACTTTGTAAAATGGGTGTGACACCTACCATATTAAGTAGAAGAAAATGAAAAAGTTCTACAGGGCGAAATCAACAGCCCTTGGAATCTTGGCAGGAATACTGTTCGTGGTATTACATATATAAATAAATCAGCAGTACCCGACAGATGATTTTCTGGATCATCCTGGTTCACATTTTGGTCGATATCGCGAAAAAGCCTTCACATATATATCTAAGGGCCACTCGCTTTTAAAACCCTCACTAATACCTTTAGTTTGAAACCCATATCGTACAAACATATTATAGAGTCACCCCTGGCCCACCTTAATGGCGATATCTCGAAAAGGCGTCCACCTATAGACCTAAGGCCCACTCCCTCTTAAAATCCTCAGTAAAATCTTTCGTTTGATACCCATATCGTACAAACATTCTAGAGTCACCCTTGGTCCACCTTTATGGCGATATCTCGAAAAGGCGTCCACCTATACACCGGAGGCCCACTCGCTTTTAAAATACTCATTAACACCTTTCATTTGAATCCCATATCGTACAAACACATTCTAGAGTCACCCCTGGTCCACCTTTATGGCGATATCTCGTAACGATGTCCACCTATGGAACCAAGGATCACTCGCTTTTAAAATACTCAATAACACCTTTCATTTGATACCCATATCGTACAAACATATTCTAAAGTCACCTCTGGTCCACCTTTATGGCGATATCTCGAAAAGGCGTTCACCTATAGAACTAAGGCCCATTCCCTTTTAAAATACTCATTAACACCTTTCATTTGATACCGATATCGTACAAGCACATTCTAGAGTCACCCCTGGCCCACCTTTATGGCGATATCTCGAAAAGGCATCGTCCACGTATAGAACTAAAGATCACTCCATTTTAAAATACTTATTACCACCGTTCATTTGATACCCATATCGTACAAACACATTCTAAAGTCACCCCTGGCCCACCTTAATGGCGATATCTCGAAAAGGCGTCCACCTATAGACCTAAGGCCCACTCCCTCTTAAAATGCTCAGTAACACCTTTAGTTTGATGCCCATATCTTACAAACACATTTTAGAGTCACCTCTGGTCCACCTTTATGCCGATATCTCGAAAACGCCTTCACATATACAACTAAGGCACACTCCCTTTTAAAATACTCATTAACACTTTTCATTTGATACCTATATCGTACAAACAAATTCTAGAGTCAGCCCTGGTCCACCTTTATGGCGATATCCCTAAATGGCGTCCATCCATAGAACTATGGCTTACTCTCTCTTAAAATACTCTTTAATACCTTCCATTTGATACACATGTCGTACAACCACATTCCAGGGTTGCACTAGGTTCATTTTCCGACATAGTGATTTTCCCTTATTTTATGTCCATAGCTCTCAACTGAGTATGTAATGTTCGGTTACACCCGAACTTTGCCTTCCTTACTTGTTTATTTTATATATATCTTAAAAATCATTTAGATATGTTCAAATTTCAGCAAATGCTTACGTGTATAGCATATATTGTTGTCTGAAAAAATCATAGAGACCGTTGGTATATATATTATATATCTCATACAACCGATTGTTCAGATAAGACAATTTTCGCAATTTCTACCCCATTTTAACAGCTATAAGCTTCAAATTTGAACAATTGCTTACGTATATATCGTATATTTTTGTCTAAAAAATCAAAAAGATCGGTGGTATATATAATATATATATGATGGTATATATAGTATATATATATAGTATACTAGCAGACCCGGCAGACGTTGTTCTGCCCTAAATTTGGCCTATCTGCATACATTTAATAAGCTTTTTCCGTCTAACTTCACTCCACCCTCCGTCTTTTCGCTTTATCTCCATCTTCGTCTCATGCTATCTCCTTCTCAGTCTCCTTCTCTCTTTTCTCTTCTCTCAAGTTTTTCTCCTTCTTCTTCATCTCTTATTGCCAGTCCGAGAAGGTGGTATGTATTTTGTTTCGGTCCCATCCCGAGTCTCAATCCCAGTCCCACTCCGAGTCTCAGTGTCAGTCCCAGTCCTAGTCCTAATCCCAGTCCCAGTCCGTCTCTGGTATACTTCTCGGAGAAAAGCATCGTAAATACTAATATCGAATAGGACGTATGTAAATAGGTATGTGGGTATTATTAATTCTTGTCTTTATTTCGGCTTCGCATGCATATTTATCAGTTTTGCCAGGTTATCAGTTTTGTCCGGGTCCATGTTTTGGCCTATATCTCGAGACCCTAGTCACTCAGCGGTGTAAAACTTACTCTGTATTATAGCACATATCAACAGCTTCAATGTGATACCCATAAAGTTAAAACACATTCTAGGTGTATCCGGGTCCACGTTTTGGGCTATATCTCGAGACCCTAGCCTCCCAGTTGTATTAAAATTATCCTGTACTATAGCACTCATCAACAAGTTTCATTTGATATCCATATTGTATAAACACATTCCAGGGGTACCCCTTTCCACGTTTCGGGTTATATCTCGAGACCATAGCCTCCCAGTTGTATGAAAATTATCCTGTACTATAGCACTCATCAACAGCTTTCATTTGATATCCATATTGTATTAACACATTCTAGGGGTACTCGGGTCCATGTTTTGGGCTATATCTCGAAACCCTAGCCTCCCAGTTGTATGAAAATTATCCTGTACTATGGCACTCATCAACAGTTTTCATTTGATGTCCATATTGTATAAACACATTCTAGAAGTACCCGGGTCCACGTTTTGGGCTATATCTCGAGACCCTAGCCTCCCAGTTGTATGAAAATTATCCTGTACTATAGCACTCATCAACAGCTTTCATTTGATATCCATATTGTATAAACACATTCTAGGGGTACCCGGGTCCACGTTTTGGGCTATATCTCGAGACCCTAGCCCCCCAGTTGTATGAAAATTATCCTGTACTATAGCACTAATCAACAGCTTTCATTTGACATCCATATTGTATAAACACATTCTAGGGGTATCCGGGTCCACGTTTTGGCCTATATCTCGAGACCCTAGTCACCCAGGGGTATGAAAATTATCCTGTACTATAGCACTCATCAACAGCTTTCATTCGATATGCATATTGTATAAACACATTCTAGGGGTACCCGGGTCCACGTTTTGGTCTCAAGACCCTAGACACGTAGCGAAAAAAAGGTAGACGTTGGCCGATTCTCGGACCTAACCAATACGCTCACATGACTTCATGAGAATCGGTACAGCCGTTTCGGAGGAGTTCAGTCTCTAAAACCGTGACAGAAGAATTTTATATATTAGATATATATATATTTCTTTGGAATTTCAGCCCCGTATATAGCGTATGTTGTTGTCTGAAAAATCATAGATATCGGTGGTATATATATTATATACCCCATATAAACTGTAACTTTTTCCCCTTTTTTACGGCTAGAAGCTTCAAATTTCAACAAATTTGATCAAATAGTTACGTTTACGTCATATATGTTGAAATACATGATTCATAGTCATGGTTTTTACATGCAGACCACAAAAAACCTGAAACTTTGCATCCTCACAAAAAGTACCTACTTATTTTTATTTTATATTTATCTTAAAAATCGTTTAGGTATGTACATCTGTTCACTATATATTTCTTATCTTATATATCCGATTATTTGGAGATTACGAACGGGATAAGATTATTGTTCAGCCCCATTCATGTAAGGTATGAAGTCTTCGGCACAGCCGAAGACAGTCCCGTCCTTACTTGTTTTAAATGCATTTTCCCCAAAGTGCACCTCCTCGTCACTCGATACACAAAAAAATTTTTTTGCTTGTTTTGTTATATACGGCTTATATTACTTACATTTTTCGATCAACACGATATTTTTTTCAAAAAATTTACTAAGCTATAACTAAATTAAATTATTTAAATATATTTTAGACACTTATAACCTTGCTCTGTAAACTTTACAAACTTAAACAAAAATCGTTTATTTTTAGTATGAATGAACAAAAATAATTTATTTCGAATGGTGAGGTGAAATTCAAAATATTTTTAACGTACTATGTCGCACTGTGAACATTCTTATATTAGAGCAGGAAAGTACTCCCAAAGAATTTCCATTTTTACAAGGATTACTCCCTAAATTTGTTAGGAAAGAATGCGCCCAATTTCCATGGTATGGTTTTCGTAACGTTTAAAACCCAAAAACTAACTGCAAGGTAAGTAACTTTCAGTTGGTTTCCAATAAACTAACGTGCACTGTTATCTGCATATTTTCTTTGAAAAATACTAATTTTGTAGGGGATGACCACATGTGGTTATATTTGTTTTACTAATCACCTAACTACTGGTCAACTAGTTTTAGCCTAAAAATAAGTTGGCCTTTAACTAACTTGTATATATAACTGTTATAACAAAAATCCTAACAAGCTGCAGTGTATCACATCCCACGATAAGCCAGACACAAATGGCTTTTATTCTGAATTCATAAAATCAGATGGGCGAAGAAGACGACACACTTTCTTTTGATTTTATTGCAATTTTTAAAGTCTAACAATTGATATGAAAAAAAAAATAATAATAAAAAAATGTGAGAAGACTAAAATTATTTTCTCAGTTATTTTTTTTTTTTTTGTTTGTTTTTTGATTTGTTAATTATACTTGTTTAGCAATCGCACTACATCTAGCAACTGTGTAAACGGCAAGGCTTTACTCTCGTTTTAACAAACGCATGCACATTGCAGAGAAGTGATAAATATGTACATATATGAACACTCATATTCCGGGGTGGGCGTGAGCTTAGCACCTGTTAAGCGACCATATATGCACGGTTGCCACTTTTGATCCATTTGGACCAAAAATGGGCATTCCAACCCCATTTGGTCCGCTGGTCCCTTTTTTCCAATTTTGGTCCTTTTTAGGTTGCAATCAATATTGTTTGTTTTCGCTAAGGAAAATATGTTCAACACTGCTCACAAAATTTTCCACACCTTCATTAACCCTTATATAATTTATAATTTACCTCAATGGATATCTTACAAAAAAATTGATGTCAACTTCACCTAGCAGATTGTTTAGAAAAGTGTAGGATGTTGAAGCAAATCAATTTTCGTTAATTGTTGGTGAAACCAGCGGTCAATCAGAAAATCTTGTTTTGGTTGCTAGATATTTCAATCGTTTATCAACAAATTTTCGTGATAGACTTTTGTCACTGTTTGAGCTTAAAAAAAGTTGTTGCAAATGCACGTACATCTCAAAGTAATTTGACGGAGTTGTCCACTGGTGAAGACATTCTTGTATTGAAAACTAAATGAATTAACGAGATTAACTTGTTTTATATTAAGTGTACTTACCATTGTTTTATGTCTTTAAATTTTTCTCACACAGCACAAAACAAATTGATGAGTTTTAGGAATTCCAAGGCTTGTTTTTCTGCTGTTCTTCAGACTGCGATGCGGCTATACTTATTTTCTATTTTTGTGTCTGGAAGTTAATAGCATTTCTGCTATACAACCGTCAAATTCAATATCAGTTACAGAATTAAAAGTTTCTATATATTTCCGATCTGCGCTAAAGAGTTCAATCAGAAAAATATAGTCTGCTTATATTATTCCATCAATATGAGTAATTTTAGGTGCAATATCAAAATATTGTATAATTAAAAAATGTCAGTGTACATAATTTATAATACTAAGTATCTTAATCCAAGAAATATTTTTATTGGAAGTAAGGAAGGAATATTTTTGAAAGCGAAAACTTAACAAACGCTCAGCGTAGATCTGATATAAACGCTTTTTGCCAAATTATTCCCGTTGGAGAGCAGAACACCAGAAGCTTTAATAATAACTAATTTCTCGTACCTCATCAAATGGAAATTCGACCATTACTACACAGTTCAAACTTTTAAGACTTTTCAATAGTAAATTTGAGGACTGTGGCTAGATTCAATTAATGCGAGTTTTGAAATGTACATTTTTCTCTAACACAAATTACATTGAAATAATGCACATTTCAAAACCCGCACTTACTGAATATAGGCCAAAGATGGGAAAACTGAAGCGTGAGGGTGCACTGGTAAACGGAAGAGTAAAGAATTAAATTTAAAAAAAGTGGAGCAGCCAGCTTTTTTGCCTTTTTTTCTGATTTTATAATAAAATTGATACAACCGAGCCCTGGAGAAATTTAGTTTAAAACAAGTAAGGAAGGCTAAGTTGGGTGTAACCGAACATTACATACTCAGTTGAGAGCTATGGAGATAAAATATGGGAAGATCACCATGTCGGAAAATGAACTTAGGGAAACCTTGGAATGTGGTTGTATGGCATGTGTATCAAATGGAAGGTATTAAATAGTATTTTAAGAGGGAGTAGGCCATAGTTCTATGGATGGACGGCATTTAGGGATATCGCCATAAAGGTGGACCAGGGCTGACTCTAGAATTTGTTTGTACGATATATGTATCAAATGAAAGGTGTTAATGAGTATTTATATTGTTGTTGTCTGAAAAAAAAACGTGAGATCAGTCGTATATATAGTATATATCCCCACAACCGATTGTTCAGATAAGAAACTTTTCGTAATTACTGCCCTATTTTAAGAGCTAGAGCCTTCAAATTTCAACGACTGCTTGTGTATATAGCATATATTGTTGTTTGAAAAAATCATAAGGCTCGGTGGTATATATAGTATATATATGGTCGTATATATAGTATATATATATATTTTCGCAATTTCAGCCCCATTTTAATAGCTAGAAGCTTCAAATGACACGAAATGCTTACGTATGTAGCATATATTGTTGTCTAAAAAAATCATAGAGATTGGTGTTATATATAGTATATATCTCATACAACCGATTGTTCAGATAAGAAACTTTTCGCAATTTCCACCTCATTTTAACAGCTGTAAGCTTCAAATTTCACCGATTGCTTACGTATATAGTATATATTGTTGTGTGAAAAATCATTGAGATCGGTAATATACATAGTATATATATCATACAACCGATTGTTCAGATAAGAATCTTTGCGCAATTTCTGCCCCATTTTAAAGCTAGAAGCTTCAACTTTCACCAAATGCTTACGTATATAGCATATATTGTTGTCTGAAAAAATCATAGAGATCGGTGGTATATATGTTATATACCCCATATAAACTGTCATTTTGCTCCTTTTTTACGGCTAGAAACTTCAAAATTCATCAAATTTCATCAATTAGTTACGCTTGCGTCCTATATTGTTGAAATACGTGATTCGCAGTCATAGTTTTTACATGCAGACCACAAAAAACGTGAAGCTTTGCATCCTCACATAAAGTACCTACCTATTTTTTATTTTATATTTATCTAAAAATCGTTGAGATATGTTCAAATTTAACCAAATGCTTACTTGTATAGCATATATTGTTGTCTGAAAAAATCATAGAGATCGGTGGTATATATGTTATTTACCCCATATAAACTGTCATTTTGCCCTTTTTTACGGCTAGAAGCTTGAAAATTCATCAAATTTCATCAATTAGTTACGCTTGCGTCATATATTGTTGAAGTACGTGATTCGCAGTCATAGTTTTTACATGCAGACCACAAAAAACGTGAAGCTTTGCATCCTCACACAAAGTACCTACCTATTTTCATACTCAGTTGGGCAGAGCTCACAGCGTATATTAACTTTGATTGGATAACGGTTGGTTGTACAGGTATAAAGGAATCGAGATTGATATAGACTTCCATATATCAAAATCATCAGTATCGAAAAAAAATTCGATTGAGCCATGTCCGTCCGTCCGTCCGTCCGTCCGTCTGTCCGTTAACACGATAACTTGAGTAAATTTTGAGGTATCTTGATGAAATTTAATATGTAGGTTCCTGGGCACTCATCTCAGATCGATATTTAAAATGAACGATATCGGACAATAACCACGCCCACTTTTTCGATATCGGAAATTTCGAAAAATCGAAAAAGTGCGATAATTCATTACCAAATACGGATTAAGCGATGAAACTTGGTAGGTGAGTTGAACTTATGACGCAGAATAGAAGAATAGTAAAATTTTGGACAATGGGCGTGGCTCCGCCCACTTTTAAAAGAAGGTAATTTAGAAGTTTTGCAAGCTGTAATTTGGCAGTCGTTGAAGATATCATGATGAAATTTGGCAGGAACGTTACTCTTATTACTATATGTCTGCTTAATAAAAATTAGCAAAATCGGAGAATGACCACGCCCACTTTTTAAAAAAAAAAATTTTTTAATTCAAATTTTAAAAGAAAAGTTAATATATTTACAGTATATAATTATGTCAACATTCAACTCCAGGAATGATATGTTGAAACAAAATACAAAAATAAAAGAAAATTTCAAAATGGGCGTGGCTCCGCCCTTTTTCATTTAATTTGTCTAGGATACTTTTAATGCCATAAGTCGAACAAAAATTTACCAATCCTTGTGAAATTTGGTAGGGGCTTAGACTCTGGGACGATAACTTATTTCTGTGAAAAAGGGCGAAATCGGTTGAAGCCACGCCCAGTTTTTATACACAGTCGACCTCTCTCCTTCCGCTCGGCCGTTAACACGATAACTTGAGCAAAAATCGATATATCTTTACTAAACTCAGTTCACGTACTTATCTGAACTCACTTTGTATTATTATTGAATATACGAAAAATGAAAAAAATGCCATAATTATATACCAAATACGAAAAAAGGGACGAAACATGGTAATTGTATTGGTCTATTTACGCAAAATATAACTTTAGAAAAAAACTTGGTAAAATGGGTGTGACGCCTACCATATTAAGTAGAAGAAAATGAAAAAGTTTTGCAGGGCGACATCAAAAGCCCTTGGAATCTTGGAAGGACTACTGTTCGTGGTATGACATATATAAATAAATTAGCGGTACCCGACAGATGATGTTCTGGATCACCCTGGTCCACATTTTGGTCGATATCTCGAAAACGCCTTCACATATACAACTAAGGGCCACTCCCTTTTAAAACCCTCATTAATACCTTTAATTTGATACCCATATCGTAGAAACAAATTCTAGAGTCCCCCTGGTCCATCTTTATGGCGATATCTCGAAAAGGCGTCCATCTATAGAACTTAGGCCCACGCCTTCCAAAATACTCATTAATACCTTTCATTTGATATCCATATCGTACAAAATAAATTCTAGAGTCACCCCTGGTCCACCATTATGACGATATCTCGAAAAGGCGTCCACCTATAGAACTATGGCTCACTTCCTCTTTAAATACTCTTTAATACCTTCCATTTGAGACACATGTCATACAAACACATTCCAGGGTTACCCTAGGTTCTTTTTACAACATGGTGATTTTCCCTTACTTTGTCTCCACAGTTCTCAACTGAGTATGTAATGTTCGGTTACACCCGAACTTAGCCTTCCTTACTTGTTTATTTTATTTTTATCTTAAAAATCGTTTAGATATGTTCAAATTTAACCAAATTCTTACTTGTATAGCATATATTGTTGTCTGAAAAAATCAAAGAGACCGGTGGTATATATAGTATATATCTCATACAACCGATTGTTCAGATAAGAAACTTTTCGCAATTTCTACCCCATTTTAACAGCTATAAGCTTCAAATTTCAACAATTGCTTACGTATATAATATATATTGTTGTGTGAAAAAATCATAGAGATCCGTGGTATATATAGTATATATATATATGCTATATATATTTTTTTTTGCAATTTCAACAGCAATTTAAAGCTAGAAGCTTCAAATTTAACCAAATGCTTACGTGTATAGCATATATTGTTGGCTGGAAAAATCATAGAGATAGGTGATATATAGCATATATCTCATGCAACCGATTTTTCAGATAAGAAACTTTGGGCAATTTCTGTCCCATTTTAACAGCTAGAAGCTTAAAATTTCACCAATTGCTTACGTATATAGCGTATATTTTTGTCTGAAAAAATCATAGAGATCTGTGGTATACATAGTATATATCTCATACAACCGATTGTTCAGATAAGAAACTTTGCGCAATTTCTGCCCCATTTTAACAGCTAGAAGCTTAAATTTTCACCAAATGCTTACGTATATAGCATATATTATTGTCTGAAAAAATCATAGAGATCGGTAGTATATATGTTATATACCCCATATAAACTGTCATTTTGCCCTTTTTTTACGGCTAGAAGCTTCAAAATTCATCAAATTTCATCAAATAGTTACGCTTGCGTCATATATTGTTGAAATACGTGATTCGCAGTCATAGTTTTTACATGCAGACCACAAAAAACGTGAAGCTTTGCATCCTCACACAAAGTACCTACCTATTTTTTATTTTATATTTATCTTAAAAATCGTTTAGATATGTTCAAATTTAACCAAATGCTTACGTATATAGCGTATATTGTTGTCTGAAAAAATCATAGAGATCTGTGGTATATATACTATATACCCCATATAAACTGTAATTTTTGCCCCTTTTTACGGCTAGAAGCTTCAAATTTCAACAAATTTCATCAAATAGTTACGTTTACGTCATATATTGTTGAAATACGTGATTCATAGTCATAGTTTTTACATGCAGACCACAAAAAAACTGTAACTTTGTATCCGCACACAAAGTGAATGCCTATTTTTATACCTTTCATAAAAATGAAATGGTATGTTAATTTCGTCACGAATCCCAAAATTGTAAGTCCTTAAAGGAAAATAGATAGACCAGCCATTAAGTATACCGAAATAATCAGGATGAAGAGCTGAGTTGATTTAGCCATGTCCGTCTGTCCGTCTGTCTGTTTATATGCAAACTAGAGGCTTAAAATTTCAACAAATGCTTACGTATATAGCATATATTGTTGTCTGAAAAAATCATAAAGATCGGTGGTATATATAGTATATATATGGTGGTATATATAGTATATATATATAGTATATATATTTTTTCGAAATTTCAGTTCCATTTTAACAGCTAGAAGCTTCAAATTTCACCAAATACTTACGTATGTAGCATATAATGATGTCTGAAAAAATCATAGAGATCGGTGGTATATATATTATATATCTCATACAACCGGTTGTTCAGATAAGAAACTTTTCGCAATTTATACCCCATTTTAACAGCTGTAAGCTTCAAATTTTACCGATTGCTTACGTATGTAGTATATATTGTTGTGTGCCAAAATGATAGAGATCGGTGATATATATAAAATATATATGATGGTATATATAGTATATATATATATATTTTTTTTTTTTGCAATTTTAGCTCCATTTTAAAGGAAACAGCTGCATGGCAGGGGTGAGTCTAGAATGTGTTTGTACGATATGGGTATCAAGTGAAAGGTGGTAATGAGTATTTTAAAAGGGAGTAATCCTTAGTTCTATAGGTGGACGCCTTTTCGAGATATCGCCATAAAGGTGGACCAAGGGTGACTCTAGAATGTTTGTACGATATGGGTATCAAACGAAAGGTGTTACTGAGCATTTTAAGAGGGAGTGGGCATTAGGTGTATAGGTGGACGCCTTTTCGAGATATCGCCATTAGGGTGGGCCAGGGTGACTCTAGAATGTGTTTGTACGATATGGGTATCAAATGAAAGGTGGTAATGAGTATTTTAAAAGGGATTAATCCTTAGTTCTATAGGTGGACCCCTTTTCGAGATATCGCTATTAGGGTGGGCCAGGGGTGACTCTAGAATGTTTGTACGATATGGGTATCAAACGAAAGGTGTTACTGAGCATTTTAGGAGGGAGTGGGCATTAGGTCTATAGGTGGACGCCTTTTCGAGATATCGCCATTAGGGTGGGCCAGGGGTGACTCTATAATGTTTGTACGATATGGGTATCAAACGAAAGGTGTTACTGAGCATTTTAAGAGGGAGTGGGCATTAGGTCTATACGTGGACGCCTTTTTGAGATGTCGCCATTAGGGTGGAGCATTTTAAGAGGGAGTGGGCATTAGAACTATAGGTGGACGCCTTTTCGAGATATCGCCATTAGGGTGGGCCAGGGTGACTCTAGAATGTGTTTGTACGATATGGGTATCAAATGAAAGGTGGTAATGAGTATTTTAAAAGGGATTAATCCTTAGTTCTATAGGTGGACCCCTTTTCGAGATATCGCCATTAGGGTGGGCCAGGGGTGACTCTAGAATTTGTTTGTACGATATGGATATCGAATTAAAGGTATTAATGAGGCTTTTAAAAACGAGTGGCCCTTAGATGTATATGTGAAGGCGTTTTCGCGATATCGACCAAAATGTGGACCAGGTGATCCAGAAAATCATCTGTCGGGTACTGCTAATTTATTTATATATGCAATACCACTAACAGTATTCCTGCCAAGATTCCAAACGCTGTTGATTTCGCCTTGTAGAACTTTTTCATTTTCTTCTACTTAATATGGTAGGTGTCAGACCCATTTTACAAAGTTTTTTCCAAAGTTATATTTTGCGTCAATAAGCCAATCCAATTACCATTTTTCATCCCTTTTTTCGTATTTGGTATAGAATCATGGCATTTTTTTCATTTTTCGTAATTTTCGATATCGATAAAGTGGGCTTGATTATATTTGGATTTTTTACCAAGATAAAGTGAGTTCAGATAAGTACTTGGACTAAGTTTAGTAATGATATATCGGTTTTTGCTCAAGTTATTGTGTTAACGGCCGAGCGGAAGGCCAGACGGTGGACTGTGTATAAAAACTGGGCGTGGCTTCCACCGATTTTCACAGAAAACAGTTACGGTCATAGAGTCTATGCCCCTACCAAATTTAAGAAGGATTGGTAAATTTTTGTTCGACTTATGGCATTAAAAGTATTCTAGACAAACTAAATTAAAATGGGCGGAGCCACGCCCATTTTGAAATTTTCTTTTATTTTTGTACTTTGTTGCATCATATCATTACTGGAGTTGAATTTTGACTTAATTTACTTATATACAGTAAAGATATTAAATTTTTTGTTAAAATTTGAATTTAAAAAATTTTTTTTTTAAAAAGTGAGCGTGTTCTTCATCCAATTTTGCTAATTTTTATTTAGCACATATATAGTAATATTAGTAACGTTCTTGCCAAATTTCATCATGATATCTTCAACGACTGCCAAATTACAGCTTGCAAAACTTTTAAATTACCTTCTTGTAAAAGTGGGCGGTGCCACGCCCATTGTCCAAAATCTTACTAGTTTTCTATTCTGCGTCATAACGTCAACCCATCTACCAAGTTTCATCGCTTTATCCGCCTTTGGCAATGAATTATCGCATTTTTCGGTTTTTCGAAATTTTCGATATCGAAAAAATGGGCGTGGTTATAGTCCGATATCGTTCATTTTAAATAGCGATCTGAGATGAGTGCCCAGGAATCTACATACCAAATTTCATCAATATACCTCAAAATTTACTCAAGTTATCGTGTTAACGGACAGACGGACGGACGGACGGACGGACGGACATGGCTCAATCAAATTTTTTTTCGATACTGACGATTTTGATATATGGAAGTCTATATCTATCTCGATTCCTTTATACCTGTACAACCAACCGTTATCCAATCAAAGTTAATATACTCTGTGAGCTCAGCTCAACTGAGTATAAAAAAGTGGAGCACCCAGCTTTTTTGACTTTTTATCTGATTTTATAATAAAATTGATACAACCGAGCCCTGGAGAAATTTAGTTTAAAACAAGTAAGGAAGGCTAAGTTCGGGTGTAACCGAACATTACATACTCAGTTGAGAGCCATGGAGATAAAATAAGGGAAAATCACCATGTCGGAAAATGAACCTAGGGTAATCCTGGAATGTGGTTGTATGACGTGTGTATCAAATGGAAGGTATTAAAGAGTATTTTAAGAGAGAGTAGGCCATAGTTCTATGGATGGACGGCATTTAGGGATATCGCCATAAAGGTGGACCAGGGCTGACTCTAGAATTTGTTTGTACGATATAGGTATCAAATGAAAGGTGTTAATGAGTATTTTAAAAGGGAGTATGCCTTAGTTGTATATGTGAAGGCGTTTTCGAGATATCGCCATAGAGGTGGACCAGGGGTGACTCTAAAATGTGTTTGTAAGATATGGGTATCAAATGAAAGGTGTTACTGAGCATTTTAAGAGGGAGTGGGCCTTAGGTCTATAGGTGGACGCCTTTTCGAGATATCGCCATTAAGGTGGACGAGGGGTGACTCTAGAATATGTTTGTACGATATGGGTATCAAATGAAAGGTGTTATTGAGTATTTTAAAATAGAGTGATCCTTGGTTCCATAGGTGGACGCCGTTTAGAGATATCGCCATAAAGGTGGACCAGGGGTGACTCTAGAATGTGTTTGTACGATGTGGGAATCAAATGAAAGGTGTTAATGAGTATTTTAAAAGCGAGTGGGCCTTCGGTGTATAGGTGGACGCCTTTTCGAGATATCGCCATTAAGGTGGACCAGGGGTGACTCTAGAATATGTTTGTATGATATGGGTATCAAATGAAAGGTGTTAATGAGTATTTTAAAAGGCAGTGATCCTTGGTTCCACAGGTGGACGCCGTTTCGAGATATCGCCATAAAGGTGGACCAGGGCTGACTCTAGAATGTGTTTGTACGATATGGGTGTAGTAATTGAAACTACGTTTTTATTTTATAATAATAATTTAAATTATATTTTTTTAAACACGCCTAAAAGTAAGCGTCTATTTTATTTTTATATTTTTCACCATAATGAAAATTTTTGAAAATTGAAAATCAATATTGAAACTTAAAATATTGATAATACATTTAAAAATTAAAAAGTTCAAAGTAACTAAAATACAAAGTAAAATAAAAATAATAAGAACCCTACATTACTCCCCCTTCAAGAAAATTTATCATTAAACAAATTGAATGTAACTCTCTTTTTATGTAAATTCTTGGTGTTGTTTGTGTCTGTTGTCTCAATTATTGCCGGTTTTAATCTATCAATAGGAATAGTTTTAATATTATTATCTATTTCAAGTTTAAAACATTTTTGGTGTTTTTCCACAATTTTGTAAGGTCCTTCATATGGTTGTTGTAATGAATGTTTATTAATGACTCGAACGAATGCAAATTTACAAGTTTGAAGATCTTTTGGAACATAAATTCCAGTATCAGCATCTTTATGATGACTTAAATTTGATCTAACATTTCGAAAATGTTCACGTAAATTACTTAAAACTTCAGTTGATGAGAAATTTTTAGCTGATGGCACAACAAGTTCCCCTGGCAAACGTAAATTCTGACCGAAAACCATTTCCGCTGGTGTAGCCGAAATATCTTCTTTGTAAATAGATCGCAAACCAAGTAATATGACAGGTAGCTCGTCATACCAATTATTTGTGTCCTCTCTAGCTATTATAGTAGTCTTTAATTGTCTATGAAACCTTTCAACCATACCATTTCCTTGAGGGTGATATGCGGATGTTGTAATTTGGTGACTACCAAGTAATTTAGTTAACTCTGAAAACAATTTCGATGTAAATTGGCTACCTTGATCAGTTTTTATCTTTAACGGAACTCCAAACCGAGAAATATATTCTCTAAAAAACTTATTTGCAATTGTAGTTGCTGAAATATCTTTTAATGCATATGCCTCAGGCCAACGGGTAAATCTTTCAATAATCGTTAAAATATAGCGACGTCCTTTTGAAATAGGTAATGGCCCAACTATATCTAAATGGATGTTTCAAATCTATTATTGGGAATTTGAATTTTGACAACAGGGGATTTTGTATGACGATAAACTTTAGACTTTTGACAATTAAGACACTCTTTTGACCAAATATTAATATCCTTATTCATATTAGGCCAATAATATTTTTAACTATGAGCCGTCGTGTAGCTCTTGTACCCGGATGTGCTATTCCATGTAAAATATCAAATACTGTCTTTCGCAAATTACTCGGTACAAATGGCCTAGGAGTTTCTCCTGAAATTTCACACCAAATATTAAAATTTAAAATCGGAATATTAATTAACTTTAAATTTAGATATTGAGAATCAGATACAAGTTGATTTAAGTCATCATCTTTTTGTTGTTCAGTTTGTAAAATTTTAAAATTCAGTTCTGTATTATATATTGCATTAACCTCAAAAGCTCTAGATAGCGTATCTGCTACAACATTGGATTCTCCTTTAATGTATTGTATGTCATCAGTAAATTGTGCTATAAATTCGAAGTGTCTCGTTTGTCTAGGACTTCGTTCTGTTTTTGAATTTAAAGCAGTAGTCAAAGGTTTATGGTCCGTATAAACTGTAAATTGTCGTCCTTCCAAAAGATATCTAAAATGTTTTATATTTAAATAAATCGCCAATAATTCCCTATCAAAAGCACTATACTTTATTTCAGTTGGAGAAAGTTTTTTAGAAAAGAATGCAATGGGCTCAATTTTATTATTGTAATTTTGTTGTATAACGCCCCCAATCGCTGTGTTAGATGCATCTACTGTTAAAGATAATTTAGCATCTTTGTTAAAATGATTTAACAATATCGTAGATGCAAATTTATCTTTAATGCATTCAAAAGCTTCATTCGAATTCTCATCCCATACCAAAGTTTTGTCACGTTTCTTATTTACTTTGTTAATTAGATCATAAATTTTTTTTGTAAATTCTGCTAGTTTTGGAATATATCTATGATAATAATTTACCATACCAATAAATTTCTGTGCCTGCTTAACTGATTTTGGACGTTCGAAATTGCGAATAGCTGATACCTTTTCATCGGAAGGTCGAATACCTCTTCCAGAAATGTTATGTCCTAAAAAATCGATACTAGGTACACCAAAAGTAAATTTACTTAGTTTAATGTTTAAACCGTACTCTGTAAGGCGTTGAAAAAGGATACGTAAATCTTTTAAATGTTGTTCTTCGTCTGTACTTGCAATAAGTAAGTCGTCGATGTAAGCATATACAAAATCTAAGTCACCTACTACCTCATTTATGAATCGTTGAAAGGTTTGTGCAGAATTTCTAAGTCCGAAAGGCATTCTCATGAATTCAAACATACCGAAAGGAGTTGTAATAGCAGTTTTGTAAATATCTTCTTCAGCCATAGGAATTTGGTGATATGCCCTAACTAAATCTAATTTTGAAAATATATTTTTATTATGAAGGTTCATATTAAAATCTTGAATGTGAGGTAAGGGATAACGATCGGGAACAGTTACAATATTCAATCTTCTAAAATCACCACATGGACGCCAATCATTCAACTCTTTTTTAGGTACATGGTGAAGTGGTGATGCTACTGAAGAATTTGAAGGCCGACAAATGCCTGTTTTAACTAAGAAATCAAACTCCGTTTTCGCGACTTTGTATTTTACCGGATCTAAGCGCCTGGGCTTAGAAAATGGAAGACTACCTTCTGTTACAAGTCGATGTACTGTTTTATGTTTAACAGGTTTAGTATAATCTGGCTCTGAAATAAGTGACGGAAATTCTTTTAATAATTTTTTAAATTTATTTTCAATCACAAATAATTTGGGTAATGGAATATCACAAAAGTAAGATACTGTATTAACTGAGAGATTGGTTAATGGATCTACTAAACGTTTATGTTTAATGTCTATAAGAAGACCATATTTACAAAGAAAATCAGCGCCAATTATTGGCTTGGCTATATCCGCAATCAAAAATGTAAAGGGAAATTCACATCTTAAACCCAAATTTACGTTTAAAAGCCTTTTCCCGTAAGTGGCAATTGTTGATCCATTAGCTGCAGTGAGAATTATGTTTGAACGTTTCGTATGAGGAAATTTAGACGCGGGTAATACCGAAATTTCTGCTCCACTATCAATTAAAAAATTTTGTTTGTTTTCTCTGTCAAAAATAAATAAGCGACGCGTCGAAAATTATAAATTTCCATTGTTCGTCGCTGCAACATCGGAAGAATTTTGTTTGCTGAATCTTTGTTTTTTGTTATAAGAACAAGGTTGTTCACAACTTCTAGCATAATTTCCAAATTTGTAGTGAAATCTACACGACCAATTTGGATGATTACGCGAGCTAGAACGACGCCTAAAAGAATTTCTAAAATAGTTCCTAGAATTGGAACGCGACCTAGATTGATTCCGATACATTTCTGTTTTAATTTCAGCTAACTCCAGAGAAAGTTTCTGAAAATTTTCACACATTAAAGAAGTGGTTTTAACCAAGTTTTCAACAACAGAATTTTGTGCTTTTGTATCCGAAAAATTATTAACCGAAAATACTTCATTTTTGTTTATCACTTCCCAAATATTATCTGCTAATTTTGTTAATTCGGTAATATTATTAGAACTCGAACTAGCCAAAATCATACTAAAATTTTTAGGAAGTTTACGCATCCAAATTTTCTTTAAAATATTTTCTATAAAATTTGATCCGGCTAATATAATTAATGAACGATAAAATTCTGATGGCTTACGATCACCCATCTCAGAATCGTTTAAAATTTTATCAAGTTTCGAATTTTCGCTAAGTGAGTGTCTTTCTATCAACACTTTTTTAAGTTCAGTAAATTTGTTATTAATGGGGGGATTTTTGATAAAATCCAAAATAGTTATTATCACTTCCTGCGGAAGTGCTGTAATGATGTGTTCGTATTTAGTGTTTTCTTGTGTAATGTTTTTAGTACTAAATTGTGTTTCGGCATGAATAAACCATGCTTCCGGACAATTAGTCCAAAATTGTGGTAGTTTTACTGAAACTGCCAAAATTTCATTTTGAGTAACATTTGTATATGGATTTGTAATTTGTTGTTGAGGAGTGTCATTTGGTGTATTTATAAATGAATCATTTAGTTTATTAGAAAGTGTAGATGTTTGTGTATTATGTTGTGGTGAACGAAACATTATTGAATTAAATGAAGAGAGTTCACTAGCAAAACAGTAAAATTAACTAGTAATTCTATGAAAAGAGAGTTTACAATAATAATAATAATAATATATCTATATTTTAGTATACATACATAAAAGATGATATTTTTATTCAAATACTTGCGAATATTTAGTTTGTTGCCATAACTGATACTTATGCAATGGCTTTTGATGGTGTTGTGTTTGCAGTTGTTCCCGTTGCTACTGCTTCTTCTTTAAGTTATTCGAGGATAATAATTCCTTTGGTTGTTTTTTAAACGTTTGAAGGTTTTGCCTATGAATGATGATGATGTACGATAGCAATTGTTTGAAATTGGTTTGATGATAATGTTTTAACGCCACTTGAGTACTTTTAAATTGTGTTGGCTGTTGATAATTTCACAGTGGAATTTGTTGATTTTACATTTAGCTTATTGGATCAAAGTAACTGTCAAATAAATCTTCCAACTCCTTATCTTCTGGCTTTAATTCCTCAATATCTTATCACTTCAGCTAAACAATCTCTTTATTTACTTCATATAGTATTCAAGATTTATAAATTATATTTTTGTTTTATATACTTTCAATTTAACCTCTTCTTCCCTTAAAGCTGCTATATTTTGTTTACGCGTCTCTGGACCTTCATCTTTATGTGTAGTTGAGTGTAACCGTAGTAACGAAGCCAAACGAAAGGTTAAGGGACAAAACTTACATCTGTGTATATTATCACCCAGATGTAGACGTAAATGCGGATTCAGTGCACTTTTTTGTAATATTTGCATTTATATTGTTTTTCACCGGTATGAGTACGCATATGCTGGTTTAAGTACGCAGCATATATAAATCGCTTATCACAAAGATTACATTTATTGGCCTTTTCTCCGCTTTTATATAGTTTATGTCTATTTAAAAACGACTTTGTTTTAAATTTTTTTTTACAAATATCGCACTGGTATTGGTATTGTTCGTTCTTTTCACGAATTTTTTTGTATCTTATTGTGATTTGTTAAAATGAAAAAATTTAACTGCACTGCAATGTTTTTGTTTCACAGACTGGCTGGTCGCCAATGTAGTAATTGAAACTACGTTTTTATTTTATAATAAAAATTTAAATTATATTTTTTTAAACACGCCTAAAAGTATGCGTCTATTTTATTTTTATATTTTTCACCATAATGAAAATTTTTGAAAATTGAAAATCAATATTGAAACTTAAAATATTGATAATACATTTAAAAATTAAAAAGTTCAAAGTAACTAAAATACAAAGTAAAATAAAAATAATAAGAACCCTACAATGGGTATCAAATGAAAGGTGTTAATGAGTATTTTAAAAGCGAGTGGGCCTTCGGTGTATAGGTGGACGCCTTTTCGAGATATCGCCATAAAGATGGACCAAGGGTGACTCTAGAATGTTTGTACGATATGAGTATCAAACGAAATGTTTTACTGAGCATTTTAATAGGGTGTGGACGCCTTTTCGAGATATCGCCATTAAAGTGGGCCAGGGGTGACTCTAGAATGTGTTTGTACGATATGGGTTTCAAATTAAAGGTATTAATGACGGGTTTAAAAGCGAGTTGCACTTAGTTGTATATGTGAAGGCGTTTTCGAGATATCGACCAAAATGTGGACCAGGGTGATCCAGAAAATCATCTGTCGGGTACTGCTAATTTATTTATATATGTAATACCACGAACAATATTCCTGCCAAGATTCCAAGGGCTGTTGATTTCGCCCTGTAGAACTTTTTCATTTTCTTCTACTTAATATGGTAGGTGTCACACCCATTTTACAAAGTTTTTCTAAAGTTATATTTTGCGTAAATAAACCAATCAAATTGGCGGCCACCGTGGTGTGATGGTAGCGTGCTCCGCCTATCACACCGTATGCCCTGGGTTCAACTCCCGGGCAAAGCAACATCAAATTTTTATACTCAGTTGAGCAGAACTCACAGAGTATATTAAGTTTGATTGGATAACGGTTGGTTGTACATATATAAAGGAATCGAGATAGATATAGACTTCCATATATCAAAATAATCAGGATCGAAAAAAAATTTGATTGAGCCATGTCCGTCCGTCCGTCCGTCCGTTAACACGATAACTTGAGTAACTTTTGAGGTATCTTGATGAAATTGGGTATGTAGGTTCCTGAGCACTCATCTCAGATCGCTATTTAAAATGAACGATATCGGACTATAACCACGCCCACTTTTTCGATATCGAAAATTTCGAAAAACCGAAAAAGTGCGATAATTCATGACAAAAGAAGATAAAGTGACGAAACTTGGTAGATGAGTTGAACTTATGACGCAGAATAGAAAATTAGTAAAATTTTGGACAATGGGCGTGGCACCGCCCACTTTTAAAAGAAGGTAATTTAAAATTTTGCAAGCTGTAATTTGGCAGTCGTTGAAGATATCATGATGAAATTTGGCAGGAACGTTACTCCTATTACTATATGTACGCTTAATAAAAATTAGCAAAATCGGAGAAGGACCATGCCCACTTTAAAAAAAAATTTTTTTTAAAGTAAAATTTTAATAAAAAATTTAATATCTTTACAGTATATAAGTAAATTATGTCAACATTCAACTCCAGTAATGATGTGGTGCAACAAAATACAAAAATAAAAGAAAATTTCAAAATGGGCGTGGCTCCGCCCTTTTTCATTTAATTTGTCTAGGATACTTTTAACGCCATAAGTCGAACAAAAATTAACCAATCCTTTTGAAATTTGGTAGGGGAATAGATTTTATGACGTTAACTGTTTTTTGTGAAAATGGGCGGAATCGGTTAATGCCACTCCCAGTTTTTATACACAGTCGTCCGTCTGTCCTTCCGCATGGCCGTTAACACGATAACTTGAGCAAAAATCGACATATCTTTAATGAACTTAGTTCACGTGCTTACTTGAACTCACTTTATCTTGGTATGAAAAATAAACGAAATCCGACTATGACCACGCCCACTTTTTCGACATCGAAAATTACGAAAAATGAAAAAAATGCCATAATTCTATACCAAATACGAAAAAAGGGATGAAACATGTAAGGTAATTGGATTGTTTTATTGACGCGAAATATAACTTTAGAAAAAACTTTATAAAATGGTTGTGACACCTACCATATTATGTAGAAGAAAATGAAAAAGTTCTGCAGGGCGAAATAAAAAACCCTTAAAATCTTGGCAGGTATTACATATATAAATAAATTAGCGGTATCCAACAGATAAAGTTCTGGGTCACCCTGGTCCACATTTTGGGCGATATCTGGAAAACGCCTTCACATATACAACTACCACCACTCCCTTTTAAAACTCTCATTAATGCCTTTAATTTGATACCCATATCGTACAAACTCATTCTAGAGTCACCCCTGGTCCACCTTTATGGCGTTATCTCGAAAAGGCGTCCACCTATAGAACTAAGCTCCACGCCCTTTTAAAATACTCATTAGCACCTTTCATTTGATACCCATATCGTACAAACATAATCTAAAATCACCCCTGGTCCACCTTTATGGCGATATCTCGAAAAGGCGAACACCTATAGAACGAAGGCCCACTCCCTTTTAAAAATACTCATTAACACCTTTCATTTGATACCCAAATCGCACAAACAAAGTCTAGAGTCACCCCTGGTCCACCTTTATTGCGATACCTCGAAAAGGCGTCCACCTATAGAACTAAGGCCCACACCCTTTTAAAATACTCATTAACTCCTTTCGTTTCATACCCATATTGCACAAACGAATTCTAGAGTCACCCCTGGTCCACCTTTATGGCGATATCTCGAAACGGCGTCCACCTATGGAACTAAGGATTACTCCCTTTTAAAAAACTCATTAACACCTTTCTTTTGATACCCATATTATACAAACAAATTCTAGGGTCACCCCTGCTCCACCTTTATGGCGATATCTCGAAACGGCGTCCACCTATGGAACTAAGGATTACTCCCTTTTAAAATACTCATTAACAGCTTTCATTTGATACCCATATCGTACAAACGCATTCTAGAGTCACCCCTGGTCCACCTTTATGGCGATATCTCGAAAAGGCGACCACCTATACAACAACCACCACTCCCTTTTAAAACCCTCATTAATACCTTTAATTTGATACCCATATCGTACAAACAATTTCTAGAGTCACCCCTGGTCCACCTTTGTGGCGATATTTCAAAGCGGCGTCCACCTATAGAACTAAGGCCCACTCCCTTTTAAAATACTCATTAACACCTTTCGTTTGATGCCCATATTGTGCAAACAAATTCTAGGGTCACCCCTGGTCCACCTTTATGACGATATCTCGAAACGGCGTCCACCTATGGAACTAAGGATTACTCCCTTTTAAAATACTCATTAACACCTTTCTTTTGATACCCATATTGTACAAACAAATTCTAGGGTCACCCCTGGTCCACCTTTATGTCGATATCTCGAAACGGCGTCCACCTATGGAACTAAGAATAACTCCCTTTTAAAATACTCATTAACAGCTTTCATTTGATACCCATATCGTACAAACGCATTCTAGAGTCACCCCTGGTCCACCTTTATGGCGATATCTCGAAAAGGCGACCACCTATACAACAACCACCACTCCCTTTTAAAACCCTCATTAATACCTTTAATTTGATACCCATATCGTACAAACAATTTCTAGAGTCACCCCTGGTCCACCTTTGTGGCGATATTTCAAAGCGGCGTCCACCTATAGAACTAAGGCCCACTCCCTTTTAAAATACTCATTAACACCTTTCGTTTGATGCCCATATTGTGCAAACAAATTCTAGGGTCACCCCTGGTCCACCTTTATGACGATATCTCGAAACGGCGTCCACCTATGGAACTAAGGATTACTCCCTTTTAAAATACTCATTAACACCTTTCTTTTGATACCCATATTGTACAAACAAATTCTAGGGTCACCCCTGGTCCACCTTTATGGCGATATCTCGAAACGGCGTCCACCTATGGAACTAAGGATTACTCCCTTTTAAAATACTCATTAACAGCTTTCATTTGATACCCATATCGTACAAACGCATTCTAGAGTCACCCCTGGTCCACCTTTATGGCGATATCTCGAAAAGGCGACCACCTATACAACAACCACCACTCCCTTTTAAAACCCTCATTAATACCTTTAATTTGCTACCCATATCGTACAAACACATTCTAGAGTTACCCCTGGTCCACTTTTATGGCGATATTTCGAAACGGCATCCACCTATAGAACTAAGGCCCACTCCCTTTTAAAATACTCATTAACACCATTCGTTTGATGCCCATATTGTACAAACAAATTCTAGGGTCACCCCTGGTCCACCTTTATGGCGATATCTCGAAACGGCGTCCA
The DNA here is from genome assembly GCF_040869045.1 of Eurosta solidaginis. NCBI lineage: Eukaryota > Metazoa > Arthropoda > Insecta > Diptera > Tephritidae > Eurosta > Eurosta solidaginis. The sequence goes on along the minus strand of NC_090319.1, from coordinate 164,629,915 downwards.
CCTATGGAGCTAAGGATTACTCCCTTTTAAAATACTCATTAACACCTTTCTTTTGATACCCATATCGTACAAACGCATTCTAGAGTCATCCCTGATCCACCTTTATGGCTATATCCCTAAATGGCGTCCAACTATCGAACTATGGCCCACTCCCTCATAAAATACTCTTTAATGCCTTTCATTTGATACACATGTTATACAAACACATTCCAGGGTTTCCCTCGGTTCATAATCCTACATGGTTATTTTCCCTTATGTTGTCACCATAGCTCTCAACTGAGTATGTAATGTTCGGTTACACCCGAACTTAACCTTCCTTACTTGTTCGTATTTGGTATAGAATTATGGCATTTTTTCATTTTTCGCAATTATCGATATCGAAAAAGTGGGCGTGGTTATAGTCGGATTTCGGCCATTTTTTATGCCAAGATAAAGGGAGCTCAGATAAGTACGTGGACTAAGTTTAGTAAATATATACTTGGTTTTTGCTCAAGTTATCGTGTTAACGGCCGAGCGGAAGGACAGACGGTGGACTGTGTATAAAAGCTGGGCGTGGCTTCAACCGATTTCGCCCATTTTCACAGAAAACAGTTACCGTCATAGAATCTATGCCTCTACCAAATTTAAGAAGGATTGATAAATTTTTGTTTGACTTATGGCATTAAAAGTTTTCTAGACAAACTAAATGAAAATGGGCGGAGCCACACCCATTTTGAAATTTTCTTTTATTTTTGTATTTTGTTGCACAATATCATTACTGGAGTTGAATGTTGACATAATTTACTTATATACAGTAAAGATATTAAATTTTTTGTTAAAATTTGACTTTTAAAAAAAATTTTTTTTTAAAGTGGGCGTGTTCTTCATCCGATTTTGCTAAGTTTTATTTAGTACATATATAATAATAGTAGTAACGTTCCTGCCAAATTTCATCATGATATCTTCAACGACTGCCAAATTACAGCTTGCAAAACTTTTAAATTACCTTCTTTTAAAAGAGTGCGGTGTCACCCCCCTTGTCCAAAATCTTACTAATTTTCTATTCTGCGTCATAGGTTCAACCCACCTACCAAGTTTCATCGCTTTATCCGTCTTTGACAATGAATTATCGCAATTTTTCGATTTTTCGAAATTTTCGATTTCGAAAAAGTGGGCGTGGTTATAGTCCGATATCGTTCGTTTTAAATAGCGATCTGAGATGAGTGCCCAGGAACCTACATACCAAATTTCATCAAGATACCTCAAAATTTACTCAAGTTATCGTGTTAAGGGCCAGGCGGACGGACAGACTCAATCAAATTTTTTTTCGATACTGATGATTTTGATATATGGAAGTCTATATCTATCTCGATTCCTTTATACCTGTACAACCAACCGTTATCCAATCAAAGTTAATATACTCTGTGAGCTCTGCTCAACTGAGTATAAATACAATTTTTATGTAAATAAAACAGAACTAGTTTGGCTTGCGGCATGGGTTTGCTCGAAGGTTTTTCGTTAAAACAATTATTTATATGAGGCTTTTTGTTAGAATGAAAGTATGTGTGACTTTGTACTTTACCACAACCTGAAATCAAAGATTTTGCAAAGAATTCGACGCATTCGCGAATTGCCGAATTGTTTGTAAGCCAATTGAAACTCAATTTCTTTGGGATTTGGTCTTTTTTTCAATGAATTTGTGTCCCAAATGAAGAATGAAGTGGCAACCGTGCATATATGGGAAAATCCCAAACACTTTTACTTTTTTGGATACTCGTGTTTTACACACGGGCAAAAAACTTAAGGCCAGAAAAAAGTACAAGGACATTAAATTTGACCTTTTGACTATCCGAACTGATGATTTTAAAAATAAGGAAAGTTGATGGTAAGTTTTTGCAGAACTTCGAATAGTAAGAAACATCGATTTTTAAACTTTTTCAAGCGATACCCTTGATTTCTTTTTTTTGAATTTTTTCAATAAAATTTTGAGGCATCGCTGAAACACTATGGAATTTAAACTGAATGTTGTTTTTGAGACGGAGATTCTAAAAGTATGAGCAAAATTAATGTGCCCCTCCAATACTCAATTTAGGTTATAAATAAATTAAATTTATGTTTTATTTTGATTTTTTAACTTTTTGTTTTACAAATTGCTTTTCATAATGAAAATTTTTGATAATTGAAAAAATCAATATTGAAAACTAAAATATTGATAAAACGTTTTAAAATTACAAAGTTCAAAGTAACTTAAACACAAAGTTAAATAGAAATGATAAGAACCCTACACTCAAAACTATCATTAATCAGTGTAGCGATACTTTTTTTTTGTCATTTTCAATATTGACAGTTTTTTGCTTATAGCTTTTTGAGGCAACTGAGTATTGAAATTTGGATTATGCACAATAATAGCCTATCAGGGACTAAAAATACCTGGGGCTTCAAATTCCATGTGCCCCTTTCAGTTTTGAAGGTAGAGGCAGAAAAGTGGAAGCACTTGGTTGCGTAAATTTTTTTCAGGAGCTAGTTTTTTTGTGGGCACAGCTACAATTTTAATTTTATCACTTCATACCCGTTTGTTATTTTTTTCTCTTCACCACAGTAGTATACCATCAATTGCTTGTCTTGGAATATTCACGTAAGAAAAGTTATTGATGTTTGTACATGGGGCAAATATACGAAATTTCCGACAAAAATTGGCAATCGTCAAAAAGTGTAGACATTTTTTTTTTAAACCAGGTTTTATTTAAAAGTAAATGAAAAGAAACACAAATTTGGTACATGTACAAACATCAATAACTTTCCTTGCGTGAATATGCCAAGATGAGGCAATTGATGGTATAATACTGTTCTAGAGAAGAAATTAACAAACGATTATGAAATATTTGACGGTTACTCGGTTTCATATTTTTGCCGATATCTCTAAATCCGGGTTTCGGGTATCAACAAAGTTTTACCTAAATATATCCCACATAGATATGTACATCCTGATAAAATTTCAACACAATCGGTTAAGAAGTGTTTAAATAAGTAAACAAAATTTTGGTTTTGCGGGTTTATATTTTTATCAATATCTCCAAAACCGGATCTAGGGTATTGAAACTGTTTTCCCTAAACATACTTCGTTCACATATGTATATGTTAAAATATTTGTGTTGCAAATTTTGCAGTAAAAAATATTTGGCGGTTATTCGGTTTTATATTTTTATCGATATCTACAAAACCGGGTCTCGTGTATCAAACAAATTTTACATAGCTAACAGCTGCATATATCTCCATATTTTTTTAAAATTTCGATATAATCGGTACAGAAGTGTTGAAATAAATGTATATTTAATATTGCGACCTCAATTTATATATATTTTGCTCGATCTTTTGACTATATCTGTATGAGGCATTATGTGAGACGAGTAACGGCGATGCACTATAGCTCCAATTTACCCCTCAATGTTCCTAACAAAATGATATTTGCGTGATACAATCTTTCAAAAAAATTTTTTTTCTCCAAAAAAACCAAAGTTTGGCGGATTTCCCCATATGCATACGATAAGCAATGGCTACTTCGTCAAAATCAACGGCAGCTCTTTTAGTTTGATTTCGATGGTCGTACAGTAAGGAAGTGTCGCACGCGCGCTTAAAACATAGTACCAAAGAGTGCGTGTGACAGGTGATCACCGTTCAAGCAATAAAACCAGTGTTACCAGGTTAGCCTTTTCGAGGCTAGATTTAGCCTTTTTTTTGCCTTTAGCCTGGAAATTTTGGATTTAGCTTCGTGACTTTTTTCTAGCCTTTTTTACTCCGAATGTATTTTTAATAATTTCTAAAATATAATAATTTCAATCGTTCCTGTGAACACCTTGTACATAAGCACCGCCTGTAATGTGTTCTAATCTTTAGTTATTCGTAGCAACCCTGTGACAATGTTGACGTTTTGCTTTCGGCGAAATATAATCATACACAGGCCCGACGAGTGGGGAGGGGCGATGGGGGGATTACCCCACGGGCCGGGGTTTCTCAGGAAGCCCGCGATTTAGAGGTAATAAGAATTTTTTTTAATTCTGGAGAGTCTTTAGTTGTTCCATGTTCAAATTTTAAGCCGAATTTCAAAAGCAACGAATATTGACCTGAATTTTTTGCCTGGGCCTTCGAACAGTGAGGAGACAATAAAAAAACAGAAAAAAATTATGTTTACATGAATCCGAAATAGTAAAGTTTTCGTGGTGACACTGACAAAGGTTCATCTTCAAAAAGTCTTCCAACAATACCACCAACTCTGTACCAAAGTCCAGATTATTTAAACGACTTCGATATCGGTACCGTGAATAATGAGTTTTTGAAATCTGAAGAAGTCAACGAAATAATTCGTCGGGGTCATCAAAAGTGTCCTGTTATTTTTCAACGTGATTTGCATGACGAGGAATTTCCTACCTCGTTGTTAACCGGAATCTTGCCAAATGGAGAGAAAGTGGAGCGTGACTGCCAGTAGCAATGCTTGTTATTGCCCACCATGTCGTCTTTTAAGCACCAATACTTTAAATCGACCTAAAATTTGTTGTCCTGGCGGATATTCGAAATTCCAGGTATGAAAGAAGCTATACGATAAACTGCCATCACACGAAAATACTCAAGATCACATTAAATGTTATATTCAATGGCGATCTTTACAAAATCTAATTCAAAAGGAGGCTACAATTGATACACTTATCAATGAACAGCTAATCACTGAAACTCAAAAGTGGAAAGAAATTTTACATAGAATTTCGGACACTATTTTATTTTTGGGTGAAAGAGGCCTAGCTTTCAAATGCGAAAGTATGTATTTTGGTGAACGAAACAATGGACAACTTTTGGGCATCTAAGATCTCATAAGCCATTATGATCCGACAATTAGATATCATTTGGAGAAACTTAGGATTTCACAACAGCAGCACAAACGTTTACAAGTTCACTATCTTTCCCCAGACATTCAGAACGAGTTTATAGAAATTTGGGCAAAGCATGTGAGGGAAACTATATTAGACCAAGGCAAGAAAGACAAGTATTTTGCTATTATCGTTGATGCCATGCCCGATGCTAGTCACGTTGACTACGTTCATTTTTCGCTAACTCCATTTCAATTCGTTTTTTTTGGTTTCGTGAATTATAACCAAAAAGCTGGTCAGAAAATCGCTGATCTAATTTGCCATACTATAGGTAAACATAAAATCCCATTAAAAGATTGTCGTGCACATAACGGCGCCAATAAGAAAGAAGCTTACAACGGAGCACTACGTCACATTCTCGACAAAAACTCGAATGCTGATTTTTGTTTTTGTTTTTTTGTTTGTGTTTCGTGGAAGGAGGAAGGAGGAAATGCTTTATGCACTGACCGGGATATTTAAGCCTCACTGCGAGACTCTCCGAGTGTAGGACTCCCTTCTTCCATGAAGGCCTACCCACTGAAACCTAACCTCCCACGGCCCGCGCAAATCCCCGTACCTGGGACCGCGTTTAGCATTACTTCGGGTACGGGTGCGCGCTACGTGAGCTCTATGGCTACTCTCACGCTAATGGGCTAGGCATCCGCCTTTTCGTCTACTGATAAGTACATGCCTCACATATGTGCTGACCGTATCCCATCTGTCTCTTCGACAGGTCATGTTATTGAAGACACTGCCCTAGGATAGGTCGCCAAGTACCTCTTCTACCCTCCTTCGCTGATCGGAGAAGTGCCTGCATTCGGAGAAGGTGTGGCGTACATCGTCTATTTTCCCACAGTACAGGCAGCTCGGATTATAAACCTTACCCATTCTGTGTAGGTATTTGCGGAAGTAACCGTGTCGCGTTAGAAACTGAGTCAGATAAAAGTCTACCTCTCCGTGTGGTCGCTCCGACCATAGAATCAGTTCAGGGATCAGTTCCCTAGCCCACTTTCCTACGATGCTGTTGCTCCACAGATCTTGCCAGCGTCGGATCGATTCTTCTCGCGCCTGCTGGGCAACAGCAGCTCTACTTGCTTGCGATCCGTTGTCGGATATTGCTTTTCTTTCCTCAGCGAGAAGATATATCGGTATGGTTCCCGCAACGACCAGGACAGCTTCAGCTGATACCGTGCGGTAAGCCGAAGATATTCGAAGCGCCCCTCTGCGTTGGACCGAGGTGAGGGCGACTCGGTTCTTCCGGTGTTTCATTGCGTTCGCCCAGATTTCTGCATCATATAAGAGTATAGAATCCGACGCTGATGCAAGCAACTTCCTTGTGCATGGCTTTGGGCCACCTGTGTTTGCCATTAATCTACTCAAATGCGCTATTGTGCGCGCAGATCTTTCGCAGGTCCCTCTTATGTGATTCGAGAAGTTGAGTTTGCTGTCTAACCTCACTCCCAGATATTTCGTTGAAGCGAGCGTTTCTATTGGCTGGTCCCCAACCATCATGTTCTTAGTTCAAATTTGACTGCGCAAGCATAGGGAAATGTTACCAGCATTTTCAAGTACACCAACAAGTTCGAATGTCGTGCTGTCGTGTAGTGCTGTCCTCAATTTGGTTCAAAATACTGTCTACCATTAATGAAAGAAATGTGGTCCTCCAAGCTAGAGACGCCAACACAGATGTTGAGGTCCGACATCTAGATGCCTCATTAGCTGATTTGAAGTTAATCAGGAACCAATGGGAAACAATTTTAAACGAATGCAAAACAGTTGCTATTCAATTGAACATCTCGTCAAAGTTTCCGGACATTCGAAAGAGAAAACCCAAAAGATATTCTGAAGATTATTTAAATGAGATGATTACGGATTACTTGTCGAAAAATACAAGTTGGACATTTCTCAAAGCTTAGAATGCGAAATAATTCACTTGACACATATTTACGTAGCAAATTTTGATAAAGGACCGTCACCATTGGAATTGCTTAATGCCATCTACATATGTTCAAAATCTGTATACAATTTTCCCCAACATTTGTGTTGCTTTACGTATCTTTTGTACTATACCTGTCACTGTAGCTAGTACAGAACGTTCCTTCAGCGTCCTTTCAAGAATCAAAAACTTTCATAGATCGTGTCCATCTCAAGAGCGAGTTTCAGGACTTGCCACGCTTTGTGTAGAATCCGTTTTGGCTAGACAGTTAAATGTTGATATTATTATAAAAAACTTTGCGGCGAAAAAAGCAAGAAAAGCCACTTTTTGATATCCGAGCTTTCTATATTGAATAATTAAAATTTTTAATCATCATTAAATTTATCAGAAATGTATTAAAATATTACCAAATAACTAGAAACGATTATTTGAAACAATATGTGGCTGATGAAAGAGAATTTTATTTCTACGTTACAATAAAATAGTATAAATAGTAAATATTCTGTGTTAATTTTATTTTCAGCTCTTAGTCCAAAATTCATTTAGTTGATGTAGAAAAATTTTTTTTTTGATATAATCCAACAATAATGATTAATGAATGAGACGTTATTAATTCAAATTAATCAATGTATTAGTGGATTTTTTATAGGGGCCCGTAAATTGTTTAGTCCAGGGCCCAGATTTTCTCTCTACGGCCCTGATCATACATATGTATATACGTTCGTTTATTTCGATTTGTGTCAAGTTGCTGGAGAAAAAATGGAAAGGTAAGTAAAATACTTATATTTGACTTATTTTAGTGTAATTAAATTATTGTTTTTATTAATTTAATATAGATATTTAAAAAGCTGCCGAATTTGGTTTTACAAAGAGCAGCCAACAGTAATGGAGCGCCTGCTATTGAAACAGCTGAATCCTGCCCATTTAGCAGGTACGTATGAATGTAATTCTTTCAAATTTTACTGTACTACTATATTATAATTATTATTACAGCAAATTCAAACGAGATTACTGTCACCAAAGTGAGACATCAAGTGACAGCAATAGTTTCAAATCGGAAGATGAAGAACCTCGTAACAAAAAGAAAATGTATGGGAATAATTGGTAACAACAAACATTGCCGTTGTTTTGAATATATATTTTTGTATATGTATTTATGCTCTTAAAAAATTTCAGGCTTTAAAAAAAAAAACTCGACAAAGCTGGCTAAGTGACAAAAGGTTCAACCAGTGGCTCATTTTAAGGGATAACTCCTTAAGTTGCAAGTATTGCTTATGCAAATTACAGCCGAAACTTTCTGGCCTTATTGTACATGCGAACAGAAATAAACACATAGACGCATTAGCGCTATTTAAAACTGGATGGCAACCAATGGTCCCCTTGAAACCGGCAAGAATAAGTGTCGATACCAAACGAGCCGATTTACGCAACGCAATACACATTGTAATTCACACTTCAATTCGTTCCGTCGATCATTTAACTATGATGCAGAAAAGTACATTTTTCGATAGCGCTATTGCGAGCAACTTGCAACTAGGAAGAACAAAGTGCAGTGCCTTGATAACCAAAGTCTTGTCCCCCTACTTCACAAAAAATTTACTCGAAGATATTGGAAGTGCACAGTTTAGTTTAATTATAGATGAATCCACCGATATTGCAACTAACAAGCAATTAGGTATTATAGTGCAAGTACGAAGCATTATATTAACATATTTCTTAGATTAGTAGAATTGTCGAATTCTACTGCAGAGGTTATAGTAGATGCTATTTTAAAAGAATGTAATCTGGATATAAACAAACTAATAGGGCTAGGGACAGACAATGCCAGCACAATGGTGGGGATAAAACAAAGATGTTATTGCTCTTCTAAAAAATCATAATACAAATATAATTTTAATGCCATGCATATGTCACTCGATTCAGCTAGCCGTATCCAGTGCTTCTAAGTTCATCCCTAATGATATTGAATTTTTAATTTCCGAGAGTTATAATTGGTTTTCGAGATCTGCTTGTAGGCAAAATAGTTACAAGCAAATTTTTTCTTTAATTAACAATGGCCATGAGCCGTACAAATTAGTTAGAGCCTGCGATACACGGTGGCTATCCATTGAAACAGCAGTTAAACGTATTTTCGATCAGTGGATTGAACTGAAAACGCATTTTGGGATTACGTCTTTAAAAGAAAGCTGTCATAAAGCCAAAATTTTATATGATTTATACACGGAAGCAAACATGGCATGTCTTATATTTTTAAAGCTAATACTGAATGAAGTTCAAAAAGTGAATAAATCATTTGAAAGTAATTCGGCTGACCCTACGAAGTTATTTTCTGATCTAAAAATATTGATTTCTACTTATTGTCAACAAGTTTTGCTGTATTCCGAGGATTTTGATCCTCTGTCGTCGCCTCTTAGCCCGTATTTCATTGCAACACCATATTTTTCATACGATTTCGAGGAATATATAAGACCCAAGTTGAATGAAGGTAGTATTAATGACGAAAAACAAAAAAATATTGGTAAAAACTGCCAACTATTTTTAATTGAGTTGATAACCCAGTTACGACAACGCATACCTATCAATATGAGAATATGAGTTCTCTACAAAAGATTAATTTTTTTTCTGCTGAAAATTCGTTGAAAGTTTCAAAGCCAGATGTATTTTCTTACTTTGAAAAAGAGAATTATAGTTATTCTTCAAGTCAAATAGAATTAATAGAGCTGCAGTGGCGAAAACATGGAAAACAATAGAAAAATTTACACTCCACCATGGAATTTGGTCGGAAGTCCGAGAATATAAAAATGCATTAAACGAACCTCCTTTTTTAGAACATATTTAGTTTTTTAGTATTACCACTCAGTAACGCGGAGGTTGAAGGAATTTTTAGAGCCATGAAAATTCTAAAAACTAAATTAAGGAACAAACTAAAAATGAAATTGCTTAATGCGCTGCTTAATATTAGATGCTCGTTTAAACGCTTATCTAAATGATATAATGATTTTGAAATTACCGATGATCTCATATCTATGGTAAATAGCCAAACTTTATACGCAGACTTAAGCTCTTCTGATTCTTCAGATGAGGAATATTTTATATAAATAATTAGTTTGTCATATTTTTTTTATGTATATACACATGCAATCATTTAAAGTAATTCCATGTGCGAGTCAAGGAAAATGTGCCTGATATATTTTGTAACAAGAAGTTATGTTTAAGTTGTGTTTATAAGTTTTTATTTACAAATGTCTAAACTAAAATACAAAAAAATTTTATGAATTTACCAAAAAATGTCTTTTTAGCTTTTTTTTTCTAAATGTAGCCTTTTCTAAACTTTTTTTTCCAATCGAGCCTCTTTTTTTCATCACCTGGCAATACTGAATGAAACCAAACTAAATAAGTAATTAATTTTGCTTTCGTACTCGCTACGCGTTCGTGTATACTAACACATTCTCAATTTGGTAACCGCGTAAAAGTAGTGATGCCCACCGCTGCTCATATTGCTTACCCTTTGACTTTAAGCTTGTCGCTTGACTGCCGCTGGCCTCTAATCTAATGCGGCAGTTAAGCGGCAATTACTCACGAACGCACGTAGAAAAAACGTTTCAGCTGACACGACCTATCTTATGAGTGTGCAATGTAAACGAAAGCTCACCGACGTGCCCGTACGTACGTAGCCCGGAACGTAGAAATCAAAACAATTTTGATTTTTTCCATAAGAACGTGTCAGCTGATCGCTCTCTCACAAGACAGAGTTGACTAGTAAACTTTTGCCCCCAAATTTTTGACCTTTTGCAGTTTTTATGCAAAAACACCTAATTAAAGTTTGAACAAGTAAAAATGGGACTGTCTTCGGTTGTGCCGAAGACTTCATACCTTTCATGAATGGGGCTGAACAATAATCTTATCCCGCTCGTAATCTCCGAATAATCGGATGTATAAGATAAGAAATATATAGTGAACAGATCTACATACCTTAACGATTTTTAAGATAAATATAAAATAAAAAACAGGTAGGTACTTTGTGTGAGGATTCAAAGTTTCAGGTTTTTTGTGGTCTGCGTGTAAAAACTATGACTACGAATCACGTATTTCAACAATATATGACGTAAACGTAACTATTTGATGAAATTTGATGAATTTTGAAGCTTCTAGCCGTAAAAAGGGGGCAAAAATTAGAGTTTATATGGGGTATATAATATATATACCACCGATCTCTATGATTTTTTCAGACAACAATATATGCTATATACGTAAGCATATGGTGAAATTTGAAGCGTCTAGCTGTTAAAAAGGGGCAGAAATTGCGCACAGTTTCTTATCTGAACAATCGGTTGTATGAGATATATACTATATATACCACCGGTATCTATGATTTTCTCAGACAACAATATATGCTATACACGTAAGCATTTGGTGAAATTTGAACATATCTAAACGATTTTTAAGATAAATATAAAATAAAAAATAGGTAGGTAATCTGTGTGAGGATGCAAAGCTTCACGTTTTTTGTGGTCTGCATGTAAAAACTATGACTACGAATCACGTCTTTCAAAAATATATGACGTAAACGTAACTATTTGATGAAATTTGATGAATTTTGAAGCTTCTAGCCGTAAAAAAGGGGCAAAAATGAGAGTTTATATGAAGTATATACTATATATACCACCGATCTCTATGATTTTTTCAGACAACAATATATGCTATATACGTAAGCATTTTGTGAAATTTGAAGCTTCTAGCTGTTAAAACGGGGCAGAAATTGCGCAAAGTTTCTTATCTGAACAATCGGTTGTATGAGATATATACTATGTATACCACCGATCTCAATGATTTTTTCAGACATCAATATATGCTATACACGTAAGCATTTGGTGAAATTTGAAGCTTATAGCTGTTAAAATGAGGCCGAAATCGCAAAAAAAAAATATATATACTATATATATATACTATTTATACCATCATATATATATTATATATATCACCGATCTCTATGATTTTTTGACACAACAATACATACTATATACGTAAGCAATCGGTGAAATTTGAAGCTTATAGCTGTCAAAATGGGGTAGAAATTGCGAAAAGTTTCTTATCTGAACAAACGGTGGTATGAGATATATACTATATATACAACCGATCTCTATGATTTTTTCAGACAACAATATATGCTATATACGTAAGCAATCGGTGAAATTTGAAGCTTATAGCTGTTAAAATGGGGTAGAAATTGCGAAAAGTTTCTTATCTGAACAATCGGTTGTATGAGATATATACTATATATACAACCGATCTCCATGAATTTTTCAGACAACAATATATACTATATACGTAAGCAATCGGTGAAAGTTGAAGCTTATAGCTGTTAAAATGGGGTAGAAATTGCGAAAAGTTTCTTATCTGAACAAACGGTTGTATGAGATATATACTATATATACAACCGATCTCTATGATTTTTTCAGACAACAATATATGCTATATACGTAAGCAATTGGTGAAATTTGAAGCTTATAGCTGTTAAAATGGGGTAGAAATTGCGAAAAGTTTCTTATCTGAACAATCGGTTGTATGAGATATATACTATATATACAACCGATCTCTATGATTTTTTCAGACAACAATATATGCTATATACGTAAGTATTCTGTACAATTTGAAGCTTCTAGCTGTTAAAATGGGGCTAAAATTTGCGAATATGTATATATATATATATATACTATATATACCACCATATATATACTACATATACCACCGATCTTTATGATTTTTTCAGACAACAAGCATTCGTCGAAATTTGAAGCCTCTAGCTCTTAAAATAGGGCAGTAATTACGAAAAGTTCCTTATCTGAACAATCGGTTGTGGGGGATATATACTATATATACGACCGATCTCATCAATTTTTTCAGGCAACAATACGTGCAATATACGAAAGTATATGGTGAAGTTTGAAGCTTCAGTCTGTTAAATTGGGTAAGATATTACAAAAATCCTCTTTTTCTGAAAATTCGGTTGTATGGAGGATATATGCTTTAGTGGTCCGATCCGGTCGGTTCCGACAAATGTCTAATCGGACACCCAAATACACCCGCTCACCAAATTTTATCAAGATATCTCAAAAATTGAGGGACTAGTTTGCATACAAACAGACAGACGGACAGACGGACAGACGGACATGGCTAAATCAACCCAGCTCTTCAACCTGATTATTTCGGTATACTTAATGGTGGGTCTATCTATTTTCCTTTAAGGACTTACAATTTTCGGTTTCGTGACGAAATTAATATACCATTTCATTTTCATGAAAGATATAAAAATTGTGGAAATAATTCGAAATAATTATGTAAAAGTTCAGATTATAAATAGGTAATCTATTTACACTTATTTAATATTAATTCCAGCCTTTTACAATATCAAAAATTAAAATAGAAAAGTTGATGTTTCCATAAGCATGCATTCAAACAGGTCAATGGCAACATTGTGTCAAATATAAACAAACAAACAAGCGCCGGCATTTTAAAATAATTTTTACACTAGTTCTTTTTGTGCACATTTTATTTCGGTCATTGATCAAAATGAATGATGAAGTGCTAATTTTATTGGTGGAAGCGCATCCCGAGCTTTTTGATAAGACCATAATTAGCTGGAAGGAAGGCCACGATATGGGAGCACATTGGCCAGCAGATGAATTCAAGTGGTGAGTACAAGTTGTTTTAGTTAGTTCAGTGATATAATTGGTAATATTCGAGGACAGGGGTGGACTGCCCAAACACGTCCAATAAAAAAAACGCGTTTTCAACAAAATGATGAAAAACGCAGCAGCCACATGAAAACTTGCAACTGTAATTCAAAACGCGTCCTTTGATACCACTCCCGACATATTTGGACATGTTTTAGCAGTCGACCCTTGCTCTAGAATATTACCATAAAATGATACTAAAATTAATTATTTTCAATTTCTTTTCAGGTGATACGTGCATGCATAGGTGGGCATGCCACCGTGACAGGTATGGCCGGGAACTACGGAAGTCTACAGCAGCGTCGGGCACAGTACCACCGACAATGGTACCTGCTAGATTCGTTGGGTTTTTTAAAAAATCACGTTGTTCCCCGACCGTAAGTAGAACATAAATTTTATATAAAGATACTTATGTTGTCTTATCTACAAACATATATTTATTGTAGGGTACGTTCTTCGCAAAACGTGTGTCTGGAACCACGAATTGCCACGCAGTCATCTGCCGTGTCCCAGCCTCTCATATCACCACCAATTCTATCACCTGTACCATCTAATTCTGCTACGGTAGTTGAATCCATACCTTCACCATCATCACCGGAAATTGTTGGGACAGCGCCATATGCCTCCGGCGCCGGAGTTATGCCCATTATTTCCCCATCCCAGCACTTTAACACGCCCTTTAGCCCTCAGTTGTTAGATTTGTCGACGTCGTCGTCATCTCCACCACTACAGGACGGACAAGATTCTTCGCCATCTCAGGCAATCCCACAAACTCGAAGTCTACTACGAGTAAGCGCGGGAATAATGCTGACGTTGCCAACAGAATATGTGAAGCTATTGAACTCTTCAAACAAAAGTGCCTCCGAGTGGAAGAAACAGGCAATCCAGGTGTGGATTCATTTGGAAAAATGATTACATCAATGGTCTCGCAAATGACACCTGCGAAACAGTCCCAAGCAATGCAACGGATTATGGAGGTGGCATTCCAGGTGCAGCTGGAACTGGAACAGTTTTGTACCTACCTTTTCTTCCGAGTAATGAATGAAAGAATAAATATTAAGTTTTTTTACTTTTATATTTTTTTAATTTGTATTTATACTTGAATTTTTGTTTAGTTTTACAAGTCTGAATTTTCTATTTATAAGTGATCATTATATCTATGAATTTTTGCCTCGTTTTATAACTCTGAATTTATTAATTATAAGTGATTGTTATAAATGAATTTGTGTCTCGTTTTATAAGTCTGAATTTTTTATTGATAAGTGATTTTTTTACATGCATTTTTGTTTAGTTTTATAAGACTAAATTTATTATTTATAAGTGATTGTTATACATTTATTTTTACCACGTTTTATAAGTCAATAATAAAATTAATGAATATTATAATCGAATTTTTGTTCCATTTTATAAATCTATTTTTTTCTTCAGATTATAACCTAAAAGAAACGATAAGTAAACGGTTTAGATTTTGCTTATACTAATATGGCTTCAAATTTACAGCTACGAACGCGAAAGTAACAGTGGAAACTATTAAAGTTATTGCTTTTCTTTTATTTATTTTCTCTGACTTTAGAAAAACCTTAAATGGATTATATCACTTAAAACATATGAACTAATTCCAGAAACATTTGAGGTTGGACATTCAGAGTACCAGTACCAGTACACTTATACATATGGGCCACTTTTGGCTAGGTCGATGGCATCTTGGAATGGCACAGCTCCCTCATTTACGAAATACTCTGCAAGCCGATCACGGAGGCTAAATGCATTAGCAGGACCTCTACGTACTGCAGATCGGAGTGGTGGTAAAGAGCGCTGACTTTCTATTTCGCGGCGCCATTCTCCTTCCAGCATTAAATTGCCTTCAAATCTGTCAACGTAATTTTCTGGGCAATACCAGCGGCTTTGATAATTCAGCATGATAAAATTATGTAAGGCAAGGCATGCCAAAACTATTTTTTCACAATTTTCAGGGGCACATTCAATTGTTGTTCGCAGTATTCTCTACCGTGCCGCTGCTATTCCAAATGCGTTCTCTATTACCCTTCGACCCCTTGAAAGCCGGTAATTAAATATGCGCTTGGATCTGGTTAAATTGGAGCCAGGGTATGGCCGCATCAAATTGGGTCTTAGTGGAAATGCAGCATCGCCTACGAAATAGTGAGGGAAAGGCTCAAACGATTGTCTTGATAGTGGTGCGGAGGGCGGAAGTGGGAGAGTGTCTTGCATTAATGACTGTCGAAAGGGTGAAAGTTGGAAAATTCCTATAAGAAAGAGAAATTTATAAATAAGCACTTAAAATGTATGTACATTGATATGTATGTTTTCACATATTATAAATTATATAACAGCTATTACCTCCGTCACTTTGACTGCCATAGCTTCCGATGCTCACTGCAGTGAAGGTATATTTCGCTTCGCAAGTCGCCATCAGGACAATACTAAAAAACGTCTTATAATTAAAATACAGAGAACCTGAACTGGCCGGACATTTGATAGCAATATGCTTGCCATCAACTGCACCAACACAGTTTGGTAAGTTCCACATATTGAAGAAATCCTTAGCAATGTCCTTGTACTGTGACTCTGTAGGTTCACTAACGTAGACTGGTCAAGAAGTCGCCAGATCACTTCACAGGTCTCCAATATAATATTGCGCACTGTTGTTTTACCAAGTTTGTAGCTCCAGGCAATGTTCTGAATAGATACTCCTTGTGACAAATATCTTTACATTCAATATGAAATAAATATAAACATTCAGTCACACATTAAAGTGATAATATAATTACAGCAATACCAAAGAAAGTCTTTCTTCGGGATCAATCCTTTGCTTTGGTTTCCGCAGGGAACTGCTGACCAAATTTAAAAGTAATTTAAACACAACAGGGGTCATTCTTGTATGAGAAAAGACCTCCGCAGGGTTCAAAGTTTTTATTTGGCGAAACACTTGAAGTTGGTAACCACTTGTGGCCCAATTTTGATTGATGGGACGCACAGCATATCGCCTTTGCCTTTTGTTACTATTTTTGTACTCTTCGTACAATTTGTACAGCTCACACAAATCCAAAAATAAATCACTAATTTGTTTGTTTTCACTGTCCATTTTCACAATTTATCTTAGTTTTTAGCAAAACTTGTTCAACGCAAATTTCTCTTGTCAAATGTAAATAAAAGGAAACAGCTGATTTCTGCATTGCCACTACGGGCATAAATTTCGCTCAAATGTGTGTACGTACGGCATACGTATACGTACGTTACACACATCAGTGGGTAATTGCCGCTTTACTCACGAACGTACATACCAAAAACGTGCCAGCTAACACGACCTATCTTATGAGTGTGCAATGTAAACGAAAACTCACCGACGTGCAACGCCCGTACGTCCGTAAGAACATATCAGCTGATCGCTCTCTCACTAGACAGAGTTGCCTAGAAAACTTTTGTGCGCTAATTTTTGACCGTTTGCAGTTTTATGCAAAAACACCTAATTAAAGTTTGAAAAATTGTGAAAATAATTCGAAATAATTATGTAAAAGTGCAGATTATAAATACGTAATATATTTATATTTATTTAATATTAATTCCAGCCTTTTACAACATCAAAAATTAAATTGGAAAAAGTTGATGTTTCCATAAGCATTCATGCAAAATGGTCAATGGCAACAGTGCTTATCTGTAAACAATCCACACAAAAAGTTGTTACGTACATGTACACAGACGCACATATTGTTTCCTACGGGCTTGAGGGTTCGGTCAAACGTGTTTCGTACGACAAACGTCCGTACGTACGGCACACGTCGGTGGGTAATTGCCGCTTAAAGCAATGGCCACCATTTAGTTGAATAGTTATTGGGGCCACTTCACACGTATTATTATTCTCTTTCTTCTTAACTTGTATTTACATGCCAACCTAATATAAACGCACGCAAGTCATTTTCTGTCAAAAATGTCTCATGCACATACAACTTGTATGAGAGCAACCCAAATTGAATTTGCTGCGTGAAAACCTAACTCGTTTTCCAATTTTTGTTCTGCGTGACATTTATATTTGACGTTTGCACACTGTCGCAACGCATGCTTATTTGGGTTAGGGCAAAAAACGCCGGTTGTTTGCGTGCGCTAAGAAACGCAATGCGGTTTTATCAGGTTGGCATATTAGTTGTCGCTGAACAAGCAGAGTAGCAACATCGGGCTTATGTTTATTTTCGCAATTGGGAAAAGATATTTTGCAAACAAACGCTCATGCGCAGAATGTTTTAAAGGTTTCATGTTAACAATTTATTTTTAAATTTTTCCTTAGACTCAAACAATAAAGTAGTATTTATATGGCATATTTACGAATTACTTTTTATGTGTTAACAAACATGCGTGCATAAGCTCTACCTCATTGATGTTTCATTAACAACTAAACCAGGGATGATAAATGGATTTTTTAATTTTGTACCAAACGAGGAAAAAAAATGTACCAAATCATCCAAAAATGTACCAAAAGTCTTCGGATGCGAATTTGAACCACACTAGAGTTATATTCTGCTCCTTTATCCCAAAACTGTTTTTAGTCAAGAAACTTTCTAACACAAATTAGAGGTAGTATTTATTACAGGGAAATATGACTTATGAAGAAACAGTTTTCCAGTAAAAATAATAAAAGAAGCGTACAATTATCTACATATATAAAAACATTTCTTTATTGAGTACCAGTAAGGAATATAAAATTAATATTAAATAAAAATAGCAGCTACATTCAATGCAAAAACATTTCATAAAAATATTTTAGGTACAAAAGATTTAGATTCAGGTATAAAAGTTGACAAATTGTCGCCTACTTCTATACTAATAACTCATGTTTCAATCACTACATTAACAGTCCTTCTTCTTTGAGTTCTTTAAATACCTCAGTTGACAAAATGCTTTTTTTCGAATCTATATTATGACAAATACTGTTAGCTGATTTCAGCAAGTCATTAGTTACTATTAAATTCGAAACTGTGTTTATTTAAAGTCTATTTCTACACTTAGTTTTGTTTAAATTTTGTATAGAAAATATCCTTTGCGCATTCAATTAATTTTTAACTGATCTTAATTCTTCCCAAAAGCTGCATATATTTAAATGATTGGATTTTTTAAGGCTCTCATTCTCTGCTAAAGCTTTCAATTCAGAATTAATTTTCTCCATTTCATCAAATTCAGATTTCGGAAACAAGTCCATAACTAAAGGCACAATACTATTTGTTTCACCGCTTAAAATACTTTTTGGTGAAAGCTTTGCAGCCCACAACAAGTTTTAGCATTAAAATTTATTTTCTTTAATAAAGTACTACAAAATTGTATATAAAATTGTTTAGCACAGCTCTCAAATATGTGTACGTCATCTTTTTCGAAAAGGTTGTTTGATAGAATAATATCTACATTAACACCGCAGTAAACTTCATCTGGGGTTAAGTGATTTTCGTCTGAATCAATATTTAACATCCAAATAGGACTGGAGTCTAAATAAGATTTTTTTATAAAATTTTTAATTTGATAATAAGTAAATGTATGCGAACATCTTCAGACTGCATTTCTATATTCACATTATTTATTTCATTTAAAATATAAGAAAGAAATGTAAAATATACTTTTTAAATAGGACTTTGAAAATTTTCAGATATAAGATTAATATTTTGATTACTGCTTCTATTTTCAAATACGTAAAGATTTAAATAATACTTGAGGGCATTCCATTGCTCAAGAATTCTATCTATGATTGCTTGTCTAGAAAGCCACTTCGTGGGGCCGTACTTTAGTATAATATGCATTTCTGTACCGAAATGTTGTTGAAAACTCTGAAAGTTTGCCCTCCTAAGGGGGCTGTTACAAAAATTATAGTTTAAGTCTATTAAAAAATTACCAATTTTGTTGGGAAAAACATCACAAGCGGACATTGAAACTACATTTAAAATGTGACAAACATATCCATTAACATGCAGATTTGAAACAACTTGCTTCAGGCTTGCTTGCACTCCGCTTTTTGCTACCATCATAACCGAGCAATTGTCGGCAGTGAAGCCAATTAGTTTTTCAAGTGGTATTGAATGGTCTTTCAAAGATTTAATAATGGCATTAAAAATACCCTCCGTGCTACTATCGGTCAAACGTATCAATTCTAAAAATCTATCAATGCACTTTTTATCAAAAATTCGAATCGCAACCAAATTTTTTGATATACATATTAGACTGGGTCGATTTATTAACCGATATCGCTCTATCGATTTTTCGATAAGATTTGGGTTCAGGAAAAAAAGTTCCACTACGCATATTAAAAAAATAAATTTCGAGCTTGCGAAAAAAAAATGGCGAAAGGGTAAATTTTTCGACCAAAACATTCCCCAAAACCCAAAAAACTGTTATCGCCAACGTTTTTACAAAAGTTTTTTGAAAAAAAAAATATTTTTTTGGTTTTGGGGAGTGTTTTGGTCGAAAAATTTACCCTTTCGCCATTTTTTTTTTCGCAGGCTCGAAAATAATTTTTTTTCTGAGCCCAAATCCTATTGGAAAATCGATGGCGCGATATCGGTTAAATTTCGTCCACACAAATCGACCCAGGTTAACACATATATCAGTCGTTTCATCTACTATTAAAAAGTAATAATTCTTCTGATAAAATGCAATTATGGATTTATAATTTTCTGGCCCTGTTATTTGAGTTATTATTTTCTGTGCTTTAATTCTATTGATGCAAAATTTGTTTACAATTTTAGAATCAGTTATGCTATTTTTCATAAGCATGTCTAAATGATCCCAATTGCAAATGGCAAATTGTGCTCGGTAACAAAACAACTAAACTATATATTTTCTTTGAAAATTTAAAATTTTTTTTTGTACATTCAGAGTTGCTTTGCAAATGACTTCAAGTGTAGTGCTGTATCTTACAAAAATGTTCCAAATATGTCAATATTTACTTTACTTTACTTTCGGGAAGCGAAATGTACCAAAAAATGTACCATGATTATCATCACTGAACTAAACCACTACCAATAAGATGATTTTAATTTTACTCACACAGCCACAATTTGAATTTTGGCGACCATTGATCTAAAGCATGGAAATTTACTCCCTTTCGCTATAGAACGCGAAATATACATATTCTAGGTACAGAACTAGTTTGTTTCCGGAAATTACCACCATCAACTCAGTCAGAATTGGGAAGGACCTCTCCTAGCCATTCGAAACTAAACGAGGTTTCAGACAGGGTGACCCCTAACGTACGATTTTTTAATTTGATGATGGATAAAATTATACTAACTGCAGAACTTAACCGTTCTGCAACAATATTCTACAACAGCGTGCAATTGCTGGCATATGCTGATGGCATTGATATCATCGGCCTAAACACCCGCGCCGATAGTTCTGCTTACTCCAAACTAGAAGAAGAAGCGGTAAACATGGGTTTGACGGTGAATGCGGACAAAAGGAAGTACCTGCTGTCATCGAGCAAAAATTCAGCGCATATGCGCATTGGCAACCATGCTACTGTTGGTAGTCATAATTTCGGAATAGTGAAAGGCTTCGTTTATTTGCGAACCAGCATCAACACTAACAATAACATCAGCTCTGAAATCCAACGAAGAGACACTCTTGCCAATAAAAGCTATTTTGGACTAGGTAGACAATTGAAAAGTAAAGTTGTAACGAACTTTCTCCTAAATTCAGCTGCTTAGAAAAATATTCAGGGATTAGGGTAGGTGCTTGTATTCGAGGCGGGTCTGCATACCTTGCTATGCTACAACTTAGCTCAGGGAAAAGGGGTGGGCTTGCCTCGGTACTTACAACGAAAGCGTTACTAAAAATTTAAATGTATGCAGAGAGGGATAATTCAACAAAACAAAAGAAAACCAGCGAAATAAAAAAAATTACCGCAGCCTCGTACACAATTGTATACCTATCATCATGGGATACGTCTACACTGTCTTTACCCACCCAACCTTTTAATGAATTACGTAAATTTTTGTTCATTAACCCAATATCATACTTACTCAGTTTACCTTGATCTAACCCTACATTTCGTCATTAAATAGAGGCAACTCAGCAATTCATTTTGGAAATTGTATACAAAAACTTGAATAATTTCATAATAGTAAAACTTTACATCTAATTGTGATTACAACTAACCTAATAGAGAATTCTTTCCCTCTTTTTTTCTCTCTTAACCTCAATAATAACTTACAAGGATAAGGTATCATTTATTTTTTTCTTATTTTATTAATTAAATTTATATCTTTTCGAAATCCTTAAGCCAAGTTTTGTTTTCCACTCTAAACAAACGTTTAAAAAAATTATCCAACCCGTTGAAATCGGTTTCCTAACTTTTAACTCAGGATAAGAATCAAATAAAAAAAAAAGAATTTCTAAATTACGTAATTATAATTACTTCCACCTATGTATATGTACCTTTAAACAAAAAAATAAAAGTTTCAATTCAATTAGGTATATTTACATAGGTAAGGAGCAACAAAAAAACAACAAAAGCTATATAAAAAGAATATATGCATTTAATTGTAACTAAATACTTACATTATCATCTGCTGCATCGATGCGACGATGGGCCCAGCGACGTCGATGAGGTTCGATGTTGCGTTGCGTTTATGATGTTGCTGTTGGTAAAATTTAGCGAATATATGTTTGATGCGCGACAGAAAAAAAAAACACCAACAAAAACCAATTTGATATAATCAAAGGGAGTATATGTAACCATTTGTATGCTTCAACCAAATGTGGCAAAAATTTGCTGTTCAGATAACAACAAGCTAGAGTTTAAGCCTTCTGAGGCCATCAAAATGGTAAAACGAGGTTTGATGACTTTGTTTACACATATGTACATGTTTGAATGAAATTATTTAGTTTAAAGTTTCTTGCTGTTGTGCTTTTAACTATAAAGTGATTCCATTAAAAGACATTCGGAAAATGATAATTACGACAAAAAAATAAAAGGTTAACAATATTGAAAAATTTTAATTAATTTTTTTTGTCATAAAGAAAAATAAGTATAAAAACAAAATTCTATGCGTATTTGAACATAGCCAAAAATATTTCTAATTCCAATTTATTTGTAGAAATAGAATTTTTTTATTTTTTCTTTTTTCCTACCGATCACCCTTTCTAACTTATTTTAGATAACCTAATCTACACTAATCCGCCTTCGGAAGGTTTCTCGGGAACGGGAACTGGGCCTGAATCCTCTGCTCATAATGAAGCTGCAACGACGCGCGTGGAACAGGATTTTATTTTGATTTGGCTGCACAGCACTATGCAACTATTTGTGGCATATAGGAGATGATGGAACGTAGATTTCGTTTTAAATTCCTATTTATTTGTTTATTCATTTAAAATTAAATTCATAATCGTAAAAAAAGCAAATTATTTTTTCACTTGCGAAAATTAATTGTATTTATTTTACGGTGATAATTATATGACGTAACAGTCCTTCTATATTTTTAACATCCTTAGTAATTTCACCCCTTCTCTTTTGTGGTTTATTTAGCAAAAATTCGAATTTTCGGACTTTTTCGAAACGTTTTAATTTTTGTAGGTTTTCTAACAGTTTTTTTTTCTAGGTATAAGAATTGAAATTTTTATTCAAGTTTTTTTTAAAGCATTCTCGTCGTTTCGACTTTTTTGCGAAATTTGAAATTCGTATAATCTGTATAATTTTCGTCTTATAAATTTTTTTGTAAATCGAAATTTTTATGAGAGATTTTAGAATTCAGTAAATTAAACAACCTGTCCAACATATAATCACGATTTTTAATTCTTTTCCAGTTTTTGGCATTCTTTCGAAAACGTTTTTGAAAATTTGGAAGTTTTAATGAATATTATTTTTCGCTACGAATTTTCAAATTTTTTTTTTGTTTCCAACAAAACACTTGGGACTACATCTTTTTTGTTTTTGTTTTTTTCTTTTGAAACACTGCACAATTTTAATTTCTCCCTTTTTTTCGCAGTTCTTAACGATTTTTGAAACTCTTTAGCTCTTTCAACTATGGAGCATTTTTCAACTCAAAAAACAGATTTTTTTTTTTTTTTGAAAATTCAATATTCAAATATGCCTTAATACAGCGCAACTGATATACCGCGACATACTTTATATTTGGCTCTAGCCGCAGACACGACCATCCTCAATCAACATCATCGAAAAACTGCCTTTTTCCAAAACGACTCATCGCGCTCTACCCTTTTGTTAGCTATAGCCTCCTCATATCATACTAGATCAACGGGATAATCGGATGATCAATAAGCCGTTAAAATTGGTTACCTGATCTGCATTTTAAGCCTTTGCTAATCCACTCTTTTTTTTGTACGAGCGAAGACAAAAAAAAAAGCATAAAGAACATATGAAATTCGACGTCTGAATAGGCTGCGGTAGGGACTCCAATCCCGAAAATCCTAAGTCCCGGAAATCCTTGATTTGCCTATCAGTTGAGATGAAATTAGCCCTGCTTCGCTTGCTGGTTGAAGACGGGCTGTTGCAGCTGAGCTTTGAAGAATATGACCAACAAATTCTTATATATTTTTGACTTAAGACACGTTCGAGCTTTTCGCTGAGATAGCGTCATCTTCAATGGTTCCGGCGATAAGCAAATTAAAATAAAAAAAAATGAATATAATGATCATATTATAGTATTGTAATTACATTTTTCAAATAAAATGTACGAAACTTTGAGAGCTAAACTGTTGAAAGAAAAACAGAATTCCTAAATATCGGGACTAATCCCGATCTTGGGATTAAAATTAGATTGGATCTATATCACCTGATATTACGGTTGAGCTTGGCTTAGCATATATAAGTAGGTATGCGTGGTACATACATAGTGGATGTTGTGTTATCATCCCGTCTTATGGGATATGGTAATGAGCGGATCGATACTCGAATTTCCCAGTGGTAAATTATCTGGTCATCATCATAAACTCCCTCACCCCAGACAAATGCAACGATGATATGCGGAAGTTACATTTGAAAATATGTATGTGTAAGCACCAGCATCTGATCCGTTTGACCGTATATCCATGGTTCTTATTGTTATTGCCAAATATCTTTTGCGTGATATCTTCCTTTATGATTGCCGTCAATGTCTTCCAGCTCGTAATATGCGTTTCCTATCCTCTTTATTACTCTGGCTTTAATACCCCTAGGAGCTAATTTAGCATTAAAATGTTTTACTAAATTGCTTTGTGCGAAATTTCGACGTATCACTTCTTGACCAGGCTGAAATTCTCTCATACGTGATCGCAAGTTATACGTGCGTGTATTCTTATCGTGAGCTGCCTTAATTTTATTTTTGATGCATTCACGGATTACGGCAAACTGATCTTCCCTTAAAAGTTTAACACTGCCTTCCGCCAATAAACCTAAATTCTTCAGTAACTTATAGTCTCCACCGTGGGTGATCATGTGTTGGCCAAAAACTATGTAATATGGTGCGTTTCCGATTGTATGATGTAAACTGTTCCTCAGAGAGCAATTTATACTGCTTATGTACTTATCCCAATCTCTTTGATCTTTTCTAATAAAGGATCTTAGCGCCTCATTTATAGCACGGTTAACACGCTCAGATGCATTATACTGTGGTGAATAAACTGCTGTCCTCACATGACTGATACCACGGTTTTTCAAAAAGTTTGTAAACTCTTTGCAGGTGAACTGGGTGCCGTTATCGGAAACAATAGTTTCTGGTACACCAAAACAATCGAAAATATTTTCCTTAAGGTACTGAATAAGGAGATTTGCATTGAATTTCTTCACAGGTTTTAGAAAAGTAAATTTTGAGAAATGGTCCAAGATAATAAATACTCCAATATTCCCCGCTTTGGATCTAGGAAAAGGTCCAATTAAGTCAACATATAGGCGTTGAAATGGCCGGTCAGTTTCAATAAGTTCACCCATGGACGGTCTTAATATATAAGTCGGTGTCTTAGATGTTTTGCACAAATCACATGTCATTACATAATTGCGTATATCCGTAACTATTCCAGGCCAATATAAATTCCTTCGTACACGTTCAATGGTTTTCGCTATTCCCCCATGTGCAGACGTGGGCGTGTTATGAGCGGCATATATCACACTTTTTCGCAATTCCCTTCGTACGAATAGCTTCCAGACATCATCGTTTTCATTATGCTCATTTTCAAATGAAGACCGATAGTAAATATATTTATCTATTATCTTATAATCTGGAATTGAGCTGGCTAGAGATTTTTCCCTTAGCGCTTTATATTCATCCGAATCGAAATACTCTGACTCTAAATCAATTTCTACCATAGTTCCTTGTTCTATCTCGGCGATTTCTGCGTCTTCGCCATCGTAGACCCTCGACAATGTATCTGTCACTTTATTTTCTCTACCTTTACGATGCTCTATCAAGAAATTAAATCCTTGCAACTTCAGTGCCCACCTCGCTAACCTTCCGTTCAAATCTTTTTGGTGCATAAGCCACTTAAGACTGGCATGATCTGTAACGACCTTAAATTCATGCCCTTCGATATATGGCCTAAACTTTTTGATGGCTAAAACCACCGCTAAACACTCGAGTTCAGTCACTGTATAGTTCCTCTGAGCTCTGTTCAATTTATGAGACATGTACGCTATTGGTTTTTCAATTCCCTCTTCATCTGCCTGTGCCAACAGAGCCCCTACCACATACTGGCTTGCATCGCATTGCACTACAAAAGCTTCGAGTAGTTGGGATGAATTAGTAAAGGAGCTGTCGTAAGTTTCACTTTAATCGCATCAAACGCTTGTTGAGCATCCGAGTTCCATTGAAACTTACGTTTCTTAGTGAGCAATTCGGTCAACGGAAAGGTCAGGCTAGCATAATCGGCGATAAATCGACGATACCATCCTGTCATACCAAGGAATTGTCTAATGGGGCGGACATTTTTGGGTATCGGATAATCCGTAATAGCTTTAACTTTCTCGTCATCCACTGCTAACGATCCATTTCCAACAATAAATCCTAAATACTTCACTCGGTCGAGACCAAATTTACTTTTGCTAACATTCATAGTTAAACCAGCCTTCCTTAGTTGGGCGGCCACTTCCAATAGATGAGTAAGGTGTTCTTCAAACGTTTGCGACATTATCAGCAGATCATCAAGGTAGACGAATACATGAGATTTGAGGTGGTATGGAATCACTTTATCCATTAGTCGGCACATGGTTTGGGGAGCATTGCATAACCCAAAAGGCATACGCTTAAACTGATATAAAGGACGACTGGGAACCGTGAAAGCTGTTTTAGGGCGAGATTCTGGAGAGAGGCTTATTTGCCAAAAGGCATCTTTTAAATCAATTTTAGATATACATCGCACTGGCGGAAGTCGTGAAAGTAGACCTTCAATATTCGGCAAAGGATACGCATCCTTGACTGTCACTTCATTCAATTTTCTAGAGTCTAAGCAAAACCTAGCTTTACCTGGCTTAACCACTAACACACCTGGAGAAGACCAGGGCGAACCTTCAGCTTCTTCAATCACTCCTAGCTCGAGCATCCTATCAATCTCTTGGGAAAGAACTTTTTCCATTGCTAGAGAAATTGGGTAATATCTCTGTTTATTGGGGATGGCTGTGCCGGTATCTATAGTATGCTCTATCAATTTAGTTGATCCTAGCCCTTCTTTCTCGAATGATGGGAAGGCAGCTAGAACATTTTCTAAACGAGATCTCTGAGGTGACGTCAGTGCATCAAAATCTACTTCAGAAGATAATGTATTAATATTAGGTTCTGGTGTCACTTTTAAACCAAAAGCTTGCCAAAAGTCCATTCCACATATTACTTCATTCGCCACTTTCGGCACTAACAAATATTCAAACTCCTTCTCGCAGTGGTTAAACGATAATAATATCGAAATAGAACCTACAATATTTTGTTTCTTACCATCTGCTGGCCTAACGCTACCTAAAACTTTTCTATATCCGTACTTACGACCATCAATAATTGATTTGGCTAAATTTGACCCTATACAGCTCTTATTAGCTCCACTGTCCAATAGAGCCAGATAATCTTTTCCGAAAATATTTAGGTTGGCATACGGACGTATGTCAGACCCGTTGTAAACGATGGCTGAAATAATCATTTTTCGTAACTTTCTCTTCAGCTGCTAATAGTCATGCATACGCCTCGCTGATCTACTTTGTAAGGATTTCCTAGTATTATCTGAAAATATTCTTGCCCGAACACGTTGATAGTCGGCTAACCTAACATGGTAAGGTCGATAGCGAGATGGTGGGTGTATGGATTGCTTTGCAAGGTTATGAGGACCTCGAATCTCCATCTCGTTTGGCGCTAGTCTAGGTGTTTCGTTACGTTTCAACAATTTAGGTGGAATGTTATCAATCGATTTATTTGATAATGGGTTTAGTTCCGAGGCGGGTTCGATGGACGTCCGTCCAATGTCCGACGAACATCCCTCGTCTTGTTTTCCGACGGTTGGTTACACTTAGCACAATTCGGTTTGTAAGTGGTTACTTCCCCGCAACCATAACAAAAAACTCTCCTGCTCTTTAGTCAGTCATGATACCGATGGCCAATTTCTTCACAGTTCCAACATTTAAGGGAATTGATTGCTAACGCATCGATATCGGTCGTTACCTCTTCAATTTCTACATTCACATTACTTGTATCAGCGATCTTGTGTACCAATTCATAAAGATTTTTGCGGACTGGGTTCGCCCGAGGCGCAGACGCGTGTAAGTCTCTGAAAAACTTTTCGTGTTTTCGAACTTCTTTACGCAACGTGTGTATGTCCTCTATTTCCAAATGTAATAATTCATGTCGCAATTCCGGTTTCAGGTTTCGTAATAGAATTTCGACAAGATCAGATTCACTTATTTGAAATCTTAAGCGTTCGCTCATCATCATTACGGCATCAAAGAATTCGTCAAATAACTCTGTCGGTTTTTGCTTTCGTCTCCTAATCTCATCTCGAATTTTTGAATCGGTTGAGTAATCTTTGAACTGACGGCGAAGAGCGTCGCATAACTCAAACCATTCGAGATTATCTACGTGCTGCCTATACCTCCAAAACTATTTAAGTGCTTTTCCATCGAATATGGAATGTATATGTTTACATAAAACCTCAAAATTACCATTCAGATGTAAAGACGTTAGGGTATTGATACGATAGATGAACTGGTCCTTCGTCATACTATCCGTTAAACCATTAAATCTTATTTGCCAATTTCTACTAACATTCGACATTTTTTCGTTTGCCAAAGTAATATTACCTATGCCGATCGAATCCGTTCTTCGTGGATTAGTAAATATACGTCTGGAGTTTCTTTCTTCGTAAGGAACTTCCCGCGGCCATTCGACTGCTTCCTCATGTCGACGCTGGACTGGGGAAGGTGTTCTACCGCGATTTAAACTGATATTATGTAGCAAGGTTTTCATTTCATTCGTGATGGTACTAGTTATTTCATTACGGAAATCACTCAAAGACTGACTAATAATTTCCTGTACTCTACGTTCATTGACACTACCTACATGATTCGCTGAGGTCATACGAGGATTTCTCGGACTCTGCGATTGACCACCGACGTGAGTGCTCGCAGAAGTTACTCGAGGTTGAGGATTTTCTAGGCCCTGCCTACGTGTATTTCGTCGCTCTCGAGGTACTGCTCCCGTTCCTCGACTGTTGGAATCTCCGGTCGTTTTAAGATCTGAGAGGGCGCATGTTTGCCTACAAACTGGGCATGTTTGGTTGCTACCTAACCAGGTACTAATACACGATAAATGAAACTTATGCTTGCATGCCGTTTCGACTTTTCCGCATTAGTCAGAAAATTGTCACTACATATAGTGCAAATAGTGTTATTCATACTATCGGCTCCTCCGCTGGCCGAAGCCCTATCTGGACTATGAGTAATAGGCATATCGGTTGATTTATACGCAAAAAAAAAATAAAATAAAAATTAGCTAGTTAGTCAGTTCGGCAATATCAACTATTAGTCTAAGAGCTGGTAAGCATTTTTGAACAGGTATTTGAGGCACAATGAAAATTATGTACAATGCTTTTTTAATGGTATCTAAGTATAGAAATGCAGAACTGGCTAAGGGGTGGTGGGGCTGAGACTGCCATTGAATTTAACAAAAAAATTAATTTTTGCATTCTAAAAATGTTTTTGAGGCACTTTGAAAATTAGATATGTTAAAATTTAATATTTGAAAAATATAAAAAGAAATAAGCCAGATTATTAGGCTGGGTCTAAAACTTTGCCAGGTCATTGCAAAATAATTTTTTAATTGAAAAAATGTTTTTGAGGCACTTTGAAAATTAGATATGTTAAAATTTAATATTTGAAAAATATAAAAAGAAATAAGCCAGATTATTAGGCTGGGTCTAAAACTTTGCCAGGTCATTGCAAAATAATTTTTTTTTTAATTGAAAAAATGTTTTTGAGGCACTTTGAAAATTAGATATGTTAAAATTTAATATTTGAAAAATATAAAAAGAAATAAGCCAGATTATTAGGTTGGGTCTATATCAACATTCAAGTTGATATTTAAAAAATCTTTTATTTTGATTTTGTTTTTAAAAATTTATATTTTGTTTATTTTTGAGTTTAGATATTTTCCAACTAATTAGAATTTTCTTTTTTTTGAAGTTATTCAAAATTTTAAGTTAACACGAAAACTCAATTAAAATTATTTTAAAAATTAAAGTAAAGAGTACAAAGTAGTTAACACTATATTTACTCCCCCTCCAAGAAAATTTGAAACAAACAAATTATTAATTAATATTAAATGTAACCTTTTTTTGTTTTTTGTTGTTTAATGTATTTGTATTTAAATTAGTGTTAATAAGTATGTTTGCTGGTTTAAGTAAATCAATTGAAATATTTTTAATAGTATTATTGTATTGAATTGTAAATGTTTTATGTTTCTTAGATATAACTTTAAAAGGTCCTTCATAAGGTGATTCTAAATTAGATTTACGAAGAACTTTAACAAAAACATACTCACAATTTTCTAATTGTTTAGGAACGAAAACATTTTCTTTGTTATGATGAAAAACTTTAGAACGAACAAGTGAAAAATATTCTCTTATTTTATGAAGAGCGTCATTAGAAAAATCATGTTCTTTATTACTATTTGAAATAATTAATTCACCAGGTATTCTAAGTGTTTGGCCATAAACAAGTTCAGCAGATGAACATTTTAAATCTTCTTTAATAGAAGTTCGTAAACCAAGTAGAATGAATGGTAAAATGTCAGACCAATGAACCGAGTCGTTTGATGCTATAATTGCTGCTTTTAAAGTTCGATGAAATCTCTCTATCATGCCATTTGCTTGGGGATGGTAAGGAGATGTATGAATTTTATGAGAACCTAAAAGTTTAGTTAATTCTGTAAAAAATTTTGAGGTGAATTGTGAACCTTGATCTACTGTAATATTTAATGGTATACCAAATCGTGGTATATAATTTTGAATAAAAGTTTTTACTATAGTATTTGTTGAAATATCTTTAAGCGGATAAGCTTCAGGCCAACGTGAAAATCTGTCAATAATTGTTAAAATATAACAATTTCCATTTGAAACTGGAAGAGGTCCAACAATATCCATATGAATATGTTCAAAACGGCCTGATGGTATTTGAATTTTTTGGATAGGAGATTTAGTGTGTCTTGAAATTTTGGATTTTTGACAATTGATGCAAGATGAAGTCCAATCGTTAATCTCTTTACGCATGTTAGGCCAATAATATTTATTTTGAATTAATTTTCTAGTTGTTCTTATACTTGGATGAGATAATGAGTGAATTTTGTCAAATATAATTCTTCTCATAGAATGTGGAACATAAGGTCGAAAAGGTTGTAGAGAAACATCACACCATATGTTTAAATTAATAATTGGAATATGAATTTCTTTTAAATTATTTTTAGAATTTGGATCAGAAATGGTTTTTTGTAAAAATGTATCAGTTTGCTGTTCTTTATATAAAGTTTCTAAATTTATATCTTGAGTTGAAATTGCATTTATTTCTGGAATACGGGAAAGTGTGTCGGCAACTATGTTGTCTTTTCCACGTATATATTGAATATCATTTGTAAATTGAGCAATATATTCAAGATGACGTAGTTGACGAGGAGATCTATCTACTTTAGAATTTAGAACATGAATTAAAGGTTTATGATCAGTATAAATTGTAAAAGTTCTACTTTCAAGAAAATGTTTAAAATGTTTAATTGAATTATAAATTGCCAAAAGTTCACGATCAAATGTTGAATATTTAGTTTCTGTTGTAGTTAGTTTTCTTGAAAAATAAGCTAAGGGTTCTAGTATATTATTGCTAGTTTGTTGAAGAACTGCTCCAATAGCAACATTTGATGCATCTACTGCTAATGATAAAGTACCATTTTTGTCGAAATGTGTAAGTAAAGTATTTTTGGCAAAAAGTTTTTTAACATTTTCGAAAGCTGTTGTGGTTTCGTTTGTCCAATTTAATTGTTTGAGTTTGTTTTTAATTGCATGTGTTAACATTTCATGCAGAGGACTAAGTTCTGTTGCTAACATTTTAATATATCTGTGATAGTAATTTATCATACCTAAAAATTTTTGTAATTTATTTATAGAAATTGGTTTTTCAAAATTTGTTATGATTTCAATTCTATCTAAAGATGGTTTAATACCTTCGCCTGAAATTTCGTAACTTAAGAAATTTAATTTATTTACACCGAGAGTACATTTTGAAGGTTTAATATTTAAATTATATTCTTCAAGTCTTTTGAAAACTGATTTTAAATGATTTATATGTTGATCTTCATTATCACTGGCAATAAGAATGTCATCAATGTATGTAAATACAAAATCGAAATCAGAAAATACTTCATTAATAAAGCGTTGGAAAGTTTGAGCACTGTTTCGTAAACCGAAAGGCATTCTTACGAATTCAAACATTCCAAAAGGGGTAGTTATTGCAGTTTTATGAATGTCTTCTTCTGCCATTGGAATTTGGTGGTAAGCACGCACAAGATCAATTTTGGAAAAAAATTGTTTGTTTTTTAAATCAATTGTTAAATCGTGAATATGTGGTAAAGGATACCGATCTGGTGTAGTAATAAAATTAAGTCTTCGATAGTCTCCGCAAGGTCTCCAATCATTTGGTTCTTTTTTAGGAACGAGATGAAGTGGAGATGCAATAGGAGAATTTGAGGGTCTGCATATACCAGTTTTAACTAAAAATTCAAATTCAGTTTTAGCAATTTTAAGTTTGATTGGATCAAGACGTCTGGGTTTCGAAAATGGTAAAATACCTTTTGTTTCTATCCTGTGAACCGTATGGTGTTTAACTTTTTTAGTATAATCTGGTTCACAGGTAATAGACGGAAATTCATTAAGTAATTTTGAAAACTTATTTTCGACAATAGGAATTTTTAGTGAGAAAATATCAGAAAATCCAGAAGAACCAGTAACTTTAATTTTTGTAGTAGAATCCATTATTTCTTTATTTTTAATATTGACAATAATTCCGAAGTTTTCTAAAAAGTTTGCTCCTAAAATTGGTGTATCAATATTCGCAATAATGAATGGAAATTCAAAATCTCTTCTTAAACCTAAATCAATTTTAAGTAGTTTTGTACCGAAAGTTTCAATTGAAGAACCGTTTGCTGCAGTCAAAGTAAGATCCGAATTTCTTTTATAAATTTTAAATTTAGAAAAAGGAATAACTGATACAACTGCACCGGTATCGATAAGAAAATTAAGTTTATTGAATTTATCAAATATGAAGAGGCGACGAGTAGGTTTAATAATAGTTCCATTATCCGTCACCGTCATAATGGATCGTTTCAGTTTAAATTTTGTTCGTAATTTGAATTATGATTTTGATTAAAATTGCATGGGGGTATACATTTGAGAGCGTTATTCTTAAATTTTTTGTGATACCAACAAATAGTTGTTTGTGAATTAAAATTACGATTGTTTGAAAAATTTCTTGATCCTGAAAAATTTCGAGATTTAGATCTATTTCTATCTTTAGATCTTGAACGGATTTGTAATTGATTAATATCATTAGAAATTTTATTTAAATTTTGAAAAATAGTCGTGGTTAATTCAGTTAAATTTTTAACGCATGGTTCTAAAATATTATTATTTATACTTGAGACTACAGGAGATTTGGAAGAATGAGGTTTATTGATTAAATCAAAAAGTTTGTCAGCTAAAATAATAATTTCATCTCTGTTTTGATTATTATTGGAAGTCAAATGAATTTGTATTTCTTGTGGTAATTTACGAATCCACAATTTAAAGAGTAATTCTTGGCTAACTATGGAGTCAGAACCTATAAGTGATTTCATAAATCTGAATAATTCAGATGGTGAACGATCACCAAGTTCAGTTTTTGAAAATAATTGTTCTAATCGTTTTTCTTCGCTAAGAGAAAATCTTTCACATAGAACTTTTTTGATTGTATCATATTTATTAAAAAGAGGAGGAGGGTTAATAACATCTAAAATTTTAGATATAGTATCTCGTTGAAGAGTAATTAGAACATTTTGAAATTTTAAATTGTCATCATTGATATTGTTAATTTCAAATTGTCCTTCAACAAGCAAAAACCAGGCATCAGGACAATCTTGCCAAAATTGTGGTAATTTAATAGATTTAGTAGAAGGAAAATTTGTAAAGTTATCTTGTGTTGAAGTATTTTGTGTTGTATTAGAGATGTTGTTTTGTGTTGTATTAATGTTAGAATTTTGAGTTGTATTGTGAGTCATGATGTTATTTGTATGGTTGATATTTTGATTTTCTGCATTTGTAAATTTACGAGTTCGTATTGGTGAACGTAGAACCATATGAAAAAAAAAAAAAAATAAAATAAAATGAAAAATTTGAAAATTAGGAAATATTTAAGATTTTTTTTGGAAAGGGAGTTAACAATTTAAATAAAATATTTAATTTTATATAAAAAATAAGTAAATTTAAATAATTGTTAAAATATAAAAATAATCTTAAAATAAATTTGAAAGTTAAAAGGTTTAAAATTTTAATTTAAATTATAATTGAAAAATTTTAAATTTAATATTAGAATAAAAATTGTACTTACATAAAATTAAATTTAATAAAAAAATATTAAAATTAATAAGTAGTTGATTGATGATTGGCAATGGCATTTACGTTATTCGAGAAATTTTGATTGTTGATAAATATTTTCGTTTTGATTGTAGTTGGAAGTCTGGCCAGTCTGGTGACTAGAAGGTCTATTGAGTTTCATAAATTTTGTTAAGCACAAATATTTTGAAAATATTTGGATGTTGTTGAAATTAGAATATATTCACACTCCAGGATCTAGGGTCGATTGGATAGGAAAAATTGTTTGCGAATGAAGTTAAAGTACGTAGCAATTTATTGAGTTGTGTTGTTCTACTGTGGAAAATGTTGCTTTTGCATTGATTGTAGATGAAAATTAAATTGATGTTGGTTAAACTTTCACTGGTTCCAATAGTTGAAGTAGCAGAGATTGAGATCGTAATTTTGTGAAAATGATTTTCACACAGTTAAAAAAGGTTCGCGGGATCGCCAATATATTAACATTCAAGTTGATATTTAAAAAATCTTTTATTTTGATTTTGTTTTTAAAAATTTATATTTTGTTTATTTTTGAGTTTAGATATTTTCCAACTAATTAGAATTTTCTTTTTTTTGAAGTTATTCAAAATTTTAAGTTAACACGAAAACTCAATTAAAATTATTTTAAAAATTAAAGTAAAGAGTACAAAGTAGTTAACACTATAGGGTCTAAAACTTTGCCAGGTCATTGTAAAATATTTTTTTTTTTTTAAATTGGAAAAAATATTCTTGAGGCACTTTGGAAATTAAATATGTTAAAATTTTATATCTGAAAAATATAAAAAGAAATAAGACAGATTATTAGGTTGGGTCGAAAAATTTGCCAGGTCATTGCAAAATATTTTTTTATTTTTAAATTGGAAAAAATATTCTTGAGGCAATTTGAAAATTAAATATGTTAAAATTTAATATTTGAAAAATATAAAAAGAAATAAGACAGATTATTAAGTTAAGTCTAAAACTTTGCCAGGTCATTGCAAAATATTTTTTTATTTTTAAATTGGAAAAAATATTCTTGAGGCACTTTGAAAATTAAATATGTTAAAATTTAATATTTGAAAAATATAAAAAGAAATAAGCCAGATTATTAAGTTGGGTCTAAAACTTTGCCAGGTCACTGCAAAATAATTTTTTTTTAATTGAAAATTTGTTTTTGAGGCACTTTGAAAATTAGATATGTTAAAATTTAATATTTGAAAAATATAAAAAGAAAAAAGCCAGATTATTAGGCTGGGTCTAAAACTTTGCCAGGTCATTGCAAAAAAAAGATAAAACCGTTGAAAATCTTACAGAAAAATCAGGATTATCAAACAGCATTAATAAATCTTGGAGTTGCCCACATATCCGGTTCGCGAGAGGAAATATTTGAATCTCTAGAAAAATACGTTTGTGAAATTTACGGCTTCCAGAACTGCACAAACATAAATGAAGCCAGGTTTAAAAAATTTTGTGCTGTTTTCAAAGCCAATAAAAAAGACGAGCCGTTCAAAAAATTGTTAAAAAACTGTGACCCTTCTGGATTGCCTCCGTGTAAATCCGAATTATACGAACACCTATTAAGATCACAATACATAACTAATATTTGGCGTAATGCGTATTTACGTTTTCCTACTTCTTTAACACCAGACAGAAACGGATGGGAATAGAATGCTGATTCACTGGAATTTCATTGGTTTGATGGAGATTGTGCTCCAAATTCAGTAATTAATGCTATTATAGACGAAGCGAATACTGTCGATGAAAACAGCACAGCAGGTAAGCAGCAAGAATTTTTTTATAACAGAATTTTTATAGTTTATCAGTTAATAAATTTTAAATATACATTTATTATTATTCACAAATAATTCCGATTACTTCGAAGAAGACGAGTATTCAAGCTGCGACGAACAGAACGATGAAGATACAAATTCAGATTCTGAATAAAAAAAATCAATATGTTTTTTACTTTTACAAATACTTAGATTATACATTTTTTCAATAAAAAAAAAATATTTGTAGTGACCTGGGAAAGTTTTAGACCCAACCTAATATTCTGGCATATTTATTTTTATATTTTTCAAATATTAAATTTTAACATATTTAATTTTCAAAGTGCCTCAAGAATATTTTTTCCAATTTAAAAATAAAAAAATATTTTGCAATGACCTGGCAAAGTTTTAGACCCAACCTAATAATCTGGCTTATTTCTTTTTATATTTTTCAGCTATTAAATTTTAACATATTTAATTTTCAAAGTGCCTCAAGAATATTTTTTCCAATTTAAAAATAAAAAAATATTTTGCAATGACCTGGCAAAGTTTTAGACCCAACCTAATAATCTGGCTTATTTCTTTTTATATTTTTCAGCTATTAAATTTTCACTTATTTAATTTTCAAAGTGCCTCAAGAATATTTTTTCCAATTTAAAAATTAAAAAATATTTCGCAATGACCTGGCAAAGTTTTAGACCCAGCCTAATAATCTGGCTTATATCTTTTTATATTTTTCAAATATTAAATTTTAACATATCTAATTTTCAAAGTACCTCAAAAACATTTTTAGAATGCAAAAATTAATTTTTTTGTTAAATTCAAGGCCAGCTCTGCCCCGCCACCCCTTAGCCAGTTCTGCAGTTCTGTTTTATACTTAGATACCATTAAAAAAGCGTTGTACATAATTTTCATTGTGCCTCAAATACCTGCTCAAAAATGCTTACCAGCTCTCCTACTATATATATCTTTCGCAAAAAAAAGTTATTATGAATTAAAGTTAGTTTTGTACCTTATAGGCTTACAATCAAAATTCAAAAATAAATAATAATAGAAAGACTACTCTGTAGGGTATGTCATGGCGGATAACCTACTGAGAAAGGAAAATGTTTGTTAATAAAACGTTGTTGTTGTTGCTTCGCTTATCCCTGCCATGCTGGTATAAAATTACTAACTTACCAATTTACTTCTTCTGTTTGATAACCCTATTTGGTCTATGAGGATTGATCAACATCCTTAGAAGAAGTTTTTAGGTGAAACCCGATTTTACATAACGATATATGTATATAAAACCTTTTTAAATTTTTTTTTGTTTTCAATATGAAACGAAGAGTAAGATTAAGCGAACAGCTAAATCAGAATTATCCTCTAAGTTCGACTAAAAAAAAAGTATTAATATCGTATCATCTATGGAAAAGTTAAACCAACGGTATGAAATCAGGTATTCCCCGAATAAAAAAAAATCCTGTTTTATAATCTTTCCACTTCAAGCATAAAAAGAAACTAGAACAATCCTTAGTAAAATCCGCGGAAAGATTTCGAAATAATCCAAATTCAATAAGTCCTTCTTCTTCTACTAAGGCAAAAAAAAATTATCAAAAATATACGAGCTTAGACAAGGGTGTGATGATTTTAATTTTTACACTACATAGGTAGGATTATTTCGGGTGAAAACCAACTTACTCAGAGATAAGCTTTCAACCGAAATTTGCAATTCCTGAAAAATTGTTTAAACAACATGTCTGGCCCTGCGTTGGGCGCCAAAATTTTCTGTAACGAACTTTCTCCTAAATTCAGCTGCTTAGAAAAATATTCAGGGATTAGGGTAGGTGCTTGTACTCGAGGCGGGTCTGCATACCTTGCTATGCTACAACTTAGCTCAGGGAAAAGGAGTGGGCTTGCCTCGGTACTTACAACGAAAGCGTTACTAAAAATTTAAATGTATGCAGAGAGAGATAATTCAACAAAACAAAAGAAAACCAGCGAAATAAAAAAAAAAATTACCGCAGCCTTGTACACAATTGTATACCTATCATCATGGGATACGTCTACACTGGCGAGGAATCATGCAGCAACAACAATAATCGAAAGAGGGAGGTGAAAGGTGGCATTTCCCCCTCTGTCTTTACCCACCCAACCTGTTAATGAATTACGTAAATTTTTGTTCATTAACCCAATATCATACTTACTCAGTTTACCATGATCTAACCCTACATTTCGTCATTAAATAAAGGCAACTCAGCAATTCATTTTGGAAATTGTATACAAAAACTTTAATAATTTCATAATAGTAATACTTTACATCTAATTGTGATTACAACTAACCTAATAGAGAATTCTTTCCCTCTTTTTTTCTCTCTTAACCTCAATAATAACTTACAAGGATAAGGTATCATTTATTTTTTTCTTATTTTATTAATTAAATTTATATCTTTTCAAAATCCTTAAGCCAAGTTTTGTTTTCTACTCTAAGCAAACGTTTAAAAAAATTATCCAACCCGTTGAAATCGGTTTCCTAACTTTTAACTCAGGATAAGAATCAAATCAAAAAAAAAGAATTTCTAAATTACGTAATTATAATTACTTCCACCTATGTATATGTACCTTTAAACAAAAAAATAAAAGTTTCAATTCAATTAGGTACATTTACATAGGTAAGGATGCCAAAATCTATAACAAAAGGTATATAAAAAGAATATATGCATGTAATTGTAACTAAACACTTACATTATCATCTGCTGCATCGATGCGACGATGGGCCCATCGACGTCGATGAAGTTCGATGTTGCGTTGCGTTTATGATGTTGCTGTTGGTAAAATTTAGTGAATATATGTTTGATGCGCGACAAAAAAAAAAAACACCAACAAAAACCAATTTGATATAATCAAAGGGAGTATATGTAACCATTTGTATGCTTCAACCAAATGTGGAAAAAATTTGCTGTTCAGATAACAACAAGCTAGAGTTTAAGCCTTCTGAGGCCATCAAAATGGTAAAACGAGGTTCGATGACTTTGTTTACACATATGTACATGTTTGAATGAAATTATTTAGTTTAAAGTTTCTTGCTGTTGTGCTTTTAACTATAAAGTGATTCCATTAAAAAACATTCGAAAAATGATAATTACGACAAAAAAATAAAAGGTTAACAATATTGAAAAATTTTAATAAATCTTTTTTTTTGTCATAAAGAAAAACAAGTATAAAAACAAAACTCTATGCGTATTTGAACATACCCAAAAATATTTCTAATTCCAATTCATTTGTAGAAATAAATTTTTTTATTTTTTCTTTTTTCCTACCGATCACCCTTTCTAACTTATTTTAGATAACCTAATCTACACTAATCCGCCTTCGGAAGGTTTCTCGGGAACGGGAACTGGGCCTGAATCATCTGCTCATAATGAAGCTG
This sequence comes from Eurosta solidaginis, assembly GCF_040869045.1. NCBI lineage: Eukaryota > Metazoa > Arthropoda > Insecta > Diptera > Tephritidae > Eurosta > Eurosta solidaginis. The sequence continues at coordinate 164,590,103 of NC_090319.1, read as the reverse complement.
CAACGATGCGCGTGGAACAGGATTTTATTTTGATTTGGCTGCACAGCACTATGCAACTATTTGTGGCATATAGGAGATGATGGAACGTAGATTTCGTTTTAAATTCCTATTTATTTGTTTATTCATTTAAAATTAAATTCATAATCGTAAAAAAATCAAATTATTTTTTCACTTGCGAAAATTACTTGTATTTATTTTACGGTGATAATTATATGACGTAACAGTCCTTCTATATTTTTAACATCCTTAGTAATTTCACCCCTTTTCTTTTGTGGTTTATTCAGCAAAAATTCGAATTTTCGGACTTTTTCGAAACGTTTTAATTTTTGTAGGTTTTCTAACAGTTTTTTTTTTCTAGGTATAAGATTCGAAATTTTTATTCAAGTTTTTTTTTTTAAATCATTCTCGTCCTTTCGACTTTTTTGCGAAATTTGAAATTCGTATAATCTGTATAATTTTCGTCTTATAAATTTTTTTGTACATCGAAATTTTTATGAGAGATTTTAGAATTCAGTAAATTAAACAACCTGTCCAACATATAATCACGATTTTTAATTCTTTTCCAGTTTTTGGCATTCTTTCGAAAACGTTTTTGAAAATTTGGAAGTGTTAATGAATATTATTTTTCGCTACGAATTTTCAATTTTTTTTTTTTGTTTCCAACAAAACACTTGGGAATACATCTTTTTTGTTTTTGGTTTTTTCTTTTGAAACGCTGCACAATTTTAATTTCTCCCTTTTTTTCGCAGTTCTTAAAGATTTTTGAAACTTTTTAGCTCTTTCAACTATGGAGCATTTTTCAACTCAAAAAACAGAATTTTAGCGTTTTTTTTGGAATTTTCTATTTTTTTACTTTTTTTTTAACTTTCAAAATTTGTTTAGTTTTTTTTTTCGTAACTTTTAAATAATTTGTTCGTTTTTTTTTAAACAGCACATATAATCAATGAGCCTTTGCCAACAGTTGCATAAAAACTTGTGTTTTTTTTTTTATAATTGTTCCACAATTAGTTATCTTATTTCAATTTTGTCATTTTAATTTGTCCACCTTTTTAATTTAATTTCCGGACGAATATGCCTTAATACAGCGGAACTGATATACCGCGACATACTTTATATTTGGCTCTAGCCACAGACACGACCATCCTCAATCAACATCATCGAAAAACTGCCTTTTTCCAAAACGACTCATCGCGCTCTACCCTTTTGTTAGCTATAGCCTCCTCATATCATACTTGATCAACGGGATAATCGGATGATCAATAAGCCGTTAAAATTGGTCACCTGATCTGCATTTTAAGCCTTCGCTAATCCACTCTTTTTTTTTTGTACGAGCGAAGACAAAAAAAAAAAAAAAGCATAAAGAACATTATGAAATTCGACGTCTAAATAGGCTGCGGTAGGGACTCCAATCCCGAAAATCCTAAGTCCCGGAAATCCTTGATTTGCCTATCAGTTGAGATGGAATTAGCCCTGCTTCGCTTGCTGGTTGAAGACGGGCTGTTGCAGCTGAGCTTTGAAGAAGATAGCCAACAAATTCTTATATATTTTTGACTTAAGACACGTTCGAGCTTTTCGCTGAGATAGCGTCGCCTTCAATGGTTCCGGCGATAAGCAAATTAAAGTAAAAAAAAAACGAATATAATGCTCATATTAAAGTATTGTAATTATATTTTTCAAATAAAATGTACGAAACTTTGAGAGCTAAGCTGTTGAAAGAAAAACAAAATTCCTAAATCTCGGGACTAATCCCGATCTTGGGATTAAAATTAGATTGGATCTATATCACTGATCACCTGATATTACGGTTGAGCTTGGCTTAGCATATATAAGTAGGTATGCGTGGTACATACATAGGTGATGTTGTGTTATCATCCCGTCTTATGGGATATGGTAATGAGCGGATCGAGACTCGAATTTCCCAGTGGTAAATTATCTGGTCATCATCATAAAGTCGACTCTCGAAAATCATACTCTACAAGTCACTTATCGTCCTGATATATGGTGCAGAAGCATGGACCATGACAACATCAGAAAAAGCGGCTCTGGGAGTGTTCGAGGGAAAAGTTCTTCGAAAGATATATGGACCTCTACGCGTTGGCGATGGCGAGTACCGAAGAAGATTTAACGACGAGCTGTATGAGCTTTACGCAGACATCATCATAGTCGAGCAAATTCAAATACAGCGGCTGCGCTGGCTAGGCCATGTTATGCGAATGAAAGATGACGCTCCGGCCAAGGAAGTGTTTCTATCGGAACCCGAATGGGAGCAGAGGTAGAGGGCGGCCCCCATTTCGCTGGAAATACCAGGTGGAAAACGATTTAAACTCCCTTGGTGTCACCAATTGGGCCGGTTCGCAGAGAGAAGAAGCGACTGGCGCCCCTTGTTGGACGGCCATAATTTAAACGGTTATGTGCCAATTAAGTAAGTAAGTAATGGGGTCTGTGCGAGGCAACGAAATCTGTTAACTGAGGAACGCCGCAGGGTGGGAATTTATCACCAATGCTGTGGACGCTGGTTATTAACCAGTTGCTTAGGCGGTTCAACGGAGGACCAGTCAAACTTACGGCATATGCAGATGACGTCTCAGTCATCATAATCGGCTGATGTCTAACAGCAATTAGCTCTCTGATGGATCCGGCATTTCGGGATGTACATGCCTGGGCATATGGAGTCAGGTTAACCGCCAACGCGTAGTATTATTTACTAGGAAGTATAAGGTCCCTAATTGGGCTAAGCCTAAGCTTGGAGGGGTAACCCTGTAAGAAAATTATAGCACAAAGCATCTAGGAGTTATACAAGATGGTAAATTGTAGTGGAATCTCCATGTGGAAGAGAGAACAAAGAAAGCCTCCGCGGAACTGTATGCATGCAAGAGGATGCTAGGATGCACGTGGGTCCTATCACCCAAACTCTATTGGGTATTTGCGACAATTGTCAAACCCATACTTTACTATGGGGTTCTTGTTTGGTGGACAGCCACACAAAAAGTACGTATACCAAAAAACTTGAGAGGGTATGCAGAGTATCTATGATTAGCATAACGGGAGCCTTAAAAACTACCCGACAGCAGCATTGCGTGCTATTCTACACATCCTTCCTGTATAACTAACGAGCAAAAGTATCGCGTTAGCAAGTGCAATAAGGCTTAAGGCCTGGGGGCAGCTTGAGTGCAGACCTCATGGCCACAGCAGTATAGTGCCGTCTAATATCGGGCAAACTGAATATATGGTCCCGTTCCTGAGATTCGAAAGAGATATTAGGGCTACAATTGAGCCGGAGGGTTGGTGCCGGGTGCAGAAATGGCAAGACATACTATACACCTGTATACGGATGGCTCCAAATTAATGGAAGGGGTTGAGTCTGCTGTTTACTGATAAGCAGATCCTGCAGGCTGCCAGATTACTGCAGCGTTTTTCAGGCAGATATTATAATAGTAAAGAAAGCAGCAGATATTCTGGAGGAAGCGTGCTTAAGCTGCAGTCACGTCAATATATATATTGATAATCAGGCTGCGATTAAGGCAATAATCTCACACAGTAATTCATCTAGAAGTGTTCTGAAATGCAAAGAAGCATTGGAAAAACTTCGCTCAGGCCGGACCATACATCTTTACTGTGTTCCCGGTCATAAAGGGATAGAAGGTAATGAAAAGGCCGATGAGTTGGCAAATGGGGGGGGGGGGGGGGGGGGGGCAACACTCGCTGAGTCGACGATAGACGTCCCAATCCGCTTGGGTGAAATTAAAAGGAGGATCCATCAAGAAGGAAAGGCGTGGACAATAGCGCGGGGCTGCAAAATTTCTAAGATCATGTGCAAAGCCTAGAATCATAAAGTGGCTCATATCTCTGAAGAGAGAAGACTTAAGGCTCACGATGGGCGTACTGACTGGACACTCCTTCTGGCGTCACATGCTTATAAGTTGGGCCTCGTCAGTAGCAGCAAGTGTAGGAATTTTGAGCCGCAAGAAGAAACGGTTGAGCACGTTCTGTGTTCGTGTCCTGCGCTCGCCAGGTTAAGGCTCCAGCTATTAGGGGCAGCAGATTTGCCAGATCTCGAGGCAGCAATTAAGCTGGGTCCTAGAAAACTGCTAGTATTTGCCAAGAGGACTGATTTATTCTATAACATATGTCCTGGCACTTGATTTGGGTTCTTTCGTTTGGTCGTCAAACAAGTTCCGGTAACGCTATCGACACATTCAATCTATGTGAGGTCTTTATTGACCGGTCAGTTCAACACAACCTAACCTAAGGAGCCAAGTACAAGAAGCCATTGCACATTTTTTAAATAATATAATAGACGTTCGAAGTGAACGGACGTGTTTTCTGTGCTGATAACTGTATCTTATTATTATTCTGTTTGTTGCTAAGTTTGTTACCTTAGTGGTTCTAATTAACATAATGGTCAGCTGTGCTAAATGTAATCTGCAATGCCTGCAAGGCTATTATTTATCTTATGGTATTTGCAATTACGGCGGTCACGGTGGTGTGATGGTAGCGTGCCCCGCCTACCACACCGTATGCCCTGGGTTCACACACCGGGCAAAGCAACATCAAAATTTTAGAAATAAGGTTTTTCAATTAAAAGAAAATTTTGTCTAAGCGGGGTCGCCCCTCGGCAGTGTTTGGCTAGCGCTCCGGGTGTATTTCTGCCATGAAAAGCTCTCAGTGAAAACTCATCTGCCTTGCAGATGCCGTTCGGAGTCGGCATAAAACATGTAGGTCCCGTCCGGCCGATTTGTAGGGAAAATCAATAGGAGCACGACGCAAATTGGAAGAGAAGCTCGGCCTTGGATCTCTTCGGAGGTTATCGCGCCTTACATTTATTATTTTTTTTTATTTGCAATTACCAAATCCACATAGAGTGCTCAAATATTTCTATTGATACTGCTAATATGCTGAATGACAATAACAACTTAATGTACAACTGTGACAATTGTGTTGCCATGTTCTATCGTGCTAAAGTTCACAAAGCTTCAAAAAGTGTTGACGTGCTGCCGAATTTTTTGAAGTTGCTCAGTCCAACTGAGACACAATTGGATTGTAAACCAAACTCCAACAATAAAATTCGTACGCGCTCTACATCTAAGGTCGTTGCACCTACGTTAACAAATGACTAATCTACCTCTCAGCAATCAACAATTGTTAAGCCCGTAACTTCATGTTTTTGTAAGCTACAAGTGGCTGCATTTGTCATCATTTAAGCCGTCTGTTACTGAAGACAATATTGTGCAGTACATCTCGATACACGCTAATATTGATGCTTCTAATATACGCTGCACCAAGCTGATAAAAAAAGATACAGACATCAATTCTCTAGAAACGCCCCGATTCTAGTGTGGTAACAACATTCTTCACCACGGTAACGAAATCATGTGGCAACTTTTAAAAATAAAGAATTTTAAGCGCAAATAAGTAAAGATAATAGTAAAAAAGTGTTGCCTCTTGCTATACATATTTGTATACATTATGTACTTTCACAGAATAAATTACAATATACAATATAAATGTAGAAAGTTATCATGCATAATATACATATACGCATCGTCCCGTTTATTCGTTAACCTCGTTTCTACAAGTGAGACATTTTCGGTAAAGCCAACACGGTTGCCACATCATGTTTTCATTTGGGACCAAAATTCATCGAAAAAAAAGACCAAATTTTTGTTTTATTTTATTAGTATAAAATACAAAATTTTAGGATGTTTCCATATAAAATTTTACTAAACATAGTGAAGACTTTCCTTTAATTCAAGCTGAACAAATAAATATATGTTCATGCAACCAAAAATGGTACTATATTTAGACATAGGATAAGTCTTTGTCTTTCACCAACCAAACGTTGTGAACCTAGTTTTGGTCACAAAGCTCTTGGTTCTAATACTGTTTTCACACAGAAACTTAATGATCTCATTTCACCTGCTAATGAAATCGTAAATTTTTTGCTTTCACACAGAAGTAACTGCTCTATTAGTATGAAGGATGAGACAGACAATCATAGCGGTACGATACAAGGTGGGAGCATGGTGACATACCTACAAACAAAAAAAATTCCATGTACTTGTAAATTCGATGGACAAATGTCAAAAACGTACTGCGACGGTAGTTGATGTATCAAATCAAATAAAAAAGGTTATAATCAGCTGTTCGATGCGGCCACCTTGTATAGTTCCGCCATGCAGACAATGACATTTGCTTTGACAAATGACATTTGCTTTGACAAACTAAGAAGCGGAAACGGAAGCGGAACGCTGCCAACAGAGTTGCATTTTGCTTTTGACTTCATTAGGCATTCGATTAGCTACTAATGAAATAATAATGTATTCGAATTTTGTAGGGAAGATTGAGCTCAATAAGCGTCTTAATGTAGAAAATTGCCTTTATTATTCAATAAGCCGTCTGTGTGAAAATAGTATAACATTATGTTGTTGATTGCAATGAATTAAATGTATATTGCAGTTAGGTTTTAGTAAGAAACGGTTCAAAATTTGCGTTCTGGTGTTGCCGAACTATGTATGTGGAAAACTCAGTAAATCATAAATGAAACTAAGCAATTTTGTTAGTGCAATTCTTATAGATGCTTACGTTTTTCCTTAACGGTTAAACTTCATATCAGAGCCTAGATTCAGTAAGTGTGAGTTTTGATCACAGGCCTCAGAGGTTTTGCTAGCACCTACGGGAATAGTTTTATACAAAATATTTCTTCCAAAATCAAATATCTTTTGAATTTGCTTCCTTCTGTCTTCGAGTTAAAATATTTCTTGTGCCAAGATACTTAGTTTTCAATTACTTTGCGTGGCTGAACACCACAATAGTCCTGGAATTCCTTGAACTCATTGAGCCGGGTGAGAAAGATTTACATATCAACGTGCCAAACGAGAAGTAATGCATAGAATTTCTTTGTATAAGTTTTGAAAGTGTTAGGCTCACGGCAGAGTGCTCACTATAAGCTATGCTACGTGAGAAGCAATTTTTATTTTCATATATTTTACATAGTGTTGTATAGCCGATAGAAATAATCGGTTATTTCATCAACAATTAACGACAATGTGTTTGCCAACAGTTTTCTTTTTAATGCCTGGCATAAATTATATCCTAGGTGAAATGTTATTATTCTGGTACATTTTATTGACTGAGTAATTTTTTATGATGAGGGTTCCATTGAAGTAAATTCACAATTATATGGGGGCTAATGAAAGTGTGGCGAATTTTTGGCCAAGATTGTGAATTTTTACCTGAGTGAAAAAGGAAGAAAAGTACCAATCGTAGCTACTGCCTAAAAAGGACCAAAATTGAAGAAGAGGGACCAGCGGACCAAGACCATTTTTTGTCCAAATGAACCAAAGTGGCAACGGTGAAAGGGAAGAAAACTACCTTTAAAATTTCTCCACAGACACTGGTGAGTTTTTCAGTGATGACAGCATTACCACTTGGGCCAGAATCGCGGAAAAAGAACTGGTAACGATATTCGGTTACATAATGTTCTGGGTACTATTTTACCGGTAACGCTCAGAATCGGGGCGTAAGAGTAACTTTTAAAATACGTGCATTAACAGTGGATTATAGCAAGGTTTTTAATGCTGCGATATGGCCGACAAATGTCCCTATTAGGCCCTTCCGTTTTTCCGAAGGCGGTAGATGTAGATGACATTAGTCCTATTAAAAAATGCGTGTTATGTGTTCAATTCAAAGTCATAATGTTTATTACCAAAACATGTCTGGAATGCGGACAAAAGCAAACTGGTTGTATGCTGCTACATCTCAATGTGTTTATGACGTCTTCGTGGTAGTTGAGACTTGGCTTAATCCTGACTTCTTCAGTGAAGAATTTTTTGATAGAAATCTTTATACTGTTTTTCGCAGAGGCGGAGATGGTGTGCCGTTGAATACTACGCGTGGAGGTAGAATCTTAATTGCAGTGAAGTCAGATTTACGTGCAATTGAAGTAGCACTGACAAAAATTGTTCCTTTAATTGAAAAGCTTTGTGTTTCCATTTCCAGTGAGGATGATTTAATTTTCATCTGTGTGTCTTATATTCCACATAATAGTTCTAATAGTTTATATCTCGATCATATAGATAATATCCTAATTTTAAATATGCCAAATGTAAATGCCCAATTGGGTGTACTGGGTGATTTTAATTTAAATAAAATAGTGTGGTCTAATCATTCGCTCATTCCTAGCAATGTAAACAGTGCGAGTGAAATATATTTTATTGATGGTTTATTTGGCCTACAAATTATGCAAATAAATCATTTCGCGAATGATCTTAAAAGGATTTTGTACTTATTCTTTATTAGTCCTGATTTAAAATTCAAAATAACTAAGTCTCTCGATCCCATATCTCCCACTTATAAGCACCATAATCCACTTATTATGGAACTAGAATTTTACAAATATCGTAGTCATCGCGGAGATGCTACTCCTAAATTTTATTATGCGCGTTGTGATTTCAATCGAATTAATAATCTTATCATATCCGAGGAATGGTTAACCTTATTCGCGGATCGTTGTCTTACTGAATCTTTTGATATATTTACGAATAAAATTGCTAAATCTCTATGGAAAATATTTTTCACGTGGTGTTTGTAAAATGCCATGGCATAATAGACAATTGAAAAAGCTCAAGAATCTACGCAATAAATTCCACAAGCTTTATAAAACTTCTGGCAATTTGCAACATAAAATAATGTATGAGAAACACATGGTGGAGTATAACTGTCTTAATAAATTTCTTTATAAAAACTATTTATTAGGATTCGAAAGTAATATTAAATCCAATCCCAAGGCATTTTGGAGTTTAATTAGCTCAAAACGTTCGTCTTCGATTATTCCGATCTCAATATCTTACAATGATAAGAAATCAAATACTATTGTTGAAAGTGCAAATTTGTTTGCCGAATTTTTTAGATCTAATTTTGTTGATGACGGCATACCGGATGATGTCTCGAGTGTTCAGTTTATTCCAACTTCGCTTGACTTTGGTTCTTTAGTGTTAACGGAGGAGGTCATCATCGACGCCATAAAAAATTTAAAGTGTTCCAAGCAAGCAGATGTGCATCAATTATCTACGTTCAAGCAATGCATTTCATCTTTGGTGGAACCAATACTATACTTATTTAATTTGTCCCTTAGATCAGGTAACATTTTGGATAAGTGGAAAGTTACATCGGTAATTCTAGTTTTTAAATCTGGAAGTAAAAATGATGCATCGAACTATAGACCAATTTCTAAAATAAATAATACTGTCAAATTGTTTGAAAAGATCATTAGCTCAAAGCTTTCATTTGCTATCAAACCATACATATCGCTGTCCCAACATGGTTTTATACTAGATCGATATACAGTTACTAATCTTGCTGTTTTTTCCAATTATTGCTTCTCGGCGTTTGCAGATGGTTTGCAAGTCGATTCCATCTATACGGATCTATCTAAAGCATTTGATAGAGTATCTCATAACTTATTAATTCACAAGCTACAGTTATTTGGATTTCACTCATCATTTTAAGCCTGGGTGAAATCACATCTAACACACAGAGTTAACTTTGTGGTTGTTGATGGTGTAAAATCATTTTCATATAGAGCAACCTCTGGGGTTCCTCAATGAAATATTCTTGGTCCTCTATTTTTTGTTATTTTCATCAATGATTGTTCAAAGTGCTTTACAGTGTGTGAACGTCTACTTTATGCCGACGACTTAAAGATATTCAAAAAGATAAAAACTCTATCTAATTTTGAAACATTACCTTTGAAGTAACAAATTTTCAGGAATGGTGCCTTCGTAATAAACTATCTATTAATATTGATAAATGTTGCTCGGTTAACTTCTGGAAAATTAGGTCACCACTTCAGTCTTCGTATTCTTTTTCTGATACTGTCCGTAGATCCAGTAATAAAATCAAAGGCCCTGGTGTTGTATTTGACTCAAATTTTACATTTACTAAACATTTGAATTACGTCATACCTAAGGCGTATTCCTCGTTAGGGTTTATTGGGCGCAATGACTCTGAATTTAAGGATCCATACACAAAAAAAAATTTCTTTGTAATACTTTTGTTAGATCTATATTGGAATATGCTTCTATAATCTGTAATCCGTTTTATGAAGTACACACTGTGACGAATATTGGCAGAACTAAGGGATACTATACAATAAGCAATCACTTGTATCTACATAAACAAATCAATCATTATGTCTACACATGTGTGCATGCAGCAGCGGCGAGGTACTCACAAAAGTATGCAATCATCAGCGGAGTGGTTCTCACATACACATGCATATTTCTGAGATACTCACAAAAGTATGCAATATTCAGTGAACTAGTAAATTCTAGAAGGAGAAACGCCTAGAAATATGCGAACGAGGAAACCGAAGAGTATAAAAGCAGCCCCAGATGAGGTATGAGCAGTCTGTTTGATTTAAGCACGCTATTGTTTGTGAAGTGTTATTGTGAAGTACTTTCAAGTAGTCTAATAAAGACCATTTTTGCATTATTGAATATTGGAGTTATTTATTCAACAGTTTAGCGATTCTAACGTTAGCAGAATATTTGGAATAAGCGGAATTTCGCTAAATTCGTTCAAATACTAATAGAATTGAAAGGGTTCAAAAAATGTTTTTAAAATTCGCCTTGTCCGGTGTTAGGTTCGATTTACCTATTCCATCTTATGTTTCTCGTTGCAAATTGATTAGTTTGCATACTCTTGCCAGTAGAAGATTGATTTCCGGTTTAGTAGTTCTTCATGATGTCTTAAATGGAGCTTTCGACTGCCCTTATTTATTACATTGTGTAAACTTTAATATTCAAATACGATGTCTGCGTTGTTGTTGTTGTAGCGATTAGTTACTCCCCGAAGGCTTTGGGGAGTGTTATCGATGTGATGGTCCTTTGTCGGATACAGATCCGATACGCCCCGGTAACACAGCACCATTAAGGTGCTGGCCCGACCATCTCGGGAGCGATTTATATGGCCACATTAAACCTTCAGGCCATCCCTCCCTCCCCACCCCCAAGTTCCATGAAATAAGCCATAATGCGTCATAATGATTTGTTTACAGCTGACCTTTGCAAAACAAAGTATGCTCAGAATGAACCTATTATCAGACTATTAACTGAATTTAACTTGCTGTGTAGAGAAATAAATTTAGATATATTTTCTAATCGTAATGAAATCAAACAAATACTATGCATGTACTATTCATAAATTTTTAAATATTACTTCTTAGTCTGAAGGGTCTGTAAACCATTGACTTAAATAAATAAATAAAAAAACAATAATGGACAGTCTCAACTCGATTGAGGCTTTAACAAATTGGATCGGTCCATGTTAAGCTGCATAATGTTCACATTGCAATGTAGACCCCATTGAGGCAACAAAATTTGTAAACAGGGTGGGGTTCTATCACCAATGCTGTGGACGCTGGTTATAAACCAATTGCTTAGGCGGTTCTACAGAGGACCTGTTAAACTTACGGTATATACAGATGATGTTTCAGTCATCATAAGCGGTAGATGCCTAACAACAGTCAGCTCTTTGATGGATCATGCACTTCATGATGTACACGCCTGGGCATCTGGAGTCGGGTTAACCACCAACGCGGTAAGGTAAGTAATTGAACTAAGCATAAGCTCGGAGGGGTAAACCTACAAGAAAAACTATAGCATAAAGTATCTAAGAGTTATACCAAATAGTAAGTTGTCGTGGAAACTCCATGTGGAAGAGAGAGCGAAGAAAGTCTTCGCGGCACTGTATGCATGCAAGAAGATGCTAGGAGGCACGTGAGGCCCATCACCCAAACTCTCTCATAGGGTATTTACGGCAATTGTACGCCAATGCTTTACTATGGAGTTCTTGTCCACGCAAAAAAGAGCGTATATAAAGCAATTTATTTTATTTATTTATTTATTTATTTATTACAGCGTAAGCCTAGTTTGAACCATATTTATTAAATCACATTGTAGAATTTATCTTATAGGTAAGGTTTTACAATGTTCATATAACCTGCTTTTAAATACATACATTTCTTCACAATTTTTTATTTGATTAGGCAATTCATTAAAGTTTTTAAATCCTTTATTGAAAAGGTTTTGTTTGTCCACGGGTACTAAAATTATGGGTTTCGTTAATATATACAACATTATTTGTTAAGTATTCAGGTACATTTCCTTTTCGTATGTTGAAGGTCACTTTCATAGTATAATAAAAAATAATTTGTTTGACACTTAGCCATTTTAGTTTTATTAGCATGTCGCTTATTGACGCATCTGACTTTTCTCGTAACACAAATCTCATACACCTATTTTGCAATATATGAAGTCTATCTATTTTTGTATCTGGTATAATGAATAAGACTGATGGGCAATATTTAAAATGAGATTCAATCAATTTTGTGTATACAATATCTTTAAACTCTCTATTTATAAATTTACAGGCTCTTGGCATAAAACCGACTTGTTTAGCTATCTTTCCTACAGTGTATCGAATATGTTCATCAAATTTAAGTTTGTTGTCAGTTACAATCCCAAGATATTTTATTGATTTTATTTGCTCTAACATTTCATCTTTCACCCTGAGCTCAATACTCGCAACTTCGCTTTCGATTTTTCGGCTAATAACCATATATTTTGTTTTACTCACGTTTAAGTCTGTTACCACATAGCCATTTATATAAACTATCTAAATCACACTGCATTTTTGTCAATGCAGTTATTAAATTACTTTCACTTATTCTAAGCAGAGCATCATCCGCAAGCAGTTTTATGTTACAGTATTTTACAGCTTTAACAATATCATAAATAAAAATCAAAAATAATAAAGGAGCCAATACAGAACCTTGCGGTAACCCTAATGGGACTGACATTTTTTTATTATTATTATTATTATTATTATTATTATTTTTTGTTTTCTGCCAGTCAAGTAATTTTGGAACCACTTTAATTCTTTACCCCGAGTTCCCATGAATTTCATTTTCTGGAGCAAAATGTCTCGGTCCACTGTTTCGAATGCCCTTTTCAGATCCAGGAAAACGCAAACAGTGTCTTTTTTGTTATTTAGATCTTCCTTCCAGTTAGAGATCACTATATTCAGTGCCGTTTCATCTTCTAAATCCCGATTGTTCACTTATTATTAATTTATTGGCTTCCAAATAATTAAATAATTTTCTAACTTATTTTTTATAACTGTTTCCATAATTTTTTCATCACATGGTAGTGTATTTATAGGACGCATTTCCTCAGGTTTATACGTATTTTTTATTTTTTTAACTGGTATAATGGTCGACATTTTCCATCTTTGTGGTGCAAGCCCGTTTCCATGCTTTCATTTATAATTTTTGCATAAAAATAAGCTGTATACTCTATTGAATCTTTTAAAACTCCTTCTGAAAAAAGATTTTTGCCACCAATTTTGTTCTTGAATATTCGAACTATTTTGACAATGTCATCTGCTACACCTTTATTAAATTTAAATGTCGAACTGCTCTCAGATACGGTTAAATTTAAATCAAAATGTTCGATACTTTGGCTTATTTCTAATACACTGTCTACGAAAAAGATTGATATTGGCATGTCTCAGGGTCCGCCGAACTACCCCGCAGTCCGGCGAGCTAGCTCGTGCTAAAGGCAAGCATACCTGCGATGCGACTGGGGCATGCAACATGATAGTGGGGCAATCGGGAAAACATGCGTCAGCCTGACATAAACACTGCACGTAACAACCTTCTTTTCAAAGTATTTTCTCCCGGGAGTGTGATTTGAACCCACACTCGTGTGATGGTTGAACTGTTACAAACATACTCAGCTAAGACTGTGCCTTTATATAAATACAAATTTTTAAATATGTATGATTTTATTCAATAAGAAAATATTATAGTACAAAGTATGTGAAATCACGTCTTAACACGTGAGAGCTCAATTTGAAGAAGAAAAAGGAAAGAAAAAGGAAAGCGACAGAATACATGAGAAACCCCAAATATAAAATATGACACTTCCGTTATGTCAAAAGTTATTTCAATGAGTTGCCCTATTTAATATAGAGAAAGTGATTTCTCAACACCCCCTCTTACTTTCTGAAATTAAATTCCATTTAGTTATGTACAAATAGTTGAGCTAAATACATGAATTTATCTTTCCTTAAAGCATTAGTAAAAATATCAGCCAGCTGTTTGCTCGTTTCCATATAGTTGACATCGATTTCCCGCTGGTTTTGCAAGTCACAAGTGTAGAAATACTGCACATCTATGTGCTTTGTCCGCTTCGCCGACTCGGAACTCTTCCCTAAAGTTATCGCTCGCTGATTATCCGAAAATAATGGAGTTGGTAGAAGTTGTTCGTGTCCGCAATCAAACATCAGTCGTCTTAGCCATTTGACACTTTTCCTGTACTACAGAGAGATATAAACTCTGCTTCCGTTGTAGAAGTTGCAGTAACTGTCTGCTTTCGTGTGCTCCAAGCAATTGGCCCACCATTCAAAAATTCTGCCCAGCCTGTAATGCTACGTCTTGTATCTGGGTCTGCTCCCCAATCAGCATCAGAATACATCTTCAGTTGCAACGATTTAGAGTTAAAATTAAAATGAATACCATAATCCAAAGTACCTTTTAGATATTTAAGAATTCTCTTTTCACTTTGCCAATGGGATAGTGCTGGTTTTTCTAAATATCTACTTAGCACACCAACGATATGAGGGATATCAGGCCTAGTACAAATCATTAAGTACATAAGTGATCCTATTGCTTCACGGTATGGAATGTTTTTGTTGTCTAAACCAACAGCGTCATCTTTAGAATAATTCCTACCAGTCTCAGCGGGTGTAGATACAGGAAAGCAATTAAGATGGTTAAAACGCTTTAATATCTTTTCAGCGTAAACGCTTTGAAATAATTTTAATGTTTTCTTTTCATTGTCAAACTGAATCTGAAAACCTACAAAAATTCCGCTTCTCTTTGAGTAATCTCAAATTCGATCTGCAATTTTTGCAATAAATCATTGACTATGCTGGAGTTATTTCCGCATACAAGGCCGTCATCAACATATAAGACTAAGTATACTGTATCATTGTTTACTGAGTACGCAAAAACACACAAATCTGCCCACGATTGCTTAAACCCAAAATCTACTAGAAACTGTACAATTCGTTTAATCCATTGGCGTGAAGCTTGTTTCAAACCATACAAGCTTTTCTTAAGTAAACATACGCGATCGTCTAAATTGAATCCTTTTGGGTGCTCCATAAAGATAGTCTCTTCTAAGTTGCCATGCAGAAATGCTGTTTTAATGTCAAATTGTATAATATCCATACCTTGAGCTGCAGCTATACTCAATACCGCTCTGACAGATTCATACCTGACGACGGGTGCATATATTTCATGGTAGTAAAGCGCCGTGTCTTACAACCAAACGCGCTTTATATTTATCAACCTGGTCATGTGAGTTAAATTTCTTTTTGAATATCCAGCGATTGGTTATCACATGCATTTCGCGTGTTCTTGGAACCAACACCCATGTTTTGTTCTTCTGAAGAGATGGCATCTCATCTCTGATAGCTTCCTTCCACTTGTCAGAATCATCCCTTGACATTGCCTCCTCTAGTGATGATGGCTCAATGCATGCTACACACAATTCAGCAATAGTTTCTTCATTAGACTTTTGTGCTTTTGATGAGCTTCTCAATGCATAGGGACTGCGTGGTGGTTGTAAACTAGTCTGACTTTGTGAATTTCCATTGTCCACAAATGTTTCAGCATCTTCATTGCTGCATTGCTTAGTTTCGTAAATCTCATTAAATGCAGTAGGCTTCTCCTTAAATATGACGTCTCGTCGAATAAACACTCTGCTGTTAGTTGGATCGAAAACCCTATAAGCTTTGCTTCCTTCGTTATAGCCGACTAAAATGCCTTTAATCGAGTTCTTCTCCCACTTTGTTCGCTGCTCTTTAGGAATATGTATGAATGCATCACATCCAAACACGCGCACATGCCCTATGTACGGCTTTTTGCCGAACCATTTTTCATATGGAGTACACCCATCAAGTGTATCAGAAGCCGTTCTATTCTTAATGTAAACTGCAGTGTGCGTTGCATCAGCCCACAAATATATTGGTAAATGTCTGTTATGAAGCATTGCCTTCGCATATTCTACAGTAGTTCTGTTTTTGCGCTCTATAAATCCGTTTTGTTCAGGCGCTCTTGGTGTCGTGACTTGGTGCTTGATTTTGTTTTCCAAAAGCAAACGATTTACCTCATCATTGCAAAATTCAAGGCCACCATCAGATCGTATGCGCTTTATTCTGTGGCCGTCGGCTTGTACATCTGCTAGAAATTGTATCAGTTTGCTTAAAACACCGGTTTTGCTTTTTAAAAAGTAAACAAAATCGTAAATAATCGTCTTTTAAAAGAAGAAAATAGTTGGATCCGCCAATCGACGGCCTACTCATTTTGCCACAAAGATCCATGTGAAAAGTGTTACCAGGCTTATCAGCACGTTTTGCACCAGACTTCGGAAAAGAATTTCTATGTTTTTGCCATACGCACACGCCTCACAAAATTGCTGGTCTATTTTTAAATTTGAAATGCTCAAGTCTCTCACTAGTTTATGCTCATACATCTCACGAAGCTTTTTATAATTTACATGACCAAGGCGTTCATGCCATAATGTTAATGTCTCTGTTGTCGCAACGTTGACTGATAATGCCAGCGCTGGCTGCACATTCATGCGGTATAGTCGGTGCTCATTCTGCCTTTAACTATAACGTCGTTGCCTTTCGTAAAATAAATATGCGTACCCCAGATTCAAAGGCATCTCTTGTACCCCTCTCAGTGGCTCGCGAAATGGAAATAAGATTTTTATCGAGTTGAGGCACGAGTAAAACATTTTTCATAACGAAAATCCCATTTGACTTGCCTTGTAATTTAATATCTCATATGATCAGTGCCGCTTGAATCCGCGTTGAAAATATTTTCGTTTTTATTGCAATTCTGCAATGCGTTCACATTGAATAAATATGCATTTTCAGCTGATTGTTCTACATGTCGACTATTGTTGTTTTTCTCCTTTTGAAGTGACATTGAATGATGTTGACTTTTTCTCTCTTCTTTGTGTAGCTGTTCTTTCTGACGTTTTCTGCATTCTCTTGCCCAGTGGCACAATTTATGACAGTAGTTACACTTTCCAATTCGTTTTTGATTTGACCCATTGTTGTTATTTTTGCGTTTGCCCTCATTTATAGTGTATGCAGCGTTTGAGAAATTGTTATTGCTTTTGTGATTAGTGCGTGAACTTATGAGACTCTCCTCATTAACAAGGTGCTCTGTAAGTCGTTCTATGCTTTGAAGTTCTCGTGGCACTGCGCACCACGCCGTACGCACGTGATCGAATCTGGTAGACTGTTCAATATTTTAGCAATAATCATTGGCTGTTTTTGCTCTATATCCATATCTTTAAGCCTTTGTGCAATTGATATGATACTTGCAATAAAATCAACGAATTGTTCATCATTTTCCATCTTGATACTCATAAATTTTTCAAGCAGGACTTCCGCGGATTGTTCACTTTTTTCAGCATGCACAGCCTTTAGTTTCGACCACATTTGGGCTGCAGTTGAACACTCGGTGAGATGTTTGAGCTGTTCCAGCTATGCCTCTCATGATGAAGGCTTGAGCTTCAGCATCTTTCTCATCAAATTTTGCACTGTTTTGTTCAATTCTCTGCTCCGTATCCAGAATGTATAGCTTTAGTTTATTTTCGGACATATATATTTCCATCTGGCGTCGCCAAAGCTTGAAATTTTGGCCCTTGAAGCGATGAATGTGGAATACTCTTGATTCGCTCATACTTACTTCTTCGTCTTGAAGGTTATCTAGGATATCGGAGTCAGCACTAACGCTTTCGATCAAATTTTCAATAAATCCCGAAACAAAGGCGGAATCGTCGAGGATGATAACTTCACCATCCATTTACTATATTTTAAAAGGGAACTTTTTACTTGGACAACACTCCCGGGCCCATAACCTTTTAAGTGTGTATGATTTTATTCAATAAAAAAATATTATAGTACAAAGTATGTGAAATCACGTCTTAACACGTGAGAGCTCAATATGAAGAAGAAAAAGGAAAGAAAAAGGAAAGCGAGAATACATGAGAAACCCCAAATATAAAATGACACTTCACTTATGTCAAAAGTTATTGCAATGAGTTGCCATATTTAATATAGAGAAAGTGATATCTCAACACAAAGAATTAGCCAATTTTGTCTATTTGTGTTACTAAACGGCTAGTGCCCTTTATTGCTGTCATTGTTTTTACACACAGTGACAACAGGACGATCAAGGCGACAGTTTTATTATTTGTCAATCTTTGCAAAGTGTTTTCTTCGGAAATGGCATTCGAACTCACACTCCTACGATGGTTGAACAGTTACAAACAAACCTAACCAAGGATATGCTTTTGTTGTTGTGCAACGTTTCCCAATTGCCGTCTTTGCATAGTTTACTCTTTGCGCAGAACGTTATTTGTATGTAAGCTTGTGTTAAAGCTACGGTTTTTTGTTGCTGGCGGTTCAATGTAAGAACTAGTTTACTTTAATCTATTTATAGAAATAAAAACAATAAACCAATGTTGTATATTTGTATTACAAGCGGGAAGTGCCTTTTATTGCTTTTAAAGCATTACAAAAAAATGCAATTTTTTATTTATTCTTTATTATATAACTAGCAGAACCGGCAGACGTTGTTCGGCCCTAAATTTAATCTATCTGCATATATTTTAATAAGCGTTTTCCGTCTAACTCTGCCTGCCCCTCTTATATTTTTCTTAATCCTTTTATTCACTCCTCCCTCCGTCTTTTTCGATTCATCTGTCTCTATCTTCGTCTCACTCTATTATTTTCTCAGTCTCCCTCTCCTTCCCTCTTTTCTCTTCTCTCAAGTTCTTCTTCATCCCTTATTTCCAGTCCCAGAGGGTGGTATGTATTTTGTTCATCATATTAACATCACAGCACAGACAGTCCATTAGCATCATCACACAACAGCAACATCTTTCAACATCACATTACATCAGCAACATCTTTAACTTCACACTTAAAAAACACAAGGTACGTGGTTGCTTGGTTGCACAAAACCTTTGTTTTTCTATTTACGTGATTTACGTAAAGAAAGTGCACCCAGTGGTAGATACAACAAAAGGCAAAGCAAGTGCAAATAATTTTCCTGTTTACTAAGCACACACCGCCTTTTGACGATCGGGTAATTCCCCCCAGGGTTATCCGACACCGCTCAAGGTAGACAGTCAATAAATTTTTTTTTTTAGTTTTTGTTTTTTTCACACTTATCACTGCACTGTCCACGCCTCTCTTTCGTCACATAAATGTTGACAAAATCTCGCGATTAATAGTCACACCAATTTCACGTGGTTGATAGCTTCAACATATCTATCACGAAACTCACTTCACTTATCAGTTTCTTCGAACTCAGGCAAAAAGCCAGAGAACTCAGTACGTTGGGTGGCTAGTGGCTTAGTCATATTGGTTGTAAGCCACAAAGTCATCACAAACACAATTCATATCTATTTCTTGTATATTTTGATTTAAACACTTTTTATAATAAAAAAAAAAAATTGTACCTTTCCACATTAAGTTGGATAGACAAATAAATTTATTTTTGTTGGGAAAAATACCCTGGTTGGCTACCCGGCGATACTCATCAGCGTCCATCTTCATTTTTTACACACATTAAATCCACATAAGGATTTCTATTTGTGTTTCATATCTCGAAGTCGACACATTATATCCACATCGCGATAGCTATCTCGGTTGAACAATTTTTTTGACACGTTAAATTTCTATCTGTGTCCAACACACCCTTAGACACATTAAATATTGGCAGAGGATTTCTATCTGTATACACATTAAATCCTCCTCAGAATTTATATCCGCGCTTCACATCACATTTTTTTTGTATACACATTAAATCTTTGTCAGGATTTCTATCTGTGTTTTGATATCACTGTATACGCATTAAATCCTCGTCAGGAATTCTATCTGTGGTTTATATAACTGAATCTTCGTGAGGATCTCTATCAGAGTTTTATATCACTGTTTTTTTACACACTACATTCACGTCAGATTTCCATCGGTATCAAATTTTCTGCTTTTAACACACGAAATTCGCATAAGGATTTCTGTGTTAACACATCTATCATAGCAGGATTGATAGCAGTACTATAAAAAAAAAAAAAACACACACACTTATATTTGTTGCTACGCCACTAAGTCGTTTACCTCCAATCTCGACACCTTCAAAGAAACAAAATTTTCAGATTAATAAAAGCAATGGAGACTTATATTAGATTGGCAGATTCCATAGTCGAGTTTGAAAAAGACTTCAACTTCACCTCGGCGGAATCCCGGAACAAGCACACCCTTGCACTACTGCAAGAGGAGCTAAGCGCACTATGGAAGAAAACCAAGTCTGCATACGAAAGTCTTCTCGGCAATAATGATCTGTCCAAAAAGGACCTAAGTGCGCTTAGGAAAAAGAATAAAGTTGCTTCGCATGCTACCTGCAATGCATGTCTGCTGTGGCGGCTGAAGTCGAAGCTATCACCCCCCACATCCGGCAAAATATGCAGCAAAAGATGAAGACTCTTCGCGCCGTGGACATAAAATGCGGCTTCCGCCTTGGTATACGGATGTATTTAAAGGCGACTACCTTTCCTGGCCGGCTTTTAGAGACATATTCACGACCATTTACATTCTCAATACCGATCTGAAAGATGTAGAGAAATTATACTATCTCAAATAATAAAACGCAAGGGAAGGCAAAAGAAATAGTAGGCAGGTGCTCGTTAACAAACGAGGGTTTTGCAACCGCCTGGAAAAATCTAAGCGGCAGGTACGAAAATAAACGTATCCTGGTCAACACGCAATTAAAACTTTTATTTAATCTGACGGCAGCCGAACAGGAGTGTGGAACATCTATTAAAAAATTGCAACGTGAAATCAACAATTGCATTTCTGCGCTGCAATGTCATAACATTGACATCACAAATTGGAATGCAATCATAACATACTTGTGCTCAACAAAACTCGCTGAATCTACCCTGGCTCTTTGGGAATAAACCGTGGAAATAAAAACTGATATACCGAAATGGGAGGATATAGACAAATTCCTGTCCAATTGCTTCCAAATACTAGTGTATAATACTAACACAGCACTACCTATGTTTATAAAAAAGAGCACGGAGTTAAATTAAAATGTGGGTTTTATTCACCATTCAAAACTTTAAACTGTAAACAAAGTTATGCAAATTAATGTAATTATTGTTTAAAATAAGCTAAAGATTGCGCGACGGCGGTGGGCGAGTAAACTGCACTAATGATGCGGGCACGAACGATGCGTAAAGGCTGGTAGTTATTGATAAAACTAAAAAACTGAGAGTGAGCGCGGTGGTGGTTGGCAAGTCACAGCTGAGCTGCACTGCCTGCGCTTGGCCGCACTGGCCGGGTGTTGCCAGACGGAGGGGGCGGACTTAGTCCGAAAACTCGATCATGTCTTCAACATGCTCCCCCCCCGCCCGACGCGTTGGTGGGTTAAGGGCGGCATCAACCCTGTCCAAGGCCGCCCGTGCCTTGGCTACTAATTCCCGTATTTTGTCGTCTTTGTGACGAGCCGATCGGTTTTGTACCGCGCTCTGGCGGTTTTCCGTGCGGGCTCGTGGGGTTGCCCTGTCTCTTCGTCGGCTGTCGTTGTCCTGGCTTCCAGCATGGTTGTTCGGTCGAGCCCGGTGGAGCAAAGTATGGTGGCCGAGGGAGCATTTTCGGCAGCTGCTTGGGGAGTCGCACGCCCCGGTGGAGTGTGAGATTGCGAGGCAGTTGAGGCAGTGCCGGTGGGTTTTTGCACATTGGTATCTCTCCTCGGGTTTCATCGCTAAGAATGCCCGGCACTGTCTCAACACATGTCGTTGGCCACAGAGGCGACACTTTGGTCCCACAGTGGTTCTGCGGGTCCTGCAAAGACAAGAAAAGAAAAATATTCGTATTTGCAGGCATGGGTGAGGGTAGCTTATATATATTTTTCAGATTGCTAGGGTCATGAAACAGAGGGTACCAGAGGTAGGGTTGGCATTACTAGGCAGTTGGTAGCACGCACAGTTTGGCAATATTTCGGGTTATTAGTCCGTTTTGTGTTTTGAGTTCCACAACTCGAACATGGTTATCCGATCCAGGGTGTAAAGCGATTACCCGTCCCAAACGCCATTCGTTCGGGGGTAGTAAATCATCCTTTACCACGACTAAATCTCCAACTTGAATATTGCGTTGAGGGCATTTCCATTTGTACCGCTTATGCAGCTCCTTGAGATACTCGTTCTTCCATCGTGTGCTGAATTGGTGGTGAAGCACTTTCAGTTTCTGCCATTTGTTGACCAAGGTGAGATGCTCTGCAGTTGGCTCCGGTAACGACAAGAGCGGCGCGCCACGTAGGAAATGCCCTGGGGTTAGGACTAGGGGATCCATTGGATCTTCGGACATAGGGGAGAGCGGTCGGGAGTTGAGGACCGCCTCTATGCGTACTAAGAGGGTAGTAAGCTCTTCGAAGGAGAACTTCTGGTTTCCTGCTACTTTCGTAAAGTGTATCTTGAAACTTTTCACGGCCGCTTCCCATAGCCCACCCATGTGTGGAGCGTATGGTGGGATGAATTTCCATGAGAATCCGTGAGTTGCATATTTTTCTGCGACGTCTGTAGCGACTTCCTTGAGAAATGTGGTGAATTCCCTTTGAAATACGCGTTGTGCGCCGACGAACGTCTTTCCGTTGTCCGAAAATATCTGATGGGGTAGGCCACGGCGACCAGTGAATCGGGAAAAGGCTGCGTTGAAGGCGTTGGTGGTGAGGTCAGAACACACTTCTAAATGAACAGCCTTTGTGGAAAAACAGACGAACACACAAACGTAAGCTTTCACATACGAAGCTCTGCGAAGGGGAGAAGTTTTTACCATAAATGGTCCAGCAAAATCGACTCCTGTTGTATGAAAGGGTAGAGAATATGTTGACCTCTCGGGTGGCAAGGCTGCCATTATCTGCGTTTTCATCTGCTGTTTATAGATGGTGCAGGTTTTGCAGTGGAAGACGAGCTTTTTGACCTTTTGCTTCAAACGTGGAATGTAGTACTGTTGCTGTACCATTCGGATCATCAGCTGTTTGTCGGCGTGCAGCAGGTGTGAATGGAGGAAGTCTAACAGAAGAGAACAAAATCGAGAGTTTTCGGGTATGATAATTGGGTGCCGCTCATTAAAGCTATAGGTGGCATATGCTAATCTTCCAGAAACTCGCATGATTCCTGAGTCATCTAGCATGGGGTTTAATGTCAGAAGGGTGTTCTTTTTGAGTAAGGGTCCTGACGTTTGAAGCAGCTCTATCGTGTCTCCGTAATGATTCCGTTGAGTTTGAATGATGATTTTGATTTTGGCATCATTCACTTCGGCGTGGGTGAGGTTAAGCGTGGCTGGAACTTCTAGTTTTCTTGCTCTTCGGATAAACCGCAACATATAGGCCACGACTCTAAGTGCTCGAGAAAACGACGAAAACCGGTCGAGTATGTCTATATTTTCTTCCTGCAGGGTGTGGAATACGTCCACATGTCGTTGTTCGGGGGGAGTTGGGTGATGAGAAATATCCTTTGGCCACGAAGTTGATGGGTTGATAAGCCAATTAGGTCCTTCCCACCATAATGGACATTGGACTAAATCCTGAGGCTTGCAACCTCGAGTGCCCAAATCCGCTGGGTTATCCTTACTGGAAACGTGCCTCCAAGTGGCATTGTCGACGTTCTTAAGAATTTCAGCGGTTCTGTTGGCGACATACGTTTTCCAGGTATGGGGTGGTTTTTCTAACCAGGCCAGTACGATGGCAGAATCGCACCAGAGAATGAGTTCGTGTTGGGGTAGATTCAGCTCACTTCGCAGCTGTTTCACTAACTTGGAGAGTAAAACTGCTCCACAGAGTTCCAACCGTGGAAGACTCACGGTTTGGAGGGGTGCTACTTTGCTTTTAGCAGCTAGCAAATGGGATGAAAAACTATTTTCATGGGTTTGTACTCGTAAATATATACAGGCACAAAATGCTTTTTCTGAAGCATCTGAGAATCCATGCAGCTGGATTAGTTTATCGGGGGAATACTGTACCCACCTAGGGATTTTAATGTCTCTGATATGAGGTAAATTTTCATAAATTGAGGTCCATTTTTGGAGAGCTCCGGGCTTCACGTCTTCGACCCAATCCGTTCCTTCCATCCAGAGTTGTTGCAGCAACATTTTGGCAAGAATCATTATTGGTGAAAGCCATCCTGCGGGGTCAAACAGTTTTGCAACTGCTGATAAAATCTGCCTTTTTGTAGTCGTGTTTTCTGCTGATGGTGGATCATACGTATAGGTGAAGGTGTCGGTTAGCGCGTTCCACTGAATTCCAAGGGTTTTTGTGGAACTCGAATCATGAAATTTAAGGAAGTCGACGTCTAGCAAATCAGGGTCGGGAACGGGTTTTAAAATTTCAGGGTGATTTGCCGACATCTTCTTCAAAGGGAACCCTGCCGATTTTAAGGCTTCGATAACTTGAGTCATAGAGTTCAAAGTGGACTGTATATTATGACCGCCTGACAAAATATCGTCAACATATGTTTCGTTTAATAAAATGTTTTTAGCGAGCGGATATTCGTCTTGACAATCGTGGGCGAGTTGGTGTAGGGTTCGAATCGCCAAATATGGCGCGCAATTTACACCAAAGGTAACTGTTTTTAGTCGAAAATCTTGTATCGGCAGAGTTGGGTGTTTTCGAAAAACGATTCGATGAAAATCTTTATCTTCTTCATGGATGAGTATTTGGCGATACATTTTCTCAATATCGCCGTTGAAAACAAACTTATAAAGTCGCCATTTAAGTATGACGAGCATTAAGTCATTTTGTAGAATGGGGCCTGTATGAAGCACGTCGTTCAACGAGTTGCCAGAATGCGACATTTTTGATGCGTTGAAGACGACTCGCACTTTTGTGGTTTTGCTGTCGGGTTTTATGACAGCATGATGGGGTAGATAAAATGATAGATATTTACCATCTCTAATTATCTCTTGTTGGGAGGCGGGTTCCATGTGATCCATGGTTAAATATTCATTAAGGACTTCAAAATATTTGTCTCTTAATTCGGGGTTTCTTTCGAGGGTTCGTTCGATGCTGATATACTGCTGTTGTGCCGCGGGTCGTGAATGACCGAGTGCCAGATTGGCTGGAAATTCCGATTTGAAGGGTAGTTTGACTCTGTAGCGTCCATCTTCCTCACGAATTGTGGTTGTCCGGTAGAGTGTTTCACAGTATTCATCATCTGCTGATCGTTGTTGGGTTTGGTGAACTTCTTCCTGTTCCCAAAATTGTCTCAAAAGTTGATTGATGGGGTCATCGGTGCATTCCGTGACATGAGTGCTGAAGGTTGATACCTTTTCAGCTACAGGGCCGCTTAATATCCATCCGAATATTGTGTTTTGGGCAAGTAATGTTCCACTCACATTTCGTAGGAGCCCTTCGGTGAGGATTTGCGGGGTGATATCGCTGCCGATTACCACATCGATTTTTGATGGTATCGAATACTGCGGATCGGCTAACGGTAAATGGGACAGTTCTTCGAGATCGATGCTTGAAACTCTGACTGTGGGCAAGAACTTCGTTAGTTTGGGCAAAATTATTGCTTGTGCGTCTATCATTTGGGTTAAGTCTGCTGAACAGAATGTTATCTGGCAGACTTTATTGGCATTTTTCACAACCGTTCCACCCATTCCAGATATCTGGTGGAGAGACTCTTTTGTGGGTAGACCAAGAACCTTTTGTATACGGGATGATACAAAAGTTTTTTGTGAACCTTGGTCTATTAGGGCACGAATTTTATGAAATTCGCCAGCAAAGTATACTGATACTATTGCTGTGGGTAATAGGGTGGTTCCATGATTACTCGAGAAGAGTGAAGAAACCGGGTTTTTGTCTTGAGACTGTTGGGAATGGTGGCTCTTGCGGCGGCTTTTGACGTTGAGGCTCGCTCGTCGTCCGTTCTCCTAGGGGTGCCGGCTTGGGCATTTTGAGCTCTGGGGTTTGGTTGTGATTGTTGGGGTTTGGGCTGCAAATGCAGTAGCGAATGATGACGCTTTTGGCAATAAACGCACGTGAAACTACTTTTACATTCGTTCTTGGGGTGTGACGTAGACAAACAGTTTTCGCAATAACTATTTTCTCTCACAAATTTGATTCGGTCTGATACCGATAAATTTCTAAACCTAACGCAAGATTTGACTGCGTGGTATTGGTTGCACAATCTACACGAAGCCGTTTTATTGAACTCGGTGTGATATGCATGGGTTTTATTATTGTTGAGTTGGGTCGAGTTTTGATTCACCGTTCGTGGTGTAAAACTCGAAAATTGGGGTTTCGCCTTGCCTGGTCTATAGGTACTTATTCTCTCTACTACCTCGTATCTGCTGGTCAAAAATTTATTCATATCCTCCCAAAGTGGGAGTTCTTTTCGGGAGCTGAGGGATTGTTCCCATAGTGAAAGGCTTTCACTTGGCAGCTTGGATGAGCAGAGGTAAACGAGGATTGGGTCCCAGTCCGTTGTCGGGATTCCTTGGGTGTTAAGGGTTGACATGCAGTTGTTGATTGTTGTCTGCATCTTCTGTATTTGTTCTCCGCTTTCTGCGAATATTGTGGGTAGGTTGAACAGCGTCTTCAGTTGGTTGTCGACGAGTATCCTTTTGTTCTCGTACCTAGATCTGAGCGCTTCCCAGGCAAGCTCGAAATTATTATCGCTCAGTGGGTATTGTTTTACAATAAGCCCAGCTTGTCCTTTTGTTTTCAGGCGTAGATGGTATAATTTTTGAGCGGGTGATAATTTAGGGTGGTTTTTATAGACTGCCGTGAACATATCTCTAAAGGATGGCCAGTCTTCGTATCCACCATGAAATACTTCGGTGTCGCATGGTGGTACTTTTAAATAAAAACCGTTTGCGTCTGAATTGTTTATTGGGTGGGCGGGTATTTGTTGTTGGTTGGTGCTAGCAGTATTAAACAGCTGTAAGGCTTCTAAAATTCCTGATTTGCATGTTTGGTAAGTTTCCAAGCATTTAGCGAATCTTTGCTCAACCGAGCCGCTAACATCTGTATAATTATCTGAGAAACTTACTTCTCGATGGGACTCTAGCACCTTTGCCCATATTTTATCAAGGTCTTCTAATTTGACCTTAAGCATACACTCTGATAAATCGGTAGCTTGGGAGGGTGACCATCTTGAGCAGTAAACCTCTACTTGGTTACCGTCATATATGAATTTCTGCAGGCATTTATCTGCAGGGGTCAATTTTTGGGTTTCGTCCGACGATTTCGGCATTATAATTAGTTTGGTTTCTTAATAGAAATGGGAGCTTTTATTAAGCTGTGAAAATCGAAAAAAATTTTTGTCAAAAGTGCAAAAAAAAAATTTTTTTTTTTTGAAACCAGCCTAATGTACGCTTGGTTCGTTATACGGGCTTGTCTCAGCGCTTCTGAGTGCAAGTAATGTGGGTATATAATAATTTAAATATTATAATATTTGTGTTCACTGGGATTTTATTTTTTATTTTTTGAGACCGGCCTAATGTGTACCGGCTTTTTGCTTTGTTATATGTACTTGTCTCAGCGCGTCTGAGCACAAGTAATATGGGTATATAGTACGTATGTATGTATTTATATATATGGGTGAAATATATTTGCCGACAAACTGTGGTGTACCAACAACCTTTTGTTTGCCGTGCCAATGCACTTGATCTATTAACAAAGTAAATGTATGCAAAATATGTAACCGATGATCTTCTTTGTTGATTCCTTCTATTATGTTGTTACATATGCTCATGCAATTACTTTGTTGAGGGTGGGTTTTTGGCTTATGCAAAAAGATATACAAGTGCGTGTGGGTATTATGGGTGCATATAATTGTATGTTTGTATGCAAAATTAATTTTGGGTGCACCGGTAAAATAAACTTTAGGAAAAGTGACAAAAATTTGGCAAAGTTTGTTGCTATGGGTTTTTTGTAAAATATGTTTTATGCAATATATGTATATAAGAGTAAATTGGGCAGCGGTGAATTTCACGCTGGAAAAATATGTAGCTCGGATGATATTACCGAACTAAGTGGGTATATACATATATTACATATATACGTATATATTTTTATAATCAACTCGATATTTAGCGCAACGAACTTTTCGGGTATATAGAACCGGGCAATGGATTTTCCGTTGGTACGGCAATGTAAATTTATTTGTTGAAAAATTTATATGGGTTTTTTGATGGGACTGTACCTGTTGGTAACAGTGAGTAAGCCAATGAAATATTTTACCGTTTAGGCTTTTTGATGTGGGTTATATACCCAGGGTCCGGATCTTTAGATCGGAGGGGTATATAAATTTGGGGATTTACAGAATTTGGGTCCGTACTTTAGACGGAGGGAATATATATGGGAATATATTGGGTAAACGGTGTACTCACTCTGACATTTTTTGTTGGTTTTATGTGTGACTTGTGATATGCTGTGTTGTCCTTTAGCCTTTGTTGTAATGCTGATGTTGTTTTAATGTTGTAATGTGCTCCTCGTGGTTGATGTGTTGTGTTGTAATATTGTACCTCCTTTATGTTGTGTAGTTAATGTTGTTGTTGTATATTCTTTGAGTTTGTGTCTTTGTTGTATCGTTTAACCACTTTTATTTTTTCCTTCAAATTTCTATATATGTATATATATATTTTTTGTTTTACAAATTTCAAATATTTCAAAATTTTTTCCTTAAATTGTTGTTTTTTCCAAACTTTTCTTTTTTGTTGAGTTTCCGCTTCTTCCCAACTTTTCTTTCTCAACACCTTTTCTTTTTCTTAATATTCTTTGCTTTTTTGTAAATTTGAACGTTATTTCAATATATAATAGTTATTCCGTAGTTTTTTTTGTAAATAAAAATTTAATCGTGTTTTGTTTTTTAAAATAATTTTTTTGTGTTCACCACCCTATTGTTTGCTTCTTTTTTTTTTTCTTCAAAACTGTTTCTTTTTGAACCCCTCCTATGTTTTTCTTGGCTTTCCCTTTTTTATTTCCAGATATTGTGTTCACTTTTGTGTTGGATTTGTATGTATTTTAATTTTTTTGTAACCTTTTTCCTTTGCACTTTTGCCTTTACTATTAATTATTTTTTGTAAAATACGAAAAAA
Organism: Eurosta solidaginis; assembly: GCF_040869045.1. Lineage (NCBI taxonomy): Eukaryota > Metazoa > Arthropoda > Insecta > Diptera > Tephritidae > Eurosta > Eurosta solidaginis. The sequence goes on along the minus strand of NC_090319.1, from coordinate 164,560,847 downwards.
AAAGTTTTCTTTTTCTCACCACCCTAACCTTAATAATTTATTTTGCGCACATATGTATGCACGTATTTTTGTAAAAAATTTTCTTTGTTGCACTCCTTCACTGTGTATGTATTGTTTTGTACTTAAACACTTTGTTTTTTGGTATTTTTTCTATTTAAAATTTGTGTTTGTTTGTTTTAACTTTTAATTAAATTTTTTTTCTTTAACTTTTAATTTTTGGTCGCTGGTGCACTTTGGCCGCGAAAGGACCATGTATAATACTAACACAGCACTACCTATGTTTATAAAAAAGAGCACGGAGTTAAATTAAAATGTGGGTTTTATTCACCATTCAAAACTTTAAACTGTAAACAAAGTTATGCAAATTAATGTAATTATTGTTTAAAATAAGCTAAAGATTGCGCGACGGCGGTGGGCGAGTAAACTGCACTAATGATGCGGGCACGAACGATGCGTAAAGGCTGGTAGTTATTGATAAAACTAAAAAACTGAGAGTGAGCGCGGTGGTGGTTGGCAAGCCACAGCTGAGCTGCACTGCCTGCGCTTGGCCGCACTGGCCGGGTGTTGCCAGACGGAGGGGGCGGACTTAGTCCGAAAACTCGATCATGTCTTCAACAACTAGAAACGGTTTCTGACCTCAGGGGTAACAAAACCACCAAAGCGCCCAATCATCAAAGTTCAAATCCAACGGAAAATTTGACAAAACTTGGGGTTTACTAAGCCAGCGTACCGAAATTGTAAGATGTGCAACAATACGGAGCACAAATTACGAAATTGCCAAAAATTCCGTAGGTTGCCCACGTCAGGAAAAATAGATTTTGTAAAGGGCAATAGTCACTGTCTGAATTGTCTCTCGGGTGGAAACACCGTGACACGATGCACCCACCCATTCAACTGCAGCACGTGTCACGCAAGGCACAACACATTGCTCCATCTCCCGGCAGCACAATCGAAGACAACTCTTCAAAGGTGGACTCAAAACGCCACCGACAACATGCCTTCAACCTAACAACAGGCTAGGGCAAGGCTGGAAGCTGAAAAAAGACGAGACAATATTAATAACGTTGTGAGCACCCCAAAGCCAAGGGCTTTGTACCCTCACAACATATACATATATGTTCTTAACATGCATATACCTAATATTTGAATTTATAACTTTGAATATATTGTTTATACATTTTCATGAAGTACCCGAAATGTACACATATATTAATGAATTATACTCTAAAATAGACATATCCTGTTTATATTGAATAAATGATTACCAAATTGAAGTACAAATTAGACTTGCGCACTTTTGCACGCAAGCAAAATATTTACATTTCCGCCCACATAAATTTGAAATATAAGAACACCCTAACATGCGTTGAATATTTGGAAGGGAGGTAGATACGCACAAAACATAAAAACGCAGCGGTCAATCAACCCTTTGCACACTCAAAATCCAATGCACCCAGTTACAAATACAACATACATAATAACATAAGTGAACGGAGATCAGCAGCAAATCGTCAAAATAAGCCCCGCTACTAATTGGAATTTGCTATACATACTTACGCACTAGCATACAACACACCAACGCAACGCAAAACACAACGTTAGAACCAGGTGACAACAAACAAATGTACAAACACAAAATAGTTAAAGCGAAGGCTGGAAAGCACGGAATGAGGGCAAATAAAAAGGCATTGTATTCAATAGGGAGCATTATGGTGCGTGGATATTTATGGAAAGAAATATTCACCGGAATAACTGTTGTTTTATATTGTTAATATTATTAGTTAGAAATAGTTATTATAAAATAACCGTTTGCTTGCGTGCAAAAATTAGTATATAAGGGCGACGAATTCGCATTAAAATTGACAGAGATTAGGAGACAGGCATACGGGTCGGTATGTTTTATGACTACCGACCAAGAATACACCTGAAGGTGTTTGACTTCATTTGTACTAAGGCATATTCGTCTGGAGGCTCTATCACTCCATTCGACCGCAGAGGTTGGCCGAGGGTTTTATTACCTCTGTCACCTCTTACAAATCAAGGAAATAGAATTTTTATTAAATAAATACTTATAACGTTTTTTTACTTGAAATAAACAGGGTTATTCATTTAGAAGGACCGATAGGAATTTCTACTTTCAGGAACCCTGGATGGACTGAGGCCAACCAAAGGATAAGTCCGTCAAATTTTGGCGCCCGAGCAGGTTAAGTAAAGCAAATTTTCAGATATACTTTCAGAGCATCAGAAACGTAGAGGGAAACAAGATTCACACACTGGGTATAATATCTCACTCGAGAGGATCTGGTAGGATACAGCACGGAATTTGGGCTAGAGGATTGCGGAACTGTTGACGAGCTAAGAAAACGATTGGCGGCATTCATCCAAGAGGAGAAGGATAACGAGAACCTACGGGATCGATTCACAGAGTTGGCGATTCGGCATGCGCGGTTAACAAACCCACAAACAACAAAGACAAGCAGCGAACTAAATTCACCGCGAAATGACAGGCAGGCAAATTGTGCATCCAATCAACTGGAGGTCGGACAACCACCGGTACATTATATTCAGCAGCCTGGTACGTACGCAACGACAAATTATATTCAACAGCCTGGCACATATGCAACGACCATGGACAGAGTAAGTGGGGATTAAAGTATGATGGAGGCAAAGGCCCCCTAGGATTCATTGAAAGAGTGGAGGAACTAGCAGATGGGTATGAAATCAACCGCAACACAATTCCGAAAGCGCTGCCGGAGTTGAAGAAGGACAAAGCGTTGGTATGGTATAGGAATAACGACCGGCATTGGCTGGAGTGGGACGCCTTCAAGAAGGACTTCCTGAAGTTCTTCCTAAGTTCCCGATACTTAGAGCAATTGGAAGATGAAACTCGAATGTGCGTACAACGACAAGGTGAGCTATTTAAAGATTATGTCTTACTACAAGGACTCATGCTTCACGCGGGCTACACCGCAGAGCAGAAACTAACCCGCATCTACAGAAACTCGCGCAGAGAGTACCAACTATATATAAAGCGAAGGGAGGTCAGCAATATTGAGGAGCTGGTAAGTTTAGCTCAAGATTATGAAAATATTACTCCTGACAGCGAACCAATGCGACAAACCACAAGGCCATTCATACCACGACGTCAAGAAGGTCAGTACCAGTGTCTCCAGGCAGAACATAGACGGGAGGAGCGAGTAGAAGTCCAACACCAGCAGAGGTCAGAGTCACAACAAGAATATGTGGACACAAGAACGGCCTGCAGACGATGCGGAAGAGGTGGTCACTTTCCATACGGGTGCCGAGGCATAAGAAGAGAATTTGGCTGGACATGTGGTAAGATAGGCGTGCTCACTCGTGATTGTTGTAGGAAGCCACAGGGAAACGACCAGAGACCACATCGGAACCGAGGGATGGGATCTGCGGAAGTGCAACCTCGGAGAGATTAGACATATTCAAATACACAAGGGCCGCATATTGGTAACAACGTATGTGAACGGAGAAGAAGCGGTAGCAGCGATTGACACGGGAGCGACGAGGAGCTTTATAAGTGATGCAATGGCTAGAAGATTAATAACTGGCAAATTCTAGGAATTAAAGACACGAGTAAAAATGGGCGATGGCAGAGCAATAATAATCAAAGAAGCAGTAGATGCAGAATTAAGAATGGGTGATAAAGTACAGAGGAACGAGATGCTAATCCTACCGGGACTGGGCGATGAGGTGGTAATTGGCACGGACTATCTGGCGAAGGTAATCTTGGAGATGAGATGTGGTGGTCAAGAAATAACGATGAGAGTAGACGAATCAAGAGGTAGTGACATGTACAACTATGGTCGAAACGAATAGCGAAGATCACAAGGAACACAACCCAATGGCGTCGGTAGCAACTGGCAAGACAGGGGATTCGGTGAGTAAATTTCTGCTATCAGAAGAATCCAAAAATGCAAGAAATTATAAACAAGAAAATCGATGAGCTGATCGAAAAAGGTTGCATCGAACCATCGAATAGCCCGCACAGCGCTCCCATAGTTCTGGTAAAAAATAAGAATGGCAAATGGAGACTCTGCGTAGACTACCGTCAACTAAACGCAAGATCAGTACCAGACGCATACTCTTTACCACGTATACAACATATCTTGGACAAATTAAGAAGCGCGAGATTTATCAGTAGCCTCGACTTGAAAAATGGATATTGGCAAATCCCTATGGAAGCAAGCAGCAATCAATACACCGCATTCACAGTACCTGGGCGTGGACTATACCAATGGAGGGTAATGCCATTTGGCTTGCACTCAGCCCCAGCAACTTTTCAGAGAGCACTTGATCGTGTCATAGGACCAGAATTGGAACCATACCCGTTTGCATACCTTGACGATATTACCATTACAAGCAAAATATTGGAAGAACATACTGCACATTTAACAGAAGTATTTCGAAGACTGCATAGAGCGAACCTGAGGATAAACCCGGAAAAATGTGAGTTTTTTAAGAAAAGGTTAAAATATCTAGGTCATGTCGTTAGCGAGGAAGGCATCCATACCGAACCAGACAAAATAGCAGCCATCAAATAACTGGAACCACCGAAGAACATACGAGAGTTACGGGCTAGGGGTCGTGTCATGGTATAGAAGATTCGTGGCGGATTTCTCACAAGTCTCACACCCGTTAACATCGATGCTTAAGAAAGGTAGTAAGTGGAGGTGGTGTGAAGAACAGCAATCAGCATTCGAAGCACTTTAAGCAGCACTGACGCAGGCACTGGTACTCGCTTGTCCGGATTTTAGTTTACAGACGGATGAAAGTGGTTTTGATCTTGGTGCAGTACTTACGCAAGGGTCAGGCGACGAAGAGCGAGTAATAGCATACGCAAGCCGCAGGTTAAACAAGGCAGAGATAAACTACTTACCGACAGAAAAGGAGTGTTTGCAATAGTTTGGGCAATACGAAAAATGAGGCCGTACGTAGAAGGATACACGTTTACAGTAATAACAGATCACCTAGAGTTGAAATTGTTGAATGCGATAGAGAGTCCGACTGGTCGGATAGCGAGATGGGCGCTGGAACTACAGCAATACTCATTTGACATACAGTAACGAAAAGGAAAGTTCAACGTTGTGGCAGATGTATTATCAAGGCAATCGATGGACGAGCAGTTGGGCACGTTGACGATGGATGACGGAAAATCCGAGTGTAAGTGGTTTAAAGCAAAGATGGAAGATGTAAGAAAGGCCCCGCAGAAATTCACAGAGTACGTTATCGAGGATGGAAAGTTGTACAGACGCATAGGAAGTCAGGTGGATGGCGAAGATGCGGTGCCATGGAAGCTATGTGTGCCGACCCCACAGAGACGCAGAGTGCTAGAGGAGATTCACGACACACCGATCGCAGGGCATATGGGAATCCGAAAATCGATCGCAAGAGCAACAACACTTTATTATTGGCCAGGAATGTTCAGGGATATAAGAAAGTACGTACAGCAGTGTCACGCATGTCAAATATACAAACCGAGTCAGCAACCAGCCGCGGGTAAGATGCTAACGAAGATTTCAGAGGAGCCTTGGGCAACAGTCTGTGCGAACTTTGTTGGTCCAATGCCACGATCGAAGCATGGCAGCACAATGGCATTAGTATTCCTAGACAAATTTTCAAAATGGGTAGAGGTAATACCAATCAGAAAGGCAACGACAGAAAGTTTAATAAGAGGATTTCGAGAGAGAATTTTGGCACGGTTCGGCGTCCCAAAAGTATTTATTACGGACAACGGAGCGCACTTTATGACGTTTTAAGAAATTTTTGGAGGAACTTGACGTGAAACACCAATTAACGGCGCCGTACACACCGCAGGAGAACCCGACAGAGAGGGCAAACAGGAACATCAAGAGGATGATAGCGCAATTTACGTGAAAAGAGCAGAAGACATGGGATGAGTTGTTGCCAGAGATAACGCTGGTATTGAGTACAAGCGTATGTGAATCCACCGGCTACAGTCCAGCACACATAGTACAAGGGAGGGAACCGAGAATTCCCAACAGCCTTTACGATGAGCAGACATTGGGTACAGGTGAGAAATTAGCGAACCTAGGAGAGAAGTCAACAATGATGAAAGAATTATTCGAGATGGTACGACGGAAGCAAGAGAGAGCATCTATAGAGCAAGCGAAGTATTACAATCTAAGAAGAAGGCAGCGGCAACCGGCGATAGGCGACCTAGTGCTGGTAAAGTAGCATCAGCTGTCAAAAGCGGTGGAGAACTTTGCAGCCAAACTAGCGCCCAGGTACAGCGGACCTCACCTGTTAACGAACTTTGCGCCACCAGTGATCGTATAGCTAGACAAAGTTTTCAGAGGAAGGAGAAAGACAGCCCACCTAAGTGAGTTGAAAGCATATCACGCAGCCGACGCTGCCGGCAACAACGAATCCAGGAAGCACAGTCATAAACGGAACAACAAGAAGAACGCTAGCAAAAATCAAATCCCGTCAACATCGTCCTATCGAACAGCAAGCAATATTTCCGAGGTACAACAAAAGAGAGAGAACAGCGAGATAGACATTTGCGGTACGCTCACAAGAATCAGCGAAGAGACCGAGAGACAACACGGAGGGAACCAAGGCACAAGTCAGCAGCTGATAGCACACAGAGACGTTCAAGTGCAAAACATTGCGGAGAATCAGGTACAAACATTTCCAGAAAATCAGGTACGGATCGCCAAAGGACTGACACATGGATCAAGAATACACCTAGGAAGGCAGTTCGCTATAGCAGCTCTAAACGAACACACACCCCGAGACAACTGAGGAATAACAGACTATTTTGTAAGATTATATTTCAATCCGGATCAAATCGGTAGTAATGGACACGCCCAACCGAAACAGTGTCAAATCATACACGAAGAAATTTCATTTCAAGAAGTACCCGGAAGTCGGATCAATCACTAGAAGCCCGTCCACCACATACGGTGGGAACACACTAAGGAAAATCCACCAGTTTTTCGATTAAAGGATAGACTGGCATCACACACACCACCGACTCGAAGGGCAACGACAGCAATGACGACAACAAAATATTACGCAGTTTGGCCAGCGAGGTCAACGGCAACCTCGACAACAGCAGCCACAGCGACGACGACAGCAGTCCTTCAAGCGCTTTGTTGAAGGACACCTCTACCGCATACGCGTCACACGCACTGGGCTGGTGAGGGGGGAGTTTGAGGACCCCAAAACCAAGGGTTTGTACCCTCACAACATATACATATATTTGCTTAACATGCATATACCTAATATTTGAATTTATAACTTTGAATCTATTGTTTATACATTTTCATGAAGTACACGAAATTTACACATATATTAATGAATTTTACTCTAAAATATACATTTCCTGTTTTATATTGAATTAATGATTACCAAACTGAAGTACATATTAGACTTGCGCACTTTTGCACGCAATCAAAATATTTACATTTCTGCCCACATAAATTTTAAATACAGGAACACCCTAACATGTGTTGAATATTTGGAAGGGAGGTAGATGCGCACAAAACAGAAAAACGCAGCGGTCAATCAACCCTTTGCACACTCAAGATCCAATGCACCCAGTTACAAATACAACATCCATAATAACTTAAGTGAACGGAGATCAGCAGCAAGTCGTCAAAATAAGCGCCGCTACTAATTGTAATTTGCTATACATACTTACGCACTAGCATACAACACACCAACGTACGCCATACAACAGAAGACAGAAGCATTGGGCAACGCAAAACACAACGTTAGAACCAGGTGACAACAAAAAAATGTACAAACACACAATAGTTAAAGCGAAGGCTGGAAAGCACGGAATGAGGGCAAATAAAAAGGCATTGTATTCAATAAGGAGCATTATGGTGCGTGGATATTTATGGAAAGAAATATTCACCGGAATAACTATTGTTTTATATTGTTAATATTATTAGTTAGAAATAGTTATTATAAAATAACCTTTTGCCTGCGTGCAAAAATTAGTATATAAGGGCAACGAATTCGCATTAAAATTGACCGACCAAGAGTACACCTGAAAGTTTTTGACTTCATTTCTCCTAAGGCATATTCGTCTGGAGGCTCTACTACACCACTCGACCGCAGAGGTTGGCCGAGGGTTTTATTACCTCAGTCACCTCTTACAATCAAGGGAATAAGCTGGGAGTAGAAATAGAATTTTTATTAAATAAATACTTATAACTCTTTTTTTACTTGAAATAAGCAGGGTTATTCATTTAGAAGGACCGGTAGGAATTTCTACTTTCAGGAACGCTGGACGGACTGACGCCGTCAAAACCAAAGGATAAGTCCGTCACAACTTTTCTTCGTGTCACGCTAATACAACTAAAGGGGTTTTATTAGGAACATGACGTGTTAATATACACTATAATGGAGTAAAATTTTCCGCCAGAGCGCTGATAGACTCTGGGTACGAATGTTCTTTCATAACAGGAAGACTAAAGAAGCGAATAAACCTCCCATCTAGGTTCGCTTATAAACCCCTTAGTAAGCATTGACACGGTGGCTCCAGTCCTACCTTAATTAACAGGGGACCTTCCGACTTCCCAAGTTAGCGCAAAGAATCAGCAAGCGTTCCCTGATCTGATTCTGGCGGATAAGAGGTTCTTCATTAATGATCCAGTCGACCTCATACTTGGAGGCGACATCTATCGCCAGATAATACTAAACGGTATGCGGAAGAACGTTCTGATGATATAGGTTTAAACAAGCAACTACCCGCTTTCTGGGAAATTGAAAACATATTGCGAGGCATTATATAAAACCACAACGGAAAGGAACTTTGATGGGAAGTATACCGTCGCCCTTCCCTTCAAACAAGACTCCCCAAGCCCCCTCTGTTTGGGCCGGCCCATCTCTTAAGAGCGTCTGCTCTCAGTTCTATTGGAACGAGATACGCCTAGCCAAGACACCGGCCCTACAGACGCAATACAACAGGGCACTGACAGAATACGTCACATTAGGGCACATGTCCAATGTGCACACCGTAGTCCAGGCAGATCACGTCAAATCGTCATTGCCAATCGCATCGCACATATTACGAAACAGCATGTACGTCGATGATGTCCTTGCAGGAGGGCATAGTATCGATTACGCAATCACTTCTCGCGAAGAAATGACAGCTGCATTAAAGTCAACAGGATTCCCTCTGCGAAAATTGACCTCCAATTGCAGCAGGATACTACAGGGAATACGCCTCACCGGCTTACGGAAGACTTTCTGGAGTTCGAGGACGCGAGCATGGTAAAAACCCTAGGCATCCGTTGGAACGCGCATTCCGACTACATTGATTTCACAGCGAAATCAATCGAAAACCAGGACATTTTAACAAAAAGGGCGATACTATCTGCCATTGCCAAACTCTTCGACCCTTTAGGCTGGCTCGCCCAAGTTATCATTGTAGCCAAGATCACAATGCAGGACATTTGGCTGGAGGGGACGGATTGGGACGAAACGTTATCGTCAATCACTCGAGATCGGTGGCAAACCTTTTTGCAGGAGTACCCCGCGACTAACCAGATTCGCATACTTCGGTGGGTGCACTTTACCCCAACAAACGACATAGAAATTCACGGCTTCTGTGACGCATCCGAAAAAGCCTAAGCGACTACGTTTTACGTGCGAGCTAAGATTAACGATAGGATCTACGTCAGTTTACTCATGGCAAAAACGATAGTAGAGCCAGTAAAGACAATTTCACTACCAAGATTAGAGTTATGCGTTGCCGTTTTACTGGCCGAAACTTTAGAAACAGTGATGGAGTAACTGAACTTAGGCGCATTCACCTGTGGACAGATTCTACAATCGTCTTAGCATGGATTCGAAAACCACCTTGTTCCTGGTCAACATTTGTAGTTCACAGTGTGACAAAAATCGTGAAAAAGTTGGAACGAAAGCTTGGCGTCATGTCGAGTCCACATCGAATCCAGCGGACTTAGCGAGCAGAGGACTTCCAGCCACCGACCTAGTCGACAACCCTTTGTGGTGGCAGGGACCTTCTTGGCTGCAAGAATGCAAAGCGGAATGGCCATCTCAAGACGGACAGGATTATTTTATCGACGAAAATAATATCCTACGAGTGGGGGGTCGTCTGAGCGCATCCGGGTAGTGCCCGTCAACGAGCGTCACCCGACAATCCTCCCTTACGCCTGCCGACTCACCTGTCTCCAAGCCCAGTCTGTCCACAACCTTTCCATACATGGCGGAAACCAACTAATGCTGCGACTCCTACGCACGCAGTATTGGGTACCTCGCAAACACATTATCAGATCCATCATTCACTACTGTAAGGCCTGTACGCTATTCCGCAAACGCTCCCCGACGCAACCCATGGAAATTCTCCCTGCGGAACGCACTACCTTTTCTTGGGCATTTACCAACATCGTGATGGATTTTGCCGGACCGTTTGACATCAAGTCCTACAGCGGACGAGGATGCCGCATGTCCAAGGGCTAGAGTTTCAAAACTCATTTCAAGAAGATCGCATCGGATCATAAATTTACTATCGAAGAGTTTAGGACCCTCCTGTGTAGGGGTGAAGCATGTCTAAACTCCCGATCCCTAAGCCCATCTTCGAATGACCCATCCAACTTGGAGCCACTTACCCCCGGACACTTCCTAGTCGGGGGCTATCTACTAGCGCCACCCGAGATTGACGTCCGCGAGAATTGCACACCACACGTCAATCGATGGGAGAAACTGAGCGTATCAAACCTTCTGCAAACGGTGGAAGTCCGAGTATCTCACCGAGTTGCAGACACGCTTTAAGTGGAAGCATCCACAATCAAAACTTAAACAAGGGGACCTAGTCGTCATTAAAGAGGACAATCTGCCTCCCATCGAAAGGAGACTAGACCGAATAGCCAACCTTCATTATGGCCCCGATAGCCGAGTTCGAGTCGTCGAACTGGACACGGCAAGGGGACAAACCACAAGACCAATTACGAAATTGGTCCTCCTACCACCCTCCAGTGAGGGTAAGGAAGACTCGTAATTTCCACCCCGAACGAGCCCAACAAACCGTTAACTTAGCTCTCGTTCAACCCGAACGAGGCCAACAAACCGTTAACCCAGCTCTCTTTCAACCCGAACGAGACCAACAAACCGCTTAACCCAGCTCTCGCTCACCCCGAACGAGGCCAACAAACCGATCACCCCGAACGAGGCCAATAAATAATCAAAAAAAAAAAAATATAAGGCACAGCTGACATTAGTACAAACTAAGGCGTTGTAGGGCGAATTGAAATATTACGAAGACCCAGTTCCGGTTTTTTAAAGTTCGATAAAACAATCGAGGCTTATCTATGGAACTTGGAATCCATTGGTGTTAAATGCAAATTTTTTTTGATTAATATGATTCGCTTTATTGAATCAAATTGCATGTTATAAGACAAATATGCCCATCATAGAATGCACCCTACAACACGTCCTTTGGAATTAATTTGACTGTAAAGCACTGTGCCTTTTTTTTTTTGATTTTGACATGCCCAGATTATGACACATAGCTATCAGAATGTGTAACAAGAAGCGAAGCACAGAATAATATTTTCTTGTAAAAATTTAAATGTTAAACGAAGGTCGAATGGTGCGATTTCTAGGCAATTCACAACTGAACAAATGTGACTCTTGATTGGATGTTTTCAATGCCAATAGACACATAAACAATGCTAACTAAAAAGCTAAAATCAGCGAAAATCAGCCTTGCCATTGTAAGAGTAGCTCACCTGTGAAGCTGCTCTGACCATAGCAAAATATTTGGTCAGTATGTAAATGGACTGTCTATATACTACGTGACGTGAGACTGCACGAATTACATGTCCTACTCAATGATATATCTCCACCCGTTTCTATTTCTAAAACGATAAGCGTTTTGCTTGTGGATAAATGAATTATCTAAATTTAACACGACTTTTATCGCATATGGCAAATGCTTTACAAAAGTTTTAAATACCCTGTAACCTTATCAATATCATCAACCTCTGCTGGACCAATGGCCAATATAGTTTTTGAATTGGGTTAAATTTGTGTACGTCCGGCGTCGCGTATTAGACACGTTACGAGATTGCTTGCCTCTGCAGCACGTTTTATCGCCATCATTTCACGTTCGCTTTTAACGCATAGTGCATATTTGGCACAGCCCGTAATTTCCCATGCGCGTACGATACGGGATGTGGTGCATTGCTTTTTGTTAAGCACCTACAGCACCATTTATAATTGCGAAAGATAGCAACTACATAAGACCCCAAATACCAATAGTAATCTATACATATATAAACCCAAAAGTGCTCAGCACGACCATCACCAACATAATTTCCCCTTTCATCCTACCCTAAATGTGGAGGTATCAGCATGAAAGAAATAATAGAAGGGACAACCCATTGATTCCAATCTACAATTTTATTCAACCCAAACCTGTGAAAATAAAAAAGCACGTACAATTTTTATTTACCTCAGGATCCCGTGTTGGTTTCACAATTCTCACTTTCGGGAGAGCAGATGCAATTGTGTGTACACCCATTCCAGTCATCCACAGTGATGATACTGTTCTCCTCGGATGCATAATGATCGAGTAGAACCAGCAATTCTAGGTTCATATACCAATCACCTTCACTGAAATAAGCAGTCAAAAAAAAAAAAAAAAAAATGTCAGGACTTTTGGACAGATAACTTAACTAGAGAAACTTTTGCCTTAAAATCAAACTAAAGCACGGGCGCGCATACGTCCAGCAGGATTTTGAAATTCAGGATATACGTATGTGGCTAACATAGTTTGTACTTGATCCTGATATATACGCTTCTTAAGTAACACATCTGCTAATGAACCGAATTTCAGTTGGACACTGTGCTTAATGAGATGGTTCCCAATTTCACATACAAAATTACCAGGAGCTTACAAACGGTTTAACAAATCACTTCTTGCTATGGATCAGCTACATATCATTTCTGCCATACATTCCTCGGTAAACTCGGTATTGCGAGCTTGCAATGATCCTAATATTGAAGAAAATATAAAGTTTCTTTATGTACAACTCTGCGAATCAGTGACTGTGGATAAATATATTTCATGCTTAATTAGTTTATGTAAAACATTTTGGACTATATTGGCATCCTATTACCAAATAGTTGTGTCGCATCAAAACTATAAGCTCTATCCTCTCGACACGGAAGAATCACCTGATATTTATATGCAAGAAAAATTGAAGAAAAACCCATCGCGCATTTGTAGTGATATTCCAACGCTATCACATTGCATGTCTGGAGGAGATCTGCCTATTTCTTGATAATGAGTCCTGGACAATGGTTAACTCGTTTGGGAATATACTTCAACTGCCGGAATTTCGTTCTGTACGTATTACCGTAAGACGACATAAATCGCCACCTGTTGCCCCAGTACTCGTCTCAGCATCAACACTATCAGTAGCTGCAGCCAAATAATTCACCCGTACGCAATAACAATTGTGATGACTTAGTATCGGTGCAGTCACAAGTTGGTGGTAGCTTCATATAGGTTCCTATGGTTACTTTTTGCGTTTCTCCGAAAAAAGTTCACCCTTCGATGGTGGTTTGGAAGTGGCGATGCTTGGAGAAGACATATTTTCTGGTATTGTAGATCAGGCTTCCTGCTATTGCTCCGAAGAAAGTGATGACGAACATAAAAGTTTGCAAAGCAAATACGATGATGACGGTATTCAAGGCCAAGTTATTATTAACAACACTACCCTCAATGTATTTCGTTGTATCGGGCGTAACTTGCAAATGTGCAAATTGTTGCATTGTACTTCACCGAAAACAGTTGCAAGTATGCCCGAATTAACGGCTTTTTATGGTTATGCCGTACATGAAATTTTCGGTAAACATGCTTCAGTAACAATGGAAAAGTTCTACGACACACGTCTAGAGCAAGAACTCCAAACCGTACAATAGAAGATTGTAGCAAATATAACACTGTGGCCTCTAAACTTTTCATCACTTGTAAATAACGAGCATGCGAATCCCGATACGCTGTATGGACTATCACAACTTATATAATGCTGTTGAAAGTGGTCACTGTATGACGCAACATTTCCAAACACTACGCAATTACCTTATACATTTGTTACCGCCACAAGAGCGTTCTATGCTAACCGAGTAATTTAATTATATTTAATCTATGGCAGATATTTGCACGTCCGGGTTATACCTGTATTACATCACGCGTAATCGATTTGCAAACCATACTTGCTATGATAAGTGAAGTCGAATGGGATGTAAATCAGGTTAGCTTCCAACATAATAATTAAATTTTTTTTCTAATCACGATTTGTATGCAAGGCAAATGCATTATATACCTCCTGCAACCACAAAGCGTAGCACCAACTTAAATAGCATCTGCGGGACGATGTGTAGTAGGGCGGGTCGATTTAAAAATCGCTCATTGCTCTATGAAAATCGTATTCTAGGGATCAAAATAAGAAACTTTGCCGAAGGAACCATACTCTAAAACGAATTCTGATGTCCCCCCCCCTTGGGTCGAACTTTTGGGTGGGGGCAATTTCAATTTTACCTGTTGTGTCTTGTGGTGGCTTAAAAAAACAACACAAGCAATTTTACGATCTGCAATTGTGTCACAGTGATACCTTCATTTTTTAAAACGGTTGAATAAAAAACCTACACAACTATGTTTACGGCATGCAAATGCATCACAGTGATGCCTTGGTTTTAAAAGGGGGTTGTAAAAACGCTAATTTCTAATAATTTTTTTAAATTTCTTTTCTATTACTAAGTTAAATTGATTTTTTCATTTACATATGTTCTGACTAAATAAATTTCTAAAGAGAAAAATAAACTCCAAAAAGAAAAACATAGGCATTTCAAAGTGGGATTTTTCAAAATTTGCCCCTACGACCCAAAGGGGTGGACATCAGAATTCGTGGTTCCTTCGGCAAAGTTTCTTATTTTGATCCCTAGAATATGATTTTCACAGAGCAATGGGGGATATTATGCCTCCCCACAAATTAACTCGGCCTAATGTGTAGCTATGTCGAGCTAAAACCTTTAATGCCAAGTTTCAACCCGGTAATGGATGCATCGTAACCTGTATAAAAGTTATATAAAATCGAGTTAACCGGAGATAGGCTATCAGATCTGGAAGTTGTTGTATGCGCACAAAAGCATCCTGGTTCTACCAACGCTTCACTGTATTTCAAACAGCCGTTCGCAAATTTCAGTCACATTGTCCTAAAATAAAAATTTGCTGTATCGCTATCTACTTGATTATTCATAAGACTTTGAAATTACCTTTCCAAGTCTTCATAAGCAACGTTACCCAAATAAATACTAAATGGTTGCAGCAGCAGGGAATCAGTATCAACCGGCATATACCAATTATCCGCAGGACTACGTCCGAATTGCACCTTCCCTAGCTGCGCTATGAAACCGATATGAAATGGTCTCCTGTTGCGAATATCAGCTGTGGCACTTGTCATATAAGCTGCACGTTCACAGCAATAAACTCTTTGTTTCGTTTAGCCAAGTAGAGATCGAATCGTACACCATCTCTAATTCTTGGTAATGTCTAGCAATCTTTCAGGAAATTCATTATCGTCTCTGTAACATCACTATGATCATAAGTGAGAACCCACCTTCAACCCCCTAGTGCAATTTAACTGGGTTTTCAGGTGCCTTACGCGTAACAGACCCTTCAGACCCAACACTTCGCTATGTAAGTACATGGAGCTCATGGGCACTATCTTGAAGCGTGCCAGCAAGCTGAGCGTTACCGTACATTTTAGCCCGTAGCATGGGAAATGCGGTATTTTATTATACCATACCCCTGACAATGTCATTACCGGGGGCCAAGTGGTTCTAGAAAGCTGAAACGAAATAAAAAAATAGGAAATTAGAGAAAATATGCAGAATTAAAAAAAAAAGCATACTTACCTATACCACGTTTCGTTTTAAAGAAAATTCATTCAAAAATGTCTGTATAGTCATGTATTTTTTGAGTAGGCTAGTCTGATCTAATATTTCCTGGTACAAATAGAGATTTATTTTACCTTTCGCCCGACGTTTCGCTGAATATTTCAGCCTCTTCAGGGGCTACACTATTTTTATTTTCAAATAAATAAATAAAGAAACAAACTGTCACAACCCATAGAAATTAACATGAAAACATTAAATTACACTTACAACTATATTGGACAATAAGAACACACATATAGAACTAAAATATCAGTACCACCCTACGTGGTAGTCTTGTCATTACTAATTTATTTATTTACTCAAGCATAGCATGTATGCAGCGGCGATATTGTCGCTGTCCTCCTTTCTGTTCATCGTCGTTTGTCTGTTGTTTAAAATGTGTAAGCTTTCAAGTGTTTATCTCACCATCTCCCTTTTTTCGTTATCAATAATTTTGGTGTTCGTGAAATAAGCTGTATGGCCAAAGTTGAGCATGTGCTGTGATTTTGTTTTCTAATATCAGCTGCGTGTTCGGCAATGCGAACACCTAGCGCCCGCTTTGTCGTCCCAATGTATGTTTTATCACAGTTTTCGTTCTCCTTTCCTTTACATTCTATTTTGTATATCACGTTGTTTTGTTGTTGCTTGTCTATTGGAGTCTTTGTTTTTGTGTATATTTTGGACAGTGTATTGTTGGACTTGTAAGCTAGTGTGATGTTTTGTTATTTAATTATGTTGTGATCGACTAAAGGACTGAGTTTAGGAATACATGTCACACTGCGGTATTTCTTAGTGTCTGTTGTTGCTGCGTCTGGTAATTTTTGAGGTGGTTACTGGTTTTTATGATCGCCTGGTTAATCAATTTGTGTATTAGGTAGTTGGGGTAATTATTATTTCTTAAAATCAAATGTATCTTCTCTTTGTTGGCGTCATGGAAATCTTGATTGCTTATGGTCAGTATTTTATTTATCAGATTCTTCGCTGTGTTGATTTTGTATTTGGTTGGTTGGGAGGAGAAAAAGTTAATTAGGCGGCCAGAGGACGTTGGTTTTGAGTACCAATATAATTTAATATTATTGTTTCTCTGTGTGTACGAACATCAAGGAAAGGAATGTTCGCGTTTTCCACCATTTCCATAGTGAACTGGATTTTATGGTGGTATTTGTTTAGCGTCTCTAGAATTATATTCAAGTCACTGCGTTTTGCTATTGCGAAAACATCGTCCACATACTTAATAATAAATGTCAAGTCAATATTGTGTTGTTGTTTGAGCTTCGAGATGGTGTTGTCGAAAAGGTCGTCCATAATAATATCAGCGATTGTCGGTGAAAGCGGGTTGCCCATTGGCATTCCATGAGTCTGACTGTATAGTTTCTTATTGCACATGAAGTAATTATTTTGTCTGTATATTCATTTACATGAATGAATGACATTTTGAATGAACAAAAAAGGTTGCCACCCGTATGACACTTCTTTTTTCGTCTCTTAAGTGAACACCTTGTGCGATACCATGGGACGACAATTCGGATCCGTGAGATCCGACAAGCCCGACCAGTCATACTCGAGCTAGGTAGGTGCTCGAAACACCATACCACCCTTCGGAACATAAAGAAAAAAACAACAAATTTATAAAATAAATAAGGGGGGAGAAATTTTTTATAGCCAATTTACGCCCAATTAAGCGTGTTTTACAAAAACGGAGCAAATAATCAGATATCTTTATAATTTATTGATAAATATATATCTACAAAACTGGGGAAAAATGCAAAAAAAAATTGTTAAAGCGAAGCCTGTTTTCGTTTCCGATGTAACCACAGCGAGGAGGCCGAAGGGTATCGCTTCCCGCAGCTGCATCTATAGGGTGCGAAACCCATGTGGCGCATACTTACATGCTTGTTTGGACACGTTACAGGTCACGCTATAAATGCCGTTCTTGTGCAAAAACTTAGTAAACACAACAACACGGCACTACAGTGATGCCAGACGGACATCAGCAAAATGTGCAAAAGAGCTGATCAGATGAACAGCGGTCGACGGCAAGCTTAACAAAAAAAAAAAACACGAAAATACCTTAAGGTAAACAAACCTTCTGTACTTAAATACCGCAAGACAAGGAAAAAGATGAAGATTGTTCGAAAAGATTATACAAGTTTACATCGGGTCGGAACTCACACGCGCATTTCCTTAAATACTTCCCGAACAGGATCATTAGGTATAATTACGTTGTCTAGTGAGCAGCACCGCACAGCTGTACCATTCATATATATGGAACAGCTAATAGCTGACAGTTCCACAAATTACCACACCCGGTAATGAAGGCTGTCCCCACCAGGGTTGTGTTGAAATCAACAAACACACCACAACTTTGTGATTTTCACACAAAATTGCCAAAAGCAACACAAATAGTGTTCCAAGTCTTTTATTGAAGGACTCTTTACACCTGTAGCGCATTTTGTTTTTACGACGTCGCCGACGGCAATATTATTTACCAGCTCTGAATTACAGAAATTGAAAATACACTGATTTACCGTGATACCCTATTCAACACAATTAATAGCGTATATAAACGCGTATTGCCTGTATTAGAAAAACAACAAAAAATACAGTTTATCTTTAGTTTATGCTCAATAATTTTATTTGCGGTTGAAAACATTTAGCAAATAAAATATACTTTTTGGCGTACGACTATGCCCGCTGTACATTGGAATGTCGGCAGAAGAACGACTCCGGGCCGTA
The DNA here is from genome assembly GCF_040869045.1 of Eurosta solidaginis. Lineage (NCBI taxonomy): Eukaryota > Metazoa > Arthropoda > Insecta > Diptera > Tephritidae > Eurosta > Eurosta solidaginis. The sequence continues at coordinate 164,542,133 of NC_090319.1, read as the reverse complement.
TATGGAGGATGAGCAACCGCAGCCACGCCCTACCTACCACAACGAAGAAGCAAGCGCCGACGAGGTGCTCTCTATACACATCACGGAGGACAGCCGATCATGGGCACAACAGGTAGCAGATTAGGAGGAAGAGATGGAAGAGATCGCCAGAAATGCCGCAGCCTTAGCCACCGTCCCAACGTTCAGCGATGAAGCACGATCCTTCGACCGCTGCTTCAACATGAGAAGCAGATAGCAATCCCGGACCGGAAACGCGACCAGGCACAAAAGAGACACGGGGATGGCGCGGACACACGTCCTTTCCGCCCATCGCACGGAAATGCCAGTGGACGCCGGGGCGACGCGTAGTCGCGTCCGCTCCGCTCGACCCGACGCTCTACTGACAGAGATGCCCCGTACCCGCCGAGAAACGAAGGTACCACTGCCACTATAGCTCCACGTCAGACGATTTCTACTGGTTTCAGAACAGGGCGATTTCGGGAAACCCACGTAGCGATGATGATCACCCGATCCTTCATAGCTATCGCTCCCACAGCGATTGTACGAATAGAGGCAGGGGGCGCTTTCCGTAATTCACGCGCACCCATCCCATAACCTCCAACTCGAACGGCTTAACACGGCAAAACATACGAAGTTTACCTTAGTGGTGCGCGGCAAATATGGAGTGACAGACAAAAGCACGACACAGGCTACCGTGGTAGCACGGCATATGCGTCTGAACCCAACAGCGACGATTGACTCCTCGGTCGCCGCACCATTCCAATTCATGAAGCTCGCTGACCCGACGTTTTATCGATCCGCGCCGGTTCTACTGACACTCGGTGCCGACGTCTACGCCAACATCATGGCCAGTGGCATAATCCCGGCAACGGTCAATGGGCTTCTCATGCAGCCGACAGTCTTTGGACTGGTTATTTCAGGAGCGTTCCAGTAATAACGTTCTGGCATTGCTCTCACAACTACATCTAGGTTTATATACTATAGAATTTTTATGCCAATCACAAAAAATCTACACCCAATTAACAAGGTGCATTAAAACCATGCAACCCCGCGTACATAACTACTAACCTTTTCTTTTTCATCCACAGTGTCGTTCAGAGAGGCTGCATCATTGGAGACAGGGATGTCCACTGGAGACCGTACTTAGCATACATTTATATATACATATCATACTTTCAGCATATTGTATCTCGTGCCTGGGGAAGGTTGCTGACGTAATCGACGTGTTCTCCGTTGCTCGTCGCAAGGGGGTCGGCATGTTTAGGCCACCGGCCTAAATATTTCGAACCACCCTAACGAGCGCATTAGTTTATCAACGGCTAACGCCTGCCGAGCGCTAACGTCGAAGGGGAAAAAACTCGACGAAAGTTAGCTATCGGCAGGTGACGCGGACTTTTTCTCCGTAACACTCTGGTATTCTTTTTCGGAACGTCCGAGCGCCAGCAGCCATCTCATAGTTTTTATTTCTTTTTATTGCGACGCACACGCCCAACTTCCCCGGGTCCACACTGCCCCCGCAACAATGCGACTAAACCGAATATGACAACGGAAATTACTTTAAAGCTCTCAGCAACAGCTTTCATTTGATATCCGTATTACACACACATCCTAGGGGTATCCGGGTCCACGTTTTGACCTATATCTCGAACCCTAGTCACCCAGCGATATAAAAATTACTCTGTGCTAAGGCACACATCAACAGCCTTCATTTGATATCCATATTAGACACAAATCCTAGGGGTATCCGGGTCCACGTTTTGGCCTATATCTCAAAACCCTAGTCACAAATAGGTATGAAAATTACCCTGTGCCAAATCAATCATCAACAACTTTCATTTGCTACCCATATTCTATAAAAATATTCTAGGGGTACCCGAGTCCACGTTTTGGCCTATATTTCGTGACCATAGTTAGCCAGGGGTACGAAAAATATCCCGTATCAAAGTACTCATAAACAGCTTCCATTTGATACCCATACTGTACAAACACATCCCAGGATTACCCAGGTCCACGTTTTGATCTCAATACCCTAGCCAGAACAGGATAAAAAGTATCCTATGTTTATCTCACTGTAATAAGCTACCTCTCCACCAATTTTCAGCCAAATCGGTTAATCCGTTCTTGAGTTATAAATAGTGTAACTAACACCACTTTCTTTTGCATATGTGACCCGGCCTATGAAAAGGTGGCTTATGACTCAATAATGAAATTGCGAGAAACAGCTGTTAAAGATAAACAATGCATTTCATCAGTTTCTTAGTAGTTTTCTTTTTTCTTGAGTCATAAGCCACCTCTTCATAGGCCGGGTGACATATATAGATTTGGGGAAAAATTTAAACAACGTTACATTACGACGGGCAAGGGCATTTTGTAATGGGTCATGTGTTTTTATACTCAGCGTGCTTTGCACACAGAGTATACTAACTTTGATTGGATAACGGTTTGTCTTTCAGTTATAAAGGAATCGAGATAGATATATAGATCGTCCCGATCAGACAAATCTCTCGATCTAAATGTTGCCAGCCTAACCAAATGGACCACTTTTACTTTGGTTCGTGGTTTACCGATGGTTTGTATGCGGTACACTACATCGTTGATCTGTTTTACAACTTTGCATCGGCCTTCCCAATTACACTGCAATTTCGGGGACAAACCTTTTTTACGTTGTGGGTTGTATAACAGCACCAAATCTCCTTCCTGAAAACCTTCCGAATTAATTGCTTTATCGTATCTGGCTTTCATCTTGTCACTCATATTCTTTGTTCGTTGCCTTATCAGATCATGTATTTCTCTTAGCTCTTCTTCCAAATCACCAGTGGATTTCTTGACATTTCTCCTTGCACTGGCATCTATCCCAAACTTCAAATCAGCTGGCAGTCTAAGGTCGTTGCCAAAAATTACTTTTGAAGGGGTTTGGCCCGTTGTTTCATGCACTGCTGATCGGTAAGCCATCAAGAATAATGGTATGCGGGTATCGTAATCTTTACAGTACTTTGTAACGAAGCTTTTTTACTGCCCGGTGCTTCTTCAATAAGTGCTTGGGGTATACTCGCCGTGTCCAAGGTTCACTTACAATAAATTTGTAATACGGGACAACTTGCAAATCGTTTTCACATATAATTCACTTTATTTCTTTAACTCTATATATTTTATAAATATAATGAAAAGAATGTAATAAAAGAAAGGTATGCATATGTTCTTCACTTCGCGTTATGCTTGCTCTATGATTAGTGGTGGGCTAACGGTCCTCGTGTCCCGTTAGGATCGTCCCGTTAGGATGCCTTGCTGGTCGTTGCCTGGGTGTGTGTAAATGTGTTTCTGTGACGCCCTGCGTCGGCGTGTCTCTCGTCAGGCTAGCGACTGCGCTGTCTCGGCTGCGGCTTGTGTCGGTGCGTCTGCGTGCGTGTGTGTAACTCTAGTATGGTTGACGTCGTATATTTGCGTAACTCTGCTGCGGTCAACGTAGTATGGTTGCGTAGCGCTGTTGCGGGCAGCGTCTTATTTTAGCGTAGTGCGGTTGCGTAGCGCTGTTGCGGCCAGCGTCGTAGGTTATCGTGACTCTGCTGCGGCCAACGTAGTATGTTTGCGTAGTGATGTTGCGGCCAGCGTAGTGTGTTTACGTAGCGCTGTTGTGCCCCGCGTCGTATGCTTGCGTATGACTGCGGTCACCTTCGGCGCAGGCGGGGCACGTCGCCTGTTCGCGGGTGCGCGTTAGGACCGTTGCTTACGAAGTCTCAAGCGGTGTTTGGTGGTATAACCGACACATTCACCACTTGAAGCCACGACTCACTCCTATGAAACGATCTCTCCGGATGATATAACCGATGCCTTCGAGGGACGCTCCACTGGTAGCTCCGGTCACGACCACAGCTCCGTGCTAACTAACTGCTGTACTGCTGTGTCGCTCCTTTTATAGCTGTTATGTTTGGTGTTGCTAGCTCAAAAGGTTGCGTTGCCATGGTTACCGTGTTGCTATTACATGTTGCGAACACTCGTTGTGTTGCTGAGACTTGTTAGTTTGTAGTGTTGCTATTAAGTGTTGTGATTGCTAGTCGTGTTGCTGAGACTTGTTGGTTTGTCGTATTGCTAGGGCCTTTTGTGACTGGATGTTGTGTTAAAGCTGTGCTGAATATGTTGTGGGGTTGTTTTGTGTGGTGTTTTATTTGGTCTACTACTTTCCTTAAGTGCTCCTCCAATGCTCTATTGAATCGTTCTACCATACCATCGGATTGAGGATGCAATGCAGTTGTTCGTGTTTTTCGAGTGCCCATTGATTTACACATTTCCTGGAAGACAGCTGATTCGAAATTCCTGCCTTGGTCAGAATGTTACTCCATTGGTACACCATACCTTGGAACTCAATTCCAACTTCTGCTACTGTTTCCGCTTCTTGATTTGGGATTGGGTATACCTCTGGCCATTTGCTGAAATAATCCATAACTACCAGTACGTATTTGTTTCCGCCGTTGCTAGTAGGAAATGGACCGGCGACATCCATAGCGATCCTTTCAAATGTCGCACCTGAGTTATATTGCTTCATCTGGCCGTAACTTCGGGTTTTGGGCCCCTTCGCTCTGCTGCAAACCTCGCAGTTCGCAATCCACTCAGTGACCGACTGACGGCAACCAACCCAGTAGAATCTCTGTTTAATCTTTTCGAGCGTCTTCGTGATTCCAAGATGACCTCCGCTTGGAACATTATGCAGCTCGCTGAGCATGTCAGGAATCCTCTTTCTGGAAGGAACTATCAGTTTATTTTTTCTTTGACCATCCTCACTCTCCCATACTCGATACAAGCAACCGGATATCAATTCTAAACTGTTCCACTGTGCCCAATATGACTTCGCAATGGGACTCTCTGCTTACAACTCCTCTCTGCTTTGTCTTTCGTTTCGTTCCAGCCCTTGCATAACATGTCACAGATCAGTATCTTCTAGCTGACACTTTCTTAGTTGTTCCTTGTCCCATTCATCCGTACACGTTATAGTCATTTGCCGGACATCTATAATGTCTTCTTTAGCCTCGGCCTTTGAACAGTGCTTGCATTCCAAACTACATGGTTTTCGTGACATTGCATCGGCATTTCCATGGATACTACCTTTTTGATGCTCAATGGAAAAGTCATACATTTGTAGTCGCTCGATGCACCGTGCCAATTGTCCTTCCGTTTTAACGCTGCGTGATCTATCCTGACACGGAATCGCTGGCCGTAGAGGTATTTGTGAAAATGTTTAATGCACTCTACCAATGCCAACAGCTCTCTCCGCGTAACGCAGTAGTTCCTCTCTGGTTTTTCAATCGAACGGCTGTAATATGCAACTACCTTCTCCTGTCCATCGACCAGTTGTGATAAAACGCCTCCTATAGCATATCCACTCGATCTGTGTCTAGAATAAATGTTGCTCCTGGAATCGGATATGCTAACATTGGGGCAGTGCACAACCGGTCCTTCAATGTTTGGGAAGCCACTTCTTGCTCCTTCTTCCATTCAAAAGCTTTATTTTTTCTTGTAAGCTCATGGAGGCTATGGGATATGCTGGAAAAATTTGGTACAAATCGGCGGTAATATGTGCACAGCCCAAGGAGACTTCTCAATTCATGTAGGTTCTGTGGTCTTGGCCAATCCTTTACAGCCTCTATCTTTTCGTTTACAGTGCAGCTGCCCTCTGTCGTTACCTTGTGACCCAAATAATTTACTTCCTTTTTAAACAGCGCACACTTTTTGGGACTTAACTTCAGACCATCGCCAGCTATTATCTGGAAAACATCCTCCAAGCTCTTAGGATGTTCATCAAAGTTCTTGCCCAATACGATGATATCGTCCAGGTACACCAAGCATGTTTTCCAATGTAGACCTTTCAGTACCTGGTCTATGAGTCTCTCAAAAGTAGCTGGTGCATTACAAAGTCCAAAAGGCATCATTGTAAATTGCCAAAGACCACCATCCTTCACCTCAACTTGCCAGTAGCCGCTTTTCAAGTCCAGTGTGGAAAACCATTTCATACCAGATGGCGAGTCCAGAGTGTCGTCAATTCTTGGCAATGGGTAGCTATCCTTTTTCGTAACGTCATTCAACTTCCGGTAGTCCACGCAAAACCTCATTTTTCCATCCTTCCTCTTTACAAGTATTAATGGTGAGCTCCACGGACTAGCTGATGGTTCGATGACGCCGCTGTCGCTCATTTCTTGTACGATTTGACTAACAACTTCCCGTTTCGCCAGTGGAACACTACGAGGAGCTTGACGTATCGGCCTCGCGTCTCCAGTGTCAATTTGATGTTTCACAAGATTGGTGCGGCCTGGTTTGGACCCATCCTGGTCAAATATGTTCGCGTACTTCAGAAGCAGTTGTTTTGCCTTACTCTGATAGGCTTCCTCTAGCCCCTGTGTCCATGCCGTGATGTCATTTGAAAGATCAGTATTTCTAGATGAAACGTGCTCCTGGAGCTGTTCACAGTTAATAACTACTTCAGCATCTTCCCAAAATAGCTCCTTTGGTCAAATTGAATGGTGCCTTGAACTCATTGAGTACTCTTACCGGAATACGTCGATCTTGTTTTGTCGTAGCCAGGGGTTTTCCTACAAGTATGTTCGGTGTTGATTTGTTTGCTGACCCACAATTTGTTTGCCCCACAATCTCCATCAACCTTTGCCCAGATGACTGCTTCTGATTTTGGTGGTATTTGCTGATTCTCTTCCACCAGCACTCGTTTACTGCTGTTGTCTCTCTCGTAGCCGAAATTAAGTGGCACATCCATGTTCTTATATCGCATCATCTTGCTTTGCATATCGATTTTGATGCCTTGGTCGATTAAGAAGTCTACTCGAATTATGATTTCATCAACAATATCTGCCCCTATAAAATTGTGTAGTACCGTGACGTTCCCAATTGATACTTCATATTCTACTTCTCCAATTACCTGGATGTCCTCTCCCGTGGCTGTACGTAATCTTGCTCCAAGCAAGGGTGTTATCTTTTTGTTGACTAAGGCCGCTCGAATGATGGAATGAGATGCACCCGTATCTACAGTCAGTAAACGTTCCTTTCCATCCACATGTCCTCCAACAGCAAGATTGCTCGATCTTCTTCCAATCTGCGAAATAGAGATTATGGGGCATTCAATTGCGGGACTCAGCTGTCGCCCCTTGCGGCTGACTCGATTTAGTTTAACGATTGAGTGGTCTTGGAGATTTGCTCATCTCCTTCTGCTCTGCGTTTACGACCACGCACATTGTTGGAACTGTTAGGGTTGGTGTTGCAATAACGCGCAATATGCCCTTGCTTTCCACACTTAAAGCATTTGACTGCTTCATTATTCTTCTGCTGCGTACCCTTCAATGCTTCCAAAATTGCGTCTACACAGTCTGGCCTTTCCACATACACGCGATGAGCTTTGTACGCTGGCTTACACAAAAGAGAGGCTGTTTCCTGAGTCACTGCGTGCGATCCGCATTTGCAAGATCAGCCAATCTTTCAATATCTGAAGCAAACTCCTGCAATGTCTCATTTGATTTTTGGTAGCGGTTTTTAAACTCAATTTGGACTATCTGTTTTCTATGCTCGCTTCAATAACGTCGTTACACAGCAGCCGTCAATGCTTCATAATTGTTCCTCTCTCCTTCGGGAATCGTCTGTAGGATTTCGGCTGCTGGCCCCTTCAATGCCACGAACAGTGCAGCAACTCTATTTTCCGCATTCCAGTTGTTCACTGCTGCGGTCTTCTCAAACTGTAGTTTGAAGACCTGGAAAGGAACAGAACCCTCAAAAGATGGAGTTTTTACTTTCGTATTACTCCCTGATGCAGCCGGTCGATTAAGTTGCAATTCCTGTATACGACCTCTCAAAGCATCCACCTGTGCCTCGAATTTTTCTTCAAACTACGTTATTTTCTCGTCCATACGCGCTTCGAGTTTTGATGATATACGCGCCTCTTGCTCTTTCAGTTGTGTTTCCATCTTTGATATAATCTGTGTCGACATTTCTGAATTACGTGTCTCATGTGATTCCAGGTGGAATGCCATATATGTCTTCTGCTCTTCAATCTTGGATGTTAAACGTGTCTCTTGCGTTTCTAGCTGAGATGCCATATATGTATGTCGTCTGTTCTGCCAAGTGAGATGACACTGTCGTTGTTTGAGCTGATATTGTAGCTAAAATGTATGCGGTGTTTCTTCCATTTTTGTTGTTTCTTCGCCATCAAGATGAAAGTCATACTCTTCCACGTCAATTCCTTCTAATTCCATTGCGCGTCGTAGTCGTTCCTGAAGTTCTAGTTTAATGCTGGTTGTATTCAATCTACGGCTCTCCAACTCCTTCTTCAGTTGCTGGATCTTCAATTCACTTAACTTTGGCATGTCCAAGTTGTATTCGAAGTATTCGGAATTTATTCAACAATTCCTCTTCTGACACCAATTGTAACAAATTTACTGCAAATCCTCTTATTTGCAACCTTCTGCTAAGTTCGAATCTCTAAACTGTTGAATAAACAACTCCAATATTGAATAATGGAAAAATGGCCTTTATTAAAGTACTTCACAATAACACTTATACTTTGCAACTAGCTGGCTTAATAACCAAACTGACTGATAGCTTAAATGAAACAGATCTCTCGCCTCCGATGCTGTCGCCCTTTTATACTGCCCGACCTCCTCGTTGCATATTCCTAGGCTTTTCTAATTCCACAACTTACTAGTTAGTTATAAATTTCTCAGCTACAACTACAGATGTATAATTTTTATAGCTTCTCTCATACCCCATACGCTTGTATGTGTGAGCGACACTTCCACAATCACAATTGCATACCTTTAGGAGCATTTCATATCTGCATGTGCTTGTGCGTTGCTTCTCCGCCGCGTGCACGCGTATGTGTAGACATAAGATTCAATTATTGATGTGAATTCACGTCACTGCTTAGCATCGGCCTAGAGATGGCAGTACCCCTTAGTGCCGCCAACATTCGTAACAATATCTTCAACGACTTCCAAACTACAGCTTACAAAATTTTAAATTACCTTCTTTTAAAAGTGGGCGGCGCCAATCCCATTGTCCAAAATTTTACTAATTTTCTATTTTGCGTCACAAGGTCAACCCACCTACAAAGTTTCATCGCTTTATCCGTCTTTGGTAATGAATTATCCCATTTCATTAAGATACCTCAAAGTTTACTCAAGTTAACGTGTTAACGGACAGACGGACGGACGGACATGGCTCAATCAAATTTTTTTTCGATACTGATGATTTTGATATATGGAAGTCTATATCTATCTCGATTCCTTTAAACATGTACAACCAACCGTTATCCAATCAAAGTTAATACATTCTGTGTGCAAAGCACGCTGAGTATTACAACAGAATGCTCATGTGGTTTAATACCAAACCATTTAAAAGAATTTATGATGGGCCAACATAATGATAGAAAATTCACAATATCTGAATATATGGATGACATTGTAGAAGAAACACCTACAACAATACCAACAATGCCAACAGTTAGTGATGATCCAACATAGAAACCACTTAGAACAGATATGGAAACAGGTGAAGCACATATTGCAAATGAAGCAGTTGCAGAAGTATCTGTTACAATGAAACGAGGACATTATACTCAACGATACGATGCTATAAATTTTGCTATGATGTGTGACAGATTCGGTGCTACAGATAGAGTTGCTTTATGTTTAACAACAGTCCTTTTCGAAGATATACATTTTCGAAATGTTCGTTGAGAATTTGTCATAATGGATAAATATAACGTTGCAAGAGAAAAAATTAAAGCTAGAGATGAAGTGCTTCGTAAACGATACATAGATTCCAACATAACTGCATTTTCTTTCGTTTTAAAAGAGCCAAATGCCGAATTACTTGGATATGTTAATTTGGGTGAAGAAGAAAATGCAAAACCAAATTAAAAAAGTTAAATGAATTCTTCAATAGCAAAAGACTGTCAATAGATCAATTAATTGACATATGCAGCGACGGAGAGCCAGCTGGAATAGAAAGTGGTGTTATAAGAATTTTGGAAACGCATTTAAATAGACCACTGCACTGGTTTATATGTTTGCTTCATTTCAATAAATTACCATTTGGTCATTTATTCAGAGCATTAGATAAAACAGTCACGAGAAGACCAAGAGCAGCAAGTGGAAAAATATACAAACCCATTCAAGACTGTGAAAATTTTCAGGTATGCATTTGTTATAATTTTTTATAATATTTTTTCAATCAAATTAAAATAGGAAAATCATTCTAATTTTAATTGATCTAAAACATTTATTTTTCAAGTTGTAATAGGATTGTAAAATACGGCTTGTATTATCAGTGATGAACAAGAACGACAATTATCTACAGATGTTGAATATTTATATCAAATAGCTAAAGCAATTTAAAATGGTGCAGATTTTAATTTAAAAAATACGTTAAAGTGGTCAATTCTAAGTAAAAAAAATAATTTTTTAAATAAATTACATTAAAATTATAAAAATTTTGTTTTTTTGCTTATTACTTGAAAATATAGGTTTTTTTGAAAATTTGTTTCTACTAAAACTAATTCGAAAAAAGAAAAACTGTCTCAATGAAAGTTGTTGGAAATGTTCTGAACTTATTTTACCTGTAAAGAAAAAAAATGTTCATAAGAAATTTGTTAAAAATGATAATATAGTAATTAAAATTTCATTTTAGGCTAATTTCTCATAATTTTAGCTTGATATCCCTACTAAACTTCAAAATCACTATAGATATTAATACAGATTCTAAAATATACGCAAAATACCTTTAAAGTAAGCCCAATGTGATATTTTTCCTATAATTCTATCCGAAGCTATGAAGATTTTTTGGCCAAACCCTACATTCATATGGCAAAATATCTATTTTGCAAAAGTGGGGGAAATCGGACTTAGAGCTATGGTGTCTTCCGCAATTTTTCTTACAATCATCTGTAGATTACGTTTTTGATATACTCCTGATGAAAAAAAAATACATCCATACAATTTGACCCGCTCTAATACTTTTGCAGAAAAGTTTTCTCTACGGAAAAGCTATGGGTCGGGCGCGGAGTTTGGATTGGCTCGGGGCTATACACTACTTCTTCAGAAGTGTGTTTCTCCAAATTTCATTAAATACATTTTTGAGCAGTATTGAATTTCTGGTAAGAGAGTGTAGCTCATTGTTGTAAACGGAAATTACAAAGGAAAAGTTTAATGAATAAGTATCCTTTGGCGTCCTCCCATAAACTTTCAAACTCCCAGCAGATCCTTGCAGTCGGACTTTTATATATTCTCTTGCTCCGGAAAGGTATTGAACCCAATCCGGGGCCAGAACCTGATATTTAGTCAGAGAAATGGTTTGGCTGCGTGTGCCGGAAACGAATCTTTTTCGCATCGGGTGTTCTCGGCTAGATCGCAATATCCGTCGACCCCGTCATTTAAAAAAATCGTTTGTGGTACCTTTCTGCTCACGCCCATGGGCCTCCCGTATTTTTCGCCCTAGCGCCCCCACTACCTTCTAACAGCTCCGTTGCTAAACAAGCCACAACATGTGCCCGTTGCTGCGCGCATCCCACCAGCCCCTGATCCATCTTCTCACCATCTTTCCGGCATTAGCACACGGAGAGGTCAGGGAAACAAACTCTTGATCACTATCTCCTTGTGCACCGCTTGCTAGCACACGATATATATGCTTGCGACATCTGCCCAATGCATTTCCTGTCTTAGACGGTGCAACTTTTCTAGATGTTCTGGTCTCAGCGACGGTAACCCCTCCACGATTTTCATCGCGCCATGTTGCCCCGCACACAGAACTACAATAGGCACTCCGATTCTTACCCAATGACATCAAACCAGGCGCTGTAACTGGTCACTTACCGCCAGAGTGACGATGTCTTCCCCGTTGCACTTCAGAATACTGCGATTAAACTCAATGGAATAGCCGGGAACATCATGGAGATAGTCGAATTTATGAAGCGGTAAAACCTCCGCATTGCTGCGATCGAAGAGACTGAACTCACTGCAAGATCTGCTTTGCAGACCTGCTCTAGATACAACGTCCATAGAAAATATCGCAAAAGCGGAAACGAAGACGGACTTACATTTATCACTCACCACTCAATGCAATATAATCCATTCGATCGCGACATGGACTATAGGGACAGTGTCTGGGAACATCAGGGCATATCTGTCCGGTCAAGCGATGCTAATTTAGAAATTACCAACACCTACATGCCTGCTGTCACCTACAGCCCCATTGGATACCGCCCTGGCATCATTGGTAAAATTCGCATTATTCTGTGGCATTCTGATCTACAGGCGGACAACAGGGGTGAGAAGCCGGCGGGGACGCCCCCAAACATGTGTGCCAAACGTCTCCATCGTGAGCTCAGGACGTATTTACTGCGTCAACTGGCAGTCGATGGTAACATTTGCATCCAACCACCCACCCCTACTCCTTTCGCTCGAGCGATAAGCCAAATTTATTACCTCTGAAAACGCACTTTCATAAACTTTGAAAAGAGAAAGTGGAAAGATAACAAAAAATATATAGACAATCGCCAAGCTGCCCTTCCGATCCTGACTGATGCCCGCGTCGGTTTTTTTATTCCAACTGAACAAATCCCAGAAATCTGCCCACACTTTCCAACGAAGGCTGGAGCTTTCGCGATAGAGCGTGACCTTATAAGACAGTACGATCCTGGCGCCCCAAATAGGGGACTTAAACCAACTTATCAGACAGGTTGTGGATAAATATAAGCGGGTGAAATTGGGTGAGCATTTAAAGCTAGACGGCGGGCCAACAGACACGCACACAAGCATGAAGACAGCACGTCCCCTATTACCATTTCCGCTAAAGAGGTCGAAGATGCCATCGATCATGCTAAACCATCCAAAGCAGTAGGCCCAGAGGGTATAGCCATGCCGAAGGTATAGAACATGTCTTCAAACTGTCTTTGTCCACCTTCGTCATCCCCGAAAAATGGAAAAGGGCGAGGGTTGTTACCGCTACTCAAGCCTCTGAAACCAGCTAACATAGGAAAATCTTTTCGTCCTATATATCTCCTATTGCCTGTAGCCGCAAACTTGCGTCTAGCCAATTATTAGCATGTCTAATTGATGAGTTATATAATAAAACGAACAGTTATCTCTATCAGCCTCTCTAGTGTTTTCGCCTCACGAAACCTGACATTGTTACCGACCAAATCATTGGCGACCTTATTTACAACATGGAACTTAGACCACCCACAATGGCAAAGTTTTGATTCTCTGCGCTCCACTGACATTTTCTGAGAGAGTTGTTCGGCCTGGGTGCATCTGAAACCGGCAGTGGGTATGCGCACACGGGTCGATCTCGGATTGGTAATTCGCTAGGAAGAAATAAAGAAAAACACAGGAGGGATTTTCTCGTTATAAAATAATATTTAATTCAAAGTGCAAGAAAATATACAATGTGTATAAGGTTACCTTAATGTCGCAAAATGACGACGGTGATCCTGGGCGATGTGAACTGCTTGGCGGTCGATCATAAAAGAGGCCGGTTGTCCCGTTGATGACAACCGCTAAGCCGCGAAAAAGTCCTCTGGTGTTAAGGAGAGGAAAGGCCACACACACAACCGCCCCCACATATACGTGCATGGATGCTGACAACCTGCACACACACACATGCATGTGTATGAAACGCATGCATGTGCATGCATGCACACAAATGCGGCTTGAGTGTGGGTGGCTGGAAGTATCATTAAAACGTTAGGGAGGGGCGCCCTCAATCAAGTAAAAGTTAGGCATTGGACCTAAACATGCCACTCCTTGCGGTACGCAACCTCACAGTCCTCCAAGGATCACCGACCGTGAAGAAGAGAAAGAAAATAAAAGACTTATAACTAACTATATCTAACTTAACCTAACGACGGCCAGTCCGCGGGCTTGGCGGTATGCAATATTGTTTGCATAGTGTTCGAGCTTGGTTGCTGATGCCGCGGGCATTCGCCACTTTTTCCCTTCCTGGTTAAAATTTGACGAGCCGTGTTCGCCTAGAGCTAGGGACTGAGAAAAAGAAACAAGAACATATACGTGTTTATATTTCTTCCCGTTTAAAGAAATACTCTACTTTATTTCAAAAAAAAGGAAAGATATTATTTATATAAATAAACTTAACCTAAATACCCTTTAAGGTTACTAGATCGGAAGGTTCCCCGAGAGCTCCCACCCGAAAATAGTGTTTTGGGCCAGCAGAGGGCTTAAGGATGGTGGTAACGTGCCCGGCGTTATAAGGTCAGCGTACACGTCGCCGCCGAGAACGAGGCGGATGTGCGTTGAAGCATAAAATTGCGGATCTGCCAGACGAATATGCTCATATGGAGCCGCGACGCTGGGGTCGACGTTATACGTCGGACTGACGCGCTTAAAATCATGGACGCAGACTGCGTGAGTCGTCACCATCTTCGTCTGTCCATGCTTGTCCCGGAATCTAATAAAACAGCCGGTTCCCCGGCGGCGTTGGTCGTCGGTAGTGCTAACTCTCGCGCCAGCCTACGGTCGATCGTTGTGCGGGGGGAACATGCATCAACGAGTGCACGAATGAGGTGCAAACACCCCCCGGCTTCCACCTTCACGACCGCAGTGGGCGCCAGAGCAGCCGAAGTCTTGGGCCGGCTGTAGTGTTAGCCGGACGGATCCCAATCCTGAAGGAACAAGGTTGAGGTAGCTGGCGCGGCCGAGTGGAGAGTCTACCGTCCCGGTCCCTAAAATTTTGTAGAGCGCGTAGCTGGCGCGGCCGAGGGGCCAGTCTACGCTCGCGCTTTCCTCGGTGTATTTGTGGGCGGCGTTGCGAGGGTGGGCGGAAAGGCCGTGATTCCGCTCCACTTTTCTCTCGTTTTTCATGCGTGAGTAGGGGTCGGAACGGCCGTGGGCCCGATCCCCTAGTGCCGAGCTGGACTAGGTTGCCCGCTTCACTCCTAGCTCGTGCTGGTGGTTCCTCTGCAAAGGCCGACTCGGACGCGTGGAGAGACAGCGCTTCATCCATCGTCTCGTCGTCCACCTGCGGCATCCTTTTGTACCCTTCTTCCTCCTCTTCAATAACCAACTGGTTCCAGCTCTTGGGCGGCTCTGGCTTGGACGACAAGTCCTCAATCGAAAGGTGCAGCGTGGTATGATGGTTGCCACCACATCATCGCCACCTGCCCTCACTCGTGCAGTTCCTGGCACGATGTACCATCGACAAACAATTTTGGCAGTAGTTGACCTTAATAATCTCACGCAGTCGTTGTAGCGGAGACTTTGCGCGATATATAGGACACGACCTGATCGTATGCTGCGCGCTGCATAGATGGTACGGCTTCGGGTAATGAGCGGCTTGGCGCTCGGTCCTCTTGCGTAGCGACGCGTAACTAGTCAATCTATTCAGAGAATGTGGAAGAAAAAGAAACGGAAGCTCAGTTTATTTGTTATGACTGTGTGACGCGTTCGGTGGTGAGTAGGCCCTAATTTTATTATTGAGCTTTGGGAAATTTTATTAGCGCGTGCGTAGGGGGAGAACATCTGCAGCAGCATAAAAAATATTCATATTTGGCGCACATTATGTGCATGGCATGGCCCGCACGTTATGTGCCTGGGTCTTTATTGCCTTAATTTTATTAGTTAGCCACGGGCACAATAGTGCTGCAGAAAAATGAGCATTTACGATATTCGGTTCGCATATTCTGGTGTCGAACAGGGTAGAGAGTGTATAACGTGGGTTCTTTTGAGTCGCTGTTATTTGTGTTGTTGGTGCTAAACCAAAAAATGTTTGGACTGCAAAATTTGTATCCCATGTAAAGAAAAAAAATAAAAAACTTCGTTTTGGAAGAGGGGAGAGATTTATAAAATGTATATTTTTTTATTTGTCTGTATTGCCTTTCGATTATTTGTCTTACTTTTCCCCAAGTACGCTTGGAGTCCTATTTAATTGACGGCCTTTATCAACTGGCACGGTTCCCGAAGGTTATTGAGCTCCGGTACCGATTTTTCGGAAACGGGTTCTTGGGTACCCGTTTGCATCTTTTTATGCATCACCAACATAATGTACATTTAAAATAATCATATATATGTACATACGTTGGTATAAGCATAGCACTAGCCAGTGCACGGACTTTACCACATTATTTGTAGGTGGAACAACTTTTTAACCCATTTTAACCCTCACCTAATTCCAACTACTGCGATCATTAGGTAAATGTATGAATTTTCGAGCACACCTAAATAACGTTCCAGGGTGACACCGACCCAACCAACCGATTTTTCTTATATTTTTGCGCTGTTTGAGCAAAAACTCAACGTTAACACAGGAATCGTGAGTTCTTTGTTTTCAAAAGGCTGTTTTCTTTAGTTATAATAAGCTTATTTGTATATCTGCAATTATTTCCATTGCGAAATCTTATTTGTAACTCCTCGTCAAGGAAAAGCAAAAAATAAATAATAGGAAGAGTGAAAAGAATTAATCGAAAAGTAGTTTGCTTCAAAAGAACCATAATACATACATTATATGCATATTCGCAAAATAAATGTATGATTGCGCTACTTTCATCGGTTTGTGTTCACAATTCTGAACGGAAACAAAATTTTAAAAGTAAGATAACATGTCTGTGGTTTTATGGCAGTATTTTTGGCACATTGGAAAAATCTACCACTACCAACATTTTCATTATTTAAAGTCCGCGCACTGGTATAAGCATACCAGCCGCAAAGGCAAAAACGAAAAATACTCGCGAACATTGATACATACCTATGTATATAACGTAAATTCCACAGAATTGAAGCAAACGGTAGATTGCTTCATTCTTTTCATTTTTACGCGGCAGCGGTATACATGCGCGTGAAAAGAGACGATCAGGTTTTTATACCAGAGCCGGCCATATAAATACTAAAACAATTGCATAAGTGTGTGTAAAAATTGAGTGACAACTCCCCACAGTGTGCTAAAAGAAAATGTGGAATGTGAAGTTCAAAATTAAAAAGGACTCTGGTTATTTGATCTCAAGCTAATCCTAACAATATTTACTTATATTCATATAACTAAGAACACGGAGGTCGAGCTAGCCAGATAAAACTTTTTTATAAAAGAAGGTATGGTGTTTCTTCCATGCAAAATTTACTTAAAAAATTCGCATTTTCATTAAGAAAGAACTATAAAACAAAGTAAATGTAAATATAGAAATATATATTTTCAAAAAATAAAGTTATTCAATAAAAAAAAAAATTATATAAATTAATAAAACTAAGTAGAACGTATAAAAAGTTACTTATATTAAATTTTCAATATTTATTAATAATTAATTAATTATTAATTATTAATATTTAAATTGTCAATATTAATATGTATGTTCAAAGGAACTTAATAATATTAACTAAAAGGTATTAAAAGTCACTTTAACATTGCAGCATATTGTTTTTATTATGTGCCCAAAAAGTAGCATGGACTTTTCCTTTTGCATTCGCTGTTGATTTTAGTGAGTGACAAGCGAAAGCAAACGATCGTGACCACACATCGTTAGTGTCTGTGTGAAAATACGAACTCCAATTGCACAATGTGCAACTTTTGGCCGGCTCTGTTTTATACACTTACTTTTAGCAAAAGCCAGAGTAGCTCCAGTGAAAACCATCTTGCTGTAACGTTTAGAACTCTGCGGCGCCGTGCTGCTCGCAGAAGTCATGGAATCAATATTCCGAAACATTCATTTGGGACCAGCAAAAGTTCACCTCTGGACGGATTCAACCATCGTACTCGCATGGATAAGATAGCCGCCCTGTTCCTGGTCAACCTTCGTCGCAAACCGAATCACTAAGATCATCGATATGGTCGGTAGCAAGGACTCGCTTCACGTGGACTCGGAATTGAATCCAGGGATCTAGGAAGCAGAGGACTACTTGCATCAGATTTGGTCAACAATTCGTTGTGGTGGCAGGGACCTTCTTGGCTGCAAGAAGACAATTCCCACTGGCCAGCACAAGAGACCGAATACAAAGCGTCCGTTGAGGAGAAGAGGGCACAAACATATGCCACGACAAGGGTAGATCAAATAGATATTCTCGACCGATTTTCAAATCTGCCCAGGGCTTTGAAAGTTCTATCCTATGTTAGGAGATTCTATAAAAGAACGCATCCTAAAATTAAAGCAATGTTCCACGAAAGGTCGTGTATAATCTCAGCCGATGAGATTAAGGCAACGACTCAAGCATTAATACGAGTCTGCCAGAAACAATTTTACGGTACAATTTTACGGTAGGGGCTTCAAAAGACATGTCATACAACGAGCGTCATCCGATCATCTTGCCTTACAATTGTAGGCGGTCCAGCGAGAACCAGCTCATGCTCCGTATCATCCGAATCCATTATTGGATACCGAATGTCAATACCATGATCAGGACCATCATCCACAATTGCAGAACCTGCATTATTCACCGAAAGCAGGCACAGGCCCAACTTATGGGTACCCTTCCGTGCGAACGTACGACCTTTACCTGCGCGTTCACCAATACCGGGGTAGACTTTGCGTGGCCTTTTGACATCAAAAGCTACCGCGGTAGGGGATGTCGACTGTCCAAAGGCTACGTATTCCTTTTTGTCTGTTTCTCCACTAAGGCCATCCACTTAGAAGCCACTAGTGACCTTAGTTCCTCATACTTTCTAGCAGCTTTTTCACGCTTTATCGCTAGAAAAGGATGTACAAAACGTCTACTCGACAATGGTACGAACTTATTCCCGCCGGCACTCCACATATGGCCGGCCTGTGGGAAGCGGGAGTGAAGAGCTTCAAAAGCCACTTCGAAAAGATATACTATGGAGGAGCTCCAAACACTTTTGTGCTTCAACTCGCACCCTCTCAGTCCAGGGTCGAATGACCTAACGGATCTGGAACCACTAACCCCGGGACATTTCTTAACGGGCAGCCATCTTCTGGCGCCGCCAGAACCAGATGTTAACGAAAGCCCGGCCTCCATAATAAACAGATGGCAGAAGCTCAAGGCCCTCCATCAAACGTTCTGCCAGAGATGGAAAACCGAAAATCTTTCCGAACTTGAAAAAGGGGTGAAGTGGAAGCATCTCAAACAAAACATACAAGTGGGAGATCTCGCTGTCCTCAAAGCGGACAACTTATCTCCAAACGAATGGAGGTTAGGTAGAGTCGTCAACGTACACTCCGGCGAAGATAACCGAATACGTGTAGTCGACCTCATAACCGAGAAGGTTCAAGTTAGATGACCTTGGTCAAACTGATCCTCCTTCCTACGTAGATCGATTGTGAGAGGACCATGAGCTCCTCTTAACAATCTCTCCGTTCCTCCACATCCCGTGTGTTTCAAATTAAGGGTAGTTTTCCATTCAGTTTGTTAAGTCAGTTGCATGCGAATGGTTACGTTCAAAGCTCGTAATAATATGGCGCCGAAAAAGACGGTACTTTCTATTAAATTAAAATGGAAATTATTAATGTTTTCGAAAAGGATAAATTATCCGTACGTGGAAACGTAAAAAGGTAAAGTATAGTGAGCCCAAAAATTTAATGGTAGTAGGTGCACGTTTCTTTTGCTTTGAAAGGTTTAATACTGGCAAAACAAAAGCTGCTGAAATCAATAAAAATAAAGAAAAATTCGTTCTAAATGGGAGTCTGGAGTTAATGTTCATCAAAAGCGAAGTTTTCTTAAAGAAGGCGGCTCTGAAATAGACAGGATGTGTTTTAGTTGGTTCGCTAAGGCTAGAAGTCGTTCCTTACCTGACAAAATCCTCGCTCTTAAATCCGAAAATGCGTGGGCGGTAAAATATCAAAGCAAAGACTCAAAATTTGTTCTGGGCAGCGGTCTAATAAAAAAAGCATGGATGACTCGAGAAGTAATGAGTGCATGGCTGCTGCTGTTCAATTGAAGAATGAAAGCCCAGAATCGAAAAATTATCTTGTTTTTAGATAACGCAGCTTCTTATCCAAAGGAATTAAACTTAACCAATATAAAAATTATTTTCTTGCCGCCAAATACAACGGCAGTTAGACAACCCCTTGATCAAAGTATAATCTTAAATTTTAAAAGTTAGTATATAAGCTTAGTTTTAAAACACTTGCTATCTAAAATTGACAATACAAGTTCAGCCTCAGAGCTCTCAAAATCGATTAATGTACTAGAAGCTGTGTATTTCATCAAAGCATCTTGGAATAAAGTGGAAGCCACAACCGTCCGAAATTGCTTCCGTAAAGCAGGATTTTTGGAAACTTATGAGGATCTTCCAGATTTTGATCCCGAAGATGACATTCCTCTGGCAATCTATGCTAGGCTTCAGGAAGGACTAGGTTTGGCAAATGAGTTGGAAGGTTTTCTCCAAATGGATCCAAATGTTTTCACTGAGGACAACAATATAGAAATTCAATTTGACCAACAAGATGATACTATGGACATAAGTGATTCAGAAGTTGAATTTTCAGAAGAAATAAATGAGCCCATAACATCATATGATGAGACTTTAAAACTTGTTGCGCGCTTGAAACAATTTGCAAAAAATTACTATTTAGCTTTTCAGCACATTAAGAATATCGAGAGTTACTTTGAAAATGAACATTTTAAATTAAGCAATCGAGCATTACCCAATTTTTTCAATAAAACTATTGAAATGTAAAGACGTGTACAATTTACTTAATCGATATATGTATATGTATTTATATGTAATACTAAAGTATGCAAATATTCTTTACTTCCAAACATTTCTTAAATAAACTATGTTCAATACAATTTATATGTGTGGTATATATTTTGTGGCTTCATCCCTTATAAGCGGACATCTCCCATAGCCGGAAAAAACACTGCGACGGTGAGTGTCCGGTTATAAGGAATTTCACTGTATTGAGTTACTAGAATGGAGCTCATATGGATAATTTGTAGGTGATGAATCCACCACAGCAGAGTAATTAGAGTGAAAGAATTAAGCGAAGAAATTTGCAATCTCTTGATTGTCGCTGGAAATTCTATCTCTAAACTTCATGGCAGAAGGAAATCCGTTAGTTCTGCGTTTAGAATTTACGAAATCATAAAAAGACTTGGGCTTGCAAATAATGTTTCTTTTAATTTTACATATGTAAGCTTTATAACACTTTTTATTAAGTTAAAAATACTTATGACGAAAAATAGCGTACTGTGTATAATCAGAATGTAAACCGGTTTTCTTATATAATTTGAATAAACGTGATTTCTTAATTTTTAAAGCTTTTAGTCTTTAGTAAACCAGGCTTGCACTGGTTCAGTGTACGAGCATGTGCGTTTGGGTACATGATTTTCAAATAAAGTAAAAATGGTTTTATTAAAATGTAAAACGTTTGCTTTAATCCTCTTTATAACGAGGCCACGTTATCTCAGAAAGCTCTTTATTTAAATTGTTAAAATTAGTTTTGGAAAAATCAAAGCACCTGGTAGAGACACGTGTTTTGTTAGTGCAGCCGACTTCGTTTCTTATGATTTCGTAAGTTATCTCAAGAGAAGAATGGTAAACGTCTTTTGGCAAAACAAGAGGTTCACACCGATTTATAGAGAATTTAGATATGTCGTCAACAAATGCTAAGTCTAAGAATTTTCCATACTTATTCGGAAAAAAGTTGATCCGATTAAAGCAAGGATCAGTAATTCCATCCAAAAAGTCATGGTTATGCATCTTGCATGATACGGGGACAATATTGTGATCAACGGTATTCCAAGATAAATGTGGCAGGTTAAAGGCGCCTAATACAATCATTGACTCCGTGGGCTTTATCATCGAATTGACTGTTTGTAACAGTGAAATATGGTGCATATACATTGATAGATCAGAAGACTGAGGAATATAGCAAACGGGTAAGTAAATATGACCCTGGCATAGTAAGATTCGGATGCATTTAAACTAGATGGAATCAACTTCGGGTAAATTAACATCTTCAGATGGAATTTAAGAATGTAGAACTAGCAAGATACCACCTCCGGTCCTATTTAAGCGGTCATTTCTATAGGTCAGGTACTCACCGCAAAAAAATTGCAGAGTTTAAAGCATTCGGTTTCAGTCATGTTTCGGTAAAAGCAATAATATTATAGTTACAGTGAATGGTTTTCAAATATAAGTCAGTTAATTTATTGTTTAAGCCTCTAACGTTTTGATAGTAAATGCTTAAGCAAGATGTTAACTTAAGTTTTTTGGATCGGAACTTTGAGGAGGAATTTTTGCTACATTTTGAGTAATCTCAATAGTCTTATGCACAAATTCGCGAACAAAAGGCCCTGGCGGCTAAAATGCGCTGTCCAAAAGTTTATCAAAATCGTTTGAGTAGACATCAATTCTAAATGAAGAAATGTTTCTTTCGTAATTAAATTTAAATTTTCTTAAAGTCATGCCGTCAGCCTTAATTTTCGAAGTGACATAAGGCTTGATATCCTCAACGGAAGTGTCTTTATCAAAGCGAGATACAAAAATCGATTTTTTGAGCGGGGCTACAACCAGCTTCTTAGCCGGTACTTCTGAATAAGAAGTCACAGATTGAGAAGTCATAGTTTCAGAAGTTACAGTTTGAGACTCTTAATGTTTTTTCCGCGGCCTTAGAAGTGGATGGAACCACAGCTTGCGGATTAGCCAAGTCTATGAGCTCCACTTGCGGAAGATTAATGTTCTGAGCAGGATTAAGATTCAAAGCGTTAGGTGAATCTTCAGAGCATTTGTGTTTATTATCGCGGCTGTCCTTATTTCATATTCATATTCATATTCATATTCATATTCATATTTATTGAGTCAATGGCAGAAACCTTACTGACTAGATTTACAAGTTTGCAAATTAACTTAAAACTAAGCAACTAAAATTAATTAATTCAAGGATGAGATAAATTTTCTCGATAGTAAGACTCAATCCGTAACTTAAACAAAGGCCTGGGCATTGCAAAGTCAAGATTTAACATTCTGGAAATTTTATTACACTCTTCGAGACCTCTTGTGAGAGGGGCAAAGCTAAGGTAATTGGTTCTCAGAACTTCACCGTAGAATATATTATGAGAGCGTAGAGATCTACTAGGAACTAGAAAATTTAACTGCTCCAACAGAGCTGAG
Organism: Eurosta solidaginis; assembly: GCF_040869045.1. NCBI lineage: Eukaryota > Metazoa > Arthropoda > Insecta > Diptera > Tephritidae > Eurosta > Eurosta solidaginis. The sequence goes on along the minus strand of NC_090319.1, from coordinate 164,519,075 downwards.
CAATCAATAGTACCAGAGATAATATCGTAAATAAACATTAAATGTTGTACTGAGCGTCTGACATGCAGTGGCATAACATTTATAAGCATGCACCTGTTTATATAAGGTGGTAGGGGATTGACAAAATGAAGGGGTAGGAGGGCGAATCGAATGAATATACGTTGAACCCTTTCAATTCTAGCAGAGTAAGTGCTGTAAATGGGATTCCATATGATAGAGGCGTACTCTAATTTATATCGCACTAATGAATTATACAATATACTCCTAGTGTATGGGTCCTTAAAATCCTTCGCATAACGCCGTAAAAACGCTAAATTAGCATACGCTTTTGGTATAAGATAGTTAACATGGTTAACGAAAGTGAACGAAGAGTCGAAAATGACACCAAGATCACGAAATTTTTTGACCGAGGCAAGATATGTATTAGCGATATAGTATGTTGACGTAAGCGCACTTGTAGTTCTAGAAAACGTTATATGCCAACATTTACTACTGTTAAGTCTCAGATGATTATTAAAAGCCCACACATTAAGAGCATCCAAATCTCTCTGTAGGAGCAATGCATCAGATACAGTGGTGATACGCCTAAACAGTTTGAAATCATCAGCATAAAGTAAATAATTTGAATGCTTTAAATATAAGCCGACGTCATTAATGAAGATAACAAATAAGATTGGACCGAGAATACTACCTTGTGGCACCCCAGAGGTTGCCAAGAACTCATACGACCTCATATTCTCGATTTCAACAAATAAAATTCGGTTTGTCAGGTATGACTTTAACCATGACAGAAAAGCTGAATGGAAACCAATGTACTCAAATTTCTGAAGAAGTATCTTGTGGGACACTGTATCAAACGCCTTAGAGAAATCTGTATATATAGTATCAACTTGATACCCATCCTTAAAAGCAGAAACACAGTATTGCGAAAAAACAGCTAAGTTTGTCACTGTTGGACGACACGCAACAAACCCATGCTGACATGGATCGATTATTCCTTTAATAGCAAAGGCCAACTTCTCCTTTACTACTTTCTCAAACAGTTTTGAACAGGTTGATAGTTTAGAGATTGGCCTGTAGTTTGCTACCTCGCTCTTATTTCCAGACTTGAAGATTGGAGTAATAGAAGCCAATTTCCATCTATCAATGAAAACGCCAGTGGACAATGACACATTAAAGATATGGCACAACGGCACGCATAGCGAACTGCTACATTTTTTAACTAAAAAAGAAGACAGCCCATCAATATCTTTTTTTAAAGAAGATTGTAGGGACGAGATGCCAATAATAATATCTGATTCCGATACCAATAATGAGCCAAAGTCCAAGGAATTAGCTGTATCAGAACCAACCCTAACATCAGAAATATTAGAGTCAACAACAAAATTAGATTTGAAAAAATGTCTGTTTGATGCGAGATGTTTCTTCGTAAACAATGCGGTAACTCATCCAAAACTTGAAAGACTTGAACAAGCTATAGTATTGACTGAACTTTTCTGTGATTATGGAAAACTCTTTAGCAATTTCAGAAAACGCATTTCGAGTTTCTCTAAACAGTTTGAATAGGTCAATTTCAGTTAATCTGCATTTAATGCACGACCAACGTACCTACTCCCTTCTCCCCATCACTGACAGTGTCAATAACTCTAGCCTTCAGTCCCGCGCACTTTCCATGGGCGAGGTCATCGCAAACCAGCAAGAGACAAAACGTTCGGATTCGCTTTTTACCTGACAGTTTTTGAAAATACAAGTAATTTTTTATAGAAAGATAAGGAAAATAGACTAGTATAGGAATATAAAAATGATAAAGATATGTTTGTAAATTACAAAGAAAAAACAGTTGAAATAGCACTGAGAATGAGAAAGGTTATATATAAAAAGCAACTCTGAAAGTTTGGGAGTTTAGCGGTAGCTAGCAGTTTTAGAGTCACTGTCACTTGACACTTAAAAAGTGACGCAAACAGCTGCGAAGACAGTAAATGGTAAATAGCGAGAAAAACAAACAGAGTGCGCACAAAAACAATTGCAAGGTGAAAAAATGCCAATCAAAATTACAACAAAAACACAAATGCACAATGACTCGGAAAACACAAAATGAATAATAAAAAATCGATTAAAAACGTTAAACTTCACAAAATCTGAACCTTTCAAAGCAAACCAATTGTATTAAAATGAACACTAAGTTTTCGCACTTATTTTTGTCACAAACTAGTATTACAATTTAAGTATTATAATTTGAAACTGGCAAAATAAACACAGCAAAATAAAATGCAACAGCTATAATGACGTTTGCGTTATGCCGACTCCGAAAGGCAGTTGGAAAGTAGATAAATTTTCACTGCGAAACTTTTCAGAAATACACTCGGATTGTTAGCCAAAGCACTGCAGAGCCGCGACCGAGCTTAAATATATTGTTTTCTTCAGGGACCCATTTTAATAGCTATTTTCTTTTTTTGAGTCGAAAAAGCCCGGGCCAAAACATTGCCCTAGGAGAAATTGTATGGGGTCCTGGGGATACCCAAAGCATTTTCATGACGAATGATGCAACCTTTTTATTTTACGGACTGTTTCAAAAAAATCCAATGATAAAAGTAAAATGCGGACTTTTATTTTATAAGTTCGAAAATAAATGTAAAATCCGGACTTCTATTTTTTGAGGACAACTAAAGCTCCGACCCTATAATAATGGAACGTCTCATCTAAATGGAACGAATTTTTTACCAGTAACTTCTTTTAAATTTTTAGATTTAAAACATACATATATAGCCATGTGAAAGTTTTTGTTAACGATGCCAGAAATTTGTCAAAGAAAAACTAAAAGAAACTCTCGTAATACTTTATACTTCCACTTTTTCATAATCAAGTTCAATCAGTTTTTTCGCCATAAACTTTGTTCCAATTGAGATATTGCCTTTAGTTGAAAATTTTGTTGAAAGAAGAAGGATTCTGTGTGAAAAAAAGTTGTTTCATTTGGATGAGCCGCTCCATAATAGGGCCGGATTTTTATTCTGTCCTTTAAAAATAAAAGTGCAGATTTAACTATATTTTCGGACTATGAAAGTTCGGTTTTAATAGTTTTTTAGGACTAAAGAAATAAAAGTTCGGGAATGATTTTTTCTGAAGGATTTTTATTATAAAAGGAATAACAGTTTCGATTTTTTATTAAAAAAAAAAACTTCTTTCTAATTTTTGTTTTGCTTCGCCCGCGACTTGAACCCAAGACCTTCGCTGTGGTAGAAGGAGCCGCCACCACACAACGGCGACCGCCAATATAGCTAGAACATAATTATTTCGTTTATGATTACACCATGTATTCCATGATTCTTAAGTCATTGTGAAAATAAATTAATTAAATAAATGTGACCTCCGAAGAGGTTTTAGGCCGAGCTCTTCCCAATTTGCGTCGTGCTCCTTTAATTTTTTCTACAAATTCTCGGGACGGGACCTACATGTCATATGCTGATTCCGAGCGGTATCTGCAAGGCAGATGAGTTTTCACTGAGAAGCTTTTCATGCAGGAAATACACTCGGAGGTGAAATTTCAGAGAAAGTAAAAAAAAACTTGTCAAACTTCAAGATCGGACATTAAGATGAAATGTGCATATGTATGTATGTATATTGTTCTTCAAGTTTATTTAGCTCATCAAATATTAGAATATAATGCAATATTATAAGAGCATTCCATGTTTGGTATGGGGCAACTCTTACGCATTGGTTCAGTTTTCGACCTTAACAAAAGAAACATACAAACTATTGAGTGCATTAATTTTGTGTGATGAAATAAAAAGCAGGCGTTTGTATGGGACAGCAAAAAATCACCAGGTTTCGTAAAATTAAATTAAAATTTTCGAAAAGCAATTATAGTGTAAAAACTAAATTGTTTGCACGGGACACGTACGAAATTTAGTTTTTATATTTTCACATCAGAAAATCAACCCCAGCTCTCATTTTCCCGGAACGAGGCCAACCAACAAACCTAATGCAGATCGGCATCTGCCACCGAAAACAAAGGCCTTCTCCGGCCCATTCAATTTTTAAATTAAAAAAAAAAAAATCAAACCCAAAATTCACTCGTTATCCCATAACGAGGACAACAACCATACCGCGGATCCGTTATCTGCCTTTATCTGCATTCGGCCCATTCCATTTTTTAATTTTCAAAACAAAAAAACCATCCCACAATTCACCCGCTCACCCCGAGCGAGGACAATAGAAACCTACCGCAGACCCACGGTCTGCCACCGAACATCCGCACTCGGCCAAAGGCACAAGGCCAAAGGTTATCTAAGTCTCAAATCTCAAAAGGAACATTTGTTCTATACGATGATACGGACATTTTTTGAAATCAAATACAACCCTTTCTAATATGCAGGGAGGTCGGTACTCAGTATTATATTTTTATAATAAACTGAAGAAAGACGTTGCCTCTCGCAGAATCCCTCAGATATTTTGTGAGGGTTTTACTATATTTGGTCCAGTGCGACCACAACCGCTTGGGATCAACCGTATTTTTGTTCCTCTTCGAGTTTTACTTCATGAATAGGGACAGCCATATTGCTAAATATATGTCAAAATCGCTTTACAGAGTTTGGATTTTCTTTTAAATCAAATTTGCAAAAGCACCATTAGAACAAAACGCTTGCGTTTAAAATTTTCATTTTAAAATGTTGGTGCTCAATTTCAATCTTTAAAGGGCTTTAAGATTCATTATGCCTGCTCGATCATCAGATGGGAAGAATGGTGATAACGGAGTAGTGGAAAAGCTGCGGGCTCGACGACCACGCGTAAAAACGCCCAATAAGCGAACGCGTATTGTCAGCGGAAGCCAATTTCAACGCCATAGCGAGGTGATAGTGACCATGTCTGTGGAACAAAGTAGTGGTATAGCTTTAAAAACAACCCAATGTGTCACAGCATCGCATATAAGACAAGTTTCAACAACTTCCAAAATGTCCATTCCTCTAGGCCTATCGATTGGAGAGGGCACCGTTGAAAACAAGGAAGTGGTAATGGGTTGTTTAAACGATGATACGGTGGCTGCCCTAGATTGGAATGACGAAAATGCAAGAACTTATTCACATTCTATTTTCGAGAAAACTTGAACTTTTAGAGGATCAACAATTCCAATTGCTACAATTGCAATTGAACTTATTATTAAAAATGTAAGGCAATTATTAAACACACCTATACGAAAATTACTTGAACTTAACCTGAGAAATGATCAGCGGCGATCGCTCGTCACATTATTGCAAAGTGAAGTACGTAAAGGTTCAAATCCGATAGACTTATCTACGGAAAATATACAATCGTTACAAAAAATTCAGGAAGAATTGTCACCACTTGGTGCGAATGATGATGATGAGCAACCACTGATTATTGAGGAGAATAAAGCTGTTAGTGAACGAAGTATGGATGATATTGAAGAGAGACTACATCAGAGTAAACAATCTAACGATACCACTCTCAAAAGTGAAATGTCTACCAGAAATGGCACTGAAGAGATTGTCACAACTACCAAGGAGACTGGCAAAATTGCAAAGCCTACTAAGCAGCCAAACGGTCCAAGCACAGTAAAACGCCGGCGTAACGTAAAACCTACCAACAAGAATAGCTCAACAACCGATAACGCAGTTACAAATACAAACACATACGAAAACATGGCGTCGAATACGACATCCAATTTAAAAGTAGCCCCTTGTATAGAGTCCCTGGCGTCCATAACAACAGCCAATCCAATAACGGAAATATATGCTTTGAAGGTGATTTCACAAAGTCCACAAAGCTTTGATGTTGAAAAAGCGTCCACTGATGGAAATCAGTTGTCACTTGTAGATGCGACAACATCAAAAACTGCTTCATCTTTAACAAGAGGAGTTTTATTAATTCAGCTGCAATCTGTTTTCATTGTGGATGAAGATGTTGAAAATGTAGCGGTTTATTAGATAGCACTATCATTAAAAAGCGACCACAAAGGCGCCCTACTAACAATGCTATACTTCTACACTTTTCCGATTCTAATATAATAACATCTTCTCCGGAACAGTTTTTTGGAAAACAAATGTTGTCACAATTAATGCTTTACCACTATCGGACATTGACAGAATAGAGAGATTGCCAAAGGGATACATGGACTGTAAGGCAGTGCAGCAAACTATTAGTAAGCAATTGAATCCAATTTCAGCGACACCAAGTCAAACCAAACTTCCACCAACGAGGTTCTAGACACAAGGAACCCGAAGTCTGAGTTTTAGGAAATAGTTCTGCAAATGCAACAAAAACACACGAACCAACAAAGGCTGTTTCACTAGAATCGCCATTATTTGAATCAATTAAAACTGAATCCGATGAATTAAAGGAAAGTGGTATTATACCGAATAATCACAATAGCTCTAAGTTAAGAAAATAAATTTATTTTTATGGAATTTGGTGAGTAAAAAAAGTGTAAACACATATTGGTTCGTCAGTAACAATAAATTGAAGTATTAAATAATGGTAATGTGTGTATATTAAATACAGTAGCAAATCCCTTACATTATACTTGAGATTAAATATTTAATTATAACACCAATAACGAGAAAAAAAGAGGCGGCCACCGTGGTGTGATGGTAGCGTGCTCCGCCTACCACACCGTATGCCCTGGGTTCACACCCCGGGCAAAGCAACATCAAAATTTTAGAAATAAGGTTTTTCAATTAGGAGAAAATTTGTCTAAGCGGGGTCACCCCTCGGCAGTGTTTGGCAAGCGCTCCGGGTGTATTTCTGCCATGAAAAGCTCTCAGTGAAAACTCATCTGCCTTGCAGATGCCGTTCGGAGTCAGCATAGAACATGTAGGTCCCGTTCGACCAGTTTGTAGGGAAAATCAAAAGGAGCACGACGCAAATTGGAAGAGAAGCTCGGCCTTAGATCTCTTCGGAGGTTATCGCGCCTTACATTTAATATGGAGAAAAAAATCCGCACCTATACATACGTGGATAAAATTTGGTGAACATCAATGTTTATAAATTTAGTTTTAGATAAATTGGTGGTTTCTGGTAATCCCATTATTATGTGTAGCTTTGTCACGTTAAATACAACAAGGTCTATAATATGTTTGGCATCTTGGATGAAGATGTTAAAATGTAATTGAACTAGCTTCCGAGTTTCAACATGCGTGCTTGACTACGCGACTACATTCGTATATCAGACGGTGGCTGCATCCACGGCTCACAATCTGATTGCATTTGGCAAGAAGCTTTGACGAGAATCCGTATTTGTTTGGCCTGACCTATGCGGACCGGTTCGATAATACCGCACTGTAATTGTGCCATACGAAAGGAAGATACAAGCCCGAAAGCCTCCATTTTTCTATCTTTGTTTTAGCATCTACATTGCTGATTTCACTTAATTTACAGTCGGCCCCCTTGCGTTATCAATGCTGCCCTACTGGGATATGGCTGCTTTGTACTAATGCCAACTGGTGGCGGAAAGTCTTTATGTTATCAGCTACCAGCGTTGCTTACCGAAGGTGTAACTTTAGTTATTAGTTCTTTGAAGTCCTTGATTTTGGATCAAGTTAACAATTTGGAATCACTTGATATCTATGCAAAAGGTTTTTCGGGCGCCACAACACTGCAAGAAGTACGCGCTATATTTTGTAATTTAAAAACCAGTCCACCACGTATCAGAATACTATATGTAACGCCTGAAAAAAATTTCAAGTTCACCACAATTTCAAGATATGCTGGGTGAATTATAGGCCAAAGATTATATTAGTCGTTTCGTTATGGATGAAACGCACTGTGCATCGCAATGGGGTCATGATTTTCGCCCAGATTACAAGAAACTTGGCATACTACGCAAACGGTTTCCTAAAATGCCAATCATGGCGCTAACCGCTACGGCTACACACCGCGTGAGCACTGATATCCTACGTCAATTGCATTGGGCACATCCTAAATGGTTCTCATATAGTTTTAATCGTAGCAATTTAAGCAAATTTCAGTGTTGCCGACACGAGGTGTTAGTACATTAGATGATATACAAGCCTTCCTAAGAGGACGTCCATCTAATTGGAGTGGTATAATTTATTGTTTATCGCGTAAGGAATGTGAAGAGCTGGCAAATAAATTACATGCAGCTGGCATTAAAACTGCTAGCGTATCATGCCGGTTTAACAGATACTCTACGTGAGACGCGTCAAAAGGATTGGTTGAGTGGTAAAGTGCGTGTGATTTGTGCAACAATGGCTTTCGGAATGGGTATTGATAACCCAGACGTACGTTTTGTGTTGCACTACTCGTTACCAAAAGCCATTGAAGGGTACTACCAAAAAGCAGGATGTGCAGGTCGTGATGGCGAAATAGTTCACTGTTTACTTTACTATAATTATTCAGATATGATGCTTATGAAGAAGTTATTGGACTTGGATAACACGGTTGCAATGGATGTAAAGAAGATACATTTAGAGA